>NC_054866.1:23073389-23698389 GCF_018320785.1 Cheilinus undulatus
AGGTGATCAGTCTGTGGCACTGCCGAGGTGTTATAGGTTGCTCTGAAAGCATTGTTGGGTTTGGTGTCTTGCATCTTCCTCCTCACAATAGCTCATAGATTCTCTATGTGGTTTAGGTCAGGCTAGTTTGCTGGTCAATCAAGCTCATGAATACCATTATCCTTAATCCAGGTATTGTTACTTTCGGCAGTGTGGGCAGGTGCTAAGTCCTGCTGGAAAATAAAATCAGAAGTGCTTTAAAATTTTCTGGTAGATGACTGCGCTGACCTTGGACCTGATAAAACACAGTTGACCAACAACAGCAGATGACATGGCTCCCCAAACCATCACTGACCATGGAAACTTTACACTGGACCTCAAGCAGCTTGGATTCTGGGTCCTCCCCTCTCCTCCAGACTCTGGAACCTTGATTTCCAAACTAAATGCAAAATTTGTTTTTATCTGAAAAGAGAACTTTGGACCACTGAGCAACAGTCCAGACATTTTTGCCCCTAGCCTGGGTGGTGTTGTCTCTAGTTCAAAAGTGGCTTGACACAAGGAATGTGATAGTTGTAGTCCATGTCCTGGATATGTCTGTGTATTGTGGCTCTTGAAGCGCTGACTCTAGCTGCAGCCCACTTCATGTGAAGCTCCTCCAAAGTCTTGAATAGGCTTTGTTTCATATCCTCTCAAGGCTGCTGTTTACCCTGTTGCTTGAGCACCATTTTTTAACCCCCCCCCCCCCCCCCCCAACTTTCTATTAATGTATTTGGATACTAAACTCTCTGCAGTCTTCCCCATGATTGTGTAGCCTGATCCAGACTGAGACCATTTAAAGGCTCAGGGAACTTCTGCAGGTGTTTTAAGTTAATTAGCTGATTAGTGGGACACCATGAGTCTCAAATTTTGAACTTATTCACAATATTCTAATTTTCTGAGATGCTGAATTTTGGGGTTTCATTAGCTGTAAACCATCATCATAAAAAAAAATTTGAAACATATCAGTCTGTGTGTAATCAATCTATAAACTCTACAAGTTTCACTTTTAGAATTATTTAGATAAATCAACATTTTGATGACATTATAACTTATTAAGATGAACCTGCATGTCCTTTCCATGCTCCATCTTCTGACAGTCCTCAGATGTTGTGACATAGTTTGTCCTGCAGGTGGAGCTCTGAGCTCCCAGTAACTCAATGAATTAAGATTTTGGGATGTTTTACACAAATATCCATCATCACTGCTTAGTCATTTTCAAGGTACAGTTTAAAAAGATGGCTTTTTAAGTTCACATGCTCTATGAATCACCATAACAAGAGGGGATGGACGTAAACTCCATTTTCAGAGAGAGGAACTAGAAATATTAATGTGTGCCATTCACAGTAAACATTTAAACTGTGCTTGGTGAGGAGTAGCTGCAAATAATGTGTTAAATGTAGTTTAATCACATGCTCATTAATCAGACCGATTAGAAGTGAAACTGCACATTGTCTCCCTAAAGGTCATTAAAATCATCTTTGAATTTAAAACTCTGTGCTGACTGTGTTTGTGACCACCACCACCACCACCACCACCTCCTAAAGGAACAATTGCAACCCTTTTTTTAATATTCAATCATAACCAGCTGTTTTCGGTAAAAAACAGCAGTTTGAATTTGAGATGGAAAAAACATTACAAAATTAAGCACATCATAGACCTTTTGTTACATTTTTATCTATGAACACATTGGTGACTGACCCACCAGATGAGAACCAAGGATTTAGAGCAGTGACCATCAACTGGCGGCCTGAGGGCCATATCAGGCCCCCCAAAGCTTCACATCTAGCCTCAAAAAATTATTACATTCAGAAAATGTGAGGAAAAAAGATGCTGTTTTTTTGTACGGTATATTATGGAGGGTGGACACTGAAACAGTGTAATCAGGAATGGCTTCACGTTTGAGCTGATGCATGATAAACACAGTCCAGTCCTGATTAAATATGCAGTTCTGTGTTGGCGTTCTTCTCCAGGCTTTCTTAGAGTCCATTTTTCCCTGCATGAGAATTAAAACAAAGGACCTGTTTACTGCCCATTTTTCCACCAATGTATATGCACCATTTTAGAGTCAGTGATGGAGAACATGACAGACACAGAAATATGGAGCTAAAAAAATCTTACCCTCTTGCTGCATTGTAAGTGGTAGTGGCTGTAATTACTTACATTAATTACAGATAGTAACAGAATAATGTTACTGTTTGTTTTTTTATAAACACGCTCATATTCAGGGATAATTATTATCAGAGATTGTTTATTTATAAAAAACAGATTTTAATTTTCTCCTGTGAATCTGCTCCTATAGTAAACCTGAAATAACAGATAAACCTTCACTTCAGAGCATTAAATAGATTTCATCTGCATCTTCCTCCTTATATTATAACCTTGATGGAAAAAAAAACAACAACAAGCACTGAGTACAGCAATGCACTGTGGGAGCTGACATGAAGCTGCATGTTTACAGTCTTAGTTCGTCATCTCAGCTGACACTCTGACATTCATGTCTCGACTCGCACGTTTTGATAAAATGCATGACCCGAACAGCTGATCACACAACATCTAAGGTGCGTGTTTGTCTGTGTGTCGTGTTGTCTCCTCGCCGTCAGAAGCCGTCTGCTGCTCAGCCAACATCTCTGTCAGCTTCAAGTCCAGGACCGGGTCTCTTGACTCTGCTGGCATCTGCTGGACAGGAGAACTGTCAGTGTGGCTCCAATAGCTCACGTCAGGTTTTTGATGCTTGAATACATTTCATCTTAACATTTCAACAGCAGATTAACATACAATGTCAGGATTTTTTTAATTCTGTTTTGAAGGTTATGTTGTAGTTTCATAAAAATAATGGCTGCAGCCGACAACTATTTTGACTGCGTTAGTTATTTCCTCTAAAAAGTTAAGTCGATAAATTGCCAGAAAATTGTTTTAAAAAAGCGTGAAATAGTGTTTTAATAAGTCTTTTTAATCCTGAAAAACAAAGATGTTCAGTTTAGGGTCTACTGAAACATCAAAAATAAAGGTCAGCTGTTACCCTGTTCAGCAGCCTGCTTTTTGTTACTCCGTTAATAGAACATGAAAGGTAGATAACACTGAACTCTAACAGCACAGGTACGAAACCAGCAGTTAAACATTCGAATACATTGCTTTTTTTATTAGCTCAAATTTTTTGCTTTACTCACAGAAGGATCTCCTCTGCGTCTGAGCAGCACACCATCAGCAAGTAACGCTTTCCCCGTCTCCTCAAACAGAGCCGACTCCTCAAACTCACCACGACTCTGCAACTCTGTGTACTTATCTACAAACCTGCAGGACCACAGAAAAGTTTTTTACAATGTTCAATTATTTTTTTCTTTTTCATACCATATAATAAATGTGTTATCATTTTTAATGATTAAAAGTATCAAAAAGAACCAAAATTTTAATAAACTACAGATATTCAGTTAGATTTCTATTTAACTAAGAGAAAAAAACCCTTGAAACTTATTCCCTTATAAAACTGTAAATAAGAAGCCTTTCCTCTCTTTATAAGTAAAGTATTTCAATGGCTGGTATTCAAGGGATCCAAGATTTGGTGCAGATTTATTTCAAAGTGGTTACTTTTATGTCATTCAATCAACAGACTAAAAACAAAATTTCCCCCAATGTTAATTTAAAAGCTTTAAATAACAGGCAATTATCTTCACTTTTGTTTGATAAATTCCATTCTTTAAAATGTGTTCAAGTTGTTAGAATTAGGGAATTATGGGAAATAGACTTGAAGATTAATTTAATGTTGAGTGATAGTCAGCTACAGATAAAAAAATACTGAAAAGTAATAGACTCAAAAAGAATACTACAGAGTGCAGTAAACACCTTCAGTTTCTAAACTACATTAATCCACAGAGCTCCCCTCTGTGTGAAGAGTAAAAAGGAGCAGGAAACGACTATCGCTCAAAAAAGCAGTGTCTGTTACAATCCAAGTATTGGGAAACTGTTGCCAGAGAGCCTAGCTCAATTTTTCACAAAACAGTCAAACTAGAGACAGCACTGTTTCTTCTGAATTTGACCCACTGTATAGAACAGCTCTCTTGATCAACAGGTCAGTCTATATTTGTGAGTAAACCTCTGCTGGTATTCTGTTCAGTTTACTGCAGGCTAAAACCTCCCTCAGGGAAACATGCAAGGCTCTTCGTAAGGAACACCTCAGTGCTAAATTGAATGGCACTGACAACCTCAAATACAGTACTTGACAACTGTTTTTAGATCATCTCCCCAGTAATGTTGGTTGCATACCTCTGACACGTGGAAACAAAGTTTGACCTGGACAGATCAAAAGGTCGACCTGGTGTGTACGTCTCATAGAACTTTCTGCAAGCAGAAAAACAGATCAGTGTGAGAAGTTACTGAAACACAAAAAGTCCTCACAACATTTTAAATACTGACATGAAACTTCTGGATCTAATTCAAAATAGGTATGACAAATGTGAGAAAAACTGTGATATCTCTGTTTTCTGTGATATATTGTATATATAATTGTTGTTGTAGTAAGCTATTGTAGGCCTAAATCTGGACAAGCAGTAATTGGAACTTATAATCAAAAATGTATTATTTGGACTTTGTGTCTGATTACTTTAATCTGTATTGTTTGTGGAATGGAAAGGAACAAATTACCTTTACTCAATGTACTGTAATTAAGTAGCTTTTTTGAGTGCATTTTGAAATCAGTCATTCTACCTCCACTGCATTAAGTTTTAACCAGAGTAACTGTACTTTTACTTAAGTACAGTACTCTTGTACTTTTCCCACCTCTATTGACTACACTGTAGCAGTAAAGAGAATGACTCCACATCACACCCTAAAACAGCTGATGACGACTGGTGCTATTTCGCTCATGTTTCTGGTGGTTTGTTCTTGATCTGACATATTTGCACCACGAGTCAAGTTATCCACCAAGTTGGAGTCCCCAGCTGTGACTTAAGGTGTAATTAAAGGGATGCATAGTGGCAGTTCTTTATCAGTATGTATTGCCTCGCTATGAAGTTGACTGCTTTGTTGTTACCTTACCAAAGATTCTGAAAAATTACTGCAGCCCTGTTCAATTATAAATACCTCTTTCAAATGCGCAGTTTAACTAGTACATGTTGTGTTGACAAATATAGACACTTGTAAAGTGATACATTTACTCTATACTAGTCAAATTACGACTTTCAATTTTGCCATGTATTTGACTTTAATATAGGGGTTTGACTTTACCTACCTGGTTGGATAAATGGATATCTATTCTTGTCGTTCTTGCCAATAAGGAAAGATCAGATTTTACTGTACAAATTCTCACTAGATATACAGTACTCAGTATTTGAGTAAACTTTAAATTAGATACTTTTACTTGAGTAGATTTATAGACCAGTACTTTTACTTAAGTAAATTTTAGCCCGAGTAACTGTACTTTTGCTTGAGTACAATAGTTGTGTACTTTTTCCATCTCTGATAATTTGAGACAAAAATGTGATGTGCAATGACACTGTTCACGTTAAAATATTAAAGTAAGACAAGTAAAAAAAGAAAAAGAAAAAAGAAAATGAATCAATATAAGCCATAGCTATGTGTTAAATCAGTGTTACTCAACCCTGCTCAACCAAAGAGCCAAGTTGTTAAAAAAAACCTTTGCAAGAGCCACAATCTAAGAAGTGAAAATTGGTGAAAGTGGCAATACAAATATTTTAAAGCTGGCAAAATAGGTGAAAATGACGCAAAAAAGTGTCCAAAAATGGGTGAACAATGGTAGGATAGGCAGAAAATGGCAAAAACTGGGTGAAAGTGACAAAAACTGTGAAGAAAAAGTGGCAGAAATGGGTGAGACATATAATGGTTAAAAAAAAAAAGCTGCAAAAACGTGTCAAAAATTAATTAATGAGTGAAAAGTGACTTAAGTTGGCAAAAAGGTGTGGAAAAATAAGTAAAAAAAATAACTAAAATGGGAAAAAAGGTGGGGGAAAATGAGTGAAAAATAACTAAAATGGGAAAAGCAACAAAAAGGTGGGGAAAAAATGAGTGAAAAATAACTAAAATGGGCAAAAATGGGGGAAAATGGAAAAAGTGGCATGTAATGGCAAGAGGCCTCTTAAATGGGCAAAGTTATAATTGTCAGAATTTGACAATTAAAGCCTGGTGTTAAGTGTGGGAAACAAATTGCACTGGATAATTCTGAGGTCAAAGTTTCCCTTTGTTATGTTTTTTTCTGGGGAATAACATTTCAAATTTAGACACAAAAGAGCCACAAATCCAGAGCCACATGTGGCTCTTTTGTGAGCCACACGTTGAGTATCACTGTGTTAAATGTTTCTGTGGAATCCATAATAAATCCAAAAAGCTTTTCTGGCCACTAAATAGGCACAAACTATTCTGAAGGTAGTTGATAGCTATCTTCAGTTTCACCTGACTGATCAGTGAAAGGCCCATCTTCATCAGCCCATTCTGAACTGATCTGAGACTCATACACAAGCTGCAGGTTTACAGAGACACAAATACACACTTCACAAGCTAACATGTGGGCAGTGTGGATGTGAGATGTCCATAAGCTGAGCTGAGAAAGCTCTGATGAACAGGAGGAAAATCCTAATCGTTTCTTGTCACTTGTTTCTCTTACCTAAAAGACAGTTGCTCTTCTGTTTTCCTAACATGCTTTCCATTCATGTACAACCTTTCCACTAGAATAATAAAACCTCAGTGTGTCAGCACATTATCAAAAAGTCTAACCTACAGTGAGAAGAATAACTCTGTGGGACATATTAGAGTTCACCTTTAACACTGTACTGATAATTTCATTATTTAAAATATGATGAGAATAAAAATAACATTTTACATTTTTATGAGGGTCCACATATGTGTTGCATTGTTTTATGGTCCTGCTGCTATCTAGACAGTTTGTAGGTTCTTAACTTAAAAAAAACTCTGAAAAAATATCAGTATCCATTATCCTGGACATGGCTATAAAGTATTAAACTGTATGTGTATAGGTATTAGTATTAAACTGCAGTGTTTTATTATAAACTTAGAGGTATATTTCTTTAAAAGTTGAAAAAGGAATGTTTTTGCTGCCAAGTAATTTTTTTTGAATGAGGGAAACTAGAATCACCAAAATCAGAATGGGCAGATCAGATCCTGAAAAAAATCTGAAATGGCAATCCAAAAGAAACTGTAGTGGGCGTGTCAGCAGAATCGTTTTCTCAGAAAAACTGCAAAAACCTTTGACAATTCTAGAAAAATTGTGAAGTGTTAATGCTTCCAATAAAACATCACATATCAAACAGTATGAAACATTGGATGTGAATAATCATACAATACAGGAAATGAATCGTAAATCTTTGCACCAGAAAAATTAACATTAGTTGTTCTCACGCTCTGACTGCATCCTCTCTGTAGAAGATCTCTGGAACAGTTTCTTCTTTCTTGACAGGGGAACGTCTCCATGGTTTCACATACAGTGGGTCCCTCTTTGGAGGAAATGCTTCATAAACTTCAAACCATATCGGTTTCTCTGACTGCTTTATGACCCCAGAGTGCATTAGATCCCGTACCCTGAAAACCAAACAAACCACAAGAAAAGAGTTTGATTGATGTTATGTAGAGTCAGAGCCATACAGATATTGTAAAAATTGTCAAAGTTTTACAAATATTAACTGTTATATTAAGTCAAGTTTTACAGCTATTATTTTAAAAAGTCAAGAGTTTTACAGATATTTTCTACTCTAAAACAGAAATCTTAACTAATACAAGCAACTAAGTAAAAGTCAGCACTCATAACGTTTACCTTAAAGTGCAGATTTCTTAACAGAGAGCTGTGAACTATAGCGATTCTGATACAAGTTGCTTTGATATTTTTCATATCATGGCTCCTCAGAGCTTGTAACTTTTTTTTCAGTTTGATGAGTCAAGGACTTTAGTTTTTATCATTAATTCTACAACACAGAAAAACACAAAGTAAATTAGAGGTCCAGGCCTACATCAAAATCAACCCTCTGGGATCCTTGTGCACATTTTACGTGTTTCATTTTTCATTTTTTGATAATTTTTGCTGAGTTTATGCATATGGCAGGAAATTCGGTAAGGTTGTGTCTTTTTGTTTGATCTTGTTATTTCCAGCTCAGCTCCTACACTATGTGTAAAATACACCGTGTACAAGCAATTGATACACTTAGGACCTTCAGTGCGTAATATGTGCCCCTCATATTGTTGCTATTAAAAATACTATACATTATATTTCATTCTGCTTTCATGGAGCTCAGTTTTTTCAACTACATCTGACCTCAATATTAATATCAAATAATTTGAATATTTAATGATTTTAACCCTTTAAATGCCAGATTTTTGTCATAATGGCACCATGTTGTCAGATGGAAAAAAACATAAAATATAACGTATTTTCAATATACTGCACCTGTGGAACTGATCATTTCTTACCTGGCAATAAGGCAAGATGTTCCCAAGATGATCCCAAGATGAAGTCCCACTTTGGATATTGTGATGGAGTCTGATGTCAGCTAGCAAGAGGAATCAGACTTGGAGGACACAGATACTGCATAAGAGAAAGAGGATATATACCTGCGTCTGAATGCCCTTCTGAGAGCTCAGATGTGTCCTCTGACAGTGGGGAAGGTGAGACAGCAGAGGCCACAATATGGACTTCCAGAGGCGGGGAAATTGAGTGGGCCCTCACCAACACCTACACCCAGCCATATACTCCTGCACCAACTGGAATGGTACAGGGATGCACCCGTTACACCATCGCCAGAATCAACAGCAAGGTTGACAGCTTTGATCAGTGCATCACCGATGACATGGTGAATCTGAATAAAGCACACACTAACCTGCAGTAGAGCCGTAACATCCCAGACTGGAGCGATATTGATGCCACTGACCTGCATGCATACTTTGGACCGCTTTTCAACAATGCAGATGTCCCTGCCTGGGTTTTAGAGAAGCAGGAGGCGTGCGGTCCACATCTTCCAGATGTCCCAGAACGCAGCGAACATGTCATCCCTCAACCCGCTGTTGAAACAGTCCGTCATCAAATGCAGGTTAGTGTGTGCTTTATTCAGATTTACCATGTCATCTGTGATGTACAGATTGAAGCTGTCAACCTGGCTGTTGATTCTGGGGATGGCGTATGAGTGGGCCCCTGTACCATTCCAGTGGCTGCAGGGGTATATGGCTGGGTAAATGGCTCGCTGTCATCAGACTCCATCACAACATCTAAAACTGCACTTCATCTTGGGAACATCTCGCCATATTGCCAGGTAAAAAATGAGCAGTCCCACAGGTTGCCTTCTTACAAGCTTCAGCTGCAGGCGCAGCTCGGTAAACAACTCACCAAAAAGCTCCAGTTTGTTATTGTTTCTGTTTCCGCTGCATCTTTGATGTGATTGAAGTTGCCCTATATTTTGATTTACCTGAAGTGGTATGCTTGTGTGGGTGGACTTGTGTGTGTGGGTGTGTGTGTGTGTGTGTGTGTGTGTGTGTGTGCATGACATTGTGACATTAAGAGCAAAGGTCTTCAGGTGCCACTGTTTTTCATTCATTTGCACAAGTCCAAAATTCAAAGATCAATTTCAAAATCAACCTCAAAGTTATAAATGTACACACACACACACCCATCCATGTGTGCCCCCCCCCCCATATTAGCAGAATAAAATATAAATGTATAATTTTTTAATAGCGACAATATGAGAAGCGCGTATTGTGGGCTAAATGTCCCAAGTGGGAGTATTTGTCACTGCATAAAAGATAATAAGGCATGAAAATCAATGTTGCTGATATAACAGCTGTAATAATTCAAAACAAAAAAATTAACTTTGCATGTAGTATACTGAAAATACTTCATATTTACTGGGGTTTTTTTCACCTGAAAACATGGTGCCATCATGACAAAAATCTGGCATTTAAAGGGTCAAATCTTTAAAAAATGCAAGTATATTCTATATCAATATTGAGGTCGGATATAGCTGAAAAAATGAGCTCCATGAAAGCAGAATAAATTATAAACGAATAATGTTTTTTAATAGCAACAATATGAGAAAGACCTGCATATTATGCACTAAAGAGCCAAAGTGTAAGAAATATTTGAAGGGTCCAAGAAGGTTAATTCTAAAAACAGGAGGACGCAGAGTAAACGGAACGCGTACTTTTCATATTGGACTACAGTTTTTGTCGCGTTGCTTTGACGTCATTAAATGGCGCATTTAGCCACGGTCACGCTCTTGAGAAATGTCATTCATGTCGTCTCTTTATCGTTGAACTACCTGCGATTTCAGTCAGTTTTAACAGAGAAATACTGTATTCCATTAACTACCATAACTTTTACGTTCTGACGTAACTGGACGACTGTTAAAAGACGTATACTCCTACGTTAATGCGAAAGCTGATGTTAGCTTGCTGGGGAAAAGCTACCGTTACACACTTCAATCATCGTTTAACTAATTCAACCTTAACTAGTGAGGAAAACATTGTGAGTCTTTCACCGTGATAAAATCTGAACAACACACTGATGAATGATAGCAAAGTTAAATGCCTTGTTATGACGACGTTAATATCTCCTGTTAGCTCCAAAAGCTAACAGTAACAAACACTCTCTTACCTGGTGAACACAGTCCCAAACTTCTCCAATCTGCTGCCCGCCATTACACGTCTCCTGTCGAGTGATGTCGACGTGAAAATGTTTGAAATGTTCGTTCTAAATTATCTTCTTATGTCCATGTGTGTCTGTGCAGTAGCTGGAGTTGTTGTTCCTCTTCGACTAATGAATATCCGGCACACTGAGAGGCGAAAAACATGATGCTGCCCCCTGCAGAAAGGTTTGTCTTCTCGTTCTTCTTCAGAGGTTTATAAGCGCAGCTCTTCTCTTTGTAACCTTTAGCAAAGTCACAGTGGCAAGGAAAACTGCATTCAACAGGCAAAAAGCCTCCAGTAGACTCATGCTGAACGGACAGAGAACTCGAGCAGAGACTTCCTGAGGGTCCCTGGTAATAATAGGATACCATGGGACATTTTCATATAATATAGTGTACATGGTAATGTAATCTTAAATTGTTTTTGATGTGTTAACTTGTGGCATCAGGCTATGTTCCACAGTCTCACTGCATTAAACATACTTCTGTTGAACAATTTCATCTAAAGTGTTCAAATGCTGCTGTGTTCACTTGCAGAAACAACCGGTACATTTTTACAGCCATGGACGAAAATATTGGTACCCCTGGAATTTTTCCAGAAAATACATCATTTCTCCCAGAAATTGTTGCAATCAACAAATGTTTTTGGTATACATGTGTTTATTTCCTTTATGTGCATTGGAACAACACGAAAAATCAGAAGAAAAAAGACAAAATTGACATAATTTTACACAAAACTCAAAAAATAGGCCGGACAAAATTATTGGCACCCTCAACTTAATATTTGGTTGCACACCCTCAGAAAAAATAACTGAAACCAATCGCTTCCTATAAGCATCAACAAGCTTCTTACACCTCTCAGATGGAATTTTGGACCACTCTTCTTTTGCAAACTGCTCCAGGTCTCTCAGATTTGAATGGTGCTTCTTGCAACAGCAGTATTGAGATCTCTTCATAGGTGTTCAATGGGATTTAGATCCAGACTGATTGCTGGACACTTCAGAATTCTCCAGAGCTTTGTCTCCAACCATTTCTTGGTGCTTTTTGAGGTATGATTCGGATCATTGTCCAGCTGGAACTCATGACCTCTGGCGCAGACCCAGCTTTCTGACGCTAGGCCCTACATTGCAGCCCAGAATTTTTTGATAGTCTCCAGATTTCATGATTCCTTGCACACAGACAAGACACCCAGTGCCAGAGGCAACAAAATAACCCCAAAACATCTTTGAGCCTCCACCATGTTTGACTGTAGGTACTGTGTTCTTTTCTTTGTAGGCCTCATTCTGTTTTCTGTAAACAGTAGAATGACCTGCTTTTCCAAAAAGCTCTACCTTAGTCTCATCTGTCCACAAAATGTTGTCCCAGAAGGATTGAGGCTTACTCAGGTACATTTTTACAAACTCCAGTCTGGCTTTTCACTGTCTCTTTGTCAGCAGTGGGGTTCTCCTCGGTCTCCTGCCATAGAGCTTCATCTCATTCAGATGATGACGTACAGTCTGAGCTGACACTTTTGCACCCTGAGTCTGCAGGACAGCCTGAATTTACGTGGAAGTTGACTGAGGATGTTTATCCACCATTCCAACTATCCTACGTTGCATTCTTTTGTCAATTTTTGTCTTCCATCCACGTCCAGGGAGATCAGCCACAGTTCCATGGGTTATAAACTTCTTGATTATATTACACACAGTGGACAAAGGAGTTTCAGGATCTCTGGAGATGGTCTTGTAACCTTGAGATTGTTCATATTTTTCCACAGTTTTGCTTCTTAAGTCCTCAGACAGTTCTGGGCTCTTCTTTCTCTTCTCCATGCTTGGTGTGACACACACAGGCACACAACACAAAGGCTGAGTCAACTTTTAGACATTCTAACAGGTTTCAGGTGTGCTAGATTGCCAGCACCTGTTACTGCCACAGGTGAGTTTAAATGAGCATCACATGCTTGAAATAAAATGATTTACCCACAATTTTAAAAGGGTGCCAATAATTTTGTCCAGCCCATTTCTTGAGTTTTGTGTACAATTATGTCAATTTTGTCTTTTTTCTTCGGATTTTTTGCGTTGTTCCAATGCACATGAAGGAAATAAACATGTGTATACCAAACACCTATGCAATTGCAACAATTTCTGGGAGTAATGGTGTATTTTCTGGAAAAATTCCAGGGTGCCAATATTTTCGTCCATGGCTATAGATGTAAATTATTCATGTCAGAATGAAGCTTACTCTAGACATACAGAAATAACAAGTATATATATTGATTTGGAATAAAAAAAAAACACTTAAAAGCATCTCAGTTTCCTTAGCGCATTTGATTGAAGTACAACAACAGCTGGAATACTTAAAACACAGGACTTTGTATGTGGGTCTGTTGACAACATTTAAAGTTATACAATGAATTGAAGCTCATGAAACCTTCTTGACAGGAACTATTAAGAGGATCTAAACAGTACAGGCAGTTGGAGATATAGACTGACAAAAGGAGCGAGTGAGAGAGAGAGAGAACGTTGGCCTCATTATGTCAGCGAACTAAATATTATGTTCAGATGTTAATCTTTACCTTCAATCTCAGATTATTCTCTGACCTACTCTGACTTTATGAACTCTGAACCAAGCGGGAAGCTACACACTCAGATCCTTAACTTATTTTAGCTTAATTATTATTATTCTAATTATTATTATTCAAGAATCTGTCTCCTCTGTATTTTCTGTTTGTGCCGATCTCCTCTCCTTCACATGACGACAGTGGATTAGTTTGTATCTCTGTACACACACACTGCAAATCCATTCTTACCATATTAGAAAAGAGTGGATTTACAAAATCCTCCCGGCAGCGTAAAAAGCTGTAAATTCTTCATAAATACTGTGAAGAATGTGAAACATGCAGCTTCAATTTTTTTCCCCACAATGTTATACTCAAAACCTTTCACAAAGTCTTACATGACTACTTTGTTTTGGACTCTAAAGTTTGTTTTGTTGGGCATTTATTCTAAATCTGAGTTCAGACAAGTCAGCACACTAAGAGAGAAAGCACTGTAGATGTTCACCCTTTATATTCTGTGTTACACTCTTCACTAAATACACTAAAATAATTACAAGACACATTTTGTGTTAGGACTTTAAATAAGGTAAAGGCATGCAGGATATTTCAAACAGATGAATGATGTTGTACAGTATAAGCATTGGATAACTCAGAGTAAAGGCTTCACTTCATTCATTGTGTTCACAGTGTAACAGTGAGTCTCACAGTGCTCTGCTGTTGTTAAAAACACAACCACGGTTTCTCTGGCTTACATGTTCCTTCATCACAATGAACACACACACAATAGTTTTTTTTAACTAAGTCCAACCCGCAGACACACACAGCCACTGAAGCATCACACAAGGACTAACCCCTCACTAAAAACAGTCCCCAATAAATACAGGAGTCCTGTTTGAAGTTTAGTAAAAAACTGATTTGAATTAAAATGTGTGGAGCAGAATATTTGTGAGCTTGTTTAGTTTGAACGAATGAGCACATTTCTCCTCTCAGTGTTTTTATTCGTATGAGTTGAACACAGAAATGTTAATTTCTACAGCAAATGTTCAGAAATTAGTTTTCCCGACAGAGAGCTAGACAGTATATTTATGTGCAGTTAGAAAAAGTTAAATTATTGTGTTGGTCTGACTCAAATTTGACTTTTAAAATGCATGTAAACATGTTAGTCTGGCTGGAATCTTAACAATTTTAATTTAAGTTGGACCAACACACCTAGAAAATGCTGATTGAGACTGATTTACTATTGTATGTACTCACCTACAGCGGACCATTCAGGACAGGGGATTCAAGAGGGGTCTGGCTGCAGACCATACAATTGATGGCCCATGCCACAGATCTTCATCTGAGACACTATATATCTCAGAGAGGACGTGTTGTGATTTTATGTCAATGATTTTTCAGTTTCAGATTTTTTTTTTTTTTTTTTAATTTCAACTTTATTTGTAAAAAAAAGTCTGGCAGTTGCATTCATGAAATAACCTCATTGCAAACATTAAAAACTAAGAGACCTTCATAAATGAGACAGATAAAGGGGTCAGGGGTCTAATCTGGGATGAAATGGCCACATAGATCCATTTAAGGAGTAGTTACACAAATGGTGGCTTGCTTTTGCTCTGTTAGCCTTAGCTAAAGCTACCATAGCTAAGCTAGCCATGTAACTAATGTTACTACATAAGCCAGTGTAACTAAGTTAGCTTCAGTAATGTGAGCTATAGTAATTTCAGATTTAGCAAACATAGCTAAACATAGTACCTTACATAACTGCTTACATAACTACATTAGCTATGTTGGCTATGTAGCGCCGATATCTACACCGCTTTCCACATTATTATGCAAATGACATTATTCTCTTATTTTCCTAAATATAAATGCAAATGCTGTTAGAGCATAGTTCAAATGTTTTTGAACAAACTTCATAATGATAACCATTATTTTTTTAAAATAAAAACCTCAAAATGCACTGTTCCACATTATTATGCAAAACAGAGTTTTAAAAGATTTTATAGGTTGTAAAGAAATGAAAATGGTCATTCATTGAATTTACACTATTAGGAGGTCATATTTACTGAAATCAAAAGCTATTTCAATCAAAAACATCTTAACAGGCCAAGTTCCATGTTAACATAGGAGCCTTTCTACTGGCTGATGACTTGAAAAATATTCTGACTTTCATTTGCATTAATATTTAGGAAAATAAGAGAAAAATTTCATTTGCATAAAAATGTGGAAAACAGTGTACAGCTAAGTTAGCTTTAGCAACTAAAGCTCCAGCAAGTGTAGCTTTAGTTACAATTTAGCAATGCAGAGACCATTTTGTAATTAGCTTTTGCAGATCAGGTTTTTGACTTCCAACTTTTGATATCCTAACCCTTAACCATTATAACCCTAAATGAAAGTTTAAACTGATTTTATTCCGAAATTTTTAGAGTGTATTTGTGCTCTGAGATATATGGTGTCTCAGATACAGCGTACAGCTGATTAGCTGCTTGTTAACTTGTGAGCAATATTAACATGTGGTTCTCTGCTCTTCTTGTAATAAAGATATGTTGTCTTGTTCTGATGAAAACTACCATTGTTTACAGTCTTGCAGAACAGCTGGAATGCACTAGTAGCTGCTGCCTCGTTCTCCTCAAATGACTTTGATTGGTCAGTCAATTTACGGACTGGGCACAATTGTTTCAGATTGGAGCTTTGCAAGATAGATCTGCCTGATGCCAAGGCTTTGCAGGGTTTACAGAGTCAGGCCTGCTCCCGACAATAGATCGATTCTTCTGCTGTGAATGTATACTTGGACTTTAATCATAGCTCGACTTTGCTATACATGTAAACATCCTGACTATTCAGCCGTACAGATTGAGTCATAAACTGTAGTGTAGGAGTGTAGGAAATGCTTCTGACTTGATCCTTCTGAGAGCATTTTGAAGGTTTTCATGTGGACAGGAAGATATTCCAATTCTTGTGTGGCTCATGAGGCCTAGAAAACTTCAAAAGGAGCTGAACAAGTTGAGCAAGAGATGTCCCTGCTTCTTTGTAAAAGCTTTTTATTCACCTTATTCATACCCAGGAGATAGCAGCAGATGTTGAAATGACACAGAACTGCGGGGCTTCGCTGCCCACAAATGGGCTGTCAGATTTATATATAGAAGAGTGAAAGGAGTCACTGTTTAGAGACATATAAGAGCAGATTGGTGGATGTACTTGGATGCACAAGTCTGTTTAAATTCATCATGATTGTTGATGACTGCTGATGGGTTTAACTCCAAAAGTCTGCTTCAGAGATCATGCAGAATCTGGAGGATTTATGAGTCTCTGAGAGCATCTTTAGACTTTTTTTTTGTGTGTCGATCATCTGTCCTGCTGCGATTTCAGCAGGAGTAACTCCAATATTTTCTACACAGATATAGCCCATGTTGGACATGTAGAGCCCAGAAAAAGTTGATCTATACTCAGACGCCAACTACAGTTTGTAGGTGTGAATTCTGACAGCAGCGTAGGCTTCAGCGTTAGCTTTGTATGTTTTTGTTCATCAGGCTCTAACTTCACCACCAGCTCTGCACGGCAGCAGAAAACAGAGGGCTGGAATAAACACAATAACACAGATTTATGTAATAAGGAAAATATCAGGTTAAATGGATTAACAGCCAAACAAACTACAAATATGCAGTGAAAACAACAGCTCTGTACTTGAAATTAAAACACACTTCATATTATTAATGAGGCACCGCATGGACTACAACGCAGACATTAGGCTGGTTGTTTCATGGATTTATGGGGTGTGTGTGTGCTGAGCAGAGGCTTACTGCTGTGTGGAGAAAGTGAACTTTAAACTGTCAGCTGACTGCAGATAAAACTACAGTACTGTACGGTTCAACAGGGCCAGAGACGTTAATACACACGTTACACACACATGAGCACACACGGCCTGTACACTGCTGCATGTCTTATTTCCTTCTCTAAGATGGTGAATTTAAACTCTGTGAATAAAAACAGAGATGTTGAAGTGGGGAGCAGCTGTGTTTAGTCATCAGGTGACTTTTCAGGTTCGTCCACAGAGTTGGAGCAGAGAGTCAGGCAGGCTGGTAAGGCCAGGTTCACTTCAGGAATGTCAGCACGTAACAGGGTGGTGTAGAGACGGGGGAAGGAGGGAGGGAGCCAACAGGAGGGACAAAGAGCAGGAGAGAGAGTCATAAATGCAATAATTACAGCTCAAGCACAAATGCACTCTCCTGGCTCAGCAGGCGTAGCTAACAACACTGCTGTCCGTCTGACAGGCGACGCTTAAGGCCCACTAAACACACCTGTTTCTGCTCTTCTTCTCTGGATTTACTTTTCTTTTCTCAGCATGGATCTACTCCTGGATTCTGGATAATCTGATAAAGCTCCCCTCAGAAGCAGAATTCTCCTGACTCACTCTAACATGAAGAATAAGGAATCATCCACCATGTCTGTGACGGCCCTCTTTAGGGGGAAGTGGGGGCAGAAGACTCAGGATAACTCAGAGAAAACTCCAGCAGCTGTGATTCAGCCGAGTCACATGGACGATGATGATGAGGATGAATCTTCAGGCTTCAGCAGAGAGCCCAAACTGAGGAACTCTCGCTTCTACCGCTCCATGAGGAAGAAGAAACAGGCGGCCAGCGAGCAGGCTGACAGTAAGAGCTCATTTAACTTTACATAGAACTCACTGCACTTTACTGGGCCTGTACATACAGCTGTTTCATCTGATACTCACCTGTGTGTAAACCTGAACACACACACAAAGCAGCATGTTCACAGAGTGTGTACAGAAACCCAATCTCATTGTTGAGAGCTGAACAAAAGCTCGCTCTCTGATGTCTGGATGAAAATAACCTGAGAAACTTGTTTTGATTGAGACGCACAACAGTCTGAGTAACACCTGAACAGGTCACATGCACACGCTGACCTCATGACTGCAAGCTAAAAGCAGCCTGACATTAGTGTGTTTGAATAAAACTACAGAATACTTAGCTGGTACACTTCTTATTACACCTATTTTCACTTTTTATGGTCTGAAATGAAAGAGTAAAGTTATTCTGGGATGACTTTCACTTTCCAGCCAGCCTGTTCAATGATCTACACTGAACACTTCTGTGTTTTCTGTAGAGGACTTGGGTGTTGCTAAGATCAAATCGAACCCAACAATAAAGAGTTTGAGACTTTGGCCAACCTCTCAGGATCAAAGCGGTTACTAACCACACACTGCAGCATTGTAACAAATCATAAAGCTTGAAGCATGCTGAATAAGGTGACAAACCCATTCACAGGATGATTTTAGACCTGATAGGAAACAGGAACTTGAACTAGTTGAGCTCTGTCAGATGAAAGATTTCAAATTGAAATACAAAGAAGTATTGATAAATATTTCTAATACCTTTATTGATGATCTGCACAGAAACTGAGAACTCGTAGTGTATATGTGTATATATTTTTTAGCACAGGTATGATCCTGTGTTATGTGATGGACACCTCTGATAATGTAGAAACTGTCAAAAATAGCACACTGTATTATGTAAGAGACATCCAGCACTCATCACAGAGTTCATTATGCTTTGTTGGTCTCCCTTGAAAAAGAGATCTTTGATCATAAATCATAAATAAAAATGATGTCATAAAAATACAGTTTTTAAAGAATTAGATTATTGAAAGCCTTTCTATTTTTACAGACCACACCTTGCTACAGTTAAGTACTGAATAGCTAGCTAGGAGATGTACTGTCAAATATGATCTTTCCTTATTGACAACTACTAAATAGATCTCCAACCAGGTTGTTCAGGTAAAGTCACCCCACTTTAATAAAATAAAATATGCAGCAAAATTAAGTGTTATTTAAACTCACTAAGGGGAATTACTTTAAAAGGGCTTATGTTGGTCCGTTCTACATATAGTTATTCTGCATGTTTGAAAGTGTTAAATATTTTACAATATGACAGAGGTCCCTGCTTTCTACTACTAAGGGACAAAAGATATAAAGATGTATTGTTTTTGACAGATTTACCCACAGTAGAGAAATATCATGGATTTTAGTGAAAATTAGATTACATTTCAGTCTAGTTTTAGTCGTCTTGATGTAAACTGAACTTACTTTTTGTCAGTTTTAATCATCAAAGATCTGTCTTTGGCTAGTCTTATTCTAGTTTTCCTCATGAAAAAAAGGCTGTTGAAAAACATGTTTAGTCAGAGTTTTAGTCAACGAAATGAACACTGGCAAGGTGGGTCTCCTCATACTGATGCATACTGATGAAGAATACACACTGTTTGTCCTTGAGTAACACCTAAAGTCACAGGAAGGAACTCTACCAGAAACATGAGTAAAGGAACCCTAGCAGGCATCGCTGTATAACAGGCAACACCCAAACACAACTTAACAGATATTAAACACATATAAACACTCTGGCCAAGGGCATGATGGATAACTCTGCCAACACATTCCCCAGGTTTGAAATGGCAGTGGGTGGAGCTTAGATCAGTTGACTTTACAGAGTCGAACTAACACTGGTGGATCGAAACTGTCAAATATCTCCAACACAAAAGATAATTTCCCCTTGTTTCTACACCTTGATTGGAGTCCACCTGTGATAAGTTAGATCGATTAGACATGATTTGGGGGGACACACCTCCCTATAGAAGGCCTCATATATGATGTGATAATGCATATCAGAGCAAAAACCAAGCCATGAGGTCAAAGGAACTGTCTGCAGAGCAAAGAGACAGGATCGTTTCAAGGCATAGATCTGGAGAAGGCTACAAAATATTCAGTTACACTGAAGGTTCCCAAGAGTGACCATCTGGTTCTTGGTCACCTCTCTTACTAAGGACCTTATCCTTCATTTGCTCAGTTTGGCTGGGCAACCAGCTTTTGGAAAAATCAAGATCAATTTATTTTTAACAAATTAGCAAAAAATGTCCAAAATTTCAGTTTTCACTTTGTCATAATGGGGTACTGAGAGTAGATTTGTGAGAATAAAACATTTTTCTTAAATAGTAGCATCAGGCTCTAACATAACAAAATTGAAAAATATGAAGGGGTCTGAATACTTTCTTGAATATTAAGAACATTATATCCATAAAATGAAACAAAAATAGAAACACTGGCAGTATGGATTTTAAAAATAAATTAAACTAGCTTTCAGTACTCTTCTTCAGCTCATTGTCTTAAAATTTTCGAATCTGTACTGGTGTAAAGAATGCATATATTGCTAAATAATAGGTTATGTAACTCGTATCATATCAGTGTTATGTGGTTTTATGATATGAACTGCTGTGAACTTAATTGTCCTGTAAAGTCAATAAAAGAGAAAAGGTGCAACAATGAAGCAAACTACTTTGTGGGCATTGGTGTTGGTCGGAGTTCAAACCTAAACTCCTTAACTCACATTCTGAAGTGTCCTTGGGCAAGACACTGAACCCCAAATTGCTCCCACTGCTGTGCTGTTGGTGTGCAACTGCATGAATTCTTGTGTATCAATGGGATTAGCTAATACTGATGGACAAAGCCTCCACCATCAGTGTGAGCAGGTGTGAATGGGTAAGTGTAACCTGTGGTGTAAACACACTTTGATGATCAGAAAAGCGCTATAAAAGCTTAAATCCAGTAACCATTTACCTTGGATTCAAAAGCAAAACTCCCAGCAGACCAATTAAAAACAGGCAGGTTGTTTAATCAGCTCTAGATCTGTAAGTCAGAAGGGCAGCAAACAAATCCAAGAGAGCAGACAAAAAACAAGCTGTAAAATGCTAATCAAAAGAACCCCAGACTGAGAAACCATGGGAAAACACCATGAACTGTTGGCACAAGGAAGGATACACTGGGATTAAAAATGTCACAGACAATCCAAGGATAATGACACAGAATCTCAAAGACAGAGGCAAAGAAGACTTCAAAATAAAACAGGAAGTTGCCTATCGTTTATAAACACTCTAAAACAAGATGTGTTTTGAACTGTGAATCAGTTTTGCTGTTATTTGTCTTCCTGTAGTCCTGAGTATTTGTTTTATATTCATGTATGTAGAGGAAAAATCATCTCACAGCTCCATTTCTTTGATAAAGGACACAAATAGCCTGCAACACTCCTGTGATTACGCTCTTCTAATTATCTAACATGCTGAGAAATAAACTCAAACTGATCTGCCCGGTTTGAAAACAGTTGAAGAGTACTGTCAGCATAAAATGAAATAACTCTGGATACTTTTTCTGTGCTAAATGAATGTTCACTCTTATGGACAGCCAATAGGATTACTCAAAGAAAGAAGCTCACCCTAAATGTAAAATAAGAAGATAAATAAATGAATTATTAGGAATAAAAATACCAACAAATCAGAGCACAGGAATTAGTTATCATTAAACTAGTATAAATTTGTAATGCGTAAATTAGACACCTGTGCATTTTTACAGAACCAGCTATTGTATGAAATTCTTGCGCTTCACATGTACCGTCATGTGCATAAGTTTTAGGCATGTGGGGTGCTAAGGAACACACCTGTTGGCACACGTGTCGTTGGCATTCAAGACCAAGCTCCATGACATCTCTTTTGTCAGGGCCTTTTCACCCCTTGTGACACATCCAGAGACCGCTGGACGTTTTCAGACGCTTTGGACATTCACATCAAGACCAAGCGCACATGGCACCCTTACTACCCACCTGGACTGTACCCTAGGCCATACTTATTGGCTACATCCCTTACTCTACCCTGAAGGTATGGGCTTTGTTATTGGTTTAACATATTATTACTACCCCCTACTTCAGCAAAGTTCTGCACAGTACTGTGTTTAATTTCCCAAAAATTATTTTACATCATTTCTACTTCATAAATAGAGCAGCAGCATCAGTTCTGTTTCCTAATACACATGAATCTGTATGTATAGCTTTTTCTCACAGAGCTGTTTATTATTAGTGGAAAGTTCAGCTCATACAGTTTAATGCAGTGTGTGTCTCTTGCATCATAGATTGTATAACTGATGTTTCCATTGAAATGATGCAGAGGATGGCCTCTGCATGTGAGGACATGTCTGACTTTACAAACACTCAAAGAGGAATGACATAATTTCATTTCCCAACATCACCGTGAAACACTGAGCTTAGATTATCAGGTTATTTTTACACTCTGGCTCTCCCTTTGTCTCAGGTGAAGATCACACCTGTACTACTTTATTTACCTTTAAACCCAGCTAGAAGATAGATTTACATTAACAAACCAAATCCATGTATTATACAAAGGCTGCTACAATTTAATAACTGGTATAAGAAATTAAATCAACAAATTCTTGACAATTGAAAATCTTAGTAGTTACAGAATGTTGAACAGCAGTTGATTTAAGAGAAACCTGGGATGGATTTATGACAGTCATAAACTGATGAAATGTTCACACCCATATTCTTACACCGCTGAATGCTGTGTGCTTCCAAACTGGAAGCTCCCGCACCTTTCTCCTAAGTAGCAAACTAAAACACCTGGCTAAAATGTACCCAAGGCTGTTCTTCAACGGTATCTAACTTTGATTTGATAAAATTTTAAAGTCTGTCAGTCTTTGACTTTTCCTAAAAAGTTTGTTTTGTAGCACCAGTTGTCATAAAAATGTCTGTATATCTCCACATTTTATTGATGGCCATTTATACCTGAAGAAGAATCTGGTGGTGGGGAAGTTTCAGGACTGGGCAATCTGTCATGAGGCAATTTTAGATGTGATCATCATCTGCCAGTGATCTAGGTCTCTATCTTTTAATGATCTGCCCCTTGTCTGTGGTTAAATTATTGCTTTTGATCAGTGCTATTAATGACAATGAATGCACTCTAATAACGGGTCAATTTTACCTGCTGGCTGTTTCAGGTACACACACATCCTGTTGGTTCTAGTGTTAAACCCATATAAGGGCATAAAACTACAGGAGTATGTGCAAACACAGAAAGCTCATAGAACTGAGAAGAGAAGAAGTAAAACATCAATAACCTTCCAAATAAAAAAGAACTGTTAAAACAACTGCGCACCGAACATTTGAGTGTAAGAATTACTCAGGTCTAGATAGTTCTAAAGTGGATGCTGTGCTGCCTGGAATAACATAGAACAAGGCTGTTGAAATATATATTTAAGCCTAATATAAGTAGTGACTACTATAGATCAGATGACATCATATCATGCTGTTATCAGAAACAACATGCAGCACACTGTAATAAAAAAATAATGTATTCTAGATACATTAAGAAACCATTTATTCTAAAAACTGATGCTTTCAAGGGGTGTAAAATCTTTAAAACACATTTGAATACCTGCATGTGAAGACATTTTTTATCTGACTGCAAAGGTCAGCCCTACACAAGGCCCTGTAGGTGTCTGACTGAGTGTGACGCCATTTTCAGAGCCATACATGTTGGGAAGATGTTTTCGCTCTTCTGTCAACCTGCTTCAGCATGAGTGTGTAGTAGTTATGGGGAAAGGGTTAGTTGTTGTGAGTGGTTGTATACAAGGCCTGCTAGTAGAGTGGTTAGCTTGGACTTAGCCAAAGTGGCACTTTTGGCAGAACTGGACAAGGGCGGAGAGCAACGCTGAAAGCTTTCTGTGACAGAAAATGTTTTCGCTCTACTCCCCGCCTGCTTCGGCAAAAGTTTGCGACCATTATGGTTGGGTTTTCCAGTGTGTCCGGGGCCTGCTGTTGCAGTAGCTGTTAGCCTGGATGCCACTATAGGAAAGCACCGGTTTAATCGGAAGTGGATCATGTTTTTTTTCGAAACCACAGCAGAGAGTCACACTGAAAGCTTGACTTGGCAGAGGAGATGTTTTTGCATGTCCATTGTAGTGATGTGTCCCCTCCCCACAAAAAAGAGCACAGAATAAAAGGAGGATATTTTCTCCTCACCGTTCTGCCATTGCCAACACCTCAAAGACACTTCCTCATTAACATAAAGGCTGTGGTTCACTCCAGGTGTCTGTGTGTCTGTGTGAAATCATGTATTTGTGCTCGTTTTCTTATGAATTAAAAGTGCTGAAGTGATAAAAATGCTACAACAGATCAGAAAACTTTGGTTAATCTCAGACTCAGGATTTCTTCAGAAAGATTAGCCTGCAGCTAAAGTGACAAGAAAAAAACTGAAACATCTTCTGGATTCCAGTAAGCAAAGTTACTTTAGCATTAATTCTTCATTATTGTTCAAAATGATTTTTTAGTAAACATTTATTATCATGTCCTTTTTTATGGTAAAACAACATTTTTTTAATTATCTGATGATTTACTGTTCAGAAGTGGTGGTTGTTATCATATGGGTGTCACCCATAAGTTTTTGAAAAGGTTTGACTTGACTGATGATAGCATGTTATTTTACAGTGTTTTATTGCAGACAAACTTAGGAAGAAATCATGCACATCAATAACTCATAAGTCATGATGATCTAACCTTCTTAGTTAATGCATTTATTAATCAGGCATGAGATACCACTAATATAGGTGCATTACTGATAGTTCATCTTGAATCCATGCATGACTTCCTGCTTGCTTCACATAGGAATTCATACATTAATTCATGATATTTCCTTGGCCCTATAATGAAGGATCACCTAATACATGTTTACTGATTAATCCAAGCGTTTATGTAAATTAATCATAACCCTGCACCCATTAAATATCTCGTAAATTCAATTAAATGCAGAAAGACACAATTACTAAGACGCTGCCTTATCGCTGATTCCAGGTGATTTTTAAGAATACATATTTTGACTTAACACATTTCATATCTCCATTAAAACTGATTAATTTTCTTTTATTGTCTTTCCTTAATGGCCACTACCATTCTTCTTAAATAAGAATTTCCTCGCACCTGGTTCATCCACCAGCTGATCCTCAGACTTTATGTGTTTGTGGCTCTGCAGCTAAGGAAAGTGTAACTCTGACTGTGAATGTTACACAATAAGGACTATTTATATGATGCAGAGTGGAGGATGATCTGTTACACGCAGACACAAACAGGAGGGTGAACAGTCTGTTGTCTTTATTTCTCTGCAGCGTCTCATAATGACACAATATGTAGAAAATCTGTTTCTGTAAAAACACTCTTCAATACTGAAGTGATGTGTGAAAACAGAAAGTGTTTATACGTGTTTGCTTGTTTTGTGTGTGTGCGTATCTGCGTGTGTGTCAATGATTGAAAAGGGAGTGTTGATAACCGTGATAACCACAGTGTAATTTCCTTGTTCCTCTTAATAGAAACTGTTGTAAAGAATTTTTCTGCATCTCTCTCTCTCTTTCGCTGTCACTCTCAAGTTTTTATTTTATTTTTTTTATTTCATCAAGCTTTACTGGCATGAACTTGACATGACAACAGCATTTCCAAAGCAATATATCTCTCTGTGCAGACTCCAGCAGATTTGGTTCAGACAGCAGTCCTTCTAACAGAGCTGGACCCGCCCCCTCAAATGCTCCTTCGCCCCAGAAGTCGCCCTTTATGCCCAGGGCGAGACGGTGAGTCTGCATGCCAACATAGCCTCACCCTGCAGGCCAACACACACACCCAGAAACACACACTGCACCTGTTCAAACATTGCACACACACATACTGTATGTGCATGGAGTTTCATTCACTGTTGCGGTCTCATGTCTGTAACACAATAATTCTCTCTAATTTACTGTCAGCCTCCTGAGTGCTGCATTAAGGTCTCCTTAAAAGCTGTGAGCTCAGAGTTCAAGCACAGGAGAGATCATTTAAAAGCACTAATAAATTAGACAACAGCAAAGAAATTTATCCTCCAGTCATTTTGGTTATCAAACTCAACTGTAAAGAGATATCAACAGGAGTGTGAGGGAAAGATGATTTTAGCAGAAATTGACTTTAACACATCCTATTTGCATATCAGCTAAGAGCAGAATGCATTAGGATTGTAATGTTTTTTATTTTGCATATTTCAATGATGAATTCTGTTAAAAGCAGCAAATATGTTGCCATCATGAAGCTTGTTGCAAAAGCAAGATGTGCACAGAAGTGTTTTCTATTTTGCAGGTTTGTGGTGCATTACATATCCCGTTAATAAGCCATTGCTCATCTTGACAGAATTACAGAAATGTGTTAGTGGATATTTGATTATGGAAGAGTCCTTTGAAAAGGGAAAACTGCAAGGTTCTTGGATCAATTCTTCATGATTAACATTGGGAGTGAAAAATGTGCAGATTCACAGCGAGTGATGCCACGGTGTGAAGAGATGAAATTTCTTATGATTTCAGTGATGAATCCTCCCTCTGGGAATGAAAGTCAGACAAACACTGCACTGTTTTTTGAAAAAGTTAACATGGTTGATTTGAGCCACAAATCCCAGATAGACCGCATCTTTTTAAGCAAGGTGTACCTAATAAACTGGACACAGATATATTTTCTATTTTTAATGTATTTTCTAACCTATTTCCATGATTAGTTATATTTTACCAGTGAAAACACATTTTTTTACACTTGCATGTCCTTCTGTGAGACTGTCCTCACTGGGAGCAGAAACAGATCAGTGTCATGTATAGATGAAGCTCTGTTTGCTGATCTGGGCGTTTCTCATTGTTCCTGTTCCACATGATCTTGAAATATCCCTAAACAAATAAATGTAGAGTGTAAGAACATTTAAAGTTATCTTATTTGGATCAGCAAACTAAATTCTTCATAATACCAGAATTTTAGCTTTGATGCTAGTTAAAGCTATACTGTAGTGATACTATGGCAAGAAAGAAGTCCTAGACACAAAACTGGGTAAATCATTGTTTTTAGTTATCAAAAATATGGGAAACTCCTGCACAATGTCTAAATTGTTAAAAAAAAAAAGAAACATTGACACATTTGTTATGCTTTTGTGTCATTTAGATTGTGGAGTTTTACATTGTTGAAGGATTAGTTATCCTCCTAAACACCTTGTAAAATAAATGTCGATTTCTAAAACTTTTGGTAATTTTCAGTATTATCAAATCTTAAAACAGCAGACTGACTCATTCCAGAACACTTTTTATCAGAGTATCAAACATTCTGACAACTGTGAAATAAACTGGAGTATTGATTGGTTGGTATTAGATTGATCTGGTGTTTGACTGGTAGGTATCAAATAGGTCAGTGTTATATTAGTTGGTATTTGGTGGGTTGGTGACCAGTTGATTGACCAGTTAGTGGATGACTTGTTAGTACATTGTTGGTGTGAGCTTTGTTGGCATTTGGTTGTTATTTGACTGTTTTGTTGTTGAATGGTTGGTGTTAAATTGATTGCTACTTGAGGATTAGTGTTTGATCAGTTGGTATTTAACTCATGTATATTAGTAGTTGATAGTTGATGTTTGGTTGTAGTGACTGGCTCGAGCTAGATTAGTTAGTGTTTGGTTGGTATGTGATTGTTTCATGTTTAATAGGTTTGTATTTGACTGGTTGATATCAACTGGTGTTACTGTAGATTAGATGGTGTAAGGTTGCCGTTACTTTGGTATTTTGCTTAGACTGTTTATTATTTGATAAGTTGGTATGAACTGGTTGGAATTAGATAGGTTGGCATTTTTTAGCGTTTAATTAGTTGGTATTCGGTGTTATTGAGAGCAGTCTGGCTATAGACTGTAAATTTCTGATGGCCACTCTCACTGACCGCTCATCTGAGACGCCATCTATGTTAGAAAGAAAGTTAGTGCAGTAATGTGCCTGTTCAACATATTTCCAGTTGTATTTTTTGTTTTTAATTCAACTTTGTTCATAAACAAAATCTGGCAGTTACATATATGAAATAAACACATTGCAAACATTAAAAATAAGAAACATTTCAGCCTAACCAAGAAAAAGGTCAGAGGTCAAATTAAGGATTAAATTATTTCCCATTCCAGAAGTAGTTACACAAATGGTTGCTACATAATTAGCCTTCAAATAAGCCAGTGTAGGGCTGCTCAGTGGCGCAGAGGTTAGCCCTGTTGCCTCACAGCAAGAAGGTCCCTGGTTCGCTTCCTGGTTAGAGCCTTTCTGTGTGAAGTTTGCATGTTCTCGCCGTGTATATGTGGGTTTTCCTGCTTCCTCCCATCACCAAAGACATGCTTGTTAGGTTAAGTGGTGACTCTAAATTGGCCGTAGGTGTGCGTGTGCCTGGTTGTCTGTCTCTGTATGTCAGCCCTGTGACTGACTGGTTACCAGTATAGGGTGTATTCTGTCTCTAGCCCAAAGACAGCTGGGATAGGCTCCAACCCCCCCCCCCCCCCCCATGACCCCCAGCGGGATAAGTGGTATAGAAAATGGATGGATGGATAAGCCTGTGTAGCTCAGTTAGCTTTAGAAACATGAGCTTTAGCAAAGTTGGCTAAAACTAAGGTAGCTATGTAAATAATGTACCTACTGAACTCACATAGATGCTTTGAAAGCTTAGCTTTAGCTACTTTAGCTATGTAGCTATAGTAGTTCTGTAGCTCCATCATCTATTACTAGGTTAGCTTTAACACTGTGAGCTCTAGTGAGTGTTGTCAAAAGTAAGCTCATGTAGCTTACATAGCTGCTTTGTGAACTTAACTTCAGCTTAATTAACTACAAAGCTCATGTTACATAGCTTTTGCAGCCAAGGGAGGTCCGTGAGCTACACTTGCTGTGTAAAAATGTTTTCATGGAGGATGGGCTTCTTTCCTGTGAGCAGACTGTTTACTAGGCTTTATTAAATGTTTTGTAATTTGGTTTTGCAGGTTTTGGACTTATGACCTTAGGTATCTCAACCTTCACCTTAACCCTAAACCGAAGTTTAGTAAGATTTTATTTCCGAAGTTTAAGCGTGCATTTCTGTTCTAAGATATGCGGCATCTCAAATAAACGGTCTGCAGCCAGACTGTTTTGGTTTTACTGGTTGGTATTTCATTGGTTGGAATTTGATTTGTTGGTAATTGGTCGGTATTGACTGGTTAGTGTTGGATTAGATGGTGTGTGGTTGGTATAAGCTTAGTTTGTTTTTGATTTTTGTCTGATTGGTTGGTCTGTGTTAGACTGGATGGTATTAGATTGAGTTTTATTTAATTGATTGGTGGTAGATTGGTAAACATTTAATTGGCAAGTGTTAGGTTGGTGTTTTCACTGAGGTTGTTCTGCAGGTAAGAGTAATGCTGAGGTTTGACAGCTTAAGCTCCGCACAAATATTTAATATTGCAGTTGTTACCTTGTATCAACAGGTTAACAATCCTCAGTTAAATCTGTGCATGCTTTAATCTATTTGCTAACAGCCAAAGGAGACATTTAGGCTGAGCACGACATAAACACAGAGAACCCTCCTGTCAGGAGTCTTTGTGTAAAGATGACTGTGATTCTAAAACGTGTTGTATTTTAAATTCAGCCCTCAGCCTTCACCACAGCTCCATCACTCCAGAACGGCGTTGCCAAGCAATGGGGAGACCAGCAGCCGACACACTCAGTACAAAAGAGAAGCTGCGGAGAGGACGGGAGGAGGAGTGGGAGGAGGGAGGAGTGTGGACATCTCTGCTGCCTCCTCTAACAACCAGCAGAGAGATTTCAGCGCTGATACGTTCATCTACCGGACTCACAACATACGAAGCGGAGATATAAAGCAGCTGTCTGAACAAACAGCCTCAGCTTGCAGCGTCCAGGAGGTCAGAGGAAGCACCATGAGTTCACAGCGGGGGGTATCTGACAGAGCAGACCAGGACAACGCTAACCTCAGGTCAGAACCAAATACACAGGACACATTTTGAAAGAAAGACTATTTTTGTAATGCTTGAACTCTGAGTTTCTGCTCAGGGTTAATCATATACAGTATATCTATATCTATATCTATAACACAAGACTGAGCACTGACTTCGATAAAAACAGCTTAAATGGTAAAGAAACAGGTGAAGGAATGGTTGGAGTGACTGATAGGTGACTCACTGTGTGGTCAGCATGTGAATGTGAAGAGGCGTTAAAAAAGCGGTTTTGTTATTTCCATCACAAAGTCCTCTCTGTGTCTGAATTTGATGGGGGAGACAAATGTTGTTGTATAACTGTGTGCTGCAACAGATCTACTGCATTGTTCTTGAATAGTGAAAAATAAAGTTAATTTATTCATCCACCGCCCTGTCTGTCCAAACATGGACTTCCTCTTTATTTTCCTCCTCAGGTTGCTGAGCAATGGAGACGGATCGCAGACGATCTACCATGGCCTCAACATCGTCAAAAATATCGGTGAGTAAAGAGAAGGGAAACAACTCACAGATAAGAGTCTGTTTCTTTAATCCTTTTTGTAAATCAATAATAAAAAAAAAACAATTCTCTGACAATTAAGTCAAGTATCATCTAAAAATATATCCACTCCAGTTATAACACCTAAAGCCAAAAATTCACTTTGAGAAAAAACGTCAAAACACAGTGTGATGATTAAATTATTATTTTTGTCAGAAAACTAAGATAGTCATTCTGATGTATTGCATAAGCAATAACATTTGCAGATACTGTAATGTTAAAGATTGTTGTGGATTTCTGTAGCAAATTAAACAGTCATCAATCTAGAGAGATTTTTAAAATATTTAATCTAAAGGGCACATATCATGAAAAATCCATTTTATATTTTTGCACAAACATTTGGATATCCAGAGGATCCACAGACCCACAAAATGAGAAAAGGGCCAGCTCGGTCCTTTGTGGTCGTCTGTGTCTGAAAACATGGTGTCTGACAGGCGGTTTTGAATCTGTGCTCCTCATGACATCACAATGAGAGTCATTATAGTAATACCTGCCCTCATCCTGTATCTCCAACCATAGACCAGTCATTAAAGAGATGGGCAGGCTTAGAAGGGGCTTATTTGCATTTAAAGATGCACTAACCTAAACAGACTGTTCTCAGAAAGGCTGTTTAGAGCAGGTTTATGCAGGGTCAAAAACCTCCTTTGCTGCTTGATCCATATTTTTTGATCATGGCACTCTGCAGGCATTTTATTTACACCACAGAGTAAATGTGGGTTATGATATATCACCTTAAATATTTTCCTATCAAACTTTATGTAAACATTATGCAACAAATATAGCAAAGATAGCAAATTCTCTTGAGATTCAGAAATAGCCCTGAATGACGAGCTGTTAGAGAGCTGAAACAGACACTTATAAAGCTGAGAGAGAGAATCTGATGACTGAAAAGAGCTGAGTTCCACCTCAGTGAGAAGATTTTCACAGGTGAAGGTGTGATTTAAGTACTCTACCCCCTCAGACAGAACCTGAAGATCCACACACTTGCCAAAATAGCTGCTGTATTTACAAATCAGGCTTCACTTTCTTGAGTTTGTTCATGTGTTTCTCTGAGGTGACAGCCTGCATGCAGACAAAGTGAGTCTTTGTGGACTCGGGAGAGAGTTAGGGTTAGTTTTATAACAGTTATTGTCAGGGATCAAACCACTGCAGACAGGAGCTCACCTGTAGCTCACCTGCAGCTTAGAGGAGAAGAGATACAGACATGAGTGAAGCTGCTGTTTGTCTGTGTGTACGTTTCTATGTGTTTTTCTGTGTTTTTCTGTGTGTGTGCTCTCCTTGCTTATGTAATTCTTGTTGCTGCTCTATACGCCCACCTCACAGATCTGCAGTATATGACTGAAGCAGATTATGCAATAAGCCCCCGTGTTCAGAGTCTCCTCCTGCATGTTAAACAGAACCTCAAGCTGAGCAGGATGTCTGATCTCTGCATTAAACTTTTTTACCTTTATAAACTTTAACAAACACACTTTCACAGGTTCTTATCAGGTTAAACACATTTTTCAACTTTCTTCTGCTATATTTCAAACACCAGCAGGTATTACAGCTAAATGATGAGCAAGAATTAAAACAATAATTCTCATGTTGGTAATGAAGTGAATTTAGTTAGTAGCCATTCAACAAATACAAGCTAAAGCCTGTTGCAGATCATGTCTGAAACAGGCAGCACAAAATCTGACATTATACTTTAAGGGTGATTGAATTTCTAAACTGTAATTGTGCATATGGCCTGAATGTTTTGATTTTTCTGTTTATGTGTGGCTCAAGAACCGTCCAAACATAGACAAAGACAACACCACTGAGGGTTTCCTTTTTGAACAGTGTTCATTATTTAGTGTTTTTCAGTTTACCTTCTGTTTTAGTTGTAAATTTGGAGGTATGTGGACTTTGGTATGTCGATGTCAATATCACTGATGTCGGGCCAACATCTTAAATCTCCAAAAACACCACTTTCCAGGGAATGACAAATAATGCTATCAATATTTTTGAGAAGATAATTATTTTGAGGGTTATGTCTATAAGGAAACCTCATAAGTAACGATAGATAACTTATGGAGTAGGAGTGGGATTAAATCAGTGTCAACCTCTTCCTATACCTTCAAACAAATCAGCAAATTTTAACAGTTTTCTCCTTTGTGATACTTTGTGTTATGTGTGTATGAAGTGCTGTGAGTGGATTGAAATTTAATCTAATTGATAAATCGCGTATATTAATAAAAAATGATTATAATGAAAAAAATGATTATAACTAGAAAAGCACTCGGAGAGCGCAGTCCACCATTAGCCCTATCTCCCAAGAGTAAAAAACCCTTTAAAAAATTCCTGGATCCAGACAGTGATCCAGATCACTCCCAAAATTGAATCAGTTCTTCCTTATGCCATTTCTGATATTTCCTGAAAATTTCATGAAAATCCATCCATAACTTTTTGAGTTATGTTGCTAACAAACAAACAAACAAACTAACAAACAAACTAACAAACCCTGCCAATCACATAACCTCCTTGGCGGAGGTAATAACTCTCAGAAAGCTCAGTGGGCAAGAAAAATTTAATCTGCACCAAGGTAACACCAACCAACCCCTGGCTTATCTGACACTAACCAGTCAATATCAACTACCGAGAGATAATAATCCAACTAATTCAATATGAACAGATCAAATAACAACCAACCAACTGAACACCAATAAATTAAAGAAAAACCTTTCAGAAACCAACCAGTTAATACTAACCAATCTAACACCAATCTTGTTATAGCAGATGTTTCATTTTCAATTTCCTCTTTAGATATTTTAATTACCCCTGCCAAAGAGGTTATGTGATCGGGTCGGTTTGTTCGTTTGTTCATTTGTTTATTCGTTTGTTAGCAACATAACTCAAAAAGTCATGGACGGATTTTCAGGAAATTTTCAGGAAATGTCAGAAATGGCATAAGGAAGAACTGATTAGATTTTGGGAGTGATCTGGATCACCGCCTGGATCCAGGAATTTTTTAAAGGATTCTGTACTATTGGGAGATAGGGCTAATGGCGGAGGTCTGTGCTGTTCCCACTTTACACCAGGAGATGGCGGACATGAGTAACTTCAATCCTAGCAGCAGTTTTTGGGTGCGTTTCTGTTCAAAGTTTTGGAAATTATAGAGTTTGAAAGACACACGCCCGGTCGAGGAGACGAGTCGGAGCGGATCAGAGAGAAAGACAACGAATTGTTGCAAGAATACTCACAATGCTGGGAGGAATAGAGGAATATTCACCCTCTGCCATGACTTCCAGTCGTCAGTTGAGACTATTGGTGCATCTGTTGCCACCTGTAGCGAAGCCAATGCTTTGCCTCACCATGTTTCCTTCCCATCGGGGAGGGAGTAATTGGTGAATGCCGTGGTGGGGGGCACATGGGGACGGATCCAGGAATTTTTTAAAGGATTCCTCACTATTGGGAGATAATGGCGGAGGTCTGCGCTCTCCAAGTGCTTTTCTAGTTTACTATGCCATCTGAAGTAGGCACTGTTTCTTATGAAGCTTAAGCCAGTATCATTATTTACCAGTTCTTTTTTTCCTGTCAAAGTCGAAGCATATTTTTCCATATAGGATGTGATCACTTTTGGCTTAAGATAGTAGAAATTACAAAGTAAAACTTGAAAAGCACTCGGAGAGCGCAGACCTCCGCCATTAGTCCTATCTCCCAATAGTAAAGAATCCTTTAAAAAATTCCTGGATCAAGATGGTGATCCTGATCACTCCCTATGCCATTTCTGACATTTCCTGAAAATTTCCTGAAAATCCGTCCATGACTTTTTGAGTTATGTTGCTAACAAACTAGCAAACAAACTAACAAACTAAGTAACAAACTAACAAACCCTGCTGATCATATAACCTCCTTGGCGGAGGTTATTACAACAAAAAAAAAGAGAAAACCTCTTATCATATCTTTTAACCTCGGAGAAAGCAACTAAACTTGGCCTCCTGAAAGGTGCAAATGACGTCACATCAGCCAAGCATGACTGGACATGAGTGAGTCATTTTGGACCTGCACTCCTGCATCTTTCCTAATGAATCACAAATACTCTATTTCACCACACAAAATAAGCCACTGAAGCAAAGGAATGAGAGTTATAAGAATTACATAAATAAATTCATGGAAAACAACTCCCTAAGTAACAGCTTCAACTTCACTGGATTATTTAAAAGAAGGTTTTTGAGATCTTATCCTGGTTTAGTTTGGACTGAGGCACAAGTACCTGAAGATGTTCAAAATCAGATATAATACAGATACAGTACAGAGGTTTACTAGCCTGCAGTTTTATTTTGTTTCAGCCTGTCAAAGTAGGAGTTTTCAGTTTTATAACAGCTCTGTGTGGGAGAGCTGATCCAATAAGAAAATGTACACAGTGTGGATGTTTGTCTGCCTGCTGTGCTTCTCTCTAGCTCTCTCTCTCTAAATCAGGCCTGTTCAGTTAATTTTTTTTTCCTTGTTTGTTTTTCTTTGAGCTTGTGGACTTTTTTCATGCCTTTGTTCAGACATGCTGAATGAATAATTGTTGCATTTAACACTTTGATATTAATCTGACTTCTGAATCTCCTCCTAGAGACTGACCCAAATTATGCAGCAACATTTAAAGATGCTTTATAACCCACATTACTGATTAATGTGCTCTGGTAACCTATTGGCTTTGTTAACAGCATATTTTGTCTTAATGATGGATTTTTGCTAAAATATCATTTAAAGATTGCAAGACACAACTCATTCAGCTTTTCAGATTCAGTTCTTTGCACCAAACAAACTGAGATTTAACTTGTGTATCTCTTGGTCTTGTAATTTCAGCCTTCCTGTACCAGGAGTACCGTGACACCTCCAAGCAGCAGGAGATTGAACAGCGGCGGCAGCGTGACAATCTGTCCCCAGGGATCACGACCGAGACAGTGGTGGAGGGGTCAGGAGTTGTGTCCCCCCCAGCGCTACAGCTGCAGCTGAGGAACAGTGCTCGCTCTCTGACGCTGTGGCAGAACCTGGACGTGGTTCAGGCCAGCGGACTGCTCAACAAGCTGCAGCAGAAAGAAGTCATCATGCAGGAGGTAAGAAGAGCCAACATTAGCATTACACATTCAGTCATATGATTGTCTGTAAAATCCTAAAAATACCTTTAATTTCCAAGTGATGAGTTACTTTATTAGAAGCATCATATTCAGTAACTTGTAATAAGTAAGTTGAAGCTGGGTTTAAAGTTTTCCTTTGCTGCAAAAAATACTTATTGCTGTCACTTTTATGTCTCTGGTCAGTAAGAGTGATGTTTTGTGTATTCTTTGGATACTGTGTACCATGAAGCATTGTGATCCATTACGAATCTGAAGGATCTACCTCATCATTGTACTCTGTATGATTAAGCTGGCTGGCCTACTTTGACTGCCCATACACTTAATTACTAATATATTCTTGTTTTATTGGACAGTATTTAACCTGCGCCCCTCAAACTGAGCAATTTTATTCATGTGAAAACTTTTTGGAAGCTACAGTCTTTGCTCTGTAACCCATTCACAAGATTGATTTTTGTTATTTGTCTCCAAAGTGTCTTTAAATGGAGAAAGGGAGTTCTAAGTGTGCTCCTCATGCAGCTTGGAACCTGCACAGGGATATTTGTGTCCATGGAAGCTAAAGTATTTGATGTGTTTGTTCATTTTGAAGCTGTCTGTGTTGCTTTTGCTTCATTATAGTAGAAATACAAATATGATGAATAAAGAGCTTTTAGTTTTAGTGACAGAAGGCGACATGAATTTAAGAAAATCAATTCACCACCTCCTCTATCCAGTTCCAACAACACTGTGTGTTAGGACATTCAAGAAAATAGCATTTTTAAAGGTATGTTGTATTAAACTTTGTTCACCTTTACCTTGGCACCAAATGAACTGGTAAATGTGTGTGCATCCAATTGTTTTAACAACTCATGTAGTTTTCAGCTGAATGGATCTGGCTCAGTTCTTGTATTTTATTTGAAGACTGATCTGATGAAATGTGTCCTTGTCAAACCATCCACTGGGCTGGTAGGTTTGGTCCGGGGTTACAACACTCCAGATTAAATGACTGTAAGATGGCAATTTCTCCATCGTAAACAGAATTAAGACAAACTCTTCAGTGCAGACTTGGTCTGTCTTCTCTGTATTGGTGCCCCGTGTGAGGCCAGATGTTTACTTTAACACCTTGTTTAAATAATATGAGATAAAGATGCAGAAATAAGTGATGTTGAGCTCAGCAATTTGGGGACTTGAGTCCTGATCTATTGTCTAAACACAGGTGTGGTCCGAAGACTACAATAACTCAGAATGCTGCAGCTAGAAACTGATTTCAATGGAAACAAGTTAGCTTGTGCTTTCCTTTCTGGAAGAATTAAGACATTTTTACACTTTTGTGACTTTTAGTAACACTTAGTAGATAAACTTTATACCAACATAAAAGTAAAGACTATACTCACTTCCAATCAAACAAACAAATTATTGTTCATGTGATTCACAATGTGAGTTACGTTTGTACCAATGTCCACCATTGATGACATTAGTATATTGTGGATGCATCTCTTTTGTAATAGCTTTGAAAGATATACGCTATCATAACATATCTTAAAAAACAACATAAGTTTGTATTTACAATACTTACCTCTTTTCCTCCTGTTAAACATAGCAGACCATAGATATTCACAGCAATTCCTTAAGTTCACAAATGAGAAAATAAAACGGGCTGTCAAATGATTACAATTTTTAATCTCCCATTTTGTTGAATTTTGAAATTCCATGATTTGCATTTAAAACTTTTGTTTAATTTGGGTTTTTGTACAGTCTAAAATGTAGGGTAATTGACTTCCTGTTTAAAAACAAACCTGCTTTTATTTTGGTAGAATATGAAACGTCAGGTAGATCAAAGTTTATGACAAAAACTTGTTAGGAACTTGTTATAGATTGAAAACGCAAATAAGAAATGGTATAAAGAGAAATGTTTTATAACACAAGATGACTTTTGACTTGGCCACTGAGCGGTCTGTGAGGTTTGCTTTTTTTAGGCTTTCTATGTCTTTATTTGTAGAGGGGGACAGTGAATAAACATGGAACCAAGGATGAGAGAGTGGGGGAGAGACATCCAGGAAAAAAGCCTCAAGCTGGATCGGAAACTAGGGTGCCTGCATACATGGGGTGTACCTTAAACCACTAGGCCATGAGTTTTTTGTTTTTTTTTTTTCAAAGCGAAATTAAAGATTAAGAAGCAGTGCTGTGTGTATTTTGCATCAGTGTGCCTGCCCTGAGACACTGCAGCCACTTAACCAAAGTGTGTTGAAGAGTATAATAATGCAGGAGATTAATGCCATTTAAAAAATGCAAGGGGTTTAGATGGCCTAGCAGTTAGGCCGTGCCCCACACTTGAACCCACATGGGCAACCTGGGTTCAAGAACAGCTCCTTTCCACCCCTACTCTCTTATCATGGGCCTTCATTCTGTAAGGGTTTGCAAAAAACTCAAAAGGAGGACCCAAATGCAGAAAGCTCAAAAATGATTTAATTCAAACAAAAGAAGGCGAATCCAAAAAATGGCTAAAGTCCTAACAGAAGGAAAAACTAAACTGAGGAACCACAAGGGAAGAAGCCATAAAAAACTTACTTAAATCAAAGTCCATAAAAAGGAGAAACACTGAGGATCACACTGGGAAGACATCTGATGAACTGTCAAAGGACAGGGAGTGATTGCACTAGGGGAGACAGGTGTGGGTCACAAGACTCAGGTAAACCTAGTGAGGGTAATCACAGTGGAGGGAAACTGAAGCAGGAAGAAAAACTGGAATCAAACACAAGGGAAGACAACTAAAAAATAAAACAGGAAACATGGAACACTTCACAAGAAGCACACAAGGACTGAAAGACAACAAAACAGTTCACTAGAAGCTTAACTAAGGAAACACTGAAAACACAGGAGGATACAAAGACAAACTACAACCAAAGGGAATACAAAGAACACAACACAAGGAGGGAAACTCAAACACGGGGGGACCAAGGATACAAAATAACACTAGATACTTAGACCTGGGAGAAACTAAACATAAAGAATTCAACACAAAAAAGCAAAACACTGGGAGCTAAAACTCTAGAATGAAATACAAAGGAAGTCAAAACTCAGAAACATAAGAGGCTACAAGGTAAAACTTCAAAGGTAGAATGTAAATTAAACATATAGAAAATCATATAAGAAATACTGGAACACAAAAGGTCATAAACTAAACACTAGAAACATGATATAACAAAGAGCACACAAACCCTAGAAACATAAGAGATCATAAACCAAACACTAGAAATATGAAATACACCAAAAAACACAGACAGCTTCTAATTAATGAACTCATGCTGACGGGCCTACAAATAAGATCTTTTATACCTGCATCTCAAAATTACTTGATTACTGAGCCACCTCTCTCAAAGATTTAAGATTTTACACTGAAGCATGTTACTGGAAGGGGAGAAGTGTCATTAATTGCTTTGTTAGATCTTCAGAGGATAAGCAACTAAGCTGGAGTGTGGATTTTCAGGAGGAGATTTCAGAGGAACAATGAGGCAAAGCCTGCCTGCTGGTTCAAAGACAAACAACCAACACCTGTCTCAAACGGATACAGTATATCTGTATTTCAGGAACATGCATAACACCACCAAAGCTGCATCACTTTAACCTTATAATGTGCTGGACACAAGCTTTAAATGTAGCAGTGCTGAAGAAATACTTTTCACCTTCTTTATAACAGTAGTAAAGCCTCTGAGACAAGGCTTTTGTTATGAATGATACAATAACAAAATGGAAGATTCCCGGTTTGATGAAGTTGTGCATTCTGGGTATTTTTCCAAGAAACTTTACCACCAACAAGAATCAACATGTGCTTTTAGATCATCTATGCATCTTTAAAAGTTTATGACAAATTAATGACCGTGGTGGGGACAAATAATCTTAACTAGACTCCTGCTACTTTAACTGTGTGGTCTTAACCTATGTTTATGTGTCTGTGTTCACATGCAAGTATGTGTAAATATTTATGCTCATGTATTAAATTCATTCGTTTCATTTTTTTTGAGCCTGTATTTTCTATTTGATGAAACTGCACATTTAGTCAGCAACTTCTGACTTACTGATACCTACATTAATACACAATGTTTGTAATAATTAAAAAGAAGCAATAAAAACAACAACAGGATGTGAGGGAGGTGAGGTGAACCCAGTAGATAATGAGTGTTAAGTGTAGTTGAATATTGAAAATTTGAATTGTGGCTATTTAAGTAAAGATGTTCCTCCTGTTTTGTTATTATCAAAGGCTTGTAGCAGTCTTGGATTGCTACAGACATTACACTGCCTAGGGCTAACAAATCAACAGATCACAGTGGTCAAAAGTAATATGACTGTATGTTTACTTTTCTTTTCCAGGCCATGTTTGAGCTTGTTACCTCAGAAGCGTCCTACTACAAGAGTTTGGAAATCTTAGAGACTCACTTTCTACGTAATCCTTCTTTGATCAATACTCTCAGCCAGTCCGACATGCACTTCCTGTTTTCAAACATTGAAGAGGTGATGAAGGCCAGTGAAAGGTAGGACGTGATCTAACTTTATATCATTCCACCAAGCAAGCTTCATCCTTACATCTCTTAATAAACTCCTCTGCTTCTAGGTTCCTGATGGACCTTGAGCACCGCATTGAGGAGTCTATTCTGATTTCCGACGTGTGCGACATCGTTTCGTACCATGCTGCAGAGCACTTCCATGTCTTCATCAAATATGTGATCAACCAGGTGTACCAGGAGAAGAACTACAGACGCATTCTGTGAGTGTTTTGATTGTATTTCCATGTTTTCTTATCCGTCCTCAGTATGAAAGCAATCTGAGTTAAAAAATTTTTAAGGTTGACTTTGCTTAAGAAAAAGTGATCTTGACTGCAAGCTATCATCTAGTTTTTAACAGATGAGTTCTATAAAATAATACAGGATCTTGAAAAAAGAAATGCACATGTGCCCAGGAGTCTAAACAGTATGTGGGGTTTGTTCACAAACTATTGGTCAACAGTGGAGTTCTACATGAGTCAGGTCGCCTTTTCTGGTTGCGTCAAACTTTGGCCTGCTTGACTTGCTGCTGATGAGTACGTGTTTGGTGAGCTGTGAGAAGGAATAATAGGCGTCATCCTCATTCAGGCCTTTTTTTAATGTCTGTGAATGTAGTCTGTCGTCTTCTTCAGCAGAGAACAGGTTTGTTTTGGATCATGACAAATGTTATGTGCAGGGTGTGGTTGACATGAACATAATGGCATATGTCTGTCTTCATCAAACACATACCTGAGACTTTCCCATGAGCCACAGAGGCCAGGTGGGATCCCTGCCAAAACTGAATCCACCTCTGAGAAGTGACAGCTCTTTTTAAGATAAAATAGATAGTGTATAATATGTTCACTTTAACTAAAATGCGCAATTAAAATGTCCTCCTCGGATCTAGCTGTTTGTTGGTTTTGTAGAAGTATACAGGAGGTGTCCTCATTGGTTTAATGTCAGTCTGATCCAATTTGTTATGGTGCTAGGCGTGGCAGGCTTTGTTATTGTCACAAACAATCACATCAGTGGCCAAGCTGCAATGTGGAAATGTTTGTTCTACCACCTGAGGTATTAAAAATATGACAAAACTACAATGATGGTCTTTGCAGTCACTGGCAATGCACCCAAAATTACTCCAGCTACTCTTAACCTTGTAACTGGGAATCCGTGGGTTGGAATACCAGGCAACACCAGATAAGGGAAAGGTATTATGGTAATGACTCTCATTATGATGTCCACATGAGCAAATTCAGAATGGACTGTCAGACTTTGAGTTTTCAGATGAGATGGGAGATATAGAATGAAATTTATATCACCATTTTCATTTGTTTTGTTTCTTGTTCTTTTTGGTAGTGCATTTATATCACAGTAATGCAAAATTAAAAAACATAATACAATCAAATGCATATCCCAATGTTATAACCACTATTTTCCCCCTAAAACCAAGCCTATAATGGCATGCTGAACTATTGTCTGAGCATTAGATCCCGTAAGAATGTTTATAGGTCTGTGTTTAATTCTCTGTAACAGCTTCTAGAAATTTAACCCTATGAGCCCAAAGTAATTTCATCTCACCTGGACTTTTTGTCCTAAAAAGCCTGAAAAATATCAACTCTGTGGTGCACAGTCAAGCTGCAAACATATTTTTTTTCAGGACAACCTGGGCTTTAAGAATATGTGCTACAGTAATGTCACTTGAATTTTAATAAAGTTATCGGACTCTAAAGACAAAATAGATAATAAATGGAAATCAAAACTCCAAGATTTTTATGTGTGACATGGTAGAAAGGGAAAAAAAAAGTGGCACAGATGGTAGAGTGGTTTAAGGCGCTACCCATGTATGTGGGTGGCCTGGGTTCGAATCTGGCCTGTGGCCTTATACCACATGTCTCTCCCCATTCTCTTCCCTGTTTCCAAGTCTATCCACTGTCCTTCCTCTATCTAATAAAGGAATGAAAAAGCCCCCAAAAAATCTGAAAAAAGACAAAACTGTGTGAAAACTGGGTATGGGATTATTCAGAGGAGACAAGATGCTTTTGTTTTCAAGTTTTCTCTGGAGATGATGTACCAGCCCAACTCAAATGTAAAAGCACTTTTAGAAATAGAGACAGGTAGTTAGAATAAGCTCGTACATTCAAACAGAATAAGTACAAATATAGTGTAGGACTCAGTGACTCAATGAAACTTCACAACATCAGCAGAAATTAAGGGCCTGTGTTCATAACTATCATTTTATCTGCTGTCAGTACCCACAACCTTCATTTCAGAATGCTTCTTACCAGCAGCTACTGTTGCAAGGCTATGGAAGTTGACTTCTGCTTCTCTTTGTATCTGTAAGGTCTGATTAAAATGTCTCCCTTTGCTTAATATTTTCTTTTAAACACAAAATTACCAGGAAACATGAAAAATGTAAAGGAATCCTGCCCTGTTATTAGCAGCAGCTGTAGATCGTGAATTTATACCCTCAAAATGATAAGTTAGCTTGGTATTTCCACCGCCACTGCTGCATTGGCTTTGCTGTTGACAAAGCTGATATCAAAAATCCCATCTTGATTCGGTTGGTGAACGAGAGAGAAGTGACATCAACAAGCAGTGCTGTTCAAATGGTTGAAGTGTTTTCAACGGGCAGTTGTTAGTGATGCAACAAAAAACTTATTTGGGTATTTGGTCAAATTTGTGTCCAAATCTCAACATACGAGTAGAAAGTTTTTATATACTTAGCACAAAAAGTGAGTAAATTTGAGTTTGTTAGATAATTTCTTTGTTGTAAAAATGCTTCTTAGGAAAGCCTGTTTATTTCCCTTTTAAATGATGCCTCGTTTGTAAGGAACAAATATCTGTTGGATGAGCAGCAGAGCTGAATATGTGAGTTGCACCCATGAAAAATTTGCCAAATCTTCTTTGCAAATGCTAAACAGCTGATTCTGCCATTGACTCTTGTTTGGTGTTTGGTGGATTGGATGATTGAGGTCTGAAGAAACAAGACATATTGGCAATTTAACAATTTATTCATTTAACAAACAGGAGCCTCAGTAGCATGTGGAAGAACCATACACAGCCACAACAGCCTGCCACCTCCTCCTCATGCTGGTCACCAGCCTGGTCACACACTTCTGTGGGATGGCATCCCATTCTTCAACCAGTATCTGTTGCAATGTGGTTGTGTTGGTCACTCTGGCAAAAACAGCCTGATCCCGCAAGTGTTCGCTGGGGTTGAGGTCAGGACAGCTGGCTGGTGACTCTATCATCTCCAGTCCCAAATTCTGGAGGTAATCTCTGATTAACTCTGCTCTGTGGGGCAGGCATTGTCATCTTGGAGGATAGAGTTTAGTCCCAGACTGTGGGATTACCACTGGTTGCAGAATCTCATCTTGATATCTCTCTGCATTGAAATTACCTCTAGTGACAATCAGGCACCTGATTGTCATCATTTGGGGTATCTGAAGCTCAAAACAAGAGCCAATAACAGCAGCAAAATAAGCTGTTTGGCATTGACAGAGAAAATCTGGCAATATTCCATGGGTGCAACCCAAACACTTTGCTCTGCTGCTCATCCCACAAATGCACGTACCTTACAAAAGTGGCTCAATTTAATAGAGAAATGAACATGCTTTCCAATGGTATAAGATTTATTGCCAAGAAGCTTTTTTACAAAGACATAATCTACCAAACACAAATGTACTTACTTTATTTGCTAAGTTTAGATCTGTTGTGTTAGAAATATGCATAGCGACTACCCTCCACAAGTTGAAACCTGGCCACTGCAATCTATTTTATTGGTTGATCTGGAGGCAGATGGCATGTAGTGCCATCTTTTGTTACCGAAGAGCTCAACAGTATCAGTGGCTGTGGTTTCACAAGTAAATTCTCCATTCAGATCCTTTGAAGAAAAAACTGGCCTTTACAGTGGCGGTTGGTGCCATTAAAGCACCACACATTTCCATGGTAACTAAATGCTTCACCCATCAGAGATTTTGCTGTGACACTCTAGGATTGTGGATAGTCTAGGTATTTTTCCCAAGATTAGAAATACATTTTTTTCTTGAAAAGGGTGTTTAGGGGGGGAAAAGGTGATTTTGTGTTTGAAAATCAAAAGTACTGTACAGAAATGTTTTCTTTTCCTGGATGAGCAAACATTTCCCCTGTTCAGTTTGATTATGTATATGTGGGGGTCTGCCTGTCAGTGAAAGACACTTTCCACCTCCATCTTTACATCAATTAAGTCTTTTACTATTTATTCATTCATTCATTTAAATTTAAGGCTGGTCATTAATGAGCAGCAGGTTTGATCATTGTTATTTCATATTTTCCTAAATGTAAGAACCTGATAAATAATGTCCATTGTTTGTGAGACTCTATAAAAGGATCTGTGTTCATAGAATACAGAGTTTACCAGATTTTTATTAAATAACAATAAATCAATTAATGAATAATGAATTAGTAAAGCAGTATATTTGTAAAAATGACCTGCATGTAGCTTGTTCTTCATGTTAAGGTGTAATCAGGGGTCACACAGAGACAAAACACTGTTACGGGTTGTATTTCGTAGGATAAACACAGTATTTATTTGTTCGTATTCTAAAACCTGTGTTTCATTTATTGACTGCACTGTTTGTCCTCTGGTATCATATATGAAATATTTCTCTCTGCTCTGTGTTGTTCTTGTTGTTTCTTCTGTTTAATGTAATTTCAATCATATTCATTTTTCTGCTCATACATTGAGTCTTAAACATGTTTGACAGTTTGTCCCCACACATAGGTAATGGACCAAACACTGCTCTTCACTGGGCGTCAGCTCTGATGAGTGACTGACAGTCTTTGTCTAATAATTATTTCTGAGAAAATGCCAACATGGATGCTACAGCTATAGCTTAAAGCTGAGCTTGAAACCTTAGCTGCCCTGCTGAATGTGTCGGCATCTTTAGAGCAACTTTCTTTTCTCTCTGATAAACCTGTGGTACTGTCGACTATCACTCATGGCTGAGCAGACTGTGTTCAATGCATTTCCAATTCTCACAAGACTCTCACAAACAAACCTTTCTGTTTGTTTTTAGCTATAATGAATGCTCTGAAGCAGCTTTGTGGTATTTTTGGTCCAGGCTGCTAAAAACTAATCTGGATCAGACGAACAACCTGTGGCTAGAGTGATTAATTTTTTTCAGTAAATAAAGGCCACAGATCCAATTTAGAAGCAAATAATGCCACTACATGTCAAACAAGTCCCCTTACCAATCAGCTTCAGTGTGCTCTTTTTAGTTCATTTTGTTCTGTAATAAGGTATTGCTCACAGGTGTACCTGGATTGTTGTTTAAAGTATGTTTTCTTTATGTTCTTGTGTGCAGAGAGGGAAATCAAGCGTTCAGGGAGGCCATGGCTGCTCTGGAGAACCATCCTCGTGTCCGAGGTCTTTCCTTCACCTCGTTCCTCATCCTTCCTTTTCAGAGGATCACCAGGCTCAAGCTGCTCATACAAGTAAGCACACCAACATGAATAATAGTGATACAAATGATTCCTTTATTGTAAATACAAAGACTATAAAAACACTGAACTGATCAGTTGAATAAATGAACTCATGATTGAAACCTAAGCTAAATCATATCTCTAATTATATTGCCCAAAATAAGATGATCTCACACACGAGTGTCACAGCTATCAACATACAGATAAAGGTATGACTGGAATGAAGACATCATGGCTCTATTAATGTAGCTATAACCATGTAGTGCTGATTGATCTGTTCCATGATGTTGTCAGACATGTAGTCTGCTAACACATAATCTGCAGTAAACCTCTGTCTGACTCTGCTAATGGTTTTTTTTTTGAGTAGTGCAGCAAAGTCTCCTTGGTGTCCCACATAACATCCAGTCACTTCACTCCAGGTTCATTTATTTTAAATGAGACCTTGAACAAAAACAAACAGAGAAAACAGCTGATTCTGATGTTGCTCAGTGCAACAGGACCAAAACTGAAACATCGAGGAGGAACTGTTTAAGATTTCCTTAAACAATTAAGAAGCAAAAAGCTCAAGTCAGCCTGTGTTCATTCAAAGTTATAGCACTGTTTAATTTGAAATAGCAGTTAATTATGTATGGCACTAAGAAAAAGGAAAAATACATCAGAAAGGTGTGAGGCCTCAACATCTTTATGCCCATGTGATTTCAACAAGTGTCTTTCTCATTCATATTAAAACTGGACTTTCAAAGTCCATGTAAACATGTTAGATTAGCTGGAATGACTAACTTGGATTTCTGAAAGCTGGACTAACATTTAAGCTGATAATGTTGCTTGGGTCATTTTACTCTCGTACATGTACACCTCAGTTAGGCCAAAACTGGACTGGTTGCTCAGAGCATGTTTCTAAGTTCCCATGCTGGGCTTTGACCCAGAAGTTTAGTGCATAATGCGCAGCATAGCCAAAGTCACATTTTCTTGCATCTAAATCTCTTCTCCGGAAGTCGTTTCCAGCCCACCATCTTAGGCACAGCCCCAAAGCTCTTAAGCTGCTCAAAGGACAGAGTATGAAGGAAAGAGGAGGGAGATCTGGACAATGAGTGAGAACACATGAGAGCAAGCTTCCTGGAAGTGTATTTTTTTTCTTACAGGCAGAAATCTTACTGTGTATCACAACACCAGCAGAATTTAATAACAGATCAATCTTAAAACAGGGTTTATAAACCCGTCATGGTCAATATAACTTGGTCACTTTGACAAAAAACCTTACAGAAAGTAAGCTCTGTCAGGTTTCATGGGAATCAGGCATGAACAGCCCTTTTCAAGCCCAGCCACAAATCCTCTATTGGCTTGAGGTCTGGGCTTTTACTCTGCCACTTCAGAACATTCAACTTGTTGTCTTTAAACCATTTCTGTGTAGCTTTCCCTGTGTGCGTTAGGTCATTGCCTTGCCAGAAAATCAATCTTCTTCCAAGCCAAAGTTCTCTGGTTTAAAACACCAGGGGTGATACAGAGTAAAACATCCAAGGAGGTGAATACTTTCTTACTGTAGATCAACATGATACATTCAATTACTATGGAGTCTAATATTAGATTTTTTTTCTGACTCACCATCAACCTTAAAAGAGTTTTAGGTCTTAAACCCAAGAGTATCACATAGACTCACCCCAGGATTCGCCCCAGTGCTTGTGCACTGAGACAAGGACAGCAGTCACAATAAATGGACTAATCAAGTTTGACTTATAACTGTGACTGGAAACAAGCTGAGTGACATACCAGCCCTCTAAGATTAACTTCACTGTGAGGAGAAAGTTTCTTTAGACATGAGAACAGCTTCAGAATAACAACCTGAGCATGTAGATGTCATGGATGACCAACAGTATGCTATTTCAAATACTGAGATCCCTTTTAAAGTCTGTGAGTTGATGTGTCCACTAGAAGGCAGCAGATCATGCAAATTACATTTAGAGTGACGCTGAATGTATCAAAGTAGTTATAAGAAAAGTTGAGGTTTTATTTAACTAAAGAAGTGTTTTGTTGTTTTTAAAGATTTCATATCTCTCTACAGAATATCCTGAAAAAAGCAGAGGAGAACTCAGAGAGGGAAGCCAATGCTATAAAAGCCCATCAGCAGCTGGAGCAGGTGAGCTTCACGTTTGGTTATATATAGTCACAGTGTTGGCTCATTCATGCACACACTGCATGTGCTTATCAGATACGCATTATCTCCTAGTTTATTGTAAATGTACATTAAATCTCCTGAAACACGGGCCTGGGTGTGTTTACTGTCCAAGCGGTGTCTCCATATTGCTTATGTTTAGTGTTTACTTAATCCAACAGTTGCTTCCACAAGTTTAGGATAAAAACAGAGGTTTTTGTAAAAACAGAAGAAAGAAGTAATGTAAGGAACAAATAACACATGACAATGTAAAGGCTAATGACTGATGGTGATTATGTTCCCCTTCCTCAGATTGTGAAAGAGTGTAACGAGGGTGTTCGGAAAATGAGTCGAACTGAGGAGCTCATCAGCATCGAGAAAACTTTGGAGTTCAAATCCAAGGTGAGCTACGCCCAGTTAACTTCAATTTTATCAGTAGTGAAGACATATTTCCATTGTAGTACATTATGGATTTTATGACTGAGTAAAGTTTTTTATAACCACTGGTGTTTATAAAGGTCAAACTGTAGCTGATATACAATTAATGTTTAATTATAAAATGCAGTTTGTTTTCTGAGAGTGGAGCCTTTCAACTTTGCTTCTGACCCTTTTTGCATCTCTGCAGTCTGTTCCCATCATTTCTCACTCTCGCTGGCTGCTGAAAAAAGGAGAGGTGCAGCTAATGGCTGGACCCAAAAGCACCAGAACCATGAAGAGTCGCAAACTCTACCAACCAGTCTATTTGTTCCTCTTCAACAATCTGCTGCTGGTCACTAAACGCAGCTCCAGGTTAGCTATGATTCAGCTTCTTTAATAGGTGGCTCATTAATCAAAATTCAATCAGTGGATTATTGAACTGGATGAAATGTTAATTCAGTCGTTTTGTTTTCAGTGGGGACAAGTTCCAAGTTCTCGACTCGTGCACGCGGGCGATGTTGAGGACTGAGGATATGGAGGATCAAGGCCAGCTGCTGGCAAATGTCTTTAACCTGAAGCTGCTGGAGAACCAAGAGGAGCGTCAGGTCAGCTACATGCTCAAGGCCTGCAGCATGTGAGTATCTGAAGAACTCAATGTCCTAACATACCTAAACCAAACCCTAGCCTGCAGCATATTTGTGTGACAAAACATTGCATTCCACTTTATTGTGAATTTTGCATAAACAACCTGGTTGGAGCTTGCTATTCTCTTGCTGTTATTGCACATTAAGGAAATATCATATTTTACTACACAACCCCCTAGAGTATCAATATTAACTACTGAAGAAACTTTAGATTAAACACTTTTTTACTTTAATTTAGGTGGATTTATAGACCAGAAAGTTCACTTCTACCAGGGTAAACTTTAAGTGCTTTTACTTGGCTACAATAGTCCTGTACTTATTCCATCTCTGTTTGACACTGAACCTTTCCTGCAGCATGTGCTATCTGATACAATTATCCTGGTCTTTAGCAGGAGAATTTTTAAGAATTTGTTCAATACTCAAGAACCTGAGGGCCTATTTGCCTCTCATGCTCTGCTTTTACCTAACCTAACCAGAAGCACCTACTTAACCTTAATGATAGAGGTAATGATGATTAGGGAAGTGGAAAAATGCTGAGGACAGAATACAAAAAGGATGTGAAAAATTAAAAAGAAGTCAGTTCAAGTCAAATTTATTTCTAAAGCACATTCAAAAAAGTGTCTGCTGACCAAAGACTCATAGATGAAACACAATATAACAGTGTGCAACGACAGTAAATAATGTTGTTCATAAACATTTAAGAATGCATTTAAATACTGGATGTATTGCAATTCATGCAGGTTAAATACCGCCAGTTTGAGTGTTCTGTAAAAACTGAACAAGTTGAAACTGTTTAAAATTTCGTTTGAAACTGATAACCTAAAAGGTCTTAAGTAGTGGAAAAACATTTTTTGAGAAGTCATTACTTCTACATTAAAGACCCTGTAAAGTAAAATCCAAATTTTTCGTCTTAACACTAGATATATTGGAATATGGTTGTTGTACACATGTGAAAACACTGAGATCTACATGCGACTGAATTCTGGCTTTAGACTGTTAGAAAGTTTTTCACCTCTCGGTTTCATGTAGGGGGGGCCAATCTGCATGAGCCCACAGTGGGAATGACCCCACCTCTCTAACACCATGATATAAAATCACAGTTAACTGATAACTGCCGTTATTGAACGAAAACAGTCAAATGCTTTTTTTTTTTTTTTGTGTTCATTGTGAGTTAAATTTGCCAAATCCATCAGCTTCAGTGGTCTATGGATCATCAAAGCATCATAACAGAGGTTTGAGCCAGAAAACGGATCGTGTCTCTTCTCTGGCAGAGAGCCAGGCTGCTGCACTCTGAGCATAAGGTCAACATTCAGATTGTAGCATTTTTTAAAATTTGAGAGGATCGTATTTCTCCTGAGTGGGCGTGGCTTCATCTCATTCAACAGACACGCCTACACCATCCTGGAGCAGATTTTACTGCCTCGTGTTTTCATGATTTTGAAGCTTAATTTTATAATTTAGAGATGTTTTAATTGACTGAAATTTGAGTTAGGGGTTCATAAGACGGTCACCTGTCATACAACAAACCTAAATACAAATTTATAATCACTTTACAGGGTCTTTAATGTTGGATTATCTTAAAAGTTAAACTGCACAATGGGAACTTTCCTACACTTAAAAATTCTGTTTAAATCCAACTCAAAACAACATGTTTAAGTACTTCTCGTAAAGCTGCATGCCCTTCATCCACTGCAGTTTTACCTTATTTATGTCACATACCTTAATCTTAAAGATTTTTGCCACTCAAGGTAGGCCTAACGAGACTGCAAGTGACTATCAGTAAAAAATACACACTGAACCAGAGGGTCCTCTTCTATCATGTTCAGTACACCATACCATCCAATGTGTATCATTGTCAGGACTTCTCTGAGTCAGTAACTTCACTGATGGTGCAAAAGTGTCTAATGCCCAAAGGCATTCTGGGAATTCAACAGGTCCACAGTCTTGATTTTTTGGTCAAATTTAGTTATTCTAGAGATTAATGATTTTTTTTTTTTTTGCCCAAGTTTGGCGACTGGTCAGGGTAATTACTTTTTTGTACAATTTTGAGTGGTTTCTGAATTTTTTTTTTTTTTCTCAAATTTCGTGAAAGGGTTGTGGTCATGACTCTGGTCAAATTTTGAGTCGTTTCTGAGATCAACAAGTTTACAATCAAACTTAGCAACAGGTCCGTGGTTATTCCCTTTTTTTTTTTTTTCAAAATTTTTGTCATTTTCTTTATCTCCACAGATTAAGGGATGATTATCAAAAAACTTAAGAACAATGACAAAAATACTGATAATAATTGAGGAGTGTTTACTTAAAACTAAAAAAATGTGTTTAATCAACTTTGGAAAACAGAGCTGAAAAAGCTGTTTTGGATTTTTAGGTCAACACAACTCATTTTTTTCAACAACCTTCAAATGTTTCAGTCTTACTGTGAGCCTAAAAATGTCTATAAAGAATAAACAAACACAACAGTAACTACTCAACAGATAAAAAACATGTTTGAATAAAAAAAAAAAAAACCTTGGAAGGGTTTGCTAATTAAAGAAAGTATTTTGTTATGTACACATTTAATTTGAGCATGAATACAAAGTAAAAATAGCTAAACAGTGGTTAGTATGGTAGTTTGGTCTTAAATCAATAATATATACAAGTAGGAAGGCTTTAAATCACTTCTTCATAAGAACAGGAAGCCATGAGAGAAGCTCATTGTGCTCTCTGCTCCTTGCAGACATTGACTTTTCAACATATGATGAATATGTTAAAGAAATTGAAGCATTTCTCTGATAATTTCCTGATGACTTGTATTCTTTGCACAGGAGTGATAAGCTTCGTTGGGTGTGCGCTCTCACTCCAAACCGGCGCACACGCTTCATGTCTACGAGTGCCCACCAACCAGGTGAGACAAAGCGTCACCCACAGAGTACAGAGCCTGAAATTTATAGACATGAGCTTCATCTGTGTGTGATGTTTGTCAGACTCTCCACAGGTGCAGTGTATTCAGTCGTACTCGTCTCAGGAGCCGGATGAACTCTCCATCGAGATGGCTGATGTTTTGAACCTACTAGAGAGAACAGACGATGGTCAGCAGAGCCAATGAATTTTCTTTTTTTCAATCAGGGTCTAAATATTCTAGTTAAAATATTTTTCTTATATTTTCTTTTCTGCATTTTTGCCCTTTCATACTTATATTGTCTTTTCCTTCTGTGTCTGCCTTCCAGGTTGGATGATGGGTGAAAGGCTCCATGACGGCGAGAGGGGCTGGTTCCCGAGTCGAGTAGTGGAGGAGATCCAAAGCAAGGAGGTCCGAGCTCAGAACCTGAGAGAGGCCTTTAGGATCCAGCAGGCCCAGGAGGGTGGGGCAGGCTTGCAGAACGCTACCAGAATCGGCTTAAGGGCTGGGAGACGCACACCCAAAGTCTCCAACTTCTCCAACAGCTGGAGGGATCAGATGGGAGAGAGCAGTGAAGTGAAGCAGTAACAGTGGTGATTGTGAACATTCAGCGCCATGTGCACTAAGAGAGAAAATAATCAGGATTCATGTGACTTTTCTCCCAATCTATGACACTTTGATTTACACTTCCAACAACCGGGGTGGTTTTAAAATATCCAAGTTTTACTCTCAGAGATCGGGGACACATGAACAAAGCGCTTCAGTCGATAACCTTGTACAAGCAATGCTGCATGTCTCATAAACGTGTGTGATGCATGGAGGACAGCTCTGTGTTTGGTTATTGGGGGATGGAAGAAACCTGGAGAGTTCTCTGGACATCCCTCAGCTGCATGGGCACGTTTTAAAACTTTTCATATGTTAATTTCATTGTAAAATATCTTTAGCCCACACATCGGCACACACAAACAGTCAAGTGTCATACTAAATAACTACAGAATGTATGAAAATCGCCAGCTATCATTTAAAAAGTCAGTGTCTATCAGTCTTCAGGTCAGAGAGATATAAAGTGATACTCCACCTAAATGTACAAGTGTAAAAATTACAACTGGATTGTACAGTGGAGAACAGAGGCAGCAGTCAGCCTGGCTTCACAAAGGTTTCCCAGTGTTTACTAAACCGCCAGGACTTGCTTAAGAACAAGCTCAAGGAGTCAGTTTCCATTTTAATTTGGAAGATATTTTCATTTTTCAGTTATGTTGTGTCCTTTAGATATTTTGCTTCAGCATAACTCCACACAAAGTTTAAAGTTCTTTTTGGTCGCATGTGCCAATGAAATGTGAGGTTTCTTCAGTCTTCTCAAAGCATGTTACACCACAAGATTATTAGCATGCTAAGACCACAATTTGATGTTACTTTGGAAAACAGTCAGTTTCTTCTGTGGTTGGTGCTGTCAGCTCATTATGTAAATATCTGAATTTTGAATCCTAAATATTCAACATGTTTGACATTTTCTGGATAAGTATGTAAGTAGTGGGGAGATGTAAGATTAAATCACATTGCTCTCAGATTAACAAATATCACTGTTACACACCAAGGTCCCCAACCAGACTTATTGAGATGCATCTGGCTGCAGAGCTTTATGGGAGGAGCTTTTGGGGCTCATATTGTGCTGACCTCTAAAATGGGAAGACCTCAACTGTTGGGTGAGAAGTGACATAATAACCCTTGTTGGGTTTTTCCTTTGTTTGTGGTGTTATTTTTAAGTGTACCCCCTTCCCCCTTACTCTAACCCAACCTTTAGGGTTCAGGTGCCTTACCCTAACCCTCATGGGGTTTTTCTTAGTTTGTGGTGTGTTAAATTAAAATGTATCCCCCTCAGTAAATTTCTGTTAGATTCAGTATGTCATTCTGGGTAATGTATGCCACTTCCTCTCCCACGGTCGAGGTTGCCCCATTGTAGAGGTCTGCACCTGATGAGCTTAAAATGCCCAACCATAGAGGAGATCCTTTTGGACTTTTCCTTAGTCCCTGTTCTCAAGGTACAGCCTAACGGTGGAGACATGATTAAATTATTCCAAAATCACAGACCACAGATATGAACAGCCAGTTGGAGAGGTGTGTGATATCACAGCAGAATGGAAATACCTGCTATAAAGCAGACAATTTTCCTTCATGACAATTAAAATTCAGATAGTTTAAACATTAGGACTTTTTCAGTGTGTTTTGGTCCTTTCAAGTCTGCAAACCACTTACAGCATGTCATCACCTCATGATCTAAGCTCACACATCACAGAAATAAATCGAGCTTCGGTATTGTGTAAAGGGACATTTCATTGTAGTGACAGAGAATCAGATGGATCATCCTCTAATTAAAAGGCACCCCACTCTTACTCCTGAGCCCAGAACTCTCAGCGTTTGACCACTGAATTCCCCAGAGGCTTGTGCATGCCTCAAAGAATTTCAAATATTGAAGTACCAGTGCTATGCTGCCAGTGACACAGAACATATCTAACTTTCATAAAATACACTCCAAATCCAACATACACCCTACTCACTTAATATTGTTTAAACAACATCCAAGAACCATTTGCAGTCTGGTGGTGCAGAATCCAGCCTCACTAATGGAGTGAGATCTCAAATTCAAACCCAAGAAATCTCTTTTTCCAAAGCTGACTAAAGCCAGTCCATCTAGTCTTCCCCAGCCTTTGTGCAAGTCGCCTTTAGTTTCAATAAAGGATTTTTTTTTCTGCTTCCTAAGAAATTCTATTCTTTTTTCTATGAAGCCAGTCTGACTGCAGCTTCTGTGTGTTTTAAAGAAAACAAGGACATCTCCATACTTACATCCTGAGCATACAGCTCATACACTTTACAGGAGTAAACACATGCACACATACACTAAAAGAATCACTAATAAGTAAAAATAATAAAAACAACTGAGTGCCAAATACTTGCAATATGTTGTAACTGTATAGAATGTACTGTGTCAGCACTATGAACAACTATGGATTTGCATGATTGTAAAACCTTTGTCCTTAAATACAGTGTACAGTATTGCAAACACCTGATGTTTAAAGTAATAATTACTAAATAATTGTTATTTCATTTTGTAAAATGTAAATTATTGTTCATAAAAAAGCATTAATCACAGATATGTGTGGTTTAATTTTGTACTACAACAGAATGCACTACTGCCATGCAGTAAGAGTGACTCCACCCTCTGATCTGCACTGTGAAAAGTGTCATTTACACTCTAAATAGAACATTTTGGAACAAGAAAAAAAATGGTTTGATCGGTAACAAGCAATTTAATTATGTTCAATCAACTCAAGTTAACAAGTTGAAAGAAGGTAACTTGAGTTGCAACTATTTAACTTCAGTTAAATAAACTTAATTCAATTGCTTCTTATGACTTAAGGAAATTTTTAAGTTTTTCCCCAGTTCTCTTTTGACAGTGTGCTGCAAACTTGCTTCAAAGACTATTTCAGAATTTAACAAAGGACCAACAGACTTGTAAGTGATGGAGACTGTTGAAAGGAACCCCGGCTCGCTCACTGTTAACCATTCCTATAATTACATACTGTGAAGTTACCTTACATTACGACTCAGGCTTGTCTTTAACATTTGATCACTTGTACAGTAATATTAAGCAAATTGAAGGCTACATAGGGACATAAAATGGTTTGACCAACTGTCCAGAACCTTTTAGTTAAAATAAAATAACACACATGTCCACGTCCTGAGGAAAGGAGAATACAAAAAAAAATCTCAAAAATGTTTCATTTACTACAACTATGAGATCCGTGTGACATCAAACTGAGTCTAAGGTGTATTTCTTCTGTCTCTCCTGTTTTTCTCCTGAGCAATAAGATGCACTAAATCTCAGTTTAGTCTCCTTTGAAGTTTTAGAAGAGATCTCATCAAACTCTTATTTAATTCTCAGAGTTTCTCAACTTTTGAGTCTCTTTGTAATCTAAGGCAGAGAAATCAGAGAGCAGTCTTTATGAACTCTATCTACCCTAATCACAGCTTCGGTTCATGCATCTCGTATTAATCTCACACAGAGCAAATGAAGAGCTCTACACAAGCACTCATTGAATTCTCAGACTTTGATAAATGTTTTGGTGGTTTTTAGTCACCTGCTTTCTTGTTGACTTTGTTGAAATCCACACAATATTTTTTTTCATTATATATATTATGTACACATAATGAATTGGTTGAAAACGTATGATTGTACCCAGAGGAAAATAATTTTAGAAGAGAGAGATCTTAAAAATGTCATTTATTTTTCCTAGACAACTTTGAGATCTGTGTGAAAGCTAAATCAGACTATGGCTTATTTCTCCAACTTCTCACCCTTGTCTCCAGATAAAATGGCTGCACAAAATCTCAACCTCATCTCCCTTGCAGTTCCAAAGGAGACCTCTTCAAGTTCTTGGATTTTTCTCAAGGTTAAAGACTCTTTTTGAGCTCAGGTGGCAAACTTAGAGAGACTGATTTACTCGATCTAATCTTACCCCTTTATTGTTTTCAAACTAAGTTTTTGACTCCTATGTTGATCTCACACAGAGCAAAAACTGAGTCTTGTTCTCACTGATCTTCTAATAATTTATTGCTGTCTTGAAAATGTACTATTTCAATGCAATACATTTTGAAACAAAGCACTATTTTTATAGTTCTGAACCTAACTGGTTTTCTCTTATTCATTTTTATCTATTTAATTTTGCATGATCCTGTCATCTGCACTTTTGTTACAGTCTAAAGTGTCTCTCATTGTAAAGATGTACTTCTGTTTTGTTCTCATGTTACCCCATGGTAGCTGTTAACAGGCACCAAAAATAACAGAAAAAGGTAAACTTGCTGATTGTCTGTTTTGTTTTGTTGGCCACCCAGCTAAAACATGTTTTTATAGAAGCATCAGTATTGATTGATGTCTGTTTCATGGGCAGTTTAAAAATGATTAAGTATTGCTTTCTAATCTACTGTTTTAATAAAGGAAGTTTTTGTTATGACATGTCGAGCACAGCCGCGCAGGCCTTAGTGCTGTAACCTCACGGTAAGAAGGTCCCTGGTTTGCTTCCTGCTCAGGGCCTTTCTGTGTGGAGTTTGCATGTTCACCCTGTGCATGTATGGATTCTCTCTAGGGATTCTGCCTCTTGCCTGATGACCGCTGGGATAGGCTGCCCCCATGCAACCCCCAACGGGATAAGTGGTATAGAGGATGGATGTCAAATTATTAGCGGTTTAAAGGCCTCTTGCAGTCTCTCTCTGTCTCATTATTTTCTCCTTTGGAGATGACAATGAAACATTACCAAGATATTTGCTTAAAGTCTTGAAAAAGACTCCTTTGGCTATAGTCTCAACCATTGCTCCAAGTGAATTTTAGGAGAAACAAAAAATGAACTAATGAGAAAAACCTGAAACTTTAAAGGGGCTGGGATGAGAATCAAGACTTTGTCTCATTAGATGTAGAAAAAAAAGTCTTGAGCAGTAAAATTTTTCTCTGGGCAGTTCCATCTCTTCATTTTGTGCTGCACCAGAAAACCCATTCATAAAGTGATGCAACACCAGTGAGAGTCTTAAAAAGTTGTTCACTACTGACCTCGTATGGATGTGATACGAAGGTACAACCAGCCTGTTGGCTGGCTACAGTTAATGCTTTCTAAAACACAAGTTCCCTAACGTTGTCATCTCCATATAGCATCATCCTCCACAGCAACATTTCTTAAATTAAGCAAATGTTACAAATTAAGAGTGCAACTTTTTCAAAGATGTCCTTTTTCAATTTGCAATTAATAACATTAATTCATTTCAGTGTCTTTAAAAAAAGAAAATCGTATGATCTCCATTGGTACTCTTGTTTTGTAGAATGTTTAGTTTTAAGAAAAGGCGTAGTTTTTATTTAGCTGATATATCAGTGACACATATCGGCTCCTCAGTTCTGACTGGCAGAAATGGTGAGTGTTCATTTTTTTTAATGACAGATTTTCATAAAAAAAAGAATAAATACCCTAATGATTTTATTATATATATATATATATATATATATATATATATATATATATACATACATATATATATATGTATATATATATATATGAATCAAACTAACTTGACAAATGATTGGAAACAAAGTTTTTTTTTTTAAATGAGGGAGGATTTGTAAAACTACAAAAGACTTTTACAACTGTAAAACCTTTCCATTAAAAATGAATTAGTGGCATGATATGATGATGGTCATAATAATGAAAAAGATCTAGTCAAAATTATAAAATAAAAATGTATTTTCTTTATCCTTTCTTTAAAAGTGGAAACTGGCTTTCCTTGACTTGAGGAAATGATTTTTAAACCTGATGTTTGTGTCAGTAGCAGTGTCAGGCCCCAGTATTTGGTTCAGTGCAGTTGTTGCTGTCAGCAAACACACAAACCAAGGCAAGTTGTCTGACAGTGTGTGAATGATCACATATGATAAAAGTGGTTCCAGAATATATGTACCTGAATGCTATAAATAACCTTTAAATAACCTTTAATGCTTTTTTTTAATTGTTAATAATAGGATGCTACAATAATAAATATAGATTCAATCCACAATTATATTCAGTAAAAGCTGGTGAGCCAAAACGAGCCATGAAACTCCAGGGCTGAAAATGAGTCCCACTTAGGCCCTGGTTCTGAAACTACCACCACAGCTGCATCCACGCTAATCTGTTCTCTGGCCATCATCGTTTACAGACCTGCAACTGCTTTAACTGAACAACGGCCATGGTTAATGCCTCATGCTTCTCAAATAAACCTTATTGGTTGGGCCTTTATATGAGAGGGATCAAACATTTAAGGTGAAAGATTCCCCAGGACCCCCACTTTGAAAAAACTGATCTAAGACATAAACAAATACACACTGTGATTCAATGAACTTCATGTTTTAGTTTGACTGTCTGAACTGACTGACAGATCCTCCAATGTTCATGTCTAGGTACTGATGAACCACAACCATGGCAGATAGACCAGGCTGATGTGAGCCTGCAGGCTCTGCTTTGTGTACTTCAAATCAGGTCCAGATAACCATCAGGAAACTTGATTTGTGCCCACATGTCAATATCCACAGACTAGAAAACAGTGTGGATCCCTGTCGAGTCCAAATATCCCTGATTTAAGCAAATATCAGTCTGTGTTTTTTCCCATTTTCACCCACTCCTCACAGATCAGACTTCCGTGTTTGGCAGCCTGGAGCTGCGGTGTCAGTACAACCCCTTATTGTTGTGTGTGTAACTCCACCTTTTTGGGATGGATAGGTAAGACTGGTACCCCTACGGAAGGGTGCCAAAAAGTGGGACGGTACAGGTTGGTTTTTTTGGGACCCTTTCCAACTTTTGCTCTATGGAAATGCAGAAAAATGCGTACCATACTGTACCCAACTGAATCGGACTGCTCAGTGGAAACAACCTTTTAGTTTCGCATCAGAATCTGGTTGAACTGCCCTTTGAACTGAATGTCTATGCAGTTGAGAATGATGTAAAACTCAGATCCATTACTGTCTCAGGCAATCTTGGAGTGAGCTGATTGACCTCATCAGTATTTGGCTTTGCTTCCTGTCTTTGATCAGGACCATTCCCAACAAACTGCGCTGCTAAAATCCTTCTGAAGCCCTCTTATTTATGTTGCATTATAGAGTGGATCTGACACCCTACATTGCACTTATCCATGCTATTGTTTAAGTCTTTTAGACTTACATCATTCCAGCAACTCAATAAATTCTGATGGTCAGGTCAAATACTGTACTGAAATGAAATGTTTTACAGGCACAGATGAGAATTTTCTTGTTATTGGGCTAAGGCCTATGAGATTTTGGATGCTATCCACATTGCTTCTTGGCCACTAACAGTACCCACATGATGATGAGTTTTACTTTCCTGATGGTGTTTGGTAGTTGTAGTCAGAAGTTTTTATTCTATTACTGTGTCATTATATCGTATGTTTTCACACAGTGAAAACAGAATTCTCCTGATTGTAAGGCTGAAGTAAAACTGTGAGTATCTAACTGACTCTGTATGACAGCTTTTAATATTTTTATTTATTTAAAACATAGCTCCAGAAGTCGACTTTTCTCTGTATTTACTGCCCATCTTCCGACTACCACGTTGATATGAACGCTTTTGTTGCTGGAATGTGAAATTTGACTTTCATGTAGGAAGAACAAGACCTTTATTATCTAACTGGAGTTCTTCTTTCCCAAAATGATCTCAAATTGGGGCATAAAGAACAACAAATTAAAAGATATCAATGCTTTATTTTAAATCTAAAATATCATAGATCATAAAAATCCAGCAAACTCTTTCAGTCTGAGGCCTACTCTGACTGATCTACACTTGATATTCAAAATGTAGAATTTTAATTCCAATTCAGGATTAAAATGAGTCTTCAATATAGTTGTTTTCCAGCATTTATGTTTTTTAATCAAGTAATAGGTCACTAATTTGTGTGACATAGAATTGTGCATTTAGACTTGGCCTCAAACTTTAGAAATGGAATTCCCAGGGGGAAAGGTCTCAGATGTAGTCAGGATTAATGAGCTCCCTGTTCATGGAGGTGATAGAGGCCAGCATTCCCCATCAGACCATCATTCACACCTCTGATTAATGTTTATGTCTCACTCACTGCTGCTGTTTTTAACTTGGAACAAAACAAAGATGTCATACTTCTGGAAGTGCAACCTTGTTTTCTAAAAGTTTATCATCTAATGTAAACAGTAACAGGATGTGATAGTTGACAAAACACTGAAATCCCATTTTTCTTTAAAAAAGCAAAACAAGTCTAATGTTAAAACTTCGAAATGTCATTATTTCTGCCCAACCCTCAGATTACCTAACTGTGTAATTGGTCAGCTTTGTGTAAATCTGAAAAATAAAAGCCAGGTTCTGATCGCTTTGACACATTTGTCTGCACTGATATCCAGTTTTATTGACATATCAATGCAACAATAATCTTTAAAACAGATGGTTTTAGTTATTATTTCATGAATGTATTGAGCTGTTTTTATTAGTAACTTTATATAATGAAAGATATAAAGCGTTAAAATTTCAAGGGGGCACAATGGAGCAATTTTGCCACACCCCTAAAAAAAAGAAAATTAGAATTTCACCAGATCCAATGTGTATGCAAAATGTCAGGAGGTTTTGATCATGTTAGAGCACTGACTTGGGATTAACTTGAAACTTTTAAAAATAAAAGTGAACAGACAAAATGGTTCTCAGCTTACTTTCAGTGCTTGGGCCCTGATGAAAGCAGCACAGAGCAGCTGCAGAGTGTGGTGTACTGGCTTTAACAAACTAAAGACAGTCAGGGGGCCCTACTGAGCATCAGGGGCAGAGGGTCTTAGTATGATGTACAGGTGCCTTTTTGATTTTCCATTATGATACAGGTGTATGGGCTTGAGCCCCCACTGGGTGGCACTGGTGTCTTTGTCTTAAAATTAGGTGTGGTCAGGGGTATGGACAGGGCATTCCCATCTAAATAACACAGAGTACAACTTTCCCATGGACCCCCTAAAAACTGGTCTAATGTCTTAAGTTCTCAACCTGAGGTTCAGAGGTAGCTCATACACAGCTATTTGGATAAGAACACCTATGTTTTGGGTAATTTCATTTTACTTTTTCTGATACCTTCAAATGGAGTTTTTAACAGGACAAAGGGCTGAAAAATGGTGAACTTCTATCTCTGTGCACTTTTGTTTCAATGAATGCTCAACACAAACAGAAAGCCACACACACTCACATGCACTCATGCAACAATAAGCGCTTAGTTCTTTATGCACTAATTCTAGTTGAAATATCCTCCATTTCTATATCAGTATGGAAAACATACCGGGTTTAAGCCTGGATATTTCCTTTTTTTTATTATTCAAAGTATTTTCTAAGTTTTGCATGGTTATATTGTGTTTAACCCAAAGCTATTTTTGTCTTACCTGGACTTGTTATCTTGAAAAGCTTGTAAAACATCAACTCTGTGGTGCACAGTCAGCTCTAAATATTCATTTTTCCAGAACAACATGGGCTTTAAGAATTTGTGTGCTGCAGAAATGTCACTTGAATTTTTAAACAGTTATGGGACTATGATGAATAAAGAAAACACCAAATAAATGGAAATTAAAACTCAAACACAGTAAATAATTATGAATCAGAACTTTTTTTTGCATAAACTTGTTCTCCCATAAAAACAATCATTCTGTGACAAAAATTATTCAAAATGTTCACATATTTACAAAAAAGTCCTTTTGCCTCTTTGTGTAAGCTGACTTTGTGCCATAATTCAAATAAGCTCCTGTCTGCAGTGACACAGGGGGCTGCATCAAAGACTCTCTATCTCTCTTTCTTTCCATAATGAGCTATTCAGGCCATCTCACACCAGGATATACATGAACAGTTTGATAAAGTTTGATGTGACAATGGAACAGCCTGCCATTGGTTGTCTCAGCCCAGTCACAATGCATTGTAGGATACAAAACAGACATTATGGCAGATAGCATTAGCTGCTACCTGAAGCAACTAACGAAAATGGCTTGAAAAATTGATAAAAAAGAGGTTAGAGAGGCTAGAGAAGCTTCCGTGAGAGTTACGATGGCTTAGTGTCATTAGAACAGCAAAACAAGGGGCAAGAAAGTAGAAAACAAAACCTGTTAGAGCCTATGATTTCAAGTTGAAAAGATATTCCATTTTTGTAACCTGTGTCTCTTTTTGTCATATATGACAATCTTGGTCTCAGTGGGTTAATTGTCCCGCATGAGGTTCTTTTACTTTTTTCACTTAGAGATCATTAAGCAAGCTATTGCTATTAAATGTATGAGTAAGCAACTGCTGTTCCAGACTGACAATATATCCAGGTTTGTAAAAAAACAAAACAAAACAAAAAAACCCTCAAGAAACCTACAAACCCAGCAAAAAAGAGTGAAACTTTTGACCCATCCTCAGCCGTATGCTTGGTAGAAGATCTTTGGTAGTCAACAAGCTATAGATGAAACTTGTATCTCCATCTTTAACACCCTCCCACACCACTCAATGACTTTTAACCCTTTCACGCATAGTGGCCACTACAGTGGACAGCTATTCAAAAGCTGTTTTCTTTTTTATATGCATGAGGGCTGATGTCAAAGTTGTGCATCAGCCACTACATTGGACGCTAGTGTGTCATCCTATACACTGCCACTGTCTGGCCAGCCATTGTAAGTGCAAAAAAAAAAAAAAAAATTCTTAAAACCAAGATGGCCGACAGAATGCCAGAAGTGCAGAGCAGTGAAGGAATATCCATCCATTCCTTCTATTATAAGAGAACCTTGCAGGTAAAAAAAATATGGGGATGTCAAGTAACAACTGAAGAGCAATATATTTGTTGACATTTCCAAGTATTGACTTGTGTTGGGAGGAAATTGTGATTGATCATCTGTACACTAAATTGGACATCATGCATTGCTGGCCATATTTTAACTCCAATTTATACTATTACGGCGACTTTGTTGTTTTTGAAAATACTTAATGTGCAGCAACTTTTTTGTCTGTGAATCAATTAATTTATGTTAATAGAATGTAAATTTTGTTTTTTGTTTTTTTTAGAATGTACCAATATTTTGTGCAAATTAGTTCCATTGTGAGAGTCACCCAGACACACACACCTTCATACAGACACAGAACTTTATACAGACACACACACACCTTCATATAGACACACATACACCTTTATACAGACACACACATCTTCATAAAGACACACACACATTCATACAGACACACACACCTTCATACGGACTCACACCCATTCATACAGACTCAAACACCTTCATATAGACACACACACCTTCATACAGACACACACACCTTCATACAGACACACACACCTTCATAAAGACAAACACACATTCATACAGACACACACACCTTCATACAGACACACACACACCTAAATAAAGTAAAATAAAGTTGATTTTATAAAAAGGAAACTACTTTTCCTATCCAAAAATCTATACGGGTCAGTTTTGACCACAGATGTCACTGTTGTTAATAATGTTAAGTAAAAAAAAAAAAAAACACAAGCAATTTTTTTGGTAGGTATGCTCTTATATTAGTCCATTAGACTTGGATAATATACTTACCCATTAAATTCACTGTAGGAAATAAAATAAGTGAATCTAAACAGTTTTTTAATTGAAAACAATCGGTATATTGTAAGAGAAAAGGTCTAATTAGCCAAAAATAATAACATTTTAAACAGTTTTTACATGGATATGAATACATACTAAGTTAGTTATGAGGTGAAAAACAATATTGGATGATAACTATTGTTTTTCAAGTATTTTCAAGCTGAGTTAAATTACAAGTCAAATTTGACCCGCTTTACACTAAAGATGTGGGCAGCGTTCGAACACATTACAAGGGATATGTGAGCACACTAGTTAAACAACATTAAAACATGAAGCATTTCATAGTGTTCACATTATGAGTCATTTTATTCATTGTTTTGTTAAAAACAAAATTTCATTAGTTGAAAGCTCAAACGCATGTTGTCCACCCGAGTGGACATGTCAAGAACTCCTTGAAAAATATATGTTTTTTCTTGCCTAAAGAGTAATAAAAACACTTAGGAAAAAAATCCTGACTGAGGTTGTCATAATTCATGCATGAAAGGGTTAAAATTTGAAACCAACAAAAGTTTCATAAAGAGCTTGTTCCTAAACTCTGAAGCTTCAATGGCATAGAGGCTCTCTAACAAAGATGAAACTCCTTTGTTCAGTCTTGCTGTTCCAAAACCTTGTAGTTAGTTTTAACTCAATAACAGGGATTTCTTCCATTTACAAAAAAAGTTGTGATTTTGGAGATGTGAGGTTTGTGTCTGACAGTGATAATATGCACTTTTTTTTTTTTGAGTATAAATTTACAGTGAAATTTTGAACTAATTTGTTAATCTAAATACATTCAGACTTCTTTTACCAATATTTAACATTATGTCACTGCTGGTTTTGGTTGTTTGTCTGCTTTCTTTAAAAAAACAGACCTTATACTTTTTAATTGCCCTTTTATGATTTAATGACCTTCAAACCTCACACCTCATCCAGTGCGAGCTTGCTGGGTCCACTGGGACTGAAAGCTTACTCCTTGAAGATTTTACATCTGACCACAGTGATGAGGATTACCAGAGAGCTCATAAATACAAGAAATAGGAGACTGACCCCATATCTTACAAAGTCTTTGTGGCCAACCTGTCCGACTGATTATGGAAGGTAAGTGTGGGACTGAAGGGTTCTGTTCTTCTTAAAGTCAACTTTGACTTAAGGGTAGATCTAATGATTAGTTTAAGAATGCTGTGCAGAGGGTGATTATCACTGGTCATAGCAAAAAATGTTTACCTGGTACAAATCAAAATAAGTCAGAATGAATGTACTGCTTTTTTCTGTCTTTTGCACATATTCACACAGTTTTCATCTTAGGTGCATGGCTGTTCTTTTTAAGCCAGTGCTTAACCAACATACATTTGTAAATAAAAATGTAAAAGAAAAACATGGTAGAAATAATTATCATGTAGATAAGACAGTGGACAGTGGAATCTGTCATTAAATTTATAATGAATCACAGCAAAAATATAAGCAGCCTTTCTTATGCTATTTTTACAGCTTTGATTACTTAAATTTCATTTATTCTGGTACTTATAAAGTTTTAAAATGAGGGATTACTGTTGTAGAAACAAGGCTGGTTTCAATCATCTATGAATTAAATTTTTGTCTTATTTCTATCCCAAACAGATGGATCAAGGCCTCTGCTATGAGTCCAGAAACACTTCATGCCTGAGAACCATCTATCCCATACCCCTACGTATTGCTCTCTACGTGGTTCTCGGGTCCACGGTCATTCTAACAGTGTGTGGAAACCTTCTGGTCACTTTCTCTATCGCTTATTTTAAGCAGCTCCATACTCCAACCAACTACCTGATTTTATCTCTGGCTGTGTCTGACCTTCTTCTAGGGGTGTTAGTCATGTTCCCTGGCATGATTCGAACTATTGAGACTTGTTGGTATTTTGGTGACTTCTTCTGTAAAATCTACATGAGTTCTGATGTCACGTTGTGCACAGCATCAATTATAAATCTGTCGTTCATTTCTATTGATCGATACTACGCTGTTTGCCACCCTCTGCTTTACAGAACAAGAATATCTACTAATGCTGTGTTCATCATGGTTTTACTCTGCTGGACTATTTCACCCATCATAGGCTTTGGAATGATTTTCTTGGAGTTGAATATTTGGGGAATTGAGGATTTTTACTATAATCATGTTGTGTGTGAAGGAGGTTGTGTTTTGTTTCAAAGTGGAGTGTCAGGCACACTGTCATCGCTAATTTCTTTTTACTTACCAGGAATCATAATGCTTGGTGTTTACGTGAAGATCTTCTTTGTTGCACAGAAACAGTTTCACAGCATTCAGAACGCATGTTCTGTAAAAATGTCAAACAAAAGCCAGACCAAAGCCACTAAAACACTGGCTATTGTAATGGGGGCTTTTCTTTCTTTTTGGACTCCTTTTTTTGTCTGTAACGTCATCGATCCTTTTATAAGTTACTCAACTCCACCATTATTGTTTGAGACATTAGTGTGGGTGGGATATTTTAATTCTACCATAAACCCTATAATATATGCATTCTTTTATAGCTGGTTCAGAAAAGCTTTGAGATTATTAACCTCAGGAAGCATCTTTAAATCAGACATTTCTGACACAACACTCTCCATTGAACAAATCTAATTCTGTAACCATACAGAAAGTTAGCATTTGTTTAATGAACAAAATGTTTACAAAAAAAATCAATAGAATCAAAGTTGCACACTAAATCAAAACTAAGGCTAGACACATGTGAACTGATGCTTGTCTAGTTTTGTGTGTAAACAGTCACTGTTGGCTTGATCCAAGTTTTCAGTTTGTAGGATTGCCAGCTGAGGTTGTTAGAAAAACTTGTGCTCAGATAAATGTACTACATACCTATTACCTTCCAAGTACTGTTATAGATTTGAGTCAGTGTGGACTTTTCAATGTTTAACGATACGATTAATGTTAACTGTATTTGGTTAGGTATAGATCTATAGAAGATTCAATCTTTACTAAAAAATATTCCAAGCAATCATCAGTATTGTGGTCTCAAGTGTCTCAAGTCAATTCAAACTTCACTGTGCCCCCATGGCTGGTTAAGATGCAGCAAGAAGTCCCCCCAAGAAAAAATATTATTTGGGTGGCTTTTAAAATGCTTACCATTGCTGCTCCAAATTTATGATATATTGTTACTAGGTTGCACCTGATTTTAACAACAAACTCTTTTAAGAACAAACGGACTGTTTTCGGATCTCTCTTATTAAATGTCATCTTCAACTGTTGTTTAGTAAGTGCAGCTTGTTGTTACTGGTAACAAAATGTTCATAAAGTTTGCACCTCATGTGATTTTATTGATTTAAAATTTATTTGTGTCTCTGAATTATTAATCTCATGCATATTTATCTAAGGTCTAAGTATCACAGTGACATATACTTTGAGTTATACAGTGCCTATAAAAAGAATTTGACCCTTTGATGTTTTATCCTTTTATTGATTTGATAAATCAATCATGTCAATATAATTTGGATTTTTTGACCAAAAAATACAAAAAAAAAAAACTCTTTAAAGTCAAAGTGGGAACCGATTTCTAAAAAATAATTTCAGTTAAAGAAAAATATGTAATGAAAAATAAGTGACTGCTAAATATTCACCCATGTCATGTCAGTATTTAGGAGAGTAACCTTTGGCTGTGATCACAGCACTGAGTCTGTGTGGATAGGTCTCAACCAGGCATGCACATGTGGACACTGCAATTTTACTCCATTTTTACTTCTTATTTTACTCCTTACTAACGTCATTCTGCAAATCTGCTCAACCACTGTCGGGTCGCACTGGGATCACACATGAACTGCCCTTTTAAAGTCCAGCCACAAATTCTCTATTTGATTGAGGTCTGGGCTATGACTTGGGCTACTCCTGAACATTCACCTTGTTGTCTTTAAACCGCTTCTGTGTAGCTTTCGTTGTATGCTTAAGATCAAATAAATCTTTTTCCAAGTCATATTTCTCTTGCAGCTGAACAAGATTATCCTGCAGCCTTATAATGTCATATTTAACATACTCTAAAGCAGGGTTCTCAAACTTTTCAGCCCATGACCACCAAAATAACAGCATCAGAACCCGGGGACCCCAACCTTCTCTGATGCTGGTTAAAGCATAAGATGTTGCACAAAGCGTTATGTACAAATTTACATTTTAGGTCGTTTTTATACATTTAACTTACATTTAAACAAATAATCTTACGACAGCTATGTTTTTATTTTACATTGAACTCATTTAACCATATTATTTACAATTATTTAAAAAAATCTTATTTAAATCACATTAAATTTTTCTTTGTTCTTTTGGAAAGCATCCTGCGACCTCCCTTCAGTGTCTCACAATCCAACACCCCCATCAGGGTCCTGGCCCCCACTTTGGAAACCATTGCTCTAAAGAAATAGCATGTACTGTACCTCTGAACATGTTAATTCAGAGTTTGGTATACCTGAGTTTACTTTCCCTACTTGTGGCCACCGTTTAAATGAAACCTTAGAAAACACTAGAGTGGCCAGCATGTTCATTTGAACTGTGTAGAGATTCTCTGTATATTTTTGTACATTTTCTATGCATTCTCTCTCTTTTAGAAATTGTCTATGACATTCACCTAACAGCCCAGAGCTACAGTCATGCAGGGATTTTTCTCCAATTTACATTTTTAAACCCTCACCTCAAAACCTTTCACCTAATCCACTCCATCTTTTCTAACTTTCTCATCAGTTTTCTCTACTTTTCATCTGTTTTTTCTGTTTTCAGTCCAACCTGTAAAAAGTTGAGTAAACCACTGTCATATTCATTTAATTAATGTAGCTTTAACAAGACAATTTTGTACCATTGTTCGGTAAAATAAGACAGGACATAGTGCGCTGGACCTTGCTTCCTGTTTCCTGATTTGGACAACCTACCTTGACAAATTTGTTACCTGGACTACTTTATCATGTTCAAATGATCTCTGTCAGTGTTCATTTCAACACAGTCTGGCTGCAGACCATAGATCTCAGAGGTCCCCACTCACAGACCGTTATTTTGAGATGCCGCCTCTGTCAAAACGGAAATGCTATAATTTGCCAGTACAATGTATTTCCAGTTTTAGATTATATTTAATAATCAACTTTATTTATAAACAAATTTTGAAGCTTATATTTTTGAAAGAACAACATTGCTGACATTAAAGACTAAGAAACATTTCATACATAAAACAGAAAAAAGGTCAAAGATCTAATCCGGGATTCAAATATACATAGACTGGTTTTAGAAGTAGAAACCTGAACTGTGGCTTGCTTTAGCCTTGTTAGCGTAAGCTAAAGCTAACACAGCTACACTAGCTATGTAGTTAACTTTACTATGTAATCTAGTGTAGCAAAGTGAGCTTGAGCAACCTGAGTTTGGCAAAGTCAGTAACCTTTTAACGTAAACTACCTAGATAAGGCTGCAATATGGCTAAGATTACCATCATTAGTATAGCTATCCATGAGCTTTGTGAGCTTTAGCTACATTGGCTACATAGGTCTGTTATCTATTGTTGCTTATGTAAGCTACTTTTTTTGCATTAGAATATGTTCATGGCAGACAAGCTTTTTTCTTGTCAGCAGACTGTTTACTCAGCTTTATTATTTATACCTTTTGGTAATCAGGTTTTGCAGGTCAAATTTTTAACATGTAACTTTTGGTATCCTAATTCTTACCTTAACCCCAACCCTAACCAGAAGTTTAATCAGATTTTTTTTTGAAAGTTTTACTGTGTATTTTCGTTCTGATAGACCGGGTTGTCTCAGAGCTGTGGTCTGCAGACAGACCCCTCTCATTAAGTTGAAAATGTTAGTCCACAACCTTTCCTTCCATGAGAAAGATGACTATCTTGAAATAGGTCTTGATGAGAAAAACTTATAAGTTGAGCTTTTATCTGCAAGACTAAAACGAAGTAAAATGTAATTTCAATCAGGAGAGACCAGTGACTGATTTAAAGAAAACATTTTCTTTTCCATGTGTGATTAATTATATTTATTAACATAGATGTGATACTGAATTATTATCAGAGTCTGTTTGGCGCTTGAACTCCACAAGGATGTAGCATGATCGAAGGGTGTCTGCCCTGAGCAGCGGAAAGACCTATACCCCCTGTGGGGTCCAGACACTGGTGGTGGTGATGGCTGAAAAAGTCATCTTAGTCCATCTGAACGTGATGGACTTGTAGACTTGGTGGTGATGAACTGAATGAATGAACACTGATGGAGGAGAAAGCCACACTTAAAAGGGGCAGCAGTGATATGATAGGCTAACAATGAGGGAGTGGAGCAGCGTTATTGGATAGGTGTGTGATTTTGATACGGCAGAGAGCATGAATGAGGGTGTGCATGAAATAGTGCAGGCATGAACTACTAAACCCGCATAGAGAATATGGTCCTAACTGAACTTAAGCTAAGCTTCATTTAGTTTTCTTCTGACATTTGAAATCCATGATATTCCTCCACTGTGGGTAAATAATTTATAGCACAACACATCTGTAGCTCTTCTACTTATCAGCTGTATGAAGCAAAGATCCCAGATTTTTTAAGATTTTTGTCAACTAAAATTGGACTCAAACTATGAAAGGTAGAAATAACAAAAGGGTGACTAAATCCATTTTATCCTTATGTCTAAGACTGAGACTAAAATTAAAAATAGTTGTCAAAAGTAACACTGATCCCTGAAGTAATTTGAACAGTGGTTCTCAAGTGGTCCCTCTGCAGGACCCACTTACTAATTCTTAAGTAAAGTTCCCAGTAAAAGTATCATAGAAGATTCTTTAAAGCTTCTGTGACACATTCCAGATAAAACTCAGAAAAAATGTTTCCTGGAAAGTTCTCAAAAATGTCCTGATATTTCCAGTTAAAGTTCTTGATATCCTCCTGGAAAAGACTGCAGAGAGGTTCTGTGAAAAGTCCTGATAATTACTGTTAAAAATTCCTAGTTCCTTAACAAATTTCTTTATAATTAAAGGAAAAGTCCCAGGCTCATAGAGAAGTCCCAAATTTAGAGGAATATTCAGAAAAATCCTGTCAAACCTTCTTCAGCTTCCGTCCATGAAAAGGTTAAACTACAGAAAAAAACACTTGAAGTGCTTCGTAGACTCTTGACTTTATCTCTTTTTTTAGGACACATTGGCAACCCACTGGAAACAGCTCTGTGACCCTCTTTTGGGTCCTGACCCACCAGTTGAGAACCACTGGTTTGTAACATAGGGTTCTTAAATACTGTTTCTATATAGACCAGACCAGGAGCCTTAGTTTTACACCAAGAGACACCGAAGAACCAAGAAATAAATTGAGCTAAAAAGACAAAAATAACCCCCTTACAGTTGTCTATGTAAATGTTCTAGGCCTAGGTAGAGGGCTTTCCACATACCTGTAACACTCTCTGATCTATTTTAGAAAGTTTATGTGACAGGGGTTATACACACTGTTTCATTTTAGATGGTGAGATTTGAGATCTAATATGTAGGGCCCTATGATTTCCGCGTTAATGGGATTGCAGATGGAATCCTGGAATTGGCCAATTCAAACGAATCTACTATTTAACATGGAAATCAAGAAAAATTGAGTGAATTTGACTGAAATGCTGTGTTTTTTTAGAAACAGGAACATATTTCGGGGGAATATGTTCTGGGGGATCACTAAGCGTGGCACAACTTGTGCCACCGGCAAACATCACGTAGCTCAACATGGGCCAGGAAAGGTCGACATAATGTTGCACCTTCAAGAAAACTCATCCGTGCTTCCAGTTATTTCACCTCACCACACCAGAGGGTTACGGAGAGAGAGAAGTGCCTGTGTGTGAGGCACACTGCTGAAGTCGCAACTTTAAGGCCTGCTCACCCCTCAAAGGCTTCAAACTCGAGATTTTATTAAGTCCCGTAGTCTAAGGGATGTTACATTCAAGTGTCATTTCGCTTACTAATTCCTCCTGTAGATACAGTAGTTCCCTTTGGTTGCTTAATGAGCCAATATGTGTCTGCATTAACATAGTGGTCTGATATGAGGCAGATGGACAGACACAATGTATGGAGAGAGATGATGAGAGAGCAGTAACAGTTAGGAGAAGAACAGAATGCAGCATCAAACTGCATGCACTGTTACAGACTGTGAGAGTAAAGAAAAGTTTAGGAAACAGGTTTACTTTTAACCATTTACCTTTAATGTGACCTTCTTATTAAGTCTATCACTCTGTGTTTGAGAGAAGAGAAGGATTTTTTCATTTACAACATAAACATCAGTTAGGATGTGATTATACATTGATTATAATATAATAATAATATACAGTGATTATAATGTTGGAAATATCTGGCTATTACACTGGTTATAATTATATCAGGGTTATCCAAACAATGGCTCCTGAACCAACTGTGGCCCTTTTTCAATAAATTGAAGGTTTAATGAAACTGATTTCATAGAGCCATACTTATATGTGTATTTATGAGTAAATTCCTTAAACCTTCAACGTATCATGTATCTATGAAAAATCTTCTCAAACATGCCATTTATTTTAATTAGCTCAGGTAATGCATTTCAGTTATTCTATGGGAACTTTCAGGGGCCTTTAGAATCTTACTTGTGATATTTTTAGTGATGGTGCAATTTGAAAACAAGAGTAAAAATCAGCATTGATTTGATATATTTATAGTGATTGATACGTTACAACAAGTGTATATTAATAAGAAGGGTTTATTATAATATAATAATAATTCATTTAACATCATTGATTGACATTGTTTTCCAGTACAAATACTGAAGCACTCATCATGAATGAACATGACAAAAGCAGTCATTAAAAAAGGTTGCATTAAAAACACAGTGTTTGACAAATGTTGTCTGGTAACAGTAAAATAAACATACAGTTTCCAATAACTGACAAAAAAGACAATGCAAAAGCCAGGCCTCGATCTCATCAATCCTTAAGGACAAAAAGTAAACATCATTATAGTGATATATTCATGGTAGAAGAATTTGGGCTGAATATTTTCAGAGTAATAATACAATAGAAGCATTTTTTGAAGGAGGGATAACACAAGGCATAAATAATTGGGTTTAAGGTTGAATTGAAATAGCCCAGCCAAAAAAATGCTTCAAAGACAGCAACTGGTGTAAAGGAGCCAAAGATGGATTCAAACAATGCAACAGTAAATAACGGCATCCAACAAACGATGAATGCACCAAGTACAATGCTCAGAGTCTTTGCAGCTTTGTGCTCAGATTGTTTGATCCCTCCAGCTCCCTTGTCATTTGAAGAATTTTTCATATTGCTGATTTTTCGAGCATGCTCTTTAGCTACAGTAAATATTTTTGTGTACAAGCAAACCATTACAGTACATGAAAAGAAAAAGGAGAGAACACTGTCCAGGATGCCCCAGAGTTGGTTATAGATAAGGAAACAACTTCCAAGGCACTTCATAGTTTCAATTATATCCTCCAACCCAGCAACATTAGCCTTTGAGTAATGCACTCCAAAAGAGTAGACAGCAGCCAGCACCCAGCTCCAACACACCATAATCCACGCCACTGGAATGGTGATTTTCATGGAGTAATGCAGAGGGTTACAAATGGCTTCATGTCTGTCTACAGCAATGCAAATCAGATGCAGGATGGAAAGAGTGGTAAGAAACACATCAAAACTGGAGTGCAACTCACAGAAGACTTCACCGTAGAACCAGCAGCCATGAACAGTTCTGATGGCACTGAAAGGCATCGCAAAAACACCAACTAGTAGATCAACCAGAGCAAGAGATGAGATCAGCACATTAGTAGGACTATGCAGCTGCTTGAAATGGCTTATGGACACAATGACAACAGCATTTCCTAAAATGGTTACCCCCATACCTAAAGCAAACACCACAAAAAGAGCCATTCTGGTCCACACATTGAACTGCGTCCTAACACACGAGACATTAAAGCCTGGAAAACACAACTGATCTGAGGAAAATCCTGGAGTCATCATATACTCAAGACATAAATCTCAGAGACAAACCCAACAGAGAGAGGGCAATGAGAGAACCATACTGAAGGCTTTATGTGCCAAAACAGGTTACAAAACCACCCACATGATCACATGATTCAATGTGCCAACAAATGAAAAGTTTTTAATCAACACTAACTTTAAATGCTGTAATACGTATGATTACATCATTCTCTTTTGAGACCAAAGGGCCCAATTTTCAGTAAACAGAACAAAACAGCAATTGAATGTACACATAAAACAAAGGACAACTTTTTGTTGCGTCAACTTTGTAGAGACAACATGGGAATTTTTTTTTATTTTTATTTTTTATTTTTTTTTGCTTTTCCATGACATTCTGATGTAATGTCATTAAATACCAATGCTAATTGGCCTTGAATGCACATTATAGAATATGGTTTATTTTTCCACAGATATTTTCAAGTGAAACCTTGTGTTTGCATCAACCCAGGCTTTAACTACTTGGCCATAATGAGGCAAAAAAGGCTTACAAGAATAACTTTAGGAATATTTTTATCACAAGTTGGGTAAAAATAGAGACCCGACCGTCAACATAAACATGGTTTTAGTTCTAACAACTCACACGACATTCTACAATATTTTCTTCTTTATGTGTTTTTCTGGTCTTGCTTGAACTGTTGGCTACACAACTCACCACTGCTCCCTAAATTATAGGCAATATTACAATGTCTGCATCTGTAAACTTCCACAGAACATGCAAAAATACTGAGAAAATATTGCAGGGGTCAGTGTAGTTAACAGTCAAAGGATTTTCATTTTGAAATAAGAAATCCAAAATCAAGAAACAAGATATTTTTTCATATGAATATGAAGACAACCTGAACATGAAGCTCTTTGGTATGAACAAGACAGTCCAAGCTTCATCTGGTCAATGTTGTCAACTCCTCCACAAACCAAAAACACGCTACTCTGTGACAAAATACACCAGCCACTTTATTAGGTACACCTGTTCAATAGCTTGTTAACACAAATAGGTGGTAGTAACTCAGTGCATTTAGGCATGTAGACGTGGTCAAGACAGCTTCCTGGAGTTCAAACTGAAAATGGGAAAGAAAGGGGATTAGAGTGACTTTGAATGTGACATGGTTGTTGGTGCCAGACAGTCTTGTCTGAGTATTTCATAAACTGCCAATCTACTGGGATTTTCACGCATAACTATCTCTAGGATTGAGAACGGTCCGAACAAGGGAAAATATCCAGTGAGCTGCAGTTGTGCAGACGAAAACGCCTTGTTGATGTCAAAGGTCAGAGGAGAATGGGCAGACTGGTTCAAGATGATAGAAAGGCCACAGTAACTCAAATAACCACTCATTACAACCAAAGTATACAGAATACCATCTCTGAACACGCATCAAACCTTGAAGCAGATGGGCTACAGCAGCAGAAGATCACACTGGTCAGCAAAGAACAGGAAACTAAGACTATAGTTCACACAGGCTCACCAAAATTGGACAATAGAAGATTGGAAAAATGTTGCCTGGTCTGATGAGTCTCGATTTCAGCTGTGACATTTAGATGGTAGGGTCAGAATTTGGCTTGAACAACATGAAGCATGGATCCATCCTGACTTGTATCAGCAGTTCAGGCTGGTGATGGTGTTATAGTGTGGGGATATTTTCTTGGCACACTTTGGGCCCCTTAGTATCAACTGGGCATTGTTTAAACATCACAGCCTACCTGAGTATAGTTGCTGACGATGTCCATCCCTTTGTGACCACAGTGTACCCATCCTCTGATGGCTACTTCCAACAGGATAATGCACCATGTCACAAAGTTTAAATCATCTCAAACTGGTTTCTTGACCATGACAATGCGTTCACTGTACTTCAGTGGCCTCCACAGTCACTGTATCTAAATCCAATAGAGCACCTTAGGGATGTGGTGAAATGGGGGATTGGCATCATGGATGTGGAGCCGACAAATCTGGTGCAACTGTGAGGCTATCATGTCAATACAGGCCGAAATCTCTGGGGAATGTTTCTAACACCTTTTTGAAACTATGCAACAAAGAATTATGGCTGTTTTGAAAGCAAAAGTTCTAGCAAGGTGAACCTAATAAAATGTCCAGTGAGTGTAAGTATCAGGGACATATGACTCCATGCCCATAAGTCCGCAAAAATGATCACTTTGTGGACACATTGTAAACCAGCACTCAACTGACATATGGCTAAGCCAGGCCCCCTCCACTCACTCGGACAAACAAGGAACATTCAGTGACAGGCGCTATGGCACGTGTCACAGTAGGAGACATTTCGAAGGAGGTCATTGATGATTTTTGGAGACAGAAAGATCACATATCATCGAGAAGTCACCAAAAGGGTCTAAACTACACATCGGAGGGATATATTAATCATATTATTGTTGGGAAGGTCGATAAAAAGCTTTAGTTACAAGCTGAAATTTACAGGTCCCAGTGCAAACGTGATAAACCACATCTTGTTGGCATCACAATCTCAGACCACAAGATAGAGGATTAGCATCAAAGTGCCACTGAAGTTAAGGTTTTTGGCTCAGAATATGAGAAAAATATAACGGCCTTTTTACCATCTTTACCAAGAGTGTCTCTCCATTAGTTTGGTGCTACAGTATTTACATTGAATCATTCAGCATGACGTTTGCCAACTTTGTTATCTCGGCTATTACAGATCTGAAGCTGAGCTCCAGAAGTTAACGTTAGTTTAACTAGAGCCCTTTGGACGACAGCTAACAATGATGTATGATCACCAAAGAACAAAAACTAGAACAAAATAGGCCAATGAACTCCCAACAAAGTGACATAATGAACAACTTAGCTAGGAGCTAACGTTAGGCTAACTTTAGCTAATGTTGGAGATGTTAACGATAACTTTATATTTCTTTCCAGCAAAGTGACAATATGTTGCCTTAAATACGATATTGACTTACCTTAGAACAGATATAGACATCCTTGTTAATTTTGTTCATGTTGAGTTGATGTTGTGGTCTACTGCACAACTTTATCCAAAGAAGACACTTTTCTCGGTTGAGATGTGGCATAGTAAAGGGTAAAAAATACACCCTGTTGCCCAGCCTCTCAGGATACCTTGTGTTGGAGTTGCATGTAACCCATGAACACCATTTGACCATTTTTAAACTTAAAATCGAAAAAAAAAAAAAAAACCCTCCTAAAACTGAACGAAAACAAACTTTCTGCAATGCATTTCAATGAAGGTTCGCAGGCAGAGGATGTCCGAGTGTATGGGAATGGCTATACGCATTGTGATTGGCTCATCATGTTTGAGGGCGGGACTTAGCCATAGGTCAATTCTTTCTGCTTTTACCACTGGGATTTTCTGTGCCATGCTTATAGTGCTGACTTAAGCATGAGATTTGCTCCAGCTAATAGCGCCTGTTTTGCATAGAACCCACTAACGAGTTTGCGCTTGTTTTTACTTAATTGTGTGCGTATTGACAGACCCTCCATCATACATATGCGCTCACCTTCTTCCCTTTAAAAGAATAATCAAATAAAATAATTAAGATAGTAGAGAAACATCTACCTATACTGCCCCTGCTCCATCAGACAGCATGATTAAATATCCTGGACAAATTTTGTGTTGGAAAACAAACCATCTCAATGTGCCTAAACAAAGTGTGTGCATGCTACATAATGGCAGAGTTATTTCATTGTACAGAAACAAATAGTTTACAGATAGTGCTGTGAAAAAGTATTTGCCTTCTCTCTGATTCCTGTTTTTTTTTTTTGTGTATTTATCACACTTAAATGTTTCTGATCATCAAACCAATTTTAATATCTTGCAAAGACAACACAAATAAATACAAAATGCAGCTTCTAAATGATAATACTTTACATGGCACTGTAAATAGTTCTAAGAAATGACAACAAATTAAATCACTTAAGAACTTCCTCTGTAAAGAGGTCAACCTTTCTGTAAACTTTTTATACAAACTGATTTATTTGAAGTTGCTATGAAGATGTGCTGCTAAAACGTTTAACCTTGCACTGTATAATATAAAGTAACCTTCTGGTGTGTATTCTTAACAAAAACCATTACTTGCTGTCTCAGAGGAGATGAGGGGCACACATGGCAGCACAGTAAGATATGTGGCTAAAAACGTATTTCATGTTTTTTTCAGGCCCAGCTCGTACCGGTTCTACAGCCCATTGCTGTTAATACAAATGTTATTTTTGGATACACAGTAACTAGCTCAAGTGGAGAGAGGAGAAGCAAGGAGGGAAGAGGGATGTAGTGCTACTTTCATACCTGGTTTCATTTGGGGTATTGCACCACTTCTGAGTCCTCCTGCCACCTCAGACAAGGTGGCACGAGGACCCACACAAGAACACCTGTAACCTTAATGTTATCACTCATCCAAAAGCAGGTAAATGATTCTGAAATTTCTGTACTGCACAAGAGACTGTCTTAAGCCAGTATTTTCTTTCCCCTGCCTAGATATTCTGTAAAATAATCAAAATCAAAAAGGTCCTGTTAGGAGATGGCTGAAACACTTATAAGACATGCAATACAACCCAACCTACCCCGTCAGCCATTGTTTAGCCAGCTGTATCAGCATAGTGGTGTGAAATTAGGAAGGGGAAAATGCATCATATTTTGCTTGAAAAACTTTAAATCAAACACTAAGTTGCAACTTCTATCTGTAATAATAGTTATAGTAAATGGACAGTCTCACCTCAAAACTATTTTTTCCCTCTATATAAATAAAATGTAACTGCTCAAGCCTTGAAAACCGTGTGGGATTAGGGAGAAAGTCAGTAAACACTTACATATTCTTGAACATGTACCTTATCCCTGATTGGTTTAAGCAGTGTTGTTAAAACCATACCTGGTCTCCCTGCTCTCCCCCATCCTTACTATCTACAGTTCAATGTTTGATGTTTCACAGCTTGATCCACAGTTTAAGTTGGTTGTTTGGTGTTAGCTGAGATGTCGACATGACAGACATAATTTAATATATTTAACCACAGAATTCAAATTCAAAATAGTAAAGAAAATACAGTTTTATTGATTTTTTAAAAAGTACACATTAAAAAATCGCTACATAACAAGAGATAATTAATTTATTTCCTGCCTTTAGTTGTATATCAACTGATAGAAAATGTTATGTGAATGTGAGTAGAGAGAAAAGATACAGTGTTTTGGTAAAAGGATATTTGAAAGTCTAAAAATGTAAATGAGAGAACAAATACACTGTGTCCTTGACTTTAAACTGTTAAAGTGTGGCCAAAAAAATGAACTATTTTTTATATTAATGACATCTAGCATTCCAGTCTTCAAATGTGCACACAACAGTCATGCTCCCAGGATAAAACATTGTTCACTGTACAAATATAAAAGATAATCTTTTTGTTATAGGAGAATCAGAGGTTGGTTTATGAGCAGTTTAAGGCTAGTGTTGTCACACAAACAAAAGCACACACACACTCATGGGTTGGATGATTTAACTCATCCTCCAAAACAAGACACATGCTATTATAATTATAAAAACTAAGAATTTCTCTGGCTTTGAAAACTGAAATATTTGAGATACTCTAAGACCTCAGTTTAAAAAAGTATATATCATAGGAATGGTCACTTTTTGAATTTATATCGATATTTAATTTAAAATCTTTGTATTGTATCTCTAAATAAACAATACAATGTTTTTGTAAGACTTCATGAATCCTAACTGACACTTAATTATGATTCATTACAATCTTACTAACTATTTCACACCTGATTGAAGATGGGATGCACACTTTATTATAAAGAATATCGTGTAAAACATTGTGAAAATTTAAGAAAATATTCTCATCTCTCATATTTCTTATAAGCAAATGTATGATCTAGTTCACTCTAAGATATTTTTTAACTATTTGTTGCTGTTATCCATGATATTGCAGGCCATTGTACAGGTCAAATTGAAACTCCTCACTGCATAAATATGCCTGTTTACTGCACCTTTAGGTTTATGATTAAACCAAGTGGTGGTACATACGCCCCATGATTTGTGAATGACTGGACATTAAACTAATGGTAGTGGTAAATTTATAGTAACATTCATGAAATTGGATATGATGGGAGATAAGTAAATTATGTCCTATTAAAAAGCTTCAAACACGTGTGCAGGGGAGAATGCAGCTTTTCACAAACCACAGACATCACAGGCGGATGATGCAAAGAAATTCAAAAAAATCTTTCTAAGAAGTTTGATTGAAATGAGCAAACCATATCATTTGAACCTGCTCTTTATGCAAAAATAACAAAAAAAAAAAAAAAAAAAAAAAGAGACTGATCCATGAGTTCATATCTATGCCAGAGTATGCACCTTAATGTCTGAAGAATCAGGACTGAATATTTTCAGGTTAACAATAAGATTAAAGCATTTCTTAAACCAGGGATAAAACAAAGCATAAATAATTGGGTTCACGGTTGAATTAAAGTAGCCCAACCAAACAAATGCTTCAAAGACAGCAGCTGGTGTGCTGAAGCCAATGTAAGCATCAATTATTGAATTAAAAAAAAACGGCATCCAACAGAAGATAAATGCGCCAAGCACAATTCCTAAAGTTTTTGCAGCCTTGTGCTCAGATTGTTTAATAAACCCACTTCTTCCTCTGTCATTTGAAGAATTTTTCACATCTCCAATTTTACGTGCATGCTCTTTTGCTACAGTAAATATTTTTGTATAGAGACACACCATTACAGCACAAGGGAAGAAAAAGGCAGTAATACTATCCAGGATCCCCCAAAGGTGGTTAAAGAGAAGGTTACAACTGCCAAGGCAGTTAATTGATTGTATGTAATCCTCCAACCCAGCAACATTAGCCTTTGAGTAAAGCAGTCCAAAAGAGTAGACAGCAGCCAGTGCCCAGCTGCAAAACACCATAATCCACGCCACTGGCATGGTGATTTTCATAGAATAAAGCAGAGGATTGCATATTGCTTGATGTCTGTCTACAGCAATGCAAATCAGATGGAAGATAGAGACACTAGTAAGAAACATATCAAAACTGGAGTGCATCTCACAGAAGATTTCCCCATAGAACCAGCAGCCATGAACAGTTCTGATGGCACTAAAAGGCATTACAACAACGCCCACAAGAAGGTCTGAAAGAGCAAGAGATAAAATCAGCACATTGGTAGGATTATGCAGCTGCTTGAAATGGCTTATGGACACAATGACAACAGCATTTCCTAAAATGGTAATCAGCATGCCCGAAACAAACAATGTATAGAGGGCAAATCTGGTCCCTACATCAAACTGTGCCGTAACGCACGAGGCATTAGACTCAGGAAAACAGAAGTGCTCCTGAGAAAGCCCAACAGTCATCATAAGATAAAAATACATATACCAACTCCTCAACAAAGACACAGGAGCACGTGCTAGGGGAGCACGCAGACTTGTAACTAAAATACATAAAAGTGTCTCCACCTACCTGCATGACATATTGGGACATCCAATCAGAGCTTCTCTTGAAAAAAAGAGAAAGACTGTCACACACAATACAATTTGGGCAACAAAAGACTACCTGTACGAAAGGCTCCAAGTGTGTGAAGTCACAGCTAGAAACTATCGTCCCGTGAAGGCTTAATTAACTAATGCTGCTACTGGTATTATGGCCATTTAGAATTTTAAGGGGTTAACAAACTTTAAACTTTGAAGTATCAAGTAAACTTGGTCATATTATTGGGGCGGTAGTCAAGTGGCGGCCCGTGGCACTATTTCCTGCATGTCTCTCCCCGCTCTCTTTCCTGTTTCCGACTCTATCCACTGTCCTATCAAATAAAGGCAAAAAGGCCAAAAATAAATCTTTAAAGCAGCACTATGTAGTTTTTCCACCTTAATACAATATTTTGAGAGTCATTGTGATGGTACATCACCTTACAACAGGTTGAATGACACCTCTGTCATGGTCTGGGGGGTCTGTATCGCCTTCACTGGCACAATGTAACTTCGAGGTGGATGGTAGGAACCCTTCCACACTAAAAAAAAATACAAATTTCTACAGCTTTGACTACTTTACGGCATACGTCACTTCCCCCTCCTTCCCGATTCGTTGAAAAGATGGAAGTTGAGGCGAAAGCTAAATGTAGAGTTGTTATCATGGCAGAAGCAGCAAAAAACTCAAAGAAAAGAAAAGTTTTATCAGAGGAGAAAAAAAAGAAAGCGGGAGAGTAACAAGATAAATGCCCGGACAAGAATAAACATTGGCCCAGTGTTCACTCACTGGCGTGAGCTGAAAGATGAGGAGGGATGTCCGACCGATGCTGATTTGGCCCTGTTATTGTTGGACGTGTGAGTATATGTTGATTGCTTACCATCTATATACAGTACTCTTGAGTTTGTAATGTGTCTTTTCGTATCACTAAGGGCCATCTCGTCATCAGTTTATTCACTATCTTGCTGAAAAAGGATGGGGGCGGGGGCGACTTCACGGTAATAAAACCAAGTTGAACTTAGTGATTTTCAACATCGTCATTTAGCCAAAAATAAATACATTACCTCAAACAGCCGCTAAAGACAGAAGAGTAGTTTTGAAATTAAGTCCCGTCTTCTTTCATTCGCTTTCAAAACAAATGCATGCGAATAGGAGATCAGGATCTTTATGGCAGTACGCGCTGGTGCTCATGGGTAATTGAGTGTTCCTTCTGGTAAAGCACTACCGCTTTTGTCCACTGGCACCGCAAAACTACACAAAAAGTGAAAGTTACGTAGTGCTGCTTTAAAAAAAAAAAAAAAAAAAAAAAAAAACTTGGTCATGTTATAGAATGTCAGGAGGAAAATCTCAAGATTTAACACAGTTCAGCAGTAACAGCTCACTGATATACAGCGACAGAAACTAGCCCTTTAGTGTGGGGGAAAAAATCAGACTAACAGTGTGTGATGCCTTGGTACTGTCCTGGCAATCCTGGTATATAATGAAGGTAAGGGTCCAACAAACAAAACTAGAAACTTCATTTAGTCCCAAAAACAACACGTTAACTCAAAAAGAATCATGGATCAAAGACAAAGACACTGCTTATCTCCAATGGGTCATATTGTGCATTTGGTTTTCTGTAAGTCCTGTCTGACAGAGGCAATGAAATTAAGAAAGTTCACCCTGACTGTGTCAAATAGACTTTAAGGCACAAAACAAGTGCATCCATGATCCTGTGGCTTTTTTTCGCTGAGTCATGTTGACCACTTTGAGAGGTTTTAATTGGTAAAAAAATAAATAAAAAAAAGCCAATACAGAAGTGCAAAAAATTGCGATACAGGGAATGTTCACTTGCGGCTGGTTGCAAGAACACCAATAGTCACATACACAACACATGTTAAAAAGCCAAAATAAACTGGTTTACACTCTGGTTCAAAATAACAAAACATGTCTCATTAGCTAATGTCTTCATGACCTCACACTGTACAAGGGGTACATTTTTTTTGTACCACAATCGTTTTGGTTATATTTTAGGAAAAACCTCATTGCGCACTGATTGATGCTTCTCATTTTATTGATAGATAGCTTGACAGGCACATGCTACCACCAGAAGGCTACCTTTGTGATAGTTTAGCTGGCAGGAAGTCAAGCTCAGTGGGCGGGCTCTTGTCTTCTATTAGGTTGATCCAAAGTTTGGTTGGGACAGCGATTTCAGAATGGAGGCTGCCACGGATTAGCTTCAAAAGCTGTTTCAGTCTGCCTATTGTAATCAACAGTGTTGGGAACAATGCTTTACTAGATAATGCATTACAGTAATTCCGTTACTTTTTATGGTAACCAGTAGTGTAACACGTTTCCTTTTTAAATTAATAACGTCGATTTAGTGGACGACGTGACAGGACCGTAAGCACATCAGCATCCTGGGAGAGAGAACAGCCTCTGCAGACACACAAACAAACACAGGCACTGAGGCCCACACACGTCATGGCTGAGCACTCGAGTGTGCGCTCTCTGTCTTGTAAACATCAGCATTACTTTCCCCTCCTCGAGATAAAGGATGAAAAAGAACAGGAAAGTAAACTTTCCCACCACCAAGAACAGTTATTTCAACGTTACTAAGTACTGAGTTAAACACACGCCACAGCAGAGGTCACGTTAACTAAACATTCTCCATCATTGACGGATTTTTTTGAAGGATGACAGAGAATTTTGAAGGCTGTCCGTCATTTTGACGGGCTGGAATGATGAGGATGAGCCTGCATTACGGCGCACACCGGTGCACAGACAGATGCATGGAACTTTTCCATTTAGCACACCTGGACTATCAAGGAGGTTATTTATCTATTAAAAATCTTGTACCCAGTGGGCTCTCTCACTGACCTCGACATCATCAATTAATGAAAGCGTGTCGGTCTCTGCTGCAGTAGTCTCAGTACACCGGGTTGACATGCTGAGTTCCCGCTGCTTCCACCTTGCTTGCTCACCACCGAAACCTCACTTTAAACACCAAAGTTTACTCATTTATCATGTGGATATCAACCATGGAAATATAACAGATAGATGGGTGATTCATGATCGCCTGTTGCTTTATTCTCTCTTGCTCACTCACCACTGTCCGACCCTCCTCTCTTTCTCTCTCTCTCTCTCTCTCTTACTGAAACTTCACTTTATCCACCATAGTTTGCCCCTGTATTATGTGGATATCAGTTATGGAAATATAATATAAAGGCATACGTTTGTAGCCTACTCACAGGTCATAACAGAGACAGAATTAAAAAGTTGTTCTCCATCTCTCCAATTTGTCTCAGCGCTCTGAGGCATGAGCATGTGTTGTATGAAGCTCTGTGTCAGGATGGATGCAGCAGGATTTTAAAGGAGTGACAGAGACACAGGCTCGCAGTAAGAAACTACTTGCCACATTCTACACATTTTCGCAGTCAAGGCAAACACAAATGCACCGGACTCAGTGTGCAAGGTCCGAGTGTGTGATATCTTAAAAGGCACACAAAAAACTCCTGATGTTTCTCACACTGGTGTCCTGAAAAACCCTTATTTTCGCCTCTGTCTGAAACGCCTCGTTTTCGCTGCTGTCTCTTTAACTACCCCCGCTCCACAGACTTGCTTTCCTCTGATTGGCTGATTTTCCGGAGGCTGGCCGGCGACAGGACTCAATGTTTTGTGTCCGCCCCCTCTGATGTGGCTATGTTGCAAGGCTAGTACTTGTAAACTTTGAATGAAGCGGTCTCAATGAGTAAATTATGGTGAATTGTGATACGTGTTAGACCCAGAGTCTGACCCTGATCATTTGGAGAGAGAATAAAACCAGCAGCAGCGAAGGATAGAGCAGGATGTATCTGTTTGGTAAGTGTTTAACTACTGTGTTGGTAAATGCTAAATGCTAAAAGGCCTTGTGGGGGCGGTCTGTTCCGCTTTGCCGGCAGCACTGGCGGACCACGAACCAGTCTGGAGATCCTATTGTGATGGCCTCATCAGTTTGCTCCATTGAAATCTCGTCTCGGGAGAACACTGGGAGAATCTCAGAGAGATTTTCAACAAACCTTTTTTATCAGTTTACATGCTAATTCCAAGATTACTGCTGCATATGTTTATCTTGCCGTTTGAAAATTTGCACACGTGAAGTATGGACATCCAACATTGTGTCTTGATATTTATGTTTTAAACACTGGAAAAGTATAATACCCCCTCTTTAAAGACAGGGATTGTTGCCCCACCGTCACTTCGTAAAAATGACGAGGAGTAATCACTGTGCTGCTGGGTTCATCTTTCTCTCAGTGCCATTAAAATGAAGAACCTCAAAGATTGTTTTTTGGATATAAGTTTAGAAAGGGTGCTTCATTAATTAAACACTAGAAATAAAATCATATTGAACTATATTATATTACTAAAGAGGAAGTTTTAATGACGGATTGTAAAATGGCATGAATTTTTATGACCCTTTCCGTCAAAATGACAGACAACAAAAAAGTCCAGCGCAACCTCTGCGCTACAGCTAAACCAAACATAATAGATATAGATACTAGGGTTTAAAAAGACTTCTGTAGAAGTTGAAATATCAACTCAAGCTTTTTACTCAAGTAAAAGTGTAAAAGTACTGGTTTCAAAACTACTTAAAGTATAAGTAAAAGTAATGTAAGGGGGAAAAATTCCATTAAAGACAAAAGCTTTGGCTGTGCCACAACCCCACCCCCCAAAGAACATTTTTCTAAAGGCCATAGTAACTATTTTAAAATGTTAACGTCGAAAAATTTGGGATGCACCTGTTTCAGCCGCATTTATGCCCACTGAAAATGAATGCATTCTAGAACAATGCAGATACATTCAAGAACCCTATATGTGTACTACTGAGCATTAACGTGTTTCATGGAGCAGAAGATATGGTGACTAGTTGCCTATAAGTATTTGTCTTTCTGGTTACCAACCTCCTTGCTGGTGCTTGGTTGGGACATTTCGCTCGAGTATTCTTGAGTCTCTGCCACAGACATCTCCGATCAAGGCTACATACGTCTGCTATTTCCTTGCTGGAGTGTGACGTGATTTGCATCATGTGCAGGTGCGATGGATCGCATACAAACCAGTAGGGTGTTGGAATGATATTATGTTTATACTTCTCATCCAACCACAATCAAATTCATTCTATCTGGATGGATAGATTTATCTGGGGGGTTTTTTGTGTGTTTTTTTGAACGATGACAAGCCAGAATCAAAACAAGTTGAAGTGAAATAGGAGTAACAAGACTATTTTTAAAATTTAAGGAGTAGAAAGTAAAGATGATTGCGTGAAAATTTAGGAGTAAAAGGAAAAAGTCGGCTGAAAAATAATTACTCCAGTAAAGTACAGATACCTAAAATTTCTACTTAAGTAAGGTAACAAAGAATTTCCAATCCAATCCAAATGTATTTATAAAGCACATTCAAAAACAACAAAATGCTGACCAAAGTGCCGTACAGTAAAAATTAAAAACAATAAAACAAACAATAAAACACAGACACAGGACAGAAGTAAAAACTGAAGGACATAAATGGATCAATTAAAACAGAGGGGATTAAAAGCCACAATCTCAAGCAGAGCCCAGAGCCAGGGAGTAAAAGTGCATTTTTAAGTTTGATTTAAAGACTGGCAGAGAGGGGGACGGTTGAACATGAAGAGGAAGAGCGTTCCAGAGCTTTGGCGCAGCTACTGAGAAGGCTCGGTCACCCCTGAGCTTCAACCTTGACCTTGGGACGGTCAGAAGACACTGATCAGAGGATCCGAGAGCCCGAGATAAAATATGGAGTTTTAAAATGTCAGAGAGATAGGTAGGAGCCAGCCCGTTTACAGACTTAAAAGTTAACAACAAAATTTTAAAATCAATCCTAAAACGCACAGGAAGCCAGTGAAGAGATGCTAAAATGGGGGAAATGTGGTCAAATTTACGTCGACCAGTTAAAAGACGAGCTGCAGTATTTTGAACAAGCTGTAAACGATTAAGGGAGGTTTGGCTGACACCAAAATAAAGTGCATTACAATAATCTAGACAAGTTGTGACAAAAGCATGCATAACCTTCTCAAAATCATTAAAAGATAACCTTGGATAAAAGACAAAGATTATAAAAACTGGATTTCACAACTGCATTTATCGGTAGATCCATTTTAAAATCTTTGTCCATTATCACCCCCAAATTTTTAGCAGAGTCTTTGAGATAAGGCTCCAGAGAGGACAGATCTACACTGGGGCTGGTACAGCCGCCATGGAGTCCAAAGACAATGACTTCAGTCTTGTCCTCATTTAGCTTAAGAAAACTGAGAGCCATCCAGGCTTTAATGTCTCTGAGACAGTCCAGCAGTGGGCCCAAGGCATTGGAAGCTCTGGTTTTCAAGGGTAAATAAAGCTGCGTATCATCAGTGTAGAAATGAAATGAAATGTCATATTTCTTTTTAAAATAGACCCCAGGGGGAGCATATATAAAGAAAACAGAACTGGGCCAAGTATGGAGCCTTGGGGCACATCACATGAAAGAGGAGCTGAGAAGGAGGTGACATCACCTCCTATTTGTATCAATCAATCAATCAATCAAACTTTATTTATATAGCACTTTTCATACAAGAAAATGTAGCACAAAGTGCTTTACACACAGACAGATGAATCAAAAGAAGATAAAAGAGGGTATAACCCAAATCCACAATATCTGACCCCCCCCGCCCCCTTCCCCCCCAAGATGGAAACGCCATCTTGAAGGTTTAAAGTGAGTAAACACTGGAGGTTAGGTTAAAGTGTAAAATTAAAAAAAAAGAAAAAAAAAAGGTGCTGTAATGAGAATAAAAACATTAAAAGGTGACGGCAATATGCTCAAACAGGGAAATAAAACGCTTAAAAAGAACTCAGGAAAAGACAGTAAAACAAGAGCATAAACTACTAAAAGATCATTCTGAAATTGAAACAGAATAAGATAAAACCCAAATTACTAAAACAGATTTAGATGGGCATTTTAAATTCAGGTAAAAGCTAGACTAAAAAGGTAAGTCTTGAGTTTGCTTTTAAAAATATTAACATTAGGCGCAGCCCTCAGGTCTTCAGGTAGGCTGTTCCACAGACGGGGGCTGTAGTGATAAAAAGATGCCTCACCGTAAGTTTTAGTTCTAACTTTGGGAACGATCAACGGAGAACTTCCTGAAGACCTGAGGGCTCTACTGGGCTCATAGGGTAAAAGCAAATCCGATAAATAAGAAGGCGCAAGACCATTAAGAGCTTTAAAAACCAGTAAAAGAACCTTAAAATCAATTCTAAAAGAGATGGGTAGCCAATGCAGAGACCTTAAAATCGGTGTAATGTGATCTCTCTTTCTGGTCTTTGTCAACATTCTAGCAGCATTTTCTTTTTAGGGAGACCAGAAAGGAGAGCATTACAGTAATCTATTCTACAAGTGATAAAAGCATGGATTAATGTCTCTGCATTGGCTTGAGAGAGAAACGGTCGCACTCGGGCTATATTCTTCAAGTGATAAAATGCTTTTTTTGGTGATGTCCCGGATATGTGGCTCAAAACTAAAATCTGAATCAAATAAAACACCTAAATTTTTTGCCTGCTCACATGGATTAAAAGATAGTGCTCTGAGTTTGCTGACCAGTTTCTCTCTCTTGTCCCTTGCACCGATGACTAAACCTGAGTTTTGTCCTGGTTGAGCTGTAAAAAGTTTTCTGCCATCCATGATTTAATGTCTAAAATACAGTTAAAAAGGGCATCAAGTGGCCCTGTGTCATCAGGAGACACAGCAACATAAAGCTGAGTGTCATCGGCATAGCTGTGGAAATTGATGCCATGCCTCCTGATGACATTCCCTAAAGGTAACATATAAATATTAAAAAGAGTAGGACCTAAAATTGAACCTTGGGGAACTCCACACTTCATGTCATAAAATTTGGATGAGTGATCCCCAAGATTTACATAAAACTTTCTATCACTGAGATAAGATTTAAACCAGTTAAAAACAGTGCCAGAGATGCCAATAAAATCATGGAGTCTATTTAAAAGAATTTTGGGGTCAACCGTATCAAATGCTGCACTCAGGTCCAATAAAACTAAAACAGATGGTAATTTCTTATCCATGTTGGACCTGAGGTCATTAACAATTTTGACTAGAGCAGTCTCTGTACCGTGATTTTTTCTAAAACCAGATTGATAGATTTCATTAATATTTCTAAAACTAATAAAATCATTTAACTGGTTTAAAACAATCTTTTCTAAAATTTTACTTAAAAATGGCAAATTGGATACGGGTCTGTAATTGTCAGGTACTGCTGTATCCAGGTTACTTTTCTTCAGGAGGGGTTTAATAACAGAAGTCTTAAAAGCAGAGGGGAATACACCTGTCTGAAGAGAATAGTTTAAAATGGTAAGAATATCGTGTTTAAAAAAGCCATAAAAGTTTTTAAAAATGGATGCTGGGATGTGATCTAAAAGGCAGGTAGTTAACTTGAGTTGTTTAAAAACTTTATCAAGCATCACAGGATCAACCAGGATAAAACTCTCCAGTGTTTCCTCATTTAAAAGCAAAGAATCTGAAGAGTTAAAATTAGAAGGCTGAGAAAGTAAAAGGTTTGATCTGATAAAATCTATTTTACTGCTGAAGTGGACTGCAAGGTCATCACATGACAAATCAGGGTAGTAAAATTGGTTAAAAACAGTGTTAATTAAATGGTCTATGGTTGTAAAAAGTACTTTTGGATTGTTTTGGTTATTGTGAATTAATTTTGAAAAATGTTCTCTTCTTGCTTGTTTGATGGCTGTGTTGTAGGTTTTCAGATGATCGCGGAAAATGTTGTAGTTAACTTGAATTCTGTTGTTTCGCCACCTCCGTTCTGCTTTTCTGCAATTTCTCCTCAAGTTGATTATGTGATTGTTTTTCCAGGGAGGCTTTGGGTTTGTTGATACTTTTTTGATTTTTATTGGTGCGATAGTGTCAAGTGCTGACTTAAGTTTACTGTTAAAATTTTCAACAATAAAATCACAGGAGGAAGGTAAAACATCTGGGGGGTTATCAGTTAAAATGTCAATAAAATCTGCAGCCACTTCAGCAGTAAGATAATGCCTCCTGACAGTACACACTTGGATTTCCTGCTACTTAAAATCACTGATATTAAAAAACACCCAGAAATGGTCTGACAAGCCCACGTCCACAACAGAGGTCACAGATGCTGACAGGCCATAGGTTATTACTAGATCTAAAATGTGACCTCTGTTGTGGGTGGGCTGTGTTACATGTTGGGTAAAATTCATACAGTTAAGAAGATTTAAAAATTCTGTGCTAAAAGAGTCTGATTGATTGTCTACATGCAGATTAAAATCACCTAAAATAAGAACTCTTTCAAACTTTGAATGGATAAACGAGAGCAGCTCTGAAAATTCAGTAATAAAATATGTGCAACGTTTTGGGTGGCAGGAGGTACTGCACCTGTTAATCTGCACGTGGCGGACCATGGATGATCCCACAACGAGGACCGAGGGACAGGCAGCAGGCTCATGAGATGACCCAGGACAGACACCACCAGAGGAGCGAGGCGGAGGACTCACCCGTGGACCCGCCGCTGGGGCCGGTTGTTGTCTGTCCACACGGGGAGAGTGCGCTAAGCCTCCGTTGCTCTTATCCTGCCCAACGAGTCCAGGGCAGCCTTGAAGTGAGGGAGATCTCCGTGAAACGCCCGAAATCAAAGAGGGCTCCGAACCCTTGCAGACACGCTTCTGCGTGGGACCGGTCGGCTGTAGATCCGAAAAAACACCCTTTACCAGCAGCGGGGGGTCCCGCTGCCTCAGAGTTGTTGTAACCTCCGGAGCTCCTCCGCAAGACGGCCTCCTTCAGTAGCTTGCAGCGGGCGGAGGAGGGCTTTACTGCTTGCTGCTCAGGGGCAAGCTCGCCCAGAGGAGGAAAATCCTTTTTGCTCAGGACATCGAACCTGTTGGACAGTGGGATGGCTGGAGGTGATGATGGAGGAGAAGAAGGCATAGCACGGTGTTTGTCCCTGCAGGCAACGGACCAGAGCTCTGGCTGACATGGAGTGGAGCTCACCGGAGCTTCTACTTCCCCACCGGCATACACCTGCACCTTTGCAGGCGCAGGGGAGGGAGTGGATCCTGTCGTTGACTTGGGCTTTGCTCCCAGGAGGAGCCACGGGTCCTCCGGCAGGGCTGAGGCAGCCTCGGGCTCCGGAACACCTGTGATTGTGGAGCCGAACCATGGAACGGTGAGATCCGAGACCGTCCCTGGAGCTGCTGTAGCGGGGCTGCGGGAGAGGCAGGCCGAGTTAGGAAATCCGTGGCTAGAAGCGCTCATGACGGCGAGGTGCTTGGCCTGGGTCGTGGCAACGGTTGTAAACTCCACAATGAGGTTGTTCTTTTCCATGACCTCGGCTCTCAGTGACGTGATGTTTTTCATCAGCTTCGAGATGGTAAGCGCACAAGACACACACTCAGGCTTGTTCTCAGCTATGGCAGCTCCGATAAAAAGTGGGAGTATTAAGATAACTCACAGATCCAAATCCTTGGTAGTCCACAAGGCAATAAAATCCAGTGAATATTTAGACAGTAGAGGCAGGAAGAGAAAAACGGTTAAGAACCCTTAAAGTGGTGTTGTAGTTTGGAGTGACCACAGACACCAGCCCGCGACAGGCCGCTATACTTCCGTATCATAATCGGTCCTTAGCTCTGTATTGCGGCATCCGATTACCAAAGCTTTGGCTCCCAGTTAAAAAACGTATCGAAAACGACGTGCGCTCACAGATAAAACTTTAGTTTGTGACTTAAAAGCAGGTTAAAAATGACAATCTGCTGTCACCGAGCTGTGTCGGACCTCGGTTGTACTCTGTTACTTGACACCTTTGGATTTAATTCACCGCCAGCTGCATAGTGTGTCACTAAGGAAGTACTAAGCAGACAGATAGCAAGGTATGTTGTTGAAAACACACTTCTGATATAAGCTGTATAGTCCGCTGCCTTCAGAGAAATAATGAAAAAAAGATGAGAAATAGGACCACCATGCAGAAAGACATTTAAAGAGCTGTTTTAGACTTCTTAAACAACGTAAAATGCTTTAGCCCTGTCAAAAGTTGAGAAACACTTCTACTGTGTTCTATTGCTTCACCACTTTCCAACATAATGATAATGGGTACAATGTTATATTAAATTAGAGGTAATTCCTCTCACACTGCCACAACAACACAAATGAATGTATACAACAGAGCTAGAAGCAAAAGAGTAACGCCTGAGATACTTTTCAAAGTAACTAGTTACTTTTACAAAGCAGTAACTCAGTTACTAACTCAGTTACTTTTTGCAAGCAGTAACTAGTAACTATTTTTCAGTAACTTTCCCAACACTGGTAATCAAACGGCTGACGGCACACAGGTTTTGTCCAATTCTGTTAACAGCCTGTGGGTAAAACATGACCAAAAGAAAAAAAATAATAAAATTTTTTTCTAAATCTTTGAGTAAATGGTCATCTTTTATTGAAATAAACGTGCAAACTTGATATTAAATACCTCGAATTTCATTTGTTCACCTTTCATTCTGAAATCTGCCTGGATATTCTATATGAAAACATTGTCAAACAGTAATTTTGGTTCATGTTTCATCAAGTTGTAAACTGAATATGCTCAGGCATATGGCAGTGACTAATAAGTTTCTAAACTAGAAAATCACAGCCATAATGAAATAATCTGCATTATATTAAAGATTTATCTAAACATTCATGAAAAAAATGTGGGGTTTTTTTCATGTGTTTCAGCTAGCTGTTGTAGCTATTGTAACTCGTTGTCAGATAGGGATAGTCTCTCTGACATTTGGAGAAAAACCCTTCAGAATCTTTGCTTTCAGGAATGGTCAGGGTTTAAGATTGTAGTCACATGGGCAATCACTGTTGCCACAACATGAACAATCACTGTTTTAATTTGGGAATGTAATTTACATTCTTCTCAAATACATTTTTATAGTTTCTGTAATAAGTGCGGTTGTTTAGATGCTGAGATGTTGTTTTTTTTCATCCAGTCTCAGATATCATTGTTTCATTGCTGTGTGACCATAGGTTGAAAGAAGAAGTGACGAAATGAGGTGGGAAAAATTCAGAATAAAAGCATTTTGTACAAATGAGGGTAGTTTCTCTTAAAAAAAACACAATCTGTAAATGTACTCAGGCTGTGTTTATCTTGCCTGTGACATATTGTACCAATGTGAAAACACTGAGTATCACCAATAGTTGAGGCTGAGAGAACAACTTTACTAGACAGAAGCATTTAAGCTTGTGGCTGTCATTGGGCTAAACGAGAAACAGATGGTCAACATATGTGGACATATATATCTGCTAAAACAAGGATAGTATGGCTCTCTGTGTATCATGTTCCTGTCTGTTTTGGCTGAGAGACACTCACGGAAAAAATAGGCAAGCCCTCTATTCTCCAGATTTCCCCCATGTCAGATGCTGTGCTCATGCAGGCAGTCTGATGACCCTGACTTTACAAATCTCAAACGGACAAAAATCCAGATGACTCAATTCAGCATTTCAGCGGGTCATATGAAAGCTCCCAATGTAGTGTGGGATGAGTCACAGGCCTATATACAGTACATTGATAACTGATCATCAAATACAGGATAAATCCTCTGAAATATAACAAAAATAGTCATTGATGCAGGGAGAAAAAATAAGAAAGAAGAGTAGGTTTGCTTCAGAGTTTAAGTTTTTAAACTTGTAAGTCTATCAATTTCAGAAAAAATGTATTAAATGTCTTAATTTTGTTGAAATCTGTGGTTTATGCTATATTGTGTTTGTCTTTAATGTATGTTTGGCTCTAGAAAGTCTTAATTTTTCAGGCATTAACAGTAGTAAACAGAATTCACTTATGATCTGTGTTTTACGTGAAATTGCTAAAATGACGGGAACATACAAACATGCAAGGCAAATATCAACACAGGAGGTACAAACAAAGAGAACATCACAGAAATTGAGACGGGTCTGGCTGCAGACCATACATTTCTGACAGCCACTCTAACCAACTGTTCATCTAAGATACTATATACATCACAAAGGAAGTGCAGTAACTTGCTGGTACAATGAATGGCCAGTTTTCTTTTTAATTTTATCTCAACTTTATTCATAAACACACTCTGCTTAGTTACCTTCATGAAATAACCACATTGCAAACATTACAGACGAAGCAACCTTTAATAAATACAAAAGAAAAAGGTCAGAGGTATAACCCAGGATTAAATTATGCATAGACTAATTTTAGAAGTCGTAACATGAATGGCAACTTGCGTTAGCTGTAGCTAGGGTGGCCATATATCCGGTTTTTGGCTGGAATTTAAATGCCTTTTCTGGCGTCTGGTGCAGCCTCAGCCTGGACGCTTATTTGTCCTCCTTTTGGCGTTGCACCTGAACGTTACGCAGCATATTGTCTATTGCTCTCTTTCTCTGCACATCAGTCTGGTAGGGCTGGGTGTTGTTAAGAACCTCATGATTTGATTTGATTTCGATTCTTTAGGTTGCGATTCGATATTGATTCGATTCGATATTGATTTAAATGCTTCGATGTCGATTCGATAAGAAGTAGAAATACACAAATAACCTGTTAACAGTTTTTTAATAATTAATTTCCCACCATGTGAACATATGTGGTAAGTCACATTTTTGAGCAATAAAACATCTGAAGATAAAAATTTGCACAATAATTTTTTGTGCAAATGAAGTACAAAAGTAAAAAACATGACATTTCTGTAGAAACACTGAAAAAGTAAAGTGCATGTAAACTTAATATTTCTTTTCTCTTGGAAATTGTGATAAACCTCGCATAACATGGTTATGGTTGTTGTTTGGTCGAGTGTGGCCTCCGTCCATACAATGCAAATTATGCGCACAGTGACCCCCACTGGCAAGGAGGTGAATCGATTCAGAGGATTTGCTGAATCGATTTTGAATTGGGGGGGGATATTGCGATGCATTGATTGATCGATATTTTTACTCACCCATACAGCCTGGTGTTTGTATGTTAAATATAATCCAGGTTATGTCTATACAGCATTGACCAAACATAAACTTTACCTGGCCATCACACAGAGTAGATTAACCCTAAAGATCCTTTAGTTATTTTAGGATACTTTTTGATTGTTAAGTGAGTATGTTGAGGCGATAGTGGTGGTAGGGTTGGGGGGCCTCGTATCAGAGTCTGCTTAGGGCCTCACTTTGGCCAGGGACGGTCCTGGACCAAATTGTCCTTCAATAAATAGAGTATCTCAGAATCACTGTATCATGATACCATTGCTATCATGGACAAAATTGTATAGTAGCAGGGAATACACTAAAGTCCTATTTGTTACCTTCGCCAAGGAGGTTATGTGATCGGGTGGGTTTGTTCGTTTGTTGGTTAGTTTGTTTGTTAGCAACATAACTCAAAAAGTTATGGACGGATTTTGATGAAATTTTCAGAAAATGTCAGAAATGGCATAAGGAAGAACTGATTAGATTTGGGGAGTGATCTGGGTCACTCTCTGGATCCAGGAATTTTTTAAAGGATTCTGTACTATTGGGAGATAGGGCTAATGCCAGAGGTCTGTGCTGTCGGAGTGCTTTTCTTGTTGTGATTATTCTTGCTTCACTAAGTGCTGCAAAGTGTCCTCCTTTTTGGTGCAGAGGGAATGGCCACCTTAGCTGTAGCTAAGGCAAACATAGCTATGCTAGCTATGTTATTAACATTACCACAAGAGTCAATGTAGCTAAGATAGCATTAGCAACATGAGCTTTAGTAAACGAGGTTTAAGTTAACAGCTGGTCAGGGCTGTACAGTGGGGCATATGTATCGCACATGCTTAAGAAACTTGGTCTGTTTTTCTCTATGTGTTGAGGTTTTCTCACCTCATTGTACAGGTGTGATGACAAAGTGGAAGAGGTGTGTTTATGCCAGGTGGACAGATGGGACTCTCAGTTTAACTCTTGCCACAAAAACTTCAGGCTGTACTTTGACTTGAGATTTGAAATTCTTGCCCAGTCCTTTGATTTTATATTTCTGGCACATTTTAAATTCAAGCGGAACGTTATTTCCTCTCATCATGTGTAATCGTCCGTGTCTGTAGTGCAGGTGGCCACACTCTGCTGCGGATACGCTGGTGAGAGAGTAACCTGCAGCAGCTCATACAGACGGGCAGGCTCAGGGGAAAGCTGCTTTGATCCCAGGTTTTTTTATTTGTTTGTTTGTTTGTTTGTTTTATCAAGGCACATTTGCTAGATGATGTTAAAAATGGGTATCAGCTAGTTTACTTTTCGGTTTTCCTCAACTTCCTCAACAATGCATTTTACCTTCACTCATATTGTAGCTGCTGTTGCTTGGCAACAAGTCAGTATACGCCTGACTTTAGCATACAGGTCAGCTATGAAACGGAAAGACAGACAGACAGCAGTGTATGACAGAGAGATGAGGGAGAGAGAGTGACAGAAGCATGGAGAAGTTTAACAACATGGCCTCACTCTGCATTAATTTTGTTTGTATTGTAAGGGTAAAGACACATTTCAGTGATGGAAAGTTTTAAGGTGGTATTTACAATTTCTGAAAACTGAGTTTAAGTAGAAATAAGTTATAATTTAGGAGTGGCATTCAATGAAAACAGTTATTTTCCAGTAAGATTTACGGGACTTTTTTTTTTTGCAAAGACAACTCCTATCTGCAAGTAGAGTTTACTTGAGAATATCCCTCGTAAAACATACTCAGAATTTTTCCATGGAAAAACTTCCCTAAGTCTTTTTCCACTTCGGTGTAGTCCTTAATGCATTCTGTTGACACCCCTCAATGCAACAACAAAAAGGAAAAAAAGGAAACCATCTTTCTAATGGAAGCAGGCCTCCATCGCTCATTAAAGGAGCCTGCTCATCTGAAAACAAGGCATCCCTTATCACACTCAAGTGAGGTGTGTTTTTGCTCTAGCCAATACCCCACCAAATTTATTTGCCCTATAGTATATCACTACCTACTTTAAAAGCATTTATATGGTAAAATGAGGGGGGAAAGCTGTTGAGGATATGCCCCTTGAGGCAAATTCGCCCCTGTTCGTTTGTAGTGCCAGCAACCTAACAACTCACAATATACATTTAAGAATGTATGGGCTGCTGTTCATATAAGAGCAAGCAAGTTCCATGTCTATGTGACCATACACATATTATACTATAATTTTAATATAATAATAAATAATCTGGACTTAATCACTTAAGGCCCAGAACAGATTACAAATCCCTGACAAGTGACATTTAGCAGGGAGAAATTTAGAAGGACACAAATTTGGAGAAACTCAATAACTGAACAAAAGTGACAATGTTAAAATTGCCCAGTTTTGACAAAAAAAAAAAAGTTTCTTTTGAATCACAGTGACAGCTTTTCACAACACAGCAGAAAAAAGAACCCTCTGCATGGTTCACACAAAGTGCTCAAGAGTTGAAACCACAGGACCCCTAGGTAGATCTATTGGAGCAGAATGGCACATAGACTTAATCCATTTCTATATATCTTGATAGGGAAATAACTTTACAAAATAGAATTTATTCATCCATTTATTCACTGAAAAGTGTTGTTTCTGAAAGGTCAGATTTAAAGATATTTCCTGAAGTTATCAACTGAAATGCTTTTTTGAACCAACTGTAAAAGAACGCATATATTATAGGGTTCATGGCTGAATTAAAACAGCCCACCCATACTAGTGTTTCAGTCAATAGTGGTGGCAATGAATGACTTATAAAAGGATTAGTTATGTTACAGACAAAAAATGGAGTCCAACAAGAAAGAAAAGCCCCCATTACAATAGCCAGTGTTTTAGTGGCTTTGGTCTGGCTTTTGTTTGACGTTTTTACTGAGCTCACACAGCCTGCAGTCTTTATGCTCTTAAACTGTCTCTGTGCCACCAGGAAAATCTTCAGATAAACTCCAAGCAGTGTTATTGCAGGCAGGTAAAAAGAAAAAATGGAAGAGACTGTGCTTGAAAGTTTACCTTGAATCAAAGCACATTGTCCTTCACACATAAAATGATTGTAGTAGAAATCCTCAATTCCTAAAATATTTAATTTCAGGAAAACTATTCCAAAGCCTATGATGGGAGAAACAGTCCAGCAGAGAAGAATCATGATCAACACAACATTAGTGGATATTCTTGTTCTGTAAAGCAGAGGGTGGCAAACAGCATAATATCGATCAACAGCAATGAACGACAGATTTATGATTGATGCTGTAATCAATGAGACATCAAAACTCATGCAGACGTTACAGAAGAATTCACCAAAATACCAACAAGACTCTACAAATCGAATCATTTTAGGGAACATGACAAACACACCTAAGAGAAGGTCAGACATAGCCAGAGCTAAAATCAGGTAGTTGGTTGGAGTATGGAGCTGCTTAAAATAAGCAATAGAGAAAGTGACCAGAAAGTTTCCACACACTGTTAGAATGATTACGACCACCAGAATGAAGTAAAGAGTGACACGTAGGGGTGTGGGGAAGTTTCTCTTCAAGCATGAATTGTTTCTGGACTCAAAGCAGAATTCTGGCTCCATCTGTTTGAAAAGAAAAATAATTCAAAAACATAAGAAATAGATCAAAATAAAAAAGACAGCATTTCCCCACAGATACATTTTTCATCTTCTGTCTCTTCAAGGTTGTCATCCTTTCCCTGGAAAGGGCATTTTGCTTTGCAGTCAGAAGTAAAACACACACTCATGTACTTTTTATGCCAACAAACAAATATGTGAAAAATGCTTCTGTTAACCACCACAATAACAATAAAATAATAATAATGAAAATCAATAATGAATTACCATAATATAAGCTTACTCATTAAGAAAGCCAATGGCAGCCAGGACAAGTGAGTTTTTAAGTTTCTTAGTAAGCTGGCAGGTTGAATTTGCAGCTGAAGGGAAGCACAGTTGCTCTCTCAACATGAAATTATAGTAAATATGCACCTGTTTTGTTGTGCATATGCTTCAAAAACATTTCTTTTTAAAAAAGGCATACATCTAGTCAAAACAAAATTTCAAAATTTTTCTGATGAACAGTAACAGAAAAAAGGTCTCTGCTGTCTTTCTTCTTTTTTTGCACTTGGTGTTTCTGCAAACAGACTACCTGCTCTGTAAAGAATTACAATGTATTTCTGCTTTAACTACTGTTGATTTTAGGCAGCCATCAGTTAGCTCGTTCAGTGTCATAAATATTTCCAGTGAAAATTGTTCCTCCAACATTATTCATAAATTACACGACCATTTGTTAGTTTCTCTCAGCATAAATTTATAAGCCCATACAAATACTATACATACCTTACATAATTATCTGGATAATATGGTCAGCCGAGTAGAATTTGGCACATGTGAGGTTGGTTGTACTAAATGAGCTCTGTCTGTGGCCACTAAAGTCAGAGGTTAAGTACAAAACCTTCAGGGAGAGAGGCTGGATGATCTGTCCCAGCAGGTACAGAAAAACAAGACAGCACAGAGGAATATTTCTCCTCAATCCAACAAGAAGTTTAAAGACAGCTGAAAGTTTTAATGATATGATTAAAAGTTCAGCAGAAAGTTTGACAAGTTACAGGCAGGAATTAACAACTGATGTGTGTACTGACTAAAATTCCTCAATATTTCATGTTTTTGAAACCCAAAATAAGTTGGTCAAAATGAATTCTATTCTGTTATCTCAAGCTCGTTGAAAAAGACAAAAACTTACACTGACTTGTCTAGTAATTTATGCAGAGCAAAATTGTATCTTTATTGCATCCTGATTAAGAATTTACAGTCATGGACAAAAGTATTTGCACCCCTGGAATTTTTCAAGAAAATACACCATTTCTCCTAGAAATTGTTGCAATTACAAATGTTTATGGTATACACAATTATTTCCCTTATGTGCATTGGAACACACACACACACACAAAAAAAAAAAAAAAAAACACAAGAAGAGAAAAGTCAAAATTGACACAATTTTACACAAAACTCAAAAAATGGGTCGGACAAAATTGTTGGCACCCTCAACTTGATATTTGGTTGCACACCCTTGGGAAAAAATAACTGAAGCCAATCAACAAGCTTCTTACACCTCTCAGCTGGGATTTTGGACCACTCCATTTTTGCAAACTGCTCCAGGTCACTCAGATTTGAAGCATGCCTTGTTGCAACAGCAATGTTGAGATCTCTCCATAGGTGTTCAATGGGATTTAGATCATTTACTCATTGCTGGCCATTTCAGAATTCTCCAGCACTTTGTCTCCAACCATTTCTTGGTGCTTTTTGGGGTATGTTTCAGGTCATTGTCCAGCTGGAACTCATGACCTCTGACGCAGACCCAGCTTTCTGACACTAGGCCCTACATTGCGGCCCAAAATCTTATGATAGTCACCAGATTTCATGATTCCTTGCACACAGTCAAGGCACCCAGTAGCCTACCAGAGGCAGCAAAACAACCCCAAAACATCCTTGAACCTCCACCATGTTTGACTGTAGGTACTATGTTCTTTTCTTTGTAGGCCTCATTCCATTTTCTGTGAACAGTGGAATGACGTGCTTTTCCAAAAAGCTCTACCTTAGTCTCATCTGTCCACAAAATGTTCTCCCAGAAGGATTGAGGCTTACTCAGGTACGTTTTTGCAAACTCCAGTCTGGCTTTTTTTCTGTCTCTGTCAGCAGTGGGGTTCTCCTCGGTCTCCTGTCATAGCGCTTCATTTCATTCAGATGATGACCTACAGTCCAAGCTGACACTTTCACTCCCTGAGTCTGCAGGACAACTTGAATTTGTGTGGGTGTTGACTGAGGATGTGTATCCACTAGAGGTGCCTTCGACTAAGAATTTTCATAATCGAATCTGATTCGTCAGATTTGGCCTTTAGTCAACTAATAGTTGAATCAGCGTTTCCGCTAGACTTTTTTGTCCCAGGTCAAAATGACTGGCAGTCCTCAAGAATTCCGGCCATTTAGAACAACTACTGGACATTTGCTTTAACATTAGTTTGCTGCATTAACAGCAGCAAAACACATAAATCTATAATTTTTTTGGTGTAAGTGGTTTAAAGTATCAAAATGAAAGCTGGGCGCTTTTCCTTACACACACAGTCAGTTACACAGTATACGTTAAACTCATAAACAACAATAGTTAGCTTCACATTAGCACCGTTAGCCTGTTAGCACTTTGGATGCTATTATAACTTTGCAGCTTACAACAGCCAAATACCATCCTCCACCGACAACAACGAAGCATCTAAACACATAACAAAAGTTCTCTCTTAACTAGACAATGCATTAGAACTCTACATTTCAAATAAAAAATGAGCCTTACCATCAGTTGCTAATATCAGTCCTCATGATGATATAACTGTAACCTCTGCTAAAGCTGGAAATCCAACCATCCTGGTTTATTTGGACTAGTCCCAAAAAGACAAAAGCTCCACAGCAGATAGTCTGGTCCAGTCCTCCTCTCATTAACAGCTTATCCAAGACTACTTCTGTTAATTAGCCAGGAAGTGAGACAGAGCCTTGGTTATAAGCTCCAAGCGGTCCATGCCGTTCTGCACAATATGATTCTGTGTTGACTACAATTCAACCTCATATGAGGATTGGTCATAGGTAGTTTATCGAAGTCCACTACAACTCTTTTCGGTGTAGGCCTTTCTCTCTCTGCTGCTACATCAGTGTTTACGACGCTCAGCTGTACAAATCCCTTTGTTTCAGCCTCTTCATTACTTGCAGCAATGACACAAAATCCCTCCATACCGCTGATGATATTAAGCCTTTGGTTAACCAGGAAAACCTCACTTCAATTAAAATTCTACTTTATGAGAAAGCTCTGGTCAAACTCTTCCACTTTCCCTTCATAGTCCCCAGCAATACTGAGTAGGCGCAGAGAGATAGATTTGCTTTGACGTCATCGTGCATACATAATTAGCCATGTGCTTGCCATCTGAGGAGATAAACAACCCCAGCACCGCAGGACAGTGGGTGTAGTAAGATTAGGCAACTTTTAGTTTATATTAACGCATTCTCGCAACATATCTTCTAGGTTACACAAAATATGCAAGTATTTAGTACTTATCTGGTCATTTGCATGTTTTCTGGGACATTTTGACCGGTTATGTTTTTATCTGCCGGACTTCCGCCCTTTTTACCGGCCAATGACCAGTAAATGCCGGCTAGCGGAAACTCAGGCTTAGCAGCCCCATGTAGTCAGAATAGTACGATCTTGGTTACATAACAACATTCGACTATGAGGTTCATAGTCGAATCAGACTCCTCTGAATCGAATCGTCAAATCGCCGACTATTTCAGGTCACCCCTAGTATCCACCATTCCAACTATCCTGCGTTGCATTCTTTTGTCAGTTTTTCTCTTCTGTCCACATCCAGGGAGATTAGCCACAGTTCCATGGGTTATAAACTTCTTGATTATATTACGAACAGTGGACAAAGGAATTTCAAGATCTCTGGAGATGGTCTTATAACCTTAAGATTGTTCATATTTTTCCACAATTCTGCCTCTTAAGTCCTCAGACAATTCTCGGCTCTTCTTTCTCTTACCCATGCTTGGTGTAACACACACAGACACACAACACAAAGGTTGAGTCAACTTTTATACATTCTAACTAGTGTTACCAGCATGAGCCTGTCCCTTTAAGTAGGTGGCTTATGGGTAATGTAGGCAGTGGGATGCAGAGCGCGAAGGAGAGAAGTGTTGTTGTTGATGCCACCAGAGCAGGTACGAGTGTTTACAGGTCTCGTGTCTGGGAATAAAGTGACCAGTTCGGAAGTTATGCCCCGTCTCCTCTACTGTTTTAACTGCCATATTAGCCAGACCTACAAGTTACCTGCATTAAATGAGCCAAAGCAGCTGTCCTGTACTACAGTTAGGGATGAAGAAGCTGAGTGAGGTAACACTGGCTTCAGGTGTGATTTCTAGATTGCCAGCACCTTTTACTTGCCACAGGTGAGTTTAAATGAGCGTAACATGCTTGAAATAAAATGATTTACCCACGGTTTTAAAAGGGTGCCAATAACTTTGTCAGGTCCACTTTTGAGTTTTGTATAAAATTATGTCAATTTTGACTTTTTTCTTCTGTTTTAGTGTTGTTCCAATGCACATAAATGAAATAAACATGTGTATACCAAAAACATTTGTAACTGCAACAATTTCTGGGAGAAATGGTGTATTTTCAGAAAAAATTACTGGGGTGCCAATACTTTCACCCATGACTGTACATCAGAAAACAAAGAACAATTCTGACTTTACAACTGTCATTTTTTATGTTAAACATTTGTGTACCAAAGTACAACATACAGAAACAACAAACATTCCCCCTCTTTTCTCTTGAAATGTATTTAAATGTCTTGACAAGTGGTCAAATCTGACATTTAAATAAACTGAGAATTTAGCTGACATGTCAAATTAGACAAAACCGAACGATAACAGGCTGTCATGCTTAACAAATGGAGATGTTTGGGGGTTTGTTTTTTTTTGGTTTGTTTTTTTGCTGCACAAGTCAGAAATAAAAAAGAGTTGATATTTTACATAAAGATTAAAAATATGCTCTGACAGAAGTCATTTCAGAAATAGGTTAAAAATGTTAAGTACACCGTGGTCTGTGGCTAAATTTCTGTTTCCAATATTATTAGACTGAATGAAACCACATTAAACAAAAGAGACAGGTATACGTCTATGAAAGTAGCGGTGGGGCAGGAGACTGTTAGACTGATTTTGTCATTATTAGCACTGCCTTTTGGCTCTGGCAAACTTTCTGCAGTTTCCAATGCCTGCTGAATCAGCACTCTGCCTGGTATTAGCTATTAACTTGGTCCTAATGCAGCTAACGCTAGCGGCTACTGCTGCTTTGTTTTAATGTCATTAAAATGATGACTTTTAAGTGACTTATAAGATCTGCTGTGTTAAAACTCAAGGACTTTTTTCTACTCTTCTGGATCTTTGCGGGGCAAATTTGCAAACACTGTCGTGCAATCGTCCCTGTAAATACTGAATAACTCTGCCAGTACCGCTGTGTTGTTAGCCTCTTAGCACTGAGGCTGCTCCTCTTCTTCTCTGGTGCACAGCGGGTCCCGTGCCACGGCGCCACCTACTGTTTCAGAATGTGTAGTCTCACGAGAAAGAAAACAAACACCTCTATTATCAATGGATTTTATCGGTTAAATTTTTTTATAGAGATAATAAAAATATGTACAATATATGCAGTATTGACTGATAATTCATCGGTACTGATAATTATCACGAGAAATAATCAGTATGGAATATTCTGTTTTTACAATTTTGGTGGGAAAATGATTAATAGTACTTAAAGGATGAGGGTGACAATTGATCAACTAACATTTATGTTGTTCTTTTACTGTTGGATCCAGGCATCTTTTTAAACAACTGGAACTGACGTTGAAATAGAAAGATACTATTCACATATTGAGACATACTCAAATCTCAAGAAAACTACTAAAACAAATTTCCTGGAGCAGAATGACAATTTGACTACATTCATTTAAAACATCCCAGTTGTTAAATAAATAACTTCACAGAAACTGAAACTCTTCATCAGTTTATTCAGTGAAAAGTTTTGTCTCTGAAAGGTCAGATTTAAAGATACTACCTGAGGTTATCAACTGAAATGCTTTTCTGAACCAACTGTAAAAGAACGCATATATTATAGGGTTCATGGCTGAATTAAAATAGCCCAACCACACTAATGTTTCCAACAATAATTGTGGTATTGAGTTACTTACGTAAGGATTAGTGATGACACAGACAAACAATGGAGTCCAACAAGAAAGAAAAGCCCCCATTACAATAGCCAGTGTTTTAGTGGCTTTGGTCTGACTTTTGTTTGATGTTTTTACTGAGTTCACACAGCCTGCATTCTTTATGTTCTTAAACTGTCTCTGTGCCACCAGAAATATCTTTAGATAAACCCCGAGCAGTATTATTGCGGGCAGGTAAAAGGAAACAATGGAAGAGACTGTACTTGAAATTTTTCCCTGAACCAAAGCACATTGTCCTTCACACATAAAATGATTGTAGTAAAACTCCTCAATTCCCAAAATATTTAATTTCATGAAAATCATTCCAAAACCTATGATGGGTGAAATAGTCCAGCAGAGAAGAATCATGATCAACACAACATTAGTAGATATTCTTGTTCTGTAAAGCAGAGGGTGGCAAACAGCGTAGTATCGGTCAATAGAAATGAATGACAGATTTATGATTGATGCTGTAATCAATGAGACATTAAAACTTAAGCAGATGTTACAGAGGAAATCACCAAAATACCAACAAGACTCTACAAGTCGTATCATGTTGGGGAACATGACAACCATCCCAACAAGGAGGTCAGACATAGCCAGAGATAAAATCAGGTAGTTGGTTGGAGTATGGAGCTGCTTAAAATAAGCGATAGAGAAAGTGACCAGAAAGTTTCCACACACTGTTAGAATGATTATGACCCCAATAATGAAGTAAAGAGTGACACGTAGGGGCATGGGAGAGTTTTTCTTCAAGCACGAATTGTTTCTGGACTCAAAGCAGAATGCTGGCTCCATCTGTTTGAAAAGATAGAGAATTTAGAAAATCAGAAATGGATGAAAACAAAATAGACCGCATTTTCCAATAATGTAGGCATTTTTAATCCTCTCTCTTTCCAAGTTTAAGGTTCTTTTTATCATCCCTGACAAGGGCGCTTTGTGTTCCAGTCAGAAGTACAACATAAATTCATTGGATGTCATACACTCCTCAGGTCAACAATAAATACAGCCTGGATAATACTTAATACAGTTAACTAACAGTGAAATATTTAAAAGAATAAAGGTACAATAAGTTACCATAGCATGAGCACAGTGTCATTCATTAAAGAAGTCAATGGCAGCTTGGACAACTGAGTTTCAGCTGGCAGAATGAATCTGACAGAATGGAAGCAGACTCTGTCTGTCAATATGAAATTCTGCTCAAAAGCAAAAGGGTCAGAAGCATTCACCTGTTTTGTTCAGCATTTGCTCCAAAAAGAAGTAATATATCACAAAACAATATTTCCAGTTTGAAAAGGGATATATCTAGTTGAAACAAAAATTCAAAAGTACAATGTTGTCTGATAAACTGAAAAAAAAAACAACGCACATGGTGTTTCTGCAAACAGCTTCTACTTGCGCTGTAAAGCATTGTGTTTTTTTATGCTCTAGTGATGATTTTCAGTCATCTCTTTTAATTCAACAGATATTTCCAGTCAAACTTTTTTACCAACACTATTCATAGACAAAACCTAACTATTAGCTAGTTTCATTCAGTATGAATTTATAAGCACATACAAATTCTATGAATACCTTCCATGGTTATCGTGATAGCCCCGGAGCAGAATTTGCCACGTACGTGGTTGGCTGTACTAAATAAGCTCACTGTCTCTGAGGCCAGTAAAGTCATAGGTTAAATATAAGACCTTCAGGGAGAGAGGCTGGACAATCTGCATCAACAGGGACAGAAAACAAAGACAACACAGATGAGTATTCCCCCTCAATCCAACAGTGAGTTCAGGGACAAAAGTTTTAATGAGAACTTTAAAAGTTCAGAGAAAGTTTCACAAGTGACAAACAGGATTTTACAATTGATGGATGCACTGACTAAAATCCCTCCATTTTTCATTCTGAGCATTTTAAGTAGAGTTGAGAAATTGTGTCTTAGTTATGTGATTGTCTTTGCTGAAAATCTCTTCATGGCTCTAAATTATCTGTTTATGTGCACACCATCTTTTCAGCATTTTAAACCCAGTTCTTGCCCTCCAGTACTACATCATTACCCTAAAAACAGTGATATATAAAACCAGTAAGGGTGTGACAGTTAACAAAATCACAGTTTGAGTCTTGCCTTGGTTTTGGGTTTACAGTTCAGTATGAGTTTAGTTCATGTGTCAAAAAAATTCTAGTTTTATCTCCTTTGTTACTTTTAACTGACTGTTGTGCAGCTTGAAGGTGGTGCCATGTTTTTTATGACTATCAGTTATAGTGGGTACAATCTGTAGTGTAACATGGGACAAAAAAAAGGAAAACTAAAAAGATGAGAAGATAAGGCAACAAGGAAATAAAAAGACATCTCTTTTTTTGAAATGCTAAGATAGATATACTGTAGATTAAAAGAATGCCTGATGCAGTGCTTGCCACTGCTTGTGTACATTGGTAAAAGACCACAGTTTAGCTTATGTGAACACAGGATGGGAGATTGCAACAAAGCCTGTACAGAGTCACTAAATGCACACTTGAGGCCAGTCTTCTCTGCTTCCACATATCTGCTAACCTTGCAAAGCAGATGGATAAGCCCGTTACTGTGTTATTCACTGGCGAATCCATCTTGTAAAGCTCCAATCTGAACTGTTTGGGCCCAGTTAGAAAGTGACAGGACCAATCAGCGACAAGGGGCAGTACTTTCAGGTGCAGCGGAGCCGTGACGTAAGCAAGCAGCAACAAGAGGCCGGTGCAAATATGACAGAAGACAGTAGCATGGATGCTGCTAAAGTTTTATCAGATATTGATGAAATTTCTTCGTTAAAAGAAGAACAAGTTGTTTTCTTTTCAAAAACGACAGAAGTCGTATACTGACATGTCTACAGTCGTCATGGTTCACATTATGCAGCTCTGTATGGTGTTTACTCCTTGGTAGCGGCTACATCATGGGTTTTGTTGCTCTGACTGGCCCGTAAAGATGTGACAGACAAAAGGTTCATCCAATCACCCTCCAAGTTTTTTTTTCAAAGGCTCTGCCCTTTCTCAGACTCTGTGTATGAATGGTTCTCCAGATGGATGTGTGTCTTTTCAAAAGTTAAACACCATTGACTCTCTAGAATTTAAAACAGAATGGAGATGCTGAGGGATAAAGAAACCAGTATGTTTCACAACTGTACAGCACTGCTGCACTTACTGTCTAATTTTTCTTCTTTGTGTGTTTTGTTTTGCTTGCTTTTTCCTATTTGCTGGTTGTTTAATTGGAGAAGAAGGAGGATGACTTTTAATAACATTTACAGCTTTCTAAAATTTTCAAGGGTCTGAAAAGGAGTTAGAGACCATATCTATATAATAATTTGATTTTGCTTTTCTTAATAAAGAGGTGCATTTATTTCTAAGCTGTTTAAAAGCCAGCCAGTGTGCTGGGTCACCAGTGCGCCTTGCCAAAGCCCATGCTTTGTCCCTTTCTTGAAATATTTTTGAAAGTTCTGTGGTAAACCATGGACTGAGTCTGTTCTTTATCCTAATTCTTTTAAATGAAGCATGTTTATCAATAATTGTAAGGACTGAATTTGAGTAAAACCTGAAAGCCTGTTCAACATTTGATATTTCAGAGGTGTGGTGTATATTGCTTCCGTCGATGTCATTGAGAAAATCCTGTTCATTAAAATTGTTTAAAATTTCTTTTAGAAACAATTCTTGTACTTATTTTTTCCAGTTTAGCACTCCTAACACAGGCAATAGGGTAATGATCACTCATGCTGAGACTAAAAACTCCAGAAAAAGTAATTTTGTCATTTCTGTTACACAAGATCAAATCAATTAGTGTTGATTTGAATGGCTCTTTTAAATTAGGACTGGTGAGTTTATTAATGAGCTGAATCAGGTTTAAACCATCACAAATCTCTTTAAGGTTGTTTGGATCACTTGTTAAGCAATTAAGGTTGAGGTCACCTAAAACAATTAGTTCAGACCTGTTGAGCTCAGACAGTAATTTTGCTGTATCTGAAACTGAATTAGAGATGGCTGAGGATGGTCTATAAACACCCACTATATTAACAGAGTTAATGACAGAAAGATTAATTCTCAATGCAGTAAATTCAAAGGAATATGGTAAAGTAACAGCTGTTAAGATAGTAGATGATAAGACTTCACATTTTTTTGTGGGCACTCAGGATCTCAAGGGGCATCTGGTGTTCAAAGAGTGGCCATGAGCCCAGCCCCATATGCCTGTGCAACATCTGGCTCCCCAAGGGGTCAAGGAGTCATCTTTCCTGGGGCACCATAGCTGCAATTTTAGGATTGAGACCAGAAGCTGATGGTCACTACTAAAACAAGACTAGGCTAAAACCTGGTATAAAGCTGACCGCAACTATCTGGGATGCCTGTTGAAATGCCTAACTGAATTGTGTGTTCTGGCAGAGTCATCCATTTTTGGGGTGCGCAATTGTGCTGTCCCAAATGTCTGTGGGTTGAGAATCGAAGGATCCCAAAAGTGTAAAACAAAGCCCTGTTGGCAGGAAACAGCTAACCTGACACACCAGATAGACTGTTTCATATATCCATTGCATACATATATTAGACTTTCATCTGGGAAAGCTCTCATAAAAAGTTTTTAGGAAAAGCAGTTCTTTTAAAAAATTTTCAAAGGTAATTCGAGGAACGTTCTGTCTGTCACGTTCATGACGGACCAATTAAAGTGGCAAGACAAAATGATGTAGTGCATGCGCTACTCTTGATCTGATTGGCTACCGCCGCCTAAGGTTGTTAATTGTGAAGATTCTTGGTGAATAAAATTGATTTAAAAGCTGGTTGGAGGGTATGCAAGAACAAATTCTCTGCCAAGGCAAACTTTCTTTCTGGCTCTGTGCTCTTTTCTTAAAATGAAAGTGGTCCAGTTCTGATTAACTGCTGCGACAGCCAGTTTTGTAGTACTCGAGGTCTCGTGACTCGACTTGGACTTGAGTGCTGATGAGTTGGACTTGGACTTGAGCTGAAACTGTGCAAGGACTCGAGGATGAAGTGGAGGAGTCGGAACTTTTTTGCTGAGGAAAACTCTTACTTCACCATGCCCCTATCCCCAGAAGCTACAGTCAGTTATTCTAAATATTTACTAGAGACTAGCAGCATAGAAAACATGAACATGGTGTCATTTTGTTCTTGCTTACTCTTGTGATAAACCCAGTGAATACTAAAGAAGACACTGTCTTCGTGTGATCGATTTATTTTGTAGAAATACACTGAGTATTCATCAACTTAATGTGAGGATATTAAAATAAATTGGTGATTGGTTAAGTCAGGGGTGGGCTAATATATTTAAGTTTCTTTGAATATTTTTATGAAGAAAAGTGCCCTTTTTCTAACTTGAGCCCCTGCCCCTTAAAATGTCTGTGCACATCCCTGACACTGGGTATAGTTCTACCTTCCTTAAAATTACTAAATTTTACTCTTTCTGAGTATGTTGTTTTTAAAAGTGAATGTCCAGTTTTACCACACTCTTGGAGTACCCACATTTTTAATGAAAATAGCGCAGCAGAGTTCTGCACACTTTTTAACAGCAACGCCCGACAATCATCCAATCAGCCGACTCCAATGATCTTGCCAATCATTTCAATTCTGCCTTCTTATTCACCCTTGATTTCATTGCTCCACAGACATTTGGAACTAAGTCCTCCAATAAGAGGCAACCGTGGATCATTTACAGCATTTGCAGCCATAGAAGAGAATGTAGGAAAGCAGAGCGTCAATGAAAAAAATCAGGTATCCTCCTGCATTTTAACCTTCTGAAGGATTTATTGAGTACTTCTAATTTTATGGTAAAGGAGGCAAGGAGGAAATATTTTTCAGAACTAATTTTTACCAATTAATACAACCCCAGGTTTTTATTTAAAATGGTGGACCACCTGGTTAATCGAGCTCCTCCAAGTGCCCCTGTGCTGTGCTGTGTCCCCACAGCACCGAAAATGGCACTGGTCAATGTGACCAAAGATCTTTTAATGGTAGCTGACATTAGTATGTGCTCAGTCTTGGTACTTCTGGATCTCAGTGCTGCATTTGACACAAACGATCATCAGATTCTTTTAAACAGACTGAAGCACTAGGTGGGGATTTCAGGTACAGTTTTAGAGTGGTTTTTATCTTACCTCACTGACAGAAGGTTTTGTGTTGCAGCTAACAACCACATGTTGTCATTTTTACCCCTTAGGTAGGGTATGCCCCAGGTGTCAGTTTTGGGACCAGTTTCATTTTTTTCTGTGTAAATGCTTCCCCTGGGGCACACAATACAGAGACACAGTGTTTTGTTTTAGGCAGCTGTACCTGCCTGTCAAAGCCCCTGACCCTGGAAAGTTGAGTGCTTTAAATGACTGCATTGCTGATGTAAAAAAAGTGGATGTCAGAGAATTTCCTGCAGTTGAACACCTAAAAAACTGAGGTCCTGGTAATTAGGTCCCAGCAGATTGCAAAACAGATTCTGCCATTTGCTGGGCCATTGATTGACTACATTACATCAGCTTAAAGGAATCTTGGTATCTGGTTTGACAAAAATTTGAATTCTGAGCTGCATACCACAAAACTTGAAAAGTCATGCTTTCATCACCTCAGAAATAATCTTACATGCTTCTATTTCATCTCGTCTTGATTATTTCAACAGCCTTTTACTGTTCTTAACCAAGAATCCCTAAACAGGTTTCAGATGGTGCAGAACTCTGCTGCCTGGGTTTTAACCAGAACTAAGAAGCATGAGCATATTAAACCTGTTTTAGCATCTTTACATTGGCAGCCAGTACATTTAAGGATCGATTTTAAGACTCAACAGTCTCTGTCCCAGTTACATCACTAACCTTTTAAGTCCCTGTTCCTCTGCACGTACATTGAGATCCTGGCAAAGGCCTTTAATGTGTGCCAGAAGCTCAGCTGAAAACTAAGGGGAACAGAGCATTTTCAGTCTGGGCACCAAAGCTCTGAAACAATCTACCTGAGGAAATCAGGTCAACTGACTGTGTGCTTTTTACCGGAGGGCTTTTCCTGACTTTATGTAAGGGTTGAATATAATATTTTTTAAAAGTATCAGCTTTTTCTTACACTTTGTATCTAATTGGGTTTATGCACATAGCTGGTGCAAAAAAAACTGTTCCTGGAATTTGCTGATTCTAATTTGATCTGCTGTGCATGTCTCATGTTCTGTAAAGCAGGGGTTCTCAAACTTTACGGGGCTAGGGACCCCTTACAGGGCAGAAAATTTTCTAAGGACCCCCAGATAACCCTCACGCTGATTAAACGTATGTTAATTGCTATTTTTTAGTCCTAGATGCTTTATTTTAAAACTCTTCAACCTAAATACAAGCTCTTGTCTAATTAAGTGTGGCTTCTTACTTTCTGCAATCCTTAAACAGCCAAATAAGAAGCTCTCTGTGCTTTTCCTGAGGTTGTGGTCAGGTTCACTATTCGTGTTTTCTGGCGGATGTATTCCTCACCCTATTGTCAGAAAAAATCATTTGTTTTGTCCTTAAACTCTGCATGCTTTGTTACTAGAGGATGCTTTACCTTGGCGGGCTTCATGGCTGTTATACTATTAATGTTTAACAGCGCACTGTCTTTGTACATGCTTGTACATGCATGCTTTACTCTGAAGTTGAAATTTTTGGAGGTTGTCCAGTAGCTTTAAGGCACACCAAGAATACACACTGATATGTAATCTCTATTTCTTACAATTGGGCAGTGTTTATAACAATTTTTCTCAAACTTCCTCAGTAACTATTTAATCTCTCTCAACGTTATTTGGTAGAGGAATCACATACTCTTTGTTTCTTGATTGGAAAGAAACACATTTCCTGTGGAACAGGTCGGTGGGCACTGCATAAACATTCCTGGATTCTGACACCTCAGACATAAAAGTGGAAGCAATGTTCAGTTGACTGTCAGCAGAGCTGTCCACCAGTCTTTACAAGCTCCTAATACACAGTGCAGTGATAAATCGCCTGCTCTGAATACTACCATGCAAAGATTTCTCCATAATTTTCCATCCTGTAACTCCACTGTTTAGATGATCTTTTTTTAGACTTCTGTTACTGCTGGAATGATACAGTATGCCTTTCATAATGAAACGATGATAACAAACACAGTGTTCGACTGTAACACCTAGCAAGTCTTTGACTGCAGGTTTTTCTAATGCTGACAGTTTGCCATGACAGGGATTACCAAAAACCCTGACATTTTTATTAAGGCTAGCTGAATTAGAACTCGATACATTGCTGTTTAGAAGATGTGAAAAAATGTGTTTAACCCCTTCATTAGCATCTGCTATGTACTTTTCTGCTCTTTGTGTTAGACTCCTTCAGCAAAGAAATCTTTTAACTATTTGCTCTGGAACATGTGTTGTTCCATGGAAGTACTATAACCCTGAATTTCCATATACAGCGTGCGCGCCGTGGAACGCCGGCAAATCAAACCGCGGAGCACTTCGCTCCCTCTCTAGTCTATCAGAGCATTTCCATAGCTGGTGCTCCAGACCGGCAGCGGCGCGTGCCTGGAGCGCCACTCCGTTCCACTTTGTTTCAGATACGTTGCAGGTCTATTTCAGCGCCGGCCACTGCCAAACCTCGTAAATTCACTGTCGTTTAGAAAGCACCAACCATGGAAGTCACATGCGTAGAATATCCGGTTCTTTCAAAATAAAACACAATGCACAGACTCCCGATCGTAAATCATCACTATATCAACATTACATCTCCTACATCCTGCAGCGAGAGCAAAGGGTCACTGAGAGGTCAGTGGGTCACAGAGCTACAATGGCATCATTGACGAGGAAAATTTAACTTTTGGGGATATTTGGCCAAAGAATTTTGCATAGAACTTCAGATCCTTTAAGCAAACATTAACCTTTTAACTTCCTAATGTATTCACTCAGTGGAGGAAGCAATAATATCATGGACTTATACTGGAAAGGATGATAAATTAACCCAAAAGGTAAAATAGTCCGCTGTTGACATGCTCTTCCTGCGTGAACTCACCGTTCTCCCGTGATCTCTTCCTGTTGATCAGGGCTTGCATGTCACGGCGCAGCGTGCTAGACTCAGTTCCAGTGGGCGAGGTCGCTCGCCTTTCAGTCGGAGCAAGCCCGCGGTGCATCAGCGCGTGGCGTGCATGCTGTATGTGGAAATTCGGGGTAACAGAGTGCCATTAAATGATTCAAAGAAAAAGGTTGATGTGGCCCACAGAGGGCCCCAGTTCCTAACACTTGCCGCAAGGTGTGTCAGAAGATTGACATTAAATGTCATATTTGCTGCACCATTTAACTTCTCAAACTTTTTAAAAAAGCAAAGGCTGAGCATTTCCTTGTTGAAACTTCACAAAATCTCAATAACCCTAGGCTGTTCTGGAAGACTATAAAGTCACTATCCAGTCAAGCTAAAGGTAGTGTGATCCCCTCATGCATCGTCAAAGACTCAAATAACATCACTGACAAACCTTCAATTTGTTCAATGAGCATTTCATTGCCACTGGGTCCCTTTTTTCTGTTGTGTAAGTGTAGTGGTTGGACCCAGGATGCGGAGACGGAGGAGCAGTTTTAACAGTTTTATTGTGCAGGTAAGTGGGAAAGGGAGGGGGGATTCCAAGAGTCCAAGTGGGTGAGAGAGTGTGCTGAGCTGGCTGCGATGATCTGGGCAGGAGGCACTGGAAGAGGAAAGGAGAGGCACGTTAGAAGCGAGCACAGGTGAACACAAGCACTGGAAATAATTCAAAATCTTCATCAAAGAACACTGGTAAACTTCTCTGGAAATCTCATGAGAGAAGGAGCCTGGAGCTGACGTTTACCGTGAGGTAAGGAAGGTAAGACTCAGGCGCTGTAGAGAGCTGCAGCAGGTCTTAAGTAGTGATCTTCAATGAGTGATTCGCTGCAGGTGTGATCTCTCCACAGCACCAGGGGGGCGGGGTGGATGCCTCAGGAAGAGCAGAGAAAGTTAGCAGCCAGTCACAGCTTCCGGAAACCGAAGTTAACCAAAATAAACGAACTATACAAAGTAAAACACCACATTCGATACCCTAAAGAAATAAGAGGGTAGTGTCCCAGCTTCTTCTGCACATCAGGGTACCGTTAGTCAGTTTACTTTTAGGCCAGTAACTGTTTCTGAGGTGCACAAGGCCCTCAGACTTTTAGATATCAGAAAACCAGCAGGTCAAGATAACCTTGAGCCCCATTTTTTAAAGATAGCAGCTGATTTTATTGCTTTACCCTTAACTTATGTTTTGAATCTGTCTTTAGCCTCTGGTAAAATTCTTCATGTTTGGAAATCTGCTTTTGTTCTCCCCCTGTTAAAAAGAGGGGATCCAATTGTTTTAAATAATTATAGGCCAATTTCCAAACTCCCAGTTTTAGCCAAGATTTTAGAAAGTTTAGTAAGTGATCAACTGAAAGAGTTTTTATTAGCCAATAATATTTTATCAAATTTTCAATCAGGTTTTAGGAAGAAGCACAGCACAACTACAGCGGCTTTGAAAGTTGTCAGTAATTTTATTGATTCCTTGGATAAGAAGGAACACTGTGCAGCTCTGTTCATAGACCTGTCAAAAGCGTTTGACACTGTGGACCATGTGATCATGAGACACAGACTACTTAGTATAGGTCTGTCTGAACAGTCTCTCACTTGGTTTGATAATTATCTATCAAACAGATCGTGGTGAGTGCAGGCTAAAGGCCTCATTTCAAGCCCTTTAAAAATAAGAAATGGTGTGCCTCAGGGTTCAGTTCTGGGATCGTTATTGTTCACCATTTTATAATAATATTGGACATAATGTTCCAAATGTGAACTTTCACTTTTATGCAGATGATACAGTTATTTACTGCTCTGCTCCAATGCTGCATCAAGCTCTGTGTCATTTACAGGATGCTTTTAATACTGTGCAAGTCACGTTTAGGGATTTAAAATTGCTTTTAAATCCCGACAAAACAAAACTCATGGTGTTCAGTAACTCAAAGACCAAACCACAGGACTTACCTTTTATAATTACATCTCAGGGTGACATGATTGAGCTTGTCTCTTCTTACAAATATCTAGGTTTTTTAATTGATAATTCACTGTCTTTTAAGCTTCACATTCAGCAGCTTGACAAGAAGCTGAGGCTGGGTTTTTACTTCAGAAATAAGTCCTGTTTCTCAAAAAAGAGACTTGTAGCTGCCACTCTCTTACCACTGATTGATTACGGTGATGTTTTGTCCATGCATGCATCTTCACAATGCCTTCGCTCTTTGGATACGGTGTATCATGGAGCATTGAGGTTTATTACAAATCTTAAGGCCCTAACTCATTATTGTGACCTGTATTCTCGAGTTGGTTGGCCCGCGTTGTCTGTTCAAAGACAAAATCATTGTTATGTCCTCATTTATAAGGCTATTCTTAATTTGCTTCCCTCTTCTGTGATTATATCAAGTTGAGAACTGTTGGAACTTAAAGTCTTCGCTCGGTCTCCTATTCTCAAGACCTATTCTTGCTGTCTGTTCCTAAAGTACGACTTGAAATGGGAAAAAGGAGTTTTAGATATGTGGCCCCTGCTGCGTGGAACCTCTTGCAGGAGGAGTTGGGCCTGAGGGAGCGGGTCTCTTTAAATCTTTTTAAAAGTAGACTAAAGTTGTTGGAGGATGATGCATCAGTTTATAAATGCTTTGACGGTTGATTTATTTCTCCTCTGAAGTCAAACTGGATACGGTGATCTGCTTTTGTCATTGTTTTGTATCTTTGTCTGTGAATGTTGTCTTTGACTTGCTGCTGTCTTAGCCAGGACACTCTTGTAAAGGAGATTTTTAATCTCAATGAGGCTTTCCTGGTTAAATAACTTTAAATAAATAAAATACTGCAGTGAGAACTGTTTGAGAGCTCTTTCAGCTACTTCAATATCACAGTGTTTCACCTTTTCTCTCAAAAGAATGTGCATTGCAAACACAAACAAAAAAAGGTGGTTCCAGAACTTCTTTAGTAAGGCCCCATTCAGTAAAGGCAGGGCATAGAATAACAGGAATGACCTCCACTCTGATGCTTTCCAATATTTTCTGTCTGCCACAGATCGTGGTACTCTTGTTATCTCAACAGGGGGTTGAATTGCAATGAGCTCTTTGTCAACATGGGCTGATTTTGCTCCTATGTACCACTCTTTGTCATGATTTCTTGAGTCAAATCACAGATTTGCTAGTTGTCTTGTCACACCAAGGCAGACACAATGCTGATACTCTGGATCAAATTCATTTATCATTTGAAATTTCATGAGTTTCATTAATGGTGAAGGTCCTTTCACTCCCATTACAGGACTGTCTGGTGTTGCAGCCATTGTGTGATCAAAATGCTTAGCTTCATTTCTAAGATCCAGTTTTCGGCCTTTCCTTTGTTTGTGTAAGGACCACCACCAACATGGTAACAAAAATCACATCCATAAAAGCCATTAAACTGTTTGGTGTTTCTTAGAAGTGGGCGAGCAACTGAATCTGAACTGCATGTCAGAGCATAAACTTTGGAGACATGTTGTACATTTGCAGAGTCCTTCCATTTAATGTCATTTTTCTAGAATTAGCAGTTCATCAACAAATGGCACCTAAAATGTTAAGATTTTAGGCTTCTTCTCGCCAAACCAGAGACAAGGAAGACAAATATTTGCCTTGCACTCTTTAGGTTCAAGTTCTACAACCTGGCACTGAATAGGCCAAATTTGATACTTTGAACTCCTGAAAACTGGAATTCCATCACAGTTCCAAATTAAAGATGTCATCCTCACCTAATTCACCTGATTCTTTTAGTTTCTGGTACTCTTCTCCACACTGTATATCTGAAATGACATCTGCACATTGCCAGTCTTTTTGAAACTTTGGTTTCTTTCAAGCAATGTTTTGATCTGTGGAGCCAAACTAAGCACTAGAAAGAAACACCCACTTTTTAGACAGCTCTCTGAATCAGTTACTGCATTACAAGCACCACACTGTAGTTCACTGGTATTATTTACCCCAAATAGTTTTCACATGCTGGACAGTAAAAATGGGGGACATAATTTCCATATTGTCCATAAGCTTTGTGAAAAAGGTATGTGGTTACCGGTACCATTCTGGGGAAATGTTCATTGAAAATCTTCAGTAGATGTTCCAGTGACACACCTGTCAGATTGTGCCTTAGTACATAAAACATCAGTCAGATTAAACTTTGTCCCTTTGTCAGTGGAGCTCCAGGATACGCTGGATCATCTCCATCCAACAAAAAAGTTTTTATCTGTGAAGAAATAAAAAAAAGAAAAGAAAGAAAACTGTTACATTCATCTGCATGAAAAGAGATTGCTTATGGATTTACAGAGAAAACATACTGTTCAATAATAAATACTAGTAACCTGTTGGTTTGGCGTCTCTTGCTGATCAGGTGGAGTAGCAGACACATTGCCTTCTGGTTGCTTCTCTAACATGGCCTGGCAAAATATAAATGGAGGCATAAATAATTTCATTTAATTTGTGGTTCTTTTATAGTTTTGACATATGAAACAATACTAGTGCTCCAGAAGCTGAGTGGTAACTACTACAATCTGGTAGTTTTTACATTCAGAAAATGTACCATGTTGCCTTCTGGGGTTGTTAACAGAGAGTTATGCAAATGGAATACGCACTAGCTTTATGTGAAATTGCAGTGATTTCAGGGGAAAGGATGAATGTAGTGCCTATATTCAGTGAATATACAAAATGTTTAACTCCTTGCACAAACCTAGAAAACAAAGGAACTCTATTAACAAATCAGAAACAAGGCTACTGAAAAGCACTAATCCTTGGGTGGATACAAGACAGGACATCTGTTTCTACCAGGCAGTGAGTTCAAACATTAAGCCAAAACTGCATAATAATGCTTTATAAATACAAAATTGTTGGATTGGCGGAATAAAACACCAGATTTAAGTCAAATCAAGCAAGTTAAGCCACATCTGCATAATATGTGCAGTGAAGATCCAACAGATGGATAATATCCAGGAAAATGGTGACTACAGTTTCACATACTGAAGAACTGTGTTAATTGAGGGAAGGCATATGTCACAGCCAACAAGTTCCAATGTAGGCTATAAGTCAAACACCTGTAAAAAACTTTGTTAGCCTCATGTGGAACTACTAATTTGCTTGAATTACAATTTAAACTAAACATGAATGAATACTGGAATCCTACTTTGGAATATTTATATGTAGTCATAATTCTGTGACCAAATAATACCTTGCTGGTGTTCACTTTCAATACATTTTTATTATTGGTTTATTACTATTTTAAGACATTGGTTTTAAAAAATACAAACTACTCTATTAAAATTTTCTGTATTGGTTAAAGGGGTTGTTTTTAGCATAAAAAAGGAAACTAGTAACTTGTAACTATAGTACTTGTGCTTCTGTTCCGATTTGCATATCTTGTTGATCCCCACTTGTGTGAGAAGTGCAGTGTATGTGGAGGGTGGGACTGTCGGCAGGCTGCACAATAATGAAGATACATGGAAATTCTCAAGTGAAGTATTAATGACAATAATGCATGTTTGTGTCAAACACGCATCACACATCATTTTAAGAAAAGACACTGTGCAATTAGGGGCTAGGACAATTATTATTGTCATCACATCTAATTTAATTGAAATGACAATTATGCAGAAACTGTACATGTAGTTTAACACAGCCATTAATATCAACATTTTCAATTGCTGATATTTTAGTACCTCTGACGAATCTCTGTTTGGTCTGTCCTGATGTAGGTGCTCTCTTATTGGACTGACAAGATGCTTTCCTTTCAAACATTCTTCTGATGACTGACTGCTTGCTCCTTCTGTAACAAGGCCCTCATCTGGAACATTCTGATCATGAGAAAGCACATTGATTTATTAAACTATCATGCACATTTAGGATATAATAAACATTACAGATAGAATTCTGGATGAATTAAAACTTTTGAGGAGTAATAGGTATTTTGCAAACCCCTTAATTTTTTTTTTTAGAATGGAAGCATAAAACATAAAGATCACGGTTTTGACCTGTTAGTTAGTTGTGGGAATGTCTCCTGGATATCCCTCCAGAGAAGATGTTTGTTCACTGTTATTTGAAAATAGAATCTGGGGAGTGCAGTTGAAATGTCAGCTTGCATGTAACACTATTTTCAATTCATGTTGTTGAATGAAAAAAAAGGTCTACCTTTTTCAAGACCTTGTGAGTCTTACAGGATGCGTAACTGAGGTATTTCTTGTAATTTCTTCTGCAGTTTAAAGTATTCTGCAATGAGCAAGACAGTCCTTGTGTTTAGATTTACAAATGATCAATCTTCTTCTATAATCATGCTTAAATAATCACTGCTGTTGTTGATATTAAAATAATTGCAAAAGCTCAAATACCTCCTTTTCATTTGCTATTCATCTGTATTTGGTTGCCCTTGAAGGTAGGCTTGATTCATTTAGCAGATATTCTTTTTAATGTCTTTTGGGTGCCATGGCTGTGGGCAGTTTTACTGTTTTTCCCTAAGCCTAGTAAAATGCAGAGGGCACGGGTAGTGTCCTGGATAAAACGTCATTGTTACATTTACTCCAATTAGGTTTGAAACTAATACAGAGCCTATTGCAATACAGCACGTGCGCATGCGTGCATGGACATCTACAAGTGTTCAGCATCTAGAGTGTTGCCGCTGATTGGTGACCACCGAATGAAACCTGCTTGAATGCTGCTTACAGACCCTGTAAAGTGAAAATAAATCTGTATTTGGGTTTGTTGTATGACATGTTCCTGTGTTATGAACCTCCAGGTCAAATTTCAACCAAACAAAACATCTCTGTTTGTAAAATTAAGCTTCAAAATCATGAAAAATGAGGCAGTAACATCTACTCCAGGATGGTGTGGGCGTGTCTGTTGGATGAGCTGAAGCCCCGCCCACTGTACTACTGCTCTGTGATTTTATATTGTAGTGTTAGAGGGACAGGGTCATTCCCATGAGCCCACACGTTGGCCCCGCCCACACGAAACCAAGCCAGTAAAGAGGTGAAAAACTTTCTAACAGTCTAAATCCAGAATTCAGTCCCATGTAGATCTCAGTGTTTTCACATGTTTACAGCAACCAGATTCCAACATTTCTAGAGTGTTAAGACACAAATTTTGGATTTCACTTTACAGGGTTTTTAAGGAAACGTCATCATCATTGAGTTACAATAGCACAGTTCAAGTTTGGGATGTTTTATTTTAGGGACAAGACAATTCACGTCAAAAGTACTGACACTGTGACACCTTAGTACAGACAGCAGCTTGTTCAGATATTTGAGGGGAGACAGATTGATCCAAGTGTGCTGGGCCACCAGAAAAGCACCTCAAAACAAGGTGGCCGCAAAACTGCTCCGACTCAGAGGTTTGTACTGTTGTTGTATGGTGTGAAGTATCTTTTGAATGACTATTCTTTGTACAATGACTAAACAAGTTAATAGGCAAACTCATTCACAAATTCAAGGACTCAAGTTCTTATGCATAGAAATCAGATTCGTATTCGTGACTGCTTGAAGTCATAGCTCTTAGATCCACACTCACATAAAAACACTTGTAATTTGCTGACTCGTATATACAAAACCATTTTTGGGGGTACAAAGCATTTCTTTATGCATAAAGTTTTCAAACGCGGATATGAAGTGTCAAAGTTATGCATACCGACTTTTGACAGCGATGGTACACCATTTTAAGAAAGGTGAAATAAGCAGACACTTTCCACCTCAAAACGGTTTCTCTGACACAAATCAGTCCATCCACAGTCCAGCCAACCATATAAAAGTTAGTAGTGAAATATTAACACTTTAAGCACAGCAACTTTACCTAAATCACCGCATTTACAAGTTCAATTTGTTAAATTAACAAACACACGATGGTTCTGTGTAGGGCCTAAAAATAATGTCTGTTCAATTCTAAAAACACACCAGCATAAAGAAGCAAACCACCATAAAAGACCTTAAAAAACCCGTAAACTCAATTAAAAGCCACTAAGATAAAAGAACACTGAGGTACAAAGCTATAAAAAAGTCCCTTATGCCAATTAAAGCAGTGCCTGGGTAATGAGTGCTAAAGGGCGATAAAAATGTCCTGTGAAGGTACTTAACTGAAAGAGGGGTGCATAGCAACCACACCCCTCTTTCATCCAGCATCGCTTCCCCTCACGTCTGTCCACCAGCTCCTCTCCACGGCCTCTTGGCACCCCAGCAGCAAGTCCCAATGCTGGCTTTCCTCTCTGCCCAGGAAACAGCGTGGCTCCGCTATCTGCCCAGGCTGGAGTGGATTAAAAAAGTCCTTTTAGCCAACTAAAACAGTGCCGGGATAATGAGAGCTTAAGTTGACATAAAAGTCCTTGTGAGGGTACTTAACTGAGAGAGGGGTGCATCGGGACTACACCCCTCTGTCATCAAACGTCACTTCCCCTGACGTCTGTCTAGCAGCTCGTCCACACGGCCACCCTCTTGGCACCTTTGCAGCGACTCCCCACGCTGGCTCTCCTCTCTTCCCAGGAAACAGCATGGCCCCGCTATCTGCCCAGGCTGGAGTGAACCCACCGAACGGCCCTGGCTGCTGCCCCTCAGGACAGTAGGGTCTTCTCTGCTTCAGGGTGGCTCCTCGTGTTGCTGCTTTGGCGTTGCTCTCTCCCGTTCTTGCTGTTCCCTCTGTGGTCTGTCCATAGACTGTAGAAAGAATTGGACAAATCCCATGTGACGTCAGTCGTCTGCTTACAATATGCAGACTCAACTGGCTTTTGAAGCCCATTCGTGGAGGCTTCCGTATTGAAATCGCGCTCTCAACCAAACTTTAGATCAACCTTACAGCCCGCCCACTAGGCACGACTTCCTGTCAGCCTGCTAGCTAGCATTCCGGTTGAGAGAAACGGAGCCTCTGCCTGCTGAGCTATCCGTCAATCAAATGAGACGTGCCAATCACCGTGAAGTGAGGTTTATCCTAAATATAATCCAAACGATCGTGGTACAAAAAAATTCAAACCCCCTACAGTGGGAGCACAATAAGACAATAGCTAATGAAACACGTTTGGTGTTTTGAACCAGGCTGTAAACCAGTTTATTTTGTGTGTCAAAACTGGCTGTTTAATATGTGTGAAGACGGAACTTCCAGGTTTCCTGCAGCCAGCCTCAAGTGGGCAGTCGCGGTATAGCAATTTTTTGCACTTCTGCATTGGCTTCATGTTTTAGGACCGGAGGTTACCGCTTGGGTCTGTCTTTTGTCTGCTGCGCTGCTGTCCTTTTCAGGTGTGTGCACTCTGGCTGCGAACACCGGTCTCCCATCAGCCGATTAGAGGGATACTTCAGGGGCTGTCGGAAAAGTCACTACATAACACTAAAAACACTCTTGATAAAAACACAGCATGCATAAACGCTAAAAAACCAACCCCATCACATAAGTATTTACAAAATGCAAGAAAGTAAACTAGAATTACTCCTAAGTAGTCATTTGCCTCCACAAACCTGTCAAGTGTGAGTTTACATCCATGTCTATCTATTGTCATATAGCATTTGGGGCCTTATCTTCCACTTCTTATCTTGTCTCACTGCGCTGCTCCTGTGTGGAAGTGCTAAATTAAACAGTGATCTCTCTCTGTGTACCTCAATGCCACACGTTAGGCTACGATTTAATCGTCTTCATCCCAGAGAGTTATTTCAGAGGTGCAACCTCTACTTTTTTTTTCTTGTTGACATTAAATGTACCAATGACTTCTTGTTTCAGTTGGCTGTCAGTCAGCCAAGAGCTGACAATGGTACCTAGCTAAGGCTTGCCAGAAAACATAAGGAGTGTTGAGTGTGTCTGTGTACTGTTTTTTGACTCTGATCCATTAAAACATTGAGGGACACAGCACTGTGTCATCTCCAAAAAAGGAGAGCTAGCCAAAGCACTGGCAATTTAACCCCGGTAATACATAACAACTTAACAAGCGGATTATTATCATTGTTGTAAAGCGTACTTAATCCAATATACCTGCACAGTGCACTCAGGGTAGGATCACAGCTGTCAGATGGTCTTTAACAGATCAGTCAGCAGGAGTTGGAGAAACTGTTGGGTGCGTTTATCGGGATCCAGAAAAACAAGGATTAAACAGTTATGATCTATAACTAAAAAAACAGACAATATATCTGACCATGAAACCGGCCTGATGTTACCGAGGTCACTAAAATTATTAATAAGCCATACTGTTAGGTTTTGATAGCTTATTGTAAGCTTAGTTAATAGCGATCATCTGAGACACAGTGTGAAACAACATTAGTAAGTGGAAATGACAGCAAGACTCAGTAGAGACTCTCACAATGAAATGACACATTGGAGGCGATTTTTGACCTGGTAGGAGTTTTCACTGGCCTGCTGACCACCAGGTCTCTACAGATGTGGAGGAAATGTCCTGTGTCAGTCAGTAACGTGCTCTCGCTCAACCCTTTCGCGACAACGAACTATAGATTGGGTCAGGATAAAAGGGCTGGAAGGCCCAACTAAATAGATTGGCCTTCAGAGCAGCCTAGTGGCCATTAGGAGTACGTGATCTACATGCAAGAGAAGGAGAGGAATATGTTGGGTCCTTGTTTATTGACTTGTTTTATTGTGGTTCTTATGTCGTGATTGTAGAATTGTACTGCTGTTACTGACCACATATCTTGTATTTATATGAGGCATGTACTAGTAAGTAATAGTTGGTTCCCACTTAGTGTTTACATTACTGTTTATTTAGTATATGGTTGACCTTTTATTCTTCCTTTTTCAACTATACAGCATACATTATATTGATATACACTCCTTTTGGGCCCTCATATTTTGTTTGTTTATATACAGACAGTGTAAATGTTGAATGTTTATTCTCTTGTTTTTTCATTTATGTATGTGACTCAGACCATGTTTACATAGTATAGAGCACAAACAATACATCAATAATTATATCAGTACAAGAATCATATTATGCAGTAAGAATTTGTACAACGCGCTGCCTAGTTTTCACCACAGTAGTTGTGAGCATAAACGCAGGTAGACGTTGGAGAAGATTTCTTCTTTGTGTGTTGATATTAATCTGCTAGAAACGTGAAGAAACTAAGTTGGGTTGGCAGCAGAGAATGAAAAGGTTCAGCATTTAATTGGAAATGCTTTATGCTTACATTTTTGTTAAATAAAGTCACAATGAGCCTCTGGCTGCACATGCAACATTTCCACCAAGCGGTCCGGCTCAGTTCTGTGCGGAAAAGCACGCATTTTTTTGTGTTTCCATAGAGCAAAAGTTGGAAAGGGTCCCAAAAAACCGACCCATACGGTCCCACTTTTCGGCACCCTTCCGTAGGGGTACCAATCTTACCTATCCATACTAAAAAGGTGGAGCTACACACACAACAATAGGGGCTGCACTGACGTCACGTCAGCACATGACTCGGCTGCTCGCCTGCGGGCTGCAAACATGAAAGTCTGCGCTGTGAGAAGCGGGCGAAAACGGGAGAAAAACGGACTAATATCTGCCTAAGTGGGAAATATTTGGACTCGACGGAGATCCAAACTGTTTCCTTGTCTATGGATATTGCTATCTGGCCACAAATCAAGTTTCCTAATGTATATCTGGACCTGATTTTAAGTACACCAAGCATGAAAACATCGCTTTTTGGTTGTTGTTGTTGATTATTTTAAAACGAGATCAGCGCACCCTTGATTTCTGACTTAATCTAGCTTGATTTTAACACCAGCTAAACTTTTCCTTTATTGTTAATTTTAATTAATTAATTTTAATTCTGCAAATTCTCACAGTACAGCCCTAAACTTTCATATTTTGTCATATAAACTGTTATAGACTAGATATATTCAAATATTGACGTAGCGTTACGACTCAAACCGTCTCTGTACACGTAATCCATCAGCTGAGAATCTGTACTGACAGTGATTAACATCATTAAAATGTAGTTATTTTTTAAAAAAGCACTTTGATTTATCACTCATACTTTCTATAACTCTGCAGCTGGACCAACAGACTCGCGCTGTCTGTGACATGCATGCTTTTACAGCCTGCCCACCAAGTGAGAGCACAGGTGTCTGTGGAAACGCAAACTATTTTGAGGTTTAGTGTACCAAACCATACCGAACCGAACTGAATCAAACTGGACCCCCTGATGGAAACATGGCTTTATATATACTGAGTCATCTGCCGGCTCCTCTTCTACTCTTTGGCGCACTCCCTTCTGATTGGTGGATTGGACCATCAGACCTCCATGCCAATCAGGCTTCCTCTGCGCAGGTGGATGTGATCCACTAACGAGCTCCTGCAGCAGTGGCAACCTGAGAGCTACGATGGCACTCAAACAAGAACATGTGCACACACACAAGAACACTCACACACACTCAACAAGGAGAGGAGGTAAAATCCCCAGACAGTGGCGGCCGTAACACCCCTCCCTTTAAGATACAAACCTACATTATGTGGTTTGTTACAGACATGCACAGTTTACAAGGTCATCCTACAATCCGGACAGTGCATCTGCAACAACATTTTCTGCACCCTTTTTGTGCCGAATCTTTAAGTTGTGGTCTTGCATAATCAGTGCTCACCACATGAGTCGCTCGTTGTGGTTATACATATGCTTAAGGAAAATGAGTGGGTTGTGGTCAGTGAAGACCACCACTGGCAGATGACTAGAACCTACGTATACCTCAAAGTGCTTGAGTGACCACAACAAAGCAAGTGTTTCCTTCTCTATAGTCGAATACTTAACCTGGTGTTTGTTAAATTTACGAGAGAAATAACACACTGGGTGGTCGACTCCATCAATATCCACCTGCAACAGGACGGCCCCTGCTCCCGTGGCAGAGGCATCTACCTCTTGTTTAAAGGCACAGGAGAAGTCGGGAGCTGCGAGGACGGAGGCGTGGCTAAGGAGGGACTTAGCGCTGTAAAAAGCATGCTGACAGGTAGAGGACCAAACAAAGTCAACTTTGGGGCTCATCAGCGCAGTTAAAGGCTGAACAACGGAAAAAAAGTTACAGCAAAAACTTCGATAATATCCTGCCATGCCTAGAAAATGACGCAAGGCTTTGCGCGGACCGGAAAATCATTGATGGCAGATACCTTGGCAGTAAGGGGTTTGACTGGGCCCTGGCCCACCTGTCTCCCCAGGTAGGTGACAGTGGCTTTGCCGAAGTCGCACTTTGCAAGGTTTAAGGTAAGGGAGGCGCGTGCAAGGCGAGCCAACACCTGTTCAAGGATGTGGAGGTGCTCCTCCTACGTCATGGTGTACGCGATTAAGTCAACCAAATGCGCGTTACAGTAAGGCAGGCCGGACAGAACGGTATTAACGAGCCGTTGGAAGGTAGCAGGGGCATTGTACATACCAAAAGCCATAACTGTGTACTGTAGGAAACAGTCCGGAGTCACGAATGCGGAGATCTCAGACCCCCGCTCAGTTAATGGGATTTGCCAGTACCCTTTAAACAAATCTAATTTGCTGACATATTTCGCGGAGCCGAGAGTATCAACACAGTCTTCCATTTTGGGAAGAGGGTAAGAATCGGGAACAGTTACAGAGTTAACTTTACAAAAGTCTGTAATAAAGGAGAAACCACGAGTGGAGTGGCAGTGGGATTTGGTTCACGCATAAAATACGACTTTAACATATTTATGTGACAGACACGAGTTTCACGCCTTCTCTCCAGTGCAGCAATATCATACTCAGTGTCACTGAGGCATTCACAGACCTCATAAGGGCCAGAAAATTTGGCGGAGAGAGCGGAGCTAGGAATAGGTAATAAGGCCAACACTTTATCACCGACATTAACGTGGCGAGAAACCGCAGAACGGTCATAATGATGCTTCATCACATTTTGGGTGGACAAAAGACACTTTTTAGCTAGTGAATTTGCACGGTGCAAACGCTCATGAAATCTACTCACAAAATCAAGCACGTTTTCCTCACTAGAGGTTTTGGAGGAGGGGAATTTTTCCTGGGACTTGAGTGGACCACGGCGTGTGTGGCCAAAGACGAGCTCTGCCGGACTAAATCCTAAGGATTCTGGGACAGCATCACAAGCAGCAAATAACACAAATTCCTTCATCCCAACTCTTAACCTGTTTCTAAGAAATATTTTCGGAGCATAGACTTTAACGTCTGATGCCAGCGTTACAACGCTCCCCGGGATTCAGGATGATAAGAACTAGACACGGAGTGTTTCACATTTAAGGTTTTAAGGACTTGTTTGAAAAGACGCGACTGAAAGTTTGTGCCTTGATCCGTTTGGATTACACAAGGGAGGCCAAATGTGGAGAAGAATTTGGTCAGTGCTATGACTACAGAGCTGGACGTGATTTTACACGGCGGGATGGCCTCAGGGTAGCGGGTGGCAGCGCACATAATGGTCAGTAAATACTGATTTCCTGATTTAGAGCAGGGCAATAGACCTACACAGTCTATTATTACGCACTCAAAGGGCTCACCTTTGGCAGGAATAGGATGGAGTGGAGCAGGTGGAATGGTTTGATTAGGTTTACCCACTAATTGGCACACATGGCAACAGCAACAAAATTTAGCAACGTCAGATTTTAACCCCAGCCAGAAGAAATGTTCGAGGGTCAATTTGTAAGTTTTGTTTACACCCAAATGACCCGACTATTTACTTCCATGAGCAATAGAGAGCACATGCTGCTGATACACAGAAGGCACAATGATCTAATAAACATGACTACATTCAGAATCAGTCACTGAAGGAGACCATTTACGCACCAGGATTTCTTTATTAATAAGATAGGCCCAGCGTTGCCAGATACAGCTGATAGTTTCCAGCCATAAGGTGTATTAGCTCACCTTTAGATGCTGGGAGTTGCTCCTTTAACAGCCGTAACAAACATGTATAAATTCATCAACGGTGGATACTTCGTGTGATAACGTCGGCACATAACGTATCCGTGCCCAGGCCTGGATGCGTTGAGCGTTGTAAGTGAGCCCTTAATGACTTTTTCTGTTTATATAAAAAAGCTTTTGTTATTTGTGATGGATGAAGATTTTATTGGCGCTTTTAAATTTCATGCTGGTGGTGCTTTTTTCTGTTAAGAGCTCCAGTTATCCTGGTTTTAAAAAGTTAGTCTGGAGAGCTGACTGGTACCACAGTACCAAATCTCTCCTGCTTTCTCTCACAAAGATGATTGCACATTTCCCTTTGGAACAGCAATAGTATGCTTAAGTCTTTATTTACTCATGTTGGCACAAAGTGGTGATTACTGTCTATATTATTTGAAGATCCCGGGACCTAACTGACTCTAATTGATTAGAATTTTGTGAGGTCACTGTGACCTCACAAAATTCCTCTCAACCTTAACCTTTCTTCCTCATCCTCGTTGATGCCGCATATGACACACAAACGTGATGCTCACGTGCACACCTACTTTGAAGCGCATGCTAACATGTTGGTTGTGCAGATTGCAGACTTCGGACTTCAGTCTGTTGAGGGCAAAAGTTTCAGAATACTTAAACTCTTGTCTCCTGCATTGATGCTCCTCTCCACGCAGGATCAGCGTCAGTGCTGTGTGTGTGCCCTACAGCTGTGTGTGTCTCTGTGATGCCTGCGTGAGCCATGGGTGTGCGCAATGTTAAAATATTATTTGGTTAATAATTCCCTCAATATCATATGTTTATGGGGAACAAATTAATGTTAGAATCTCTGCATTGCTGCTTATTGATAATGAACGGACATAAAAGACGACAGGAACAATAAAACTTGATACGGTTCATGGAGGCAGACAGATCAAATCAAATCAAATTTAAATTTATTTATATTGCACAATTAAAAACAGCACGAGCTGACCAAAGTGCTTCACATAGCGAGGCAAGATACAAGTAGTATATACACAACAGTGAAGAACAATAGACAATAAGCACAAAGAGTGAAGAGACATTAATAAAAGGACTGTTAGTTTAGCGGAAAAGGGATATGAGGGAGCAGTCTAGTCTTAGTCAAAAGCCAAGGAGAACAGATGGGTTTTTAGCTGTGATTTAAAGGAACATAACGAGGTGGCAGATCTAATGTGGGGGGTTGGTTGGTAGAGGTTGGTTGGTTCCATAAACGGGGGCCTGCAGCTGAAAAGGACCGATCTCCTCTGAGTTTTCTCAAGGTCGGAGGGATGACCAGGAGAGACTGGTCAGAGAAGCGGAGTGAACGTGTTGGGGCGTAAGGGGTTAAAAGGTCAGATAAATAAGGAGCTGAGCCATGGAGTGATTTAAAAACAAGCAATAAAATTTTAAAATGGATTCTAAAATGGACAGGGAGCCAGTGGAGGGAAGAGAATATGGGGGAAATGTGTTCGCATTTTTTAGTACCTGTTAAAAACCTGGCAGCAGCGTTCTGGACATATTGCAGACATTTTAAAAGGGATTGGCTGACTCCTAAGTACAGTGAGTTGCAATAATCTAATCTAGATGAAATAAAATGTGGATCAGTTTCTCAATGTCATTAAAACTTAAAAATGGTTTCACTTTGGCCAGGGTTCTTAATTGAAAGAAACAGCCTTTCGTCACCGAGTTTATTTGTTTTTCAAAGATAAATGCAGAATCAAAAGTCACGCCCAAGTTTTTAGCAGAAGGTTTTACATAGGCTGACAGAGGGCCAAGGTGAATTTGAACTTGGGAGGTGAGGGCAGGGGGGCCAAAGAGAATTATTTCAGTTTTCTGTTGATTAAGTTTTAAGAAATTTTGTGCTGTCCAATCATTGATTTCCTGGAAACAGTTGAGTAGTGGTTGTAGGGACTGAGGGCTGTGTGGTTTCAAGGGGAGATATATTTGAGTATCATTGGCAAAGCAGTGGTAGGAGACATTGTGTTTCTTTATAATGCTACCAAGTGGTAGCATGTAAATGGAAAATAAAAGAGGAGCTAAAACTGAGCCTTGAGGGATGCCACAGGTAAGGGGGGCCGTGGAGGAAGGGTTGTTTTTCCAGGTCACATTAAAACTTCTGTTGTTGAGGTAAGATTTAAAGAAGTTAAGAGCCATCCCCTGTATCCCAACCCAGCCTTCTAGTCTATTAATGAGCAGCTCATGGTTGACTGTGTCGAAAGCGGCACTTAGATCTAAAAGGACTAAAATAGCACAGTCTCCATTGTCTGCTGTTAAAAACAAATCATTAAGAACCTTTAAAAGAGCTGTCTCAGTGCTATGTTTTTCCTTAAAACCAGATTGAAAAGTTTCAAATAAATTATTGTCTTTTAAAAATTGCGATAGTTGTTGATTGATAGCTTTTTCTAGAATTTTTGATAAAAACGGAAGTTTGGAAATAGATCTAAAATTGGATAAAATGTTTTGGTCGAGGTGTGACTTTTTAAGAAGGCGCTGAACCACTGCATGTTTAAAATAAGAAGGGAAGTAACCTGAGGAAAGGGAGCTATTTATGATGGTGAGAATGTTGGGACCGAGGGTATGAAACGCCTCTTTGAGGAGCTGAGCAGGGATACAGTCAGAAGGGCAGGTGGTTGGCTTTAAATGAAGGACTATATCCTGTACGGTGGAGAGACAGGGGAAAATTGATTAACAGGGATAACTGTAGGACGGTCGGGAGGTTCAGAAGGGGAAGGGGTGATTTGTTTTCTAATAGCAGTTATTTTATCTATGAAAAATTGTAGAAAGTTCTCTGAAGTTAATGAAGAGGAGTTACAGGTGTTGTCTGCTGGACTGATCACAGAGTTTATGGTGCTGAAAAGAACTTTTGGTCTATGGAGGTTTTTAGATATGAGGTCCGAAAAATATTTTGCCCTTGCAGTTTTAACAGGTTGTGGGAGATTTGAAGTTTGTCCTTTTTCCATTTTCTTTCTGCCTTTCTGCAGTTTTTTCTGAAAGCACGGGTGGTGTTGTTGAGCCAGGGCTGGGATTTTGGTTTTGGTTTTCTGAGTTTTAAGGGTGCAACAGTATTGATGATATTTGTACAAGTAGAAGTAAACAATGAAACTATTTCTTTGGTACACAGATCGACAGGTGGGGGGCAGGGGGCTGTAGTGAAAGCAGTGCAAAATTTACTAATAATGTTGGTGTTAATGGGGCAGGAGGAGAAATGAGGCACAGAGCAAACAGCAGGTTGGCAGGGTAGGAGGGCATCAAATAAAACGGGGCAGTGGTCTGATAAAACAGGATCCTCGTAGTTAATAGAGCCAACATTAAAATCCAATGTAAAAACAAGATCCAGAGTGTGGCCGTGTTTATGAGTAGGCCCTGACACATGTTGAACAAGATTAAAAGAGTCTGTGAGATTCAGAAATTCATTTGCAAATCTGTTGGAGGGATCATCAACATGGATATTAAAATCACCTGCTAAAATCACTTTGTCGTAATTCAAAACAATAAATGACATAAAATCAGAGAATTCAGATAAAAAGTCAACATTTAGGCGAGGGGGACGATAAATGACTACACAGACAACTGGCTCTGGGGAATGGATTAAAAACAAAAGGGTCACAAAAGAAGAGAGAGGTTTAAAAGAGATTTGGTGACATTTAAAAGTGTTCTTGTAGATGACTGCTAAACCTCCACCACGACCAGTGGTTCTTGGGACGTTAAAGTTGTTAAAATTTGGAGGACAGATTTCTATTAGCTGGGCCTGATCCCCAGAAACAGTGACAGATCAGAGGCTGTAACAGAAAAACCATGACTAAGGAGTCCAGGGGATTTCAGCTGAATAAAGGGAAATTTTGCTTGATTTTACCGATATAAAAAAATTTACACCATAAATGATGACAGTAGTTTATTAAGGAGAATGGAGGGAGAAATACTCAGTATACTCTGTTGAAGATCTGTCCAAGTGAAAATTAGAAATGCTGATTGAGTTTTTATTTATTCATTTATTGTCAGACTAAACAGTTCATTAACAGTTAGTGTTTTTGTATTAGTATAAAGTTACTACCATTAAAGAAATATATCTGACAAGAACATTTAATCTCCAGTGTCTCAGTGTCTATCAGTGAAGTCTGACTCGTGTCTGTAGTGTTTCAAATGTACACAGAGAGGAGCTTTATTAAGAGGAGAGCTTAAACTGATCATGTTGATGAGAGAAAAAGAGAGTTTCTTCTTATAGCAGAGGTACATATGGTATATAGCACATACATTCCCAACAACAGAACTGTGGCTAGTGGAAACACTGAGTGGCTAGTTACCATTAGCCACAGTGGCTGCCTGGTGTGAAAAAAGTTAATGTCAAGCCCTGTTCATATGTAAGTGTACACATGCTCACACCACGGTGAGCTGGCCACAGACAATACCCACCCCAGTGATGGTGATATACAGTACAGAATTTAGATTCTTTAGATAGAACAATGCAGTGGTCTTAGCAGACTGGACATCAGAGGCAGATCATAGAACGCTCATTACAACCATCGGCGACTTGAGACTTGACTTGCACTCGTTAGCAAAGACTTGAGACTTGAGACTTGACTTGGACATGCAAAAAATGACTTGTGTGCATCTCTGCTTAAATGTACTGTATCTATGCACAGTTTTCCTGTAATGCTGTGCATGTTAAAAATAAACTTTTTTTCCACATTTTTTTCTACTTCAAGTATGTTGTAATTTTTTTTTATGTTTACTTGAAAGTCATTCCAACTTCAAATTAATTATGAAAAATCTGTACTTTCTGTGTACTACTTAAGTGTATTTTAATGAAGTACATGTAGTATACTTCCTTCGCACATAATTAGTGTACTTACAGTGTACTATGTTTGATCTGCTAACAATGTACATAGTATACTAATGATATATCATTAATTTTACTGAAGATATACTAAAATACAACTTAGTATACTTAACTCTACTGTTTTGAGACACCATTAAGATGAATTATAATATACTTAAGTACAACTTTTTAAATTTTATTTAACTTTTGTAAACATATTTGGCAATGGCAACACATTCTGATTAAATTAGAAATACATTTCCAGTACATTCTAAATTTATTAACAGTAATCTGAAAAGTGGATTAAAGTATACTTTAAGTTGAATTAAAGAACATTTTAAATAAGTACAGCATTAGTAGAGAAAGTTGTACTTAAGTATATTTAAGTTGATCTTAATGGTGTCTCAAAATAGTACAGAAAAGTACACTAAGTTGTATTTGAGTATGTCTTAAGTAGCATTAATGGTATATCTTTAGTATACTAAGTACATTTTTAGTACTCCAAAATAACACATTTTAGTACACTAATTATGTGCATGTGAAGTATACTAAGTGTAATAAAATTTAGTATGCTGAAGTATACTTTTTTTACGCCTTGGTACCTGTGAGTCATCTTCCACCCCAGCTCTCGCTGACTCTAGTGGTATTTTCTCTAACTTTGGTTGTGGCAAGACTGTTTACAGTCGCCACTGCTGACATGGGTAGCTAACTCACGCCAGCCCTCAGGGGTCTGTTCCCTCCTGTCAGCTGTCTTTCCAAGCAGTCACTTGGTCTTTCCCTAGTTGTCAGCAGCCCTGTTCACAGCAGTCACTGGCTAGGCTAGTTGTAGATTCTGAATAAAACACAAGATACTTGTGCCCTATAAAGAGGATCAGCGCTCAGTGAAGAAACCCCTAGTCCATTATTATGTGCATCCCCAAGTCACCGTGCTGACCAATGGGTAGTAAGAAACTCACACCACACCAGGGTTGTCAAAACCTCGAAATCTGGAGAAAACTGCTAAACAATCTACTGGAGCAGAATGGCACATTGACTACATTCATTTAAAACATCTTGATTGCTAAATAAATAACCACACACATATTAAACTCTTTTTTATTCAGTGAAAAGTGTTGTTTGTGAAAGGTCAGATTTAAAGATATTTCCTGAGATTATCATCTGAAATGATTTTCTGAACCAACTGTAAAAGAATGCATATATTATAGGGTTCATAGTAGAATTCAAAAACCCCAACCATGCTGATGTGTCAAACAATAGGTCTGGTGTTGAGTTACCTATATAAGGATTAGTGATGACAGCCAAAAAATGGAGTCCAACTAAAAAGAAAAGCCCCCATTACAATAGCCAGTGTTTTAGTGGCTTTGTTCTGACTTTTGTTGGACTTATTTACCAAGCTCACACAGCCTGCATTCTTTATGCTCTTAAACTGTCTCTGTGCCACCAGGAAAATCTTCAGATAAACTCCAAGCAGTATTTTTGCTGGCAGGAAAAAGGAAACAATGGATGAAATTGTGCTTGAAATTTTGCCCTGAACAAAACCACATTGTCCTTCACACACAGCATGATTATAGAAAAACTCATCAAATCCCAAAATAGTAAACCTCAAGAAAATCGTTCCAAAGCCCAACATGGAAGAAACAGTCCAGCCCATAAAAATCATAATGAAAACAACATTAGTAGATATCCTTGTTCTGTAAAGCAGAGGGTGGCAAACAGCGTAGTATCGATCAACAGAAATGAACGACATATTTATAATTGATACTGTAACCAGTGAGACACTAAAACTCATGCAGACGTTACAGAGGATGTCACCAAAATACCAACAAGACTCTACAAGTCGAATCATGTTGGGAAACATGACAAACACCCCTAAGAGAAGGTCAGACATAGCCAGAGATAAAATCAGGTAGTTGGTTGGAGTATGGAGCTGCTTAAAATAAGTAATAGAGAAAATGACCAGAAAGTTTCCACACACTGTTAGAATGATTATGACCCTGATCATGAAGTAAAAAGTGACACGTAGGGGCATGGGAGAGTTTATCTTCAAGCATGAATTGTTTCTGGACTCAAAGCAGAATGCTGGCTCTATCTGTTTGAATTGAAAAAAATCAGGAATTGATTACTATAAAATAGATAGCATTTCCCCACATGTGCACCTATTTTTTGTTTTTCAAGGTTTAAGGTTATTTTTACCGTCCTTGACAACATGCCAACCAGGTAGGTTTAGAAAAGTTTTGGTAGGAACCAGGGGGAGTTGGGTTTTTTTTCTGTACACTCAGCGATGTGTTTCCAGTACTCAGTGGAAGATGTTTTGTGTTAGCTAGGTAATTTTGTGTAGGTACTCTTCTTTGTTGGGGGGTATTATTGACTGTTCTCTAAAGCCTAATCTTTGTGTGTTATACAGTGCTTGTATTGTATTAGGCTATTTTTTGCCGATGAAATCAGCAGGGGGTTATGTAAAGGGTTCCATATCTTTGTTTGTTTGTTTGTTCGTTTGTTTGTATGTGTACAAGATAACTCGAGAACGGAAAGTCGTATCTTCACCAAACTTTCAGGGAATATTGGGATAGTGACAGGGAAGAATTGATTAGATTTTGGTGATGATCTGTGCACCCATTTGGTTTTTCTTGAACTTTGAAATTTTGAACACCATAGTAATCAATGGGAGCGAGTTCCTCAGTGGCGCTGCTTAGGTGTGGGTCTGCCGCCTCAGACAGCCATTCTAGTTCTCCCTGAGTCTGTAGCTAGCTTAGCTAAGCTTTTGTTCACCAGTGGTTACAATTTGCTGTAATTTGTATGGGTAAATATTGTGTGCTACATTAGTAGTTTAAGTAGTTTAGTAGATTAAACTAGTCCTACTTTTGTGTAGTTTTGCACTGAGGTTCTCTCAGTTTAGTGGAAAGTGCCCTAGTTACTAGTGTAGTTTTTGTGTGTGAGCTTTGGTTTAGTTGTGTCAAATAATCACAATATAGTGCAGCTTTGTGGCCCATTTTTGTGAATCTCTGTGGAGAAATTTGTGGTTTATTGACAAGTGTGCTTTAGTGTGTTGCTATAATGGCATTTGAGTTAGACAGGTTTGTTAAGCAGCCTGATGCGAAGCAACTTTTTGTTTGCACAAAAAAGGATCTTCGTTCTGTAGCAGACCACTATGACCCTATTCAAGGTAATCTTAAAAAAGATGATTTGCGCTCTAAAATCATAAATTGGTTACTTGAACAGGGCATCTTGTGTGAAAAACCTGAACTGCCCATTGAGCAATCAGATGTAGAGCAGGAAAAGCAGAGTGAGTTATTTCCAGAAACATCAGAAGTGTCTGTAGACAGTTTCAGGATCAAGAGAGCTTGAGTTAAAGTTACAATTAAGAAAACTTGAATTGGAGATTGAGGCAAAGGAAAGAGAGCAGATCAGAAAGCAAGAGCTGGAGCAGGAAAGAATGCGTTTTGCTCATGAAAGAGAACTTAAGGAAATACAGTTGAGGGCTCAGACAGGGAGTAATGCTACTGATAAATCTGGCTCCTCTAGTTTCTCCAAATTTGATGTAGGTAAAAATATAAATTTGGTGCCTCCTTTCAATGAAAAAGATGTTGAGATGTATTTTTCACACTTTGAGTGGGTGGCGACCACCTTGGAGTGGACTAAGCACTGTTGGACTTTGCTTTTGCAGTGTTTTCTTTCTGGTAAAGCTCAGGAGGTGTATTCCTCACTAACTTCAGAGAAGAGCTTTGACTATGATACTGTTAAAGGGTCCATTTTGCGTGCAAATGAACTTGTGCCAGAGGCTTATAGACAACGTTTTTGTAGCTATTCCAAAGCTGAAAAGCAATCTTTTGTGGAATATGCATGAGAAAAAGAGATTTTGTTTGATCAGTGGTGCACCTCAACAAAAGTAGAAACAAAAGAAGATTTGCGACAGTTAATTCTCCTTGAAGAGTTAAAAAATTGTGTTCCAGAAGTTGTTGCAACCTATCTAAGTGAACAAAGGACAAAAACTGTAGCAGATGTGGCTATCTTGGCTGATGAGTATGTTTTAGCTCATAAAGTTTCATTTAGTGACCAGTATCAGACAGAGACTAAAACTTGCACTACTCCTCAGCGTCCTCACTTTTAAAACAAAAGTTCTGCCAGTTTTTCAGGTAGTAAAATCCCCAGTTCTAAAATCAGCAGTTCAGAACGTGTTTGTTTTTACTGCAAAAAGCTAGGCCATATGGTAGCTGACTGTTCAATTCTAAGTAAAAAGCAAAAACCTAAACCAGTGGCCTTGATTGGTTCTGTGCGTTGCCCACTTCCTGTTGTGAAAACTGAGCATGATCAGTCCTGCAAAAGTGTTTTTGAACCATCAGGTTTCGAACCATTCATTATTGATGGCTTTGTAGCACTGTCTGAATCTGACCATGCCGTTCCAGTCCGTATCTTGCGGGATACTGATGCCTTAAAGTCTATACTACTGCAGGGAGTGTTACCTTTGTCTGACAAAACTTTTCTTGGCTGTGATGCACTAATACAAGGATGTGAAATGCCCTATCTCAGAGCCCCTCTGCACACAGTGTATTTAAAATGTGGATTGGTCATAGGACCTGTGCAAGTTGGTTTGCACCCCTACATTCCAGTAGAAGGGGTCAGTCTCATTCTAGGTAATGACCTTGCTGGAGGAAAGGTGTTTCCTTCACCAGTTGTGACAGACAACCCTATGCTTACTGAACAATCTGACTCATAGTGAACTAAAACAAATGTGTTTATCCTGCTTGTGTCGTGACCCGAGCTTAGGCTCGTAAAGCTAATGAAACTAACCTTGCTGATACATTTATGGTTGACACTTTTGACACTGATAGCCAAGTGCGAGCGGCTAGTTCTGATGCTAAGCCCAATAGAGAGAGTAGTAGTGGTACCCCAGCTACTGTCCCAGAAGTTATTGAGTTGACACTGTGTGATCCTGATGTGACTGTTAGCCCACTTCCATCAGTTAGAGAACAGCTAGTTAAGTCACAGAAAGCTGATCCTTTTTTAGCTAAGTGTTTTGCAGCTGTTAAGCCTAAAGAAGAATTGTTGACTGTTCCCACTGGTTTCTTTGTGGAAGGTGATGTACTTATGTGTAAGTGGACTGCTGTTAATGATGGGTCTGACTGGAGTACCACCTACCAAGTTGATGTACTGACTTATGACAGGATACTGAGACACTTCTTTTGGCCGGGTTTAAAAGCTTCAGTGGTTGAGTATTGTCGTACTTGTCATGTGTGCCAGTTAGCAAGCAAGTCCAACTAGGTGGTTCCCCCTGCGCCTCTTCAGCCTATTCCTGTGATAGGGGAACCTTTTGAGAGACTTATTGTTGACTGTGTAGGCCCTCTACCAAAGTCAAAATGGAGTTTTCAATGTCTTTTGACTATTATGTGTGCTAACACGCGTTACCTTGAGGCAATACCCCTGTGTTCTATGAAAGCTAAGGTTGTTGTGAGGGAACTTGTGAAATTCTGCACTACTTTTAGTTTACCAAAAATCATCCAGACAGATCAAGGGACTAACTCCATGTCCAAGGTATTTGATCAAGTATTACAGGTTCTTAGTGTGAAACATCAGGTTTCTAGTGCCTTTCAACCTGAAAGTCAAGGTGCCCTGGAAAGGTTTCACCAGACCCTTAAATCTATGCTTCGCACCTACTGTCTTGAACATGGTCCTGAATGGGTTGAAGTTATTCCATTCTTGTTGTTTGCTGTCCGTGAAACTGTGCAAGACTCACTTGGTTTTAGCCCTGCCAAGGTACTTTTTGGCCACACAGTTAGGGGTCCTTTAAAGCTGCTGCGAGAACAACTGCTTGCAGAGGCCTCAACAACAGTACATGTACTTGACTAAGTCAGTTCCTTCCGTGAGCACCTTCACAATGCCTGTGAAGATGATAAACAGGCCTTGCCAGCTTCTCAAGTTAAAATGAAACAGCACTTTGAGAAAAAGGCAATGCAGCGTTCTTTTTGTCCAGGTGATTCTGTGTTGACCGTTCTGCCAATACCGGGATCACCATTGCAGGCCAGGTTTTCCAGGCCATATGTTGTTGAGAGGAAGTTGAGTGACACTGATTATGTTATTTGTACTCCAGACAGAAAGCGTAAGTCTTGTGTTTGTCATGTGAACACGTTGAAGTCTTATGCAGTTCGGTCCCAAGGGGAAAAAGGCCCCTTAAATGATGTTAGTTGTGTTAGTGCAGTTTCTGGTGTTACCACTTGTCCTATTGATGATGGTTTGACCAAAGAAAATGCCACTGCATTGGGTGCCCGGCTTCAAAACTCTTAGGCTCTAGAAAATCTAGAGGCTCACGTGTCTTACCTCCCTGCATCTCAAAAGTCGGATGTCCTCCAGCTGGTTAATAGCCATCCAGCTTTGTTTCAGATGTTCAAACTCGTACAAATGTCCTGCAACATGATATCAATGTAGGTGATAATGCTCCTATCAAGCAACATCCCTATCGTGTCAACCCTATTAAAAGAGAAATAATGCAGACAGAAGTTGAGTATATACTTACTAATGGTCCTGCAGTCCCCGTTAACAGCTCTTGGAGTTCACCTTGTTTACTTGTTCAAAAAGCTGATCAGACTCCCAGATTCTGCACAGACTATAGAAAAGTTAACAGTGTTACTAAGCCTGACTCTTTTCCTCTTCCTCGTGTGGAAGACTGCATTGAAAAGGTAGGAACAGCACATTTTGTGACCAAACTGGACTTGCTTAAAGGATACTGGCAAGTGCCCTTGACCCAGAGAGCATCTGAAATCTCTGCTTTTGTCACGCCTGACAATTTTCTTCAGTACACCGTCATGGCATTTGGCATGTGTAATGCCCCTCCCACCTTCCAGGCTAATGTGGACAGTGTTGTCTGGTGTACCTAATTGTGAGGCCTACCTAGATGATGTTGTTGTGTATTCACCTGACTGGGACAGTCCCATGAATACTTTGCACAGTGTTTTTGACCACTTTGAGAAAGCGTCTTTAACTCTGAAGCTCAGTAGATGTGAGTTTGTGAAAGCCACTATTGCTTACCTGGGTAAGGAAGTAGGTCAGGGACAGGTTCACCCCATTGCAGCCAAGATCAGTACTGTGGTTCAGTACCCTGTCCCCACTACTAAACACCAGTTCAGACATTTCCTTGGGTTAGCAGGTTATTATAGAGCGTGCTGTTGTAACTTTGCCACCATTGTTGCATCCCTGACTGACCTTGTCAGTCCAGCTAGGGAGTTGGTGTGGGACTCCAACTGTGAGCAGGCTTTTCAAGCTGTTAAAGCTTTTCTGTGCAACTCTCCTGTATTTGCTGCCCCTGATTTTGCTGTTATTTGCTGTTTATTTATTTATTGTACACACAATAATTAGTAAGCCTTTCCATTAGGGATGGGTATCTTTCACATTTGAACCGTTACGGTACCGATGCCTTGTACCTGCAAATCAGTACTATGACACAACGGTTCCCATTTTTGTTACTTTTGTGTGTATATGTGATAATGAATGTTATTTAGTTTATAAAAAAAAAATTTACTGGAACTTATATAAATAAAAACATGAAAACATATCATTTTTCTGCGGTATTAGTTTAAGCAGACTGTGTTTGTCTATTGTTGTGACCTAGATGAAGATCAGAACACAAAATTTATGACCAATTTATGCAGAAATCCAAGAAATCCCAAAGGGTTCACATACTTTTTCTTGCAACTGTATATTGTCGCTGATATAAAATCTTTGGTCCACATTTTGGAATTTTTTTCCTTCCTAACAGTTGCAACAATGTTATGAACACTTAGCCCAACAGGGGTTGAAATTACCTTGGAGCACAGATCAGCAGCATTAGTATATATGTGACCTGTACATGTTGATGTTTTTACCCCTGAGATGTTATATGAAACTCTGGTAGGTAAGTCAACAATTTGAGTGAAGAGTTAATAATCTCTTTTTTAAGGCATATGTATTTGATTGTCAATTGATATTTAGGTCACCAAGAAGATAGAATTCTTTACCGCCATCCACCACCTTATGAAGCATATCCCATAAAGTCTCAGTATATCTAACATTAGAGCTGGGTGGCCTCAGGGGCGCAACTACCTACTTTCTGAGGGGTATGCAGAGACATTACAGCCCCCACCAGCAGACAAACCTGGCTTGCATAGAGTGAGAGCCAGCTCCCAGTTTTTTTTTTTTCCTTTCGCTGCTTAGCTCTCACAGTGCTCAGCCCCAGCTCTGGTCAGAACTTTGCTTTGATTGGCCATCATGGCGGCCATGCAGACAATCACATGTGAGGATAAAGGATTATACCATTATGTGAAAACAGAGAGGGAGGTGTCACTAACTGATCCGTCCCGGAACTGTACTGTGCATGTGCAAAAACACGTCTACATCCGCTCGGCATAAATTCTAACCATAACCAGTGGAATTTAAATGCTAAACCTAAGAATGGTTTTGTAACTGAATAAATGCATAAAATTAGGCAATTTTAAGGCTTCTCATAAAAACACTGAATGCAAAAGGGTTTTCAACACACTAACCATATTTTTTGTGAAGTTAAGGTAAAATATAAGGCTACAAAAGATCCTAAATAAAGAGCTGTTCAGGAGTCGAAAGAGCCGGCTCTTCTTTGGGAGCCAAGCCAAAAGTGCCAAACTTCCCATCAGTATGAGGGAGGCTCCAGATGAGGCCTGGAAAACTGAGGGTGGGGCCTGCTGAGGTTGACAGGCCTTAGATGAAATCCTCTCAGATCCTTTGAGTCCTCTGAGATTGCAATTGACTAGAAGTAACACACTTGACTGCTGGTATTGACAAGGCCTATTCAGAAGGAGCAGCAATTTGCCATTTAGATAGTTGTATTTTACATTTGACATAGAACACTGCTGCTCAGTGCTGCTGCTGCTCATCAAATGTGGTCCATCCAGGGCAAACAAGCTTAAAACAAATGTACAATGAAGCATGGTGTCTATATAAATGGATAAAGGTATAATAGTTTTCACATTAAAATATTACAAACTACTTATGAAACTAAGCGAACTACTTCCTGGCAGATCCTGACAGACAGCTTCACACAGCATCAGCTGTGCCGAGTTCAGGCCAAGCTTTAGAATGCATGAGGCCCGTAGGCCTTAAGTCTTGGAGGCCCCCCAACGACCACCTCATCTCACACCACCCGGCCCCTCCACCACACATATATTGTACTGTTACAGATTACTGTATGAATTGCAGCCAGTGGAAATACCTGTAGCTTATACAGGATTTACACACAAAGGTTCAGGTTGTGATCAGAAACTGCAGCTGTTGATCACAACCTTAAAGACAACACCTGTGTACCTGATCTGTCTTACAGGATTTACTCATGTTTGCAATGATACTTTCCATGGCTAGCAGTAACATCATCAGTAGTAAATAATGCACACACTGCTAGCAGGAATGGAGTGGAAAAGAAGGACCCACTACTTAATAGTTTAGCCCTGGCTACACTCCTTTTTCTGCCACATCCTACCTGTGTTAGGTAGATTTTTTTCTACAGGTTCATCAATCAAGACAAAATAGATCAAAGCTCTGAACAAAGAGTGGCTCTTTAAAAGCTGCAACCTGAATTTAAGAGGGCCTTTTGCGCAAACTAAGCCTATATAAGTAATGAAGTGAGCCAGACTAAAAGTATTAACCTAACCTTCTAGAGAACATTTTTATGACATTATTAAATGCTGAGGAGTTTGTCAACTTACTGAGTTTATTAAAAGCTCTGAAGCTTTTACATGCTAAAGATTTGGAATTTGCATGTTGTTTCACTTTTAATTGCTTCCTCTTTAAGTTTAAATGTGGGATGCTGCTTTTTTAGTTTAGTCTTTAACACTGACAATTTATTTCTATATGCTGCAGGTTTAAGTTTTAAGGAAATGCTTATTATATAGAGTTTTAAAGTTATATAGATATATATCCATCTATTTAAAAAAAATATATTAAGGGAAAGGCAAAAAATATATTTTAAATTTTTAGACAGATAAACTGTGGGAACCACTGGCCCTGTCACACGAAAAGTGCAAGCACATGTCATCACCTCCACTAATAAATTTGTATGATTTAGATTATCACTGTTAGAAATTGGGGTACTCTACAAGTGTGCTAGAGTGGGAGAAAGCCTACCTTATGCAATGGTCTTTTGTGTCTTCCTCCTCGAAAACTCCTCCACAACATCATTGAAGTTTAGTTTATCTTACAAAAAGTCATAAGGATTTTTGTATTTTTTTTTTTAACCTATTCACCAATAATGTCTAGCTTTTATCTTGGCTTTGTCACTGTGACAAAGTGTCATGTGAGATCTACATTTTAGAAAGCTTACAAATGTTTTTATAGATTGTGAAAAAAATTGAGAGGTTTTTTAAAATAGGATTATTACTTTTAAAACATTAAAACTTCTGGTATCCCTAAAGTGCCTTTAATAACAGTTGATTCAGAGGATCAATGTGATTGACTATTAAAAGTCAGCAGGATGTTTAGGATATTTTCCTCTCACTATGAGATCAATAATTGCATAAAACCATGTTAAATACACTATGAGACAGTAACTTTTTTAGTGTCATCAGTCAGACCTCCTATTCTATCCTCTTCAACATCACTGATCAGACTGGAACAGTCTCTCTGGCAAGCCTAAAGTCGTCTTTTCGTCCATTAATTAATTTCACTATCTAATGTCAGACTGACATGCATATCAATATTATGGGGCAGATCCACTAAGATTATTTGCTCGGACTTAAGCATGAGAATTGTGCCCACAGATTACCCCCCTTTTTTGTAACCAATTCACTAAAGAATTATCCCTGATTATATGCAGATGCAAAACCGTTTACATTTATTTGATGGAGATGATGAGACATCACAGCTGTTTACATAAGACTGCACCAGTCTTTTATTAGAGACTATAGTGATCTTTACACTCTTTTTAAATAAATTATTTTCAGACCGATGTTGTGTTTATTTTCACCAAATCTCCCCGTGCGCAATAGCAATGCCTCCATCATCCATATGTGCTTGTTCTCTCCCTTTCAAAAGAATAATCAAAGAAAACAATGAAATTACTGGAGAAACACCAGTCTGTGCTGATCTTATTCTTTCTGACAGCAGGATTAAATACCTTGGACTACTTTTGAGCTAGAAATCAAAACATCTCAGTGCAGGACATGCAGTGCGTGCTGCGGAGTCTTTTCATTGTACCAATCATAAACAATTTACAGTCAAACAGGTGTGGTAACGGATAACTAATGAAATGCTGGTGAAATAAACCGCTGGATGTCACAAAATTTACTTCAAATGAACAAAGATAAAACACAAATCCTGGGTGCAGGTCCACAAAAAAAGAGACAAGAATTCATATTAGTTGCATCTTTATGTCCTCTTAAGTAAAGAGAGCATGTCAGGAATCTTGGTGATAAAAATATAAAGTTTCAACATCACATAGCTGCTGTTACCAACACAGCTTTCCAGCACAATCGGGTCATTCATGTCTCTGTCTGATTCTGAAAACTGCTTCATGCATTGCTTTCTACAGATTAGATTACTGTAACTCCCTCTATGCTGGACATTCAAAAAAGACCCTTGATTGTCTTCAACTCATCCAAAATGATGAAACTCGAGCTCTAACAGGGACAAAGAAAATAGAGCACAATTTATTTAAAAAAAAAAAAAAAAAAAACTCTATTGGATGGATGTATCCTATCAGGATTTATTTTAAAGTACAACTTTTAGTTTAGAAATCTATGAACAGTATAGCACCCCAATATCTTTCAGTCATCCAATCAGCTCATCAGGTTTGGGCCTCATAAATGAACACAGAGTTAAAAGTAAATCCTTATTCCTACGAGAACTTTCAAGTGTCACTTTAAAGTTTTGACTACTTTTTTGTTAAAACTACTTTTTACTATTTTATTTTAGAATTGGAAATTACATTTAAATCATAAAGTTAAATATTATATTACGCAACAATCCATTGTCTATGTGCACACAAACTTCATTTCCCCCCTGCACAAATCAGGGCCTGGACCCCCAACCAAAAATTTTACAATTACTCCTGCTCTGAAACTATATGAGCATGCATCAGGTTGACAGTCAGCTGCAGCACAGAACAGTCTTTTGAACATTTCTCCATCATTGATCTGATTCACAGAGACACTGCTGCGTGCGTCTCTGTCAGCTTCAGACAAATACCAAACACTAACTTAGAAAAGACAGTTGGTACTGCTTAAAGGGATATTTCAGGATTTTTGAAGTTGGGTTGTCTGAGGTACTTGGCTATAGTAGTGGCATTACTATCCAGTGATTTCTGTAAAAGTTGATCCTGTGGTTACTACGAGCTCAGAGAGATCCACGGCATAGGGGCTGTAGATAGGAACATTGTATCAACGTAGTTTAACCAGTTGTTGAAAATATGCTGGCTCGCCTGTGCACTGTGTCGAAAAAATACAAAGCACTTCATTTCTCCCAAAAAACCCCTCTCTGTCAGGCCCTAATTGGGCTACTGCATATATGGCTTGACCCCCCAAAAATTCTAACAAAAAGTTTCTCAGTGGTTTACAGTGGTATCAGATGTACTTAAAAACATACTAAAAGTTTACCAAAGTTGACTCCAAAAAAAAAAGCCCCATTTTCAAAATGGTGGCCGTCAGGTCCTGAAAATGACTGTTACTCCTTTGTATTCCTCCTAGACCAGGAAAACTGGTGCCTGATACATGTTTTGGCCATGTAATATTCTAATTAGCTTATTTGCATGATAGATAAGTGATTACAAGTAGAATTATATATTAAAGCAATTAGGTACAAGCATATTTATGAGAAAAATAAGTACAATTTCCCTTAAGTAATTGCATATTTCACCTTTCTCATATCGTTTGGCTGAGTGTTGGTGGTTTCTGTGGTTCATTACAATTCTTTGGATTCCAATAAAGAATAAATTCATTAGAACTGTGTGGTACTGTAAAAAATTAGTCAAAGCAGGGCTGCCACATGAAGGCTCAGTACCGCTAACCCCTTTTATTTTTTGTATTTTATTTTTTATATATATATATATATATTTTTTTTTTAACATTTTTTATAATACTTTTTATTGCCTTTTGTTTTATATATATTTTTAATACTTTTCTTATTTTAACATATCTTTTTCTATTTTCTTCAGTTGTTTCCTCTTATTCTGTTTTTTTTTTTAATACTTTTTTTGAACTGTGACCCTGACTTGATTTGCCATTAGTCGTCACACTCTTCCTCCCATAGAGGTTGATTATAGGGTTTCTCACAATTCCCAACTTGACATGGTCCACAAGCAGGCATGCATGGTAGTCCATATACCCTGCAACTGCACCGTTGTGTTTGGCAGGCAGTTGTGCAGTGGATCATCTGCAGGAGGCTTTCTGGGGCAGCAGTCTTACTGGTCATAACGGGCAGGAACTGGTTGTTCACCAGTTTCCATCCCCAATCCACTGTGTTCATGTCACCTTCCCTTCCAATCCACACCATGATCTGGAAGTAAACTCTTTGGCAGTGGTATTTGGTTGAGGACTCAGTTGGAGGCAGACATTCTGGGGTAACAAACGATTTGGCGGTAACGATTTTCTTGTTAAAAAGGTTGCAGCACAGCATGTAGATCACGGCCATAATACTCGATCCTGCCTTTCACAGTGAAAGCCCATTGATCTGCACGATTGTCACAACACTCAAGAATGGACTCTGCAAGTGTATCAGTCTTAACACTACTTGCATCTTTACTTCCATGTGTTTTTGTAGTACCACAGAAAAGACAATTAGTTTGGCTGTTGAAAAGACCAGTTGCTACTCTGGCACTACTCTTTGGTGGTTCAGCTTTATTCTCTTGCTGGGTTTTAATATCTTTTTTAATTTATGTACTTCTGTCGACATTTTGAGTGTACTATTTCACCAGTGGAAATGTGTACATCATCGCCTCTTTGTACACTTGCATTGTTGATTCCATCAGCTCCCTTCTGACGAACCTCAACCACATCAGAGCCATCTCTTAAGTTTTTACAGCAAATGGGGCAAGTTTCTTGGTTTTCAACAACATGACTCATCAAAATTGAATTTGGAGTGTACTTTTTCCTCAACCTAATTCAACAATGTCATCCTCTCTTAACACACTCACAATGTTGGCCTTTTTCATGTGTTAGAAGTCTGTCTAATGTTCTTTTGACACCGCCATAAAATGACACTTAAGCATTTGTCTGAGAATAAGACATTTGTGCTGTAATATAGGAGTTTTGACAGTAGCGTTACCATGGAGACAGGCCCCTCCTGTTGCCAGAAGGCAGGAAAATAACTGTTCCCAGGGAGAAGGGGTGGGGTGGGGGATGAATGGGGGGGTGGGTGGTTTAAGTAGTCAAGGATAAATCTTGTTTGAGCAACATGGTATACACTATGCTGCCAACAACATTTCAATGAGGCAAGCAATTTCAAGTGTCAGAATCCCCCTCTCCCCTTCTGAATTGCTGAAAATTGTGAATTTAGTTTTGTTGGGTTTAGTATAATGCCACCTTTATACTCAAAAACATCCATATATGATGCATTACATATGTATCACCTTATTCAGATTGAAATGAGTGACCATTTTAGAGGGTTCACACAGGCCTCTGTTTGGGCTAATTCAGTTGTTCAAGACTAAAAGTTATACAACTCCAATTTAAGTTGCTTTTGGGTGCAATAACTTTTACATGAATGTAAATGAATGACAAGTTTGTGTTTTAGCAAAAAAATAAAAATAAAATAAAACGGAGCAATTCACCTGCCATTCAGGCCAAGAGGTGGTTTGGGTGGTGTTAAAGTTTTATAAATAACAATTCTTTTTGTAAGGCCTTGTGAAACCTTATTGTAGCACAGCACTGATGTTTCTACGCCAGACTGATTAATGAGGGCCACTGTGAGGAATACCCTGCCCTCTAACAATGGTTCCCAACTGTTGGTGTAAATATACCAAAAGAGTACTTTGTAAATATCGATATATCGATACTGTAGTATCCATAGTCACACCACTAGTTCACGGTGGGCTTACATGGTGGTATCAATTGGGGTTTGTGATGGTATCTCATTACAGTAAGTACCCTGTCTAGTGATTGTATTTTATTATAAATTCTCACGATTTACCTGTAGGAGTTAATTGTTTTAACGTTTCATAAACCTCTAGAAATAAAATAATTTTCTTAACTTTTTTTGTTTCCTCCTTTCTTCGGGTACTTTTAATGATAATTTTCTTAGTAACACATAAACAACCCTTAATTGTGGATCAAACGCACGTCTCCTGCTTTTCCTTAAACTTGTAAATTTGTCAACACCCTTACACTTGACGTAGGGGTCTTTCCCTGGCCCAAGGGTTTATTTTGACCTTACATGTGTCTTTAATAGTGTGTCTGGCCACGTAAGCATGTAGCACTACCATTTCTTCATGTAGATGTGATTAAGCAGATAGGTTTATACTGATGGTGTGTAAACAAAATTGAGATTTAAATGTGTGTAATACTGAAAATTACTGTGACAGAGAGTAAAGGCCCACAGCATCCCAGAAAAGATGTTACCAACTTATTTTTCATGATTTTGAAGCTGTTTTTCATGACTGAAATTTGGCCTGTTGGTTCATAACACAGCTATTTGTCATTCAATATTACTAAAATACAGATTTTTTTTAACACTTAAAATACTGATTGATGCAGTAGGAAGTTAAAGCTAGAGAAAGACTTCTCTCAGCCATAACTGAGCAATGACTGATTTCCAAACATATTACTTTGTCTGATGATAATGTGATAATATGTGGTAATGATGATTTACATTAGTGTCGAGTTGCCTGTTTAAGTGGATGTTTATTTGTACTTGTAATGGCATTAATGGCTTTGAAAAGAAATGTGTTTCACTACAAGTTACAATAAAAAGTAAAGGAGTTACTGTACCCAACACTGTTTTATTTGATATTGTATCAACAGCAGTGGCATTAGTGTTTGGTTAGTGCAGTTTGTTCCTTGTCTTTTTCATGCGTGCGTTTTGTTGCACGTCTATGCATGAATAAATCCTGTGTCAGAGAATTATGTTTATCTTTTGTTTTCTTTTCACTCTGTCATCATGGTCTTGGTGATCTAAGCTCAAAGCCACATGTGACACTTAGCCTGTGACAAAACATGCTAGATGGGTTTGGGCATGTTTGCACCTGTACGCAATTAGTGCCAATTTTTTTGTGGATAAGGAGCAATAGAGGAGCTATATGTGGGTGCAATCTCGCTCTATAGTCTGCAATATTGGCACTGTGCAACAAATTTTAGTGGATCTACCCCTTAACTAGCATTTGTGCTTTTTTACTGTATGACCTAGGCATCTTTTATATCAACTGTAACTGACATTCAACAGGTTGCAATTCAGAAAGATACTATTCACAAGTTTAGACAAACACAAAGTTTCAAGAAAACAGATATACTGGAGCAGAATGGCACATTGACTACATTCATTTAAAACATCTTGATTGCTAAATAATTAACCACACACAATTTAAAGTTTTCATCAGTTTATTCAGTCAAAAGTGTTGTTTCTGAACGGTCAGATTTAAAGATATTACCTGAGGTTATCAACTGAAATGCTTTTCTGAACCAACTGTAAAAGAACGCATATATTATAGGGTTCATGGCTGGATTAAAAAATCCCAACCACATTAAAGTTTCAAATAATAGTGGTGGTACTGAGTTACCTATATAGGGATTAGTGATGACACAGACAAAAATTGGGATCCAACAAGAAAGAAAAGCCCCCATTACAATAGTCAGTGTTTTAGTGGCTTTGGTCTGGCTTTTGTTCAACATTTTTACTGAGCTCACACAGCCTGCATTCTTTATGCTCTTAAACTGTCTCTGTGCCACCAGGAAAATCTTCAGATAAACTCCAAGCAGTATTATTGCAGGCAGGTAAAAGGAAACAATGGATGAGACTGTACTTGAAATTTTGCCCTGAACCAAAACACATTGTCCTTCACACACAGCATGATTATAGTAAAACTCATCAATTCTCAAAATAGTAAACCTCAAGAAAATCATTCCAAAGCCCAACATGGGAGAAACAGTCCAACAGATAAAGATCATGATCAACACAGCATTAGTAGATATTCTTGTTCTGTAAAGCAGAGGGTGGCAAACAGTGTAGTATCGATCAACAGAAATGAACGACATATTTATGATTGATGCTGTAACCAAAGTGACATTAAAACTCATTACAGAGGAAGTCACCAAATTACCAACAAGACTCTACAAGTCGAATCATGGTTGGGAACATGACAAACACCTCTAAGAGAAAGTAAGACGTAGCCAGAGATAAAATCAGGTAGTTGGTTGGAGTATGGAGCTGCTTAAAATAAGCGATAGAGAAAGTGACCAGAAAGTTTCCACACACTGTTAGAATGATTATGACCCCAATAATGAAGTAAAGAGTGACACGTAGGGGCATGGGAGAGTTTTTCTTCAAGCATGAACTGTTTCTGGACTCAAAGCAGAATGCTGGCTCCATCAGTTTGAAAGGGAAAATATTTAATTATCAGGAATGGATTAAAATAATACCTACAGCATTTCCATCCTTTTTTTAAAATTAAATTTTCTGTCTTCTTTTTCTTCAAGGTCCAAGGTCATCTTTTTTTGTCCCTGGAGAGAGGATTTTGCTTTGCAGTCAGCAGTAAAACATACATTGATCAGATGTTATAAATCCCTCAGGCTGACAATACATAGATTATGAAAATGCTGAAAATAAGTTAGAGTCCAGTGGATGGTAAAACCTGAAGTAAAAACATTCAAAATAATCATGACAAAATAAAGACCATTTAAAAAGACAACGAATGCTCTTTGTCCGGTCAGCTGTCAAAAGGAAGCAAATTCTGTCACTTAATATTAAGTTATACTCAAAAACAAAAGGGGCATAAGTATTCACTTGCGTTATTGCAATGACATTATCTGAAAAAAATAGGCATATTTCTCAGGACAAAAATTCAGATTTAAAATTTTGTCTAAGGGGTTGTTAAAGAAAAGCAAGCCCTCTGCTTTCTGATTTTGCAGGATGTTTCTGCAAACCTGTTCTCTAAAGCATTCAGTATAAGCTCTGAGTAAAATGGTTTTAGTTGACCATCAAAACAGAATTTGCCACACCTGTAGTTGGCTGCACTAAAAGAGCTCCTGTCTCTGAGGCCAGTAAAGTCAGAGGTTAAATAAAAGACCTTCAGGTTGTGAGATTGGACGGTCTGTCCCAGCAGGCACAGAAAAACAAACACTCAGGAGACTCTTATTGCGCGATAAGAAAATTATCGCACGTTAATCTTTTCACTAAAGGGGCTTACAGACACACCGCCAAACACATGTAGTAGGCTACCAACACGCCTCCAGTCATTTCTAGTGGGAGGAGGGCGGAGGTTTGGGTCTGCTGTGAGCAGGCTTACGCTCCACTGAACTGGAAAACGTCTGTTTTTAATAAAGAGTGGATGCTTGGCTGTGTGATTACAACCAGTAGTAGATATTACATGTTGTTTGCACATAAGCACAAACCAGAGGTTGCGCTGGGACAGAGCGCAGTACCAGCTTTATGACATCATCGTAAAAAATAAACTTCTTTAAACAGCGCAGCAGTTTGTTCACATTTTTCCTCAATAAAGGGCGGAAATCATCAGAATCCAGTCAATAAATGGTCTGCTGTGACTCACCTTACAGATGAACACAGGCTGGAGTCAATGAGAGGAGATGCAAAGGCAATAAAAGTCTCCTGTCACCTCAAAAACTGCTGTATCTTTGCAGCACGAGCCCATTTAATCCTCTGAGCTGCACGTAAATGTGCAGATACGAAGAGCGAAACTGCTGGCATCTTAAAGGTAATTTTATCATCCATGGATGCGTGATGGACTTTTTGCCGGGTCAAAACAAAAACAATATTCTTCTCCTTTCTCCTCCTTTGCGGGGTTGTAAACCAACTACGTGCGTACCGCCACCTGCTGTTTCAGACCGAGTAAATACGCAAGTGCGCCAGGGCACGGTTCGATATTGCTAGTGTGAAAGCATGCCTGCGGGGGAAAGGGGAGGGGGAGGAATCGCGCTGCAGCGCGGTTCGAATCAACTGGGTCTAATATGAAAGCACCTTAAAATCCCGCTGGATCCATCCTGACAGAGAGCTTCATACAGCACACGCTCATGCATCACAGCGCTGAAACAAGTTGGCGAGATGGAGAACAACTTTTTAATTCTGTCTCTGTTATGACCTGTGAGTAGGCTACAAATGTATGCCTTTATCTGTTAGATTTTCATGACTGATATCATGGAAACTACGGTGTTAAAGTAAGGTTCAGAGAGAGAGAGAAAGAGGGAGAGAGGGGAGAGTCGGGCGGCGGTGAGCGAGAGAGAACAGGCGCTGATCTGAATCATCCTTCACTCATCTCTTTGTTATATTTCCATTGTTGAAATCCACATGATAAATGAGCAAACTTTGGTGTTTAAAGTGAGGGTTCAGTGGTGAGCAAGCGAGGTGTTCTCAAGCAGTCTGTGATGCATTTTCCTTAATATTTATATAGGTCAAGCATTTTTTAATGTCTTCAGTAAAATTCAAATCTAGCATTTTAATCTAGATTAATATAGATTAACTACAGGATTGCAATGAGATTAATCTAGATTAAAAAAATTAATCTATGCCCAGCATTAGTTTTTTTTTTGTCAACCAACGTAATGAAAATACCAAACTAGAAATGAGTGTAGTGTTCAAACTACAACTTAGTGGACTTCCTCATTGTAAATCTGTGTATAAATCTAAATAATAATAATAATAATAATAATAAATCACGTTTGTGTTTATGTAAAAATAATCTAAGTAGAATTTAAGACCAGGTCTTTGCCCACCATGCAGTTTCCAGATCATTACCTCAAGTACAGTGAGAGATAAAACCAGTATTCAGTTCATATATCAGTTTATGAGGTTTTGGTAGGATCAGCTTGCTAGCTTTAAAAGCTTTTGTTTAGATGTATTCCAACTGATGCTACCATCACAAAATCAGTTTGAGTACAAAGTTGGTATGTCTCTTTGTGCTCAATATCTGTGGAAATGATCATGGTGTGGGTGAAAGCTGAATCTATCAGCATCCTGAGATGTCATGGGCCTAAACTGACCTAACACCTCTGAAGGAAGGTGCTGACAACATCCTGTACATATATGAGCTGCCTCCATCCACCAAGTCTCATGGTTAGGTTGTGGGTTCATTGGAAGTGTGGTACAATAGTTGGGATAAGTGTTGTCACCACACTGAGCCTGTATATTTTAGTCATAAGAATAAATGTCCCTGGCAGTCTTAACCTATTGCAACTTACACATGAAGACAAAATTAATAGGCCTCCTATGAAAATGTCATTGATTTAAACAAATTTCTCAAGTGCAGTTAAACAAAGAAAATAATCTTTAGCACAGCTTTTTCAAACATATTGCTTCTATTTTGGATGCTGAAATTGTTTTACTTTGCACACAGAAATGAAAATATTCTACAAAAACTAAAAACTACCAGGGTCACAATTATTAGCCCCCCTAGTGCTAATACTCAGTAGTGTCTTCTTTTTGATGTAGAACAGCCTGCAGTCGCTTCTTGTAGTTTTCAGCAAGTCTCTGACACGTCTTCTGAGGAATCCCAGCCCATTCTTCTTTTGTGAATCTCTCAAACTCCTCCATCCAGATGTGATGGCCTTCTGGCATGGACCTTGGTCTTCATTTAACCCCACAGATTTTCAATGGGATTTAAGTCAGGGCTTTGTGTAGGCCACTCAATAAAGCTCACTTTGGTCTTCTGAAGGTAGTGACATTTGTTTTGGGTCGTTGCCATGTTGGAAGACAAAGCAATGACCCAGATCCAATTTTGTTGCTAACTGCTTCAGGTTTTTTTTTTTTTTTTTTTTTTTTTTTTTTTAAATCTCCACATATCCTTCTTGCTACATGGTTTCTTCCACCTTGACAAAGTTCCCATTTCCAGATGCACTGAACCCTTGCAACAGTATAATACTCCCACCAGAGATGCACACAAGTAATTTTTGCATGTCCAAGTCGAGTCTCAAGTCTCCCATGGTTATTAATGAGCATACTTTGATCTGCTTCTGATGTCCTGCTTAGACCACTGCATCATTATATCTAAGGAATTTAGAACCTGTACTGTATTATCAAGATCAGCAGGGTGGGGTAGTTATTGTCTGTGACCAGCTCACTGTGGTGCGTGCATGTGTACGCTTACACATAATCAGGGCTGGACATTAACTTTTTTTGCACACCTGCCACTGTGGCTAATGGCTACTAGCCACTCAGTGTTTCCACTAGCCACAATTCTGTTGTTGGGAAACCATGTGTTACACAGTGGCTTGCAAAAGTATTCATACTCCTTGAACTTTTTCACATTTTTTTCATGTTACAACCACAAACCTAAATATATTTTATTGGGATTTTGTGTGACAGAGGAATATAAAGCGGCACATTATTGTGAAATGGAAGGAAAATTATACATGACGTTAAAAAATGTTTACAAATGAAAATCTGAAAAGTGTGGTGTGCAAACAGGAAGCAGGAGGCGCTCAGCGAGGACAGAGGGTAGACAGTGCTCTGCAGAGACAGGGATGGATAACTGAAGCTCTTGGTCACAGGAATGCCTCAGTTCCTGGGAACAGGAGGGCTGAGGCTCTTAAAAATAATAAATAACTTTCCAAACTAATTAATTCATCAGTTTATTCAGTGAAAAGTGTTGTTTCTGAAAGGTCAGATTTAAAGATATTACCTGATGTTATCAACTGAAATGCTTTTCTGAACCAACTGTAAAAGAACGCATATATTATAGGGTTCATGGCTGAATTCAAAAAGCCCAGCCACGCTAATGTTTCAAACAATACTGGAGATACTGAGTTACCTATAAAAGGATTAGTGATGACACAGACAAAAAATGGAGTCCAACAAGAAAGAAAAGCCCCCATTACAATAGCCAGTGTTTTAGTGGCTTTGGTCTGGCTTTTGTTCGACGTTTTTACTGAGCTCACACAGCCTGCATTCTTTATGCTCTTAAACTGTCTCTGTGCCACCAGGAAAATCTTCAGATAAACTCCGAGCAGTATTACTGCTGGCAGGTAAAAGGAAACAATGGATGAGACTGTACTTGAAAGTTTACCATGAATAGCAGTACATTGTCCTTCACAGACAAAATGGTTGTAGTAAAACTCCTCAATTCCCAAAATATTAATCTTCAAGAAAATTATTCCAAAGCCTAAAATGGGAGAAACAGTCCAACAGATAAAGATCATGATCAACACAACATTAGTAGATATTCTTGTTCTGTAAAGCAGAGGGTGGCAAACAGCATAATATCGATCAACAGCAATGAACGACAGATTTATGATTGATGCAGTACCCAGTGTGATACTAGAACTCAAGCAGACGTTACAGAGGAAGTCACCAAAATACCAACAAGACTCTACAAGTCGAATCATGGTTGGGAACATGACAAACACACCTAAGAGAAGGTCAGACAGAGCCAGAGATAAAATCAGGTAGTTGGTTGGAGTATGGAGCTGCTTAAAATAAGCAATAGAGAAAGTGACCAGAAAGTTTCCACACACTGTTAGAATGATTATGACCCCAATAATGAAGTAAAGAGTGACACGTAGGGGCATGGGAGAGTTTTTCTTCAAGCATGAATTGTTTCTGGACTCAAAGCAGAATTCTGGCTCCATCTCTTTGAAAAGGAAAATTATTTCTAAATAATCAGGAATGAATTAAAATAATACATACAGCATTTCCATACACTTTAAAAAAAATTCTGTCTTCTTTCTCTTCAAGGTTCAAGGTCGTCCTTTTAGTCCCTTGGAAAGGAGGTTTTGCTTTTCAATCAGCAGTAAAACACACATTGATTAGATGTTATAAATCCCTCAGGCTGACAATACATAGATTATGAAAATGCTGAAAATAAGTTAGAGTCCAGTGGATGGTAAAACCAGAAGTAAAAACATTCAAAATCATCATGACATAAAAAAGAACACAGCATGAGCACACAATTATACATTTAAAATGACAATGAATGCTCTTTGTCCTCTAAGCTGGCAGGTAAAAAGGAAGCAGATTCTGTCTCTTAAGACATTATACTGAAAAACAAAAGGGGAAGAAATATTTACTTGCATTATTGTGCATAAGCTTACAACAACATAGGCATTGCACTAATACCTATGATTGTTAAAGATTGTTGCTGGGCAACCAGAGCAGTTGGCAGCAAGAAAGATGCACTCTTGAGTTATATCTTGGACTTGAAGTGTTTTTCACAATTAAGTTATGTTGAAACCTGTGAAAACAAAGAAGATGGATGGTCCAGGACACCTTTGCATGATGTTTCTGCAAACCTGCTCTCTAAAGCATTACATCTAATCTCTGAGTAAAATCATTTTCAGTCAGCCATCTGTCAGCTCATTCAATAAAAGAAAATACTGTTAATAATTTCATCCATCACTATTCATAAATAACACATGACTAACCTTCCATGGTTGTCTGGATAGTACAGCCAGCAGAGCAGGATTTGCCACATCCGTGTTTGGCTGCACTAAAACAACTCTCTTTCTCTGAGGCCAGTGAAGTCAGAGGTTAAATAAAAGACCTTCAGGGGGTAAGATTGGACAGCCTGTCCCAGCAGGCACAGAAACACAAGGCAACAAGGATGAATATTCCTCCTCAATCCAACAATGAGTTTAAGGACAACTGAAAGTTTTAATCATTTGATTTAAAGTTCAGAGAAAGTCTGACAATTGACACACATGAATTGAATGATGTGTGAACTGACTACCTCAAATCTTCATGTTTCAAAACTAAGGTGTTCAAACTTCACCTTAGGTTTGTGTACATGCTCATGGAAAATCTGTTTATGAATCTAAATCATGTTAGTGTTTATGTACAAATAATCTAATTAGAATTTTAAGACCAGCTCTTTGCCCACCATGCAGTTGCCAAATCATCACCTCAAGTACAGTGAGAGATAAAATCAGCATTCCAGTTTAAGACTTTATGGCAGGATCAGCTTGCTAGCTTGTTGTTTAGAATATGACATTGTTTAGCCTATCTTTTTTTGGCGGGTGTGGGGGGTAAAACAGTGACTATATTCTGCACTCCCTGAGCATTCCAGTGTAGTTTGTCAGTTAAAATATAGCTTTTTGTTAAATGAGAGACCGGTTCTTTTTATTTTGTTTTTTTATTGTTGAACTTTAAAAACAACAGAAAACATTATCTGTCACAGTACAGCATTAAAATAGCATTTCCACATGTGACATGCTAATTAAATTACTATTTACTGAAATTAAATCACTAAAATGAGGCTCTGTACAGCTATCATGCCTCTGCAGTCATTCAGACAAAGCTAACCAAAGGCCTGTGAGCTTGACCATGTTTCTGGATTTACTTAGGACAGTATCGTTATCAGGCTTTGTGTCCCATGTCCTGACAAAAAACAATAAAACACCAATATGTCCTGTTTTTGAACAGCCCTGTCCTGACTTTAGCCAATGGAAATAGTGAAATACCAGAACAATGCAACATGCACCATGCCTGAAAAACGTCCACTTTGTCTGTATATACGTTAATCATTGTCATTGTAAAGACAGCTGTTATTTGACCAATAGAAAACATAACTAACATACTGCATGTCAAAGCTCACTCCTGATTTGTTGGTACATTTGGCTATCAATCTCAGAGGGCTGACTGGACCTGCTGCATAGACTAGCTATCATGCAACATTGGAATTCAGTGTTTTCTGTAGAGCTCCAGAAGAGGAAAAACATTTCTTCATAACTAATGTATGTGCTGCATTTTGCCCAAACTTCAAGTGTATATTTCCAGTATATTCCACCATACAATGTCATGTTCAAACTAGCAAACACAAACAATGGTTACAAGCTGGAAATAGCACAGCTAACCAGCAGTTCCCATACACAACATCTGCACCGCAGATGCACCACTCCACAGTGCCATGGTTTTGCTGTGAGTGACCTCGCCCACTGGAAGCATGTCCCGGTGACCCTTTGCTCTCACTGCAGGATGAGACGTGATGTTGATACAGTGATGATTTACGATTTGGATTCCGTGCATTGTGTTGCATTTTGAAAGTACCAGACACTACACTATTGACTTCCTGTTTGGAGCTTTCTGATTTATAGGGATTGATGCGGCTTGGCAGCTGCTGACGCTGAAAATAGACCTGCAGCGTATCTCCAGCAAAGCACAGCGGATTGATGCTTCAGTGACGCGCCTGTACCTGACTGAAGTGGGGACAGGGGATCTGCTCTGATTGACTTTAGAGGGAGAGATCTTCCGTGGTACTATTCGCCAGTGGGTCGCAGCACAGCAGCTGTATGTGGAAATTGTGGATTAGACCCACTTAAGTGAGACAAATACTGGTGATGTCTCAAAATCTCAAAATAGCATCTTTGCGAAGAATTTAAGGTTACTTAGTGATTCAGTAGGGGCAGATACCTCCCTGTTTAAAACTGAATTTTGTAAGCATAAGACCAGTGTTGCCCAATCGGGTGGTTTTGGATGGGATTGTACGGGTTGAAATGGGCTTGGGCAGGTTGACATAATTTGGGCTGGTTTTCAATGAGTTTGGCGGGTTTTAACAATGTTATATCAAAGATATATTTTGAAAATATAAACAAATATCTAACTAAATAATGTCACATCAAATCAAAAAGCACAGCATTCACCGCAGAGTAGAAACAAGTTAAGCTCACACCCACCTGCTACGTTCGAGTGCAACACACAAATACACAGTTATTTTTAGCAACATTAACATCATCATTAGCGCCTGCGCTGGACGTAGACAGCGGCATTACACCGTGTTCCTCATTATTATACCAATGATATTTTTCTCTTATTTTCCTAAATATTAATGCAAATGACAGTCAGAGTATTTTTCAAGTCACCAGCAGTTAGAGCATAATTCAAATGTTTTTGAACAAACTTAATAATGACAACCATTATTTTTCAAAAATAAAAACCTCAAATGCACTTTTCCACATTATTAAGCAGGCCACAGGTTTCAAGAAACATGGGAAAGGAAAAGGATCTCTCTGCTGCCAAAAAGTGTCAAATAGTGTAATGCCTTGGACAAGGGATGAAACAATTAGATATTTCATGAAAAATTAATTGTGATCATTGTACTGTGAAGAAATCTGTGGCTGATTTAGAGCACAGACGGGTTCATGCAGATAAAGGCATAATGAGGAAGGTTTTTGCCAGACAAATTCATCAGATTAAGAGAGCAGATGCTAGAATACCATTGCAAAGCAGCAAACAGGTATTTGAAGCTGCTGGTGCCTCTGGAGTCCCACCAACCTCAAGGTGTAGGATCCTTCAGAGGCTTGCAGTCTTGTATAAACCTACTAGCCGCCCGATCCAATGCTCACAAGCAGAAACAGTTGCAATAGGCCCAGAAATACATGAAGACTCATTTTCAAACAGTCTTGTTGACTGATGAGTGTCGTGCAGCCCTGGTTGATCCAGATGGAGGAGCAGTGGATGGTTGGTGGATGGCCACCATGTCCCAACAAGGCTGTGATGTCAGCAAAGGAGGGGGTGGAGTCATGTTCTGTGCCAGATTCATGAGGAGAGAGCTGGTAGGCCCCTTTAGGGTCTCTGAAGGTGTGAAAATGACCTCGGCAAAGTATATGGAGTTTCTGACTGACCACTTTCTTCCATGGTACAGAAAGAAGAACCGTGCCTTCTGTAGCAAATTATCTTCATGCATGACAATGCACCATCTCATGCTGCAAAGAATACCTCTGTGTCATTGGCTGCTATGGGCATAAGAACTGCCTCCATGATGGTTGGAGGCAGTTCACATCAAAACAGCAGCTCTAGGAGGATATTCTGACATCCTGCAAAGAAATTCAAGCAGAAACTCTCCAAAAACTCACAAGTTCAATGGATGCAAGAAGAGTGAAGGTGATATCAAAGAAGGGCTCCTATGTTAACATGGAACTTGGCCTGTTAAGATGTTTTGAAATGGCTTTTGATATCAATGACCTCCTAATGCAGCATATTCAACAAAAGACCATTTTCAGTTCTTTACAACCTATAAAAGGTTTAAAAACTCTGTTTTACATAATAATGTGGAACAGTGCATTTGAGGTTTTTATTTTTAAAAATACATTGGTTATCATTATGAAGTTTGTTCAGAAACATCTGAATTATGCTCTAATGGCTGATGACTTGAAAAATATTCTGTCATTTGCATTAATATTTAGGAAAATAAGAGAAAAATGTCATTTGCATAATAATGTGGAATGCGGTGCATGTGGTGGTAACATTTTTGGGGGACTGAAGAAAGTTTTCAGCTAACAGACTGCGTTTTTTCAAGATGCTGAAGTGGTGAAAATATAACAAAAGCTATTGTAAGAAGTGGGAATCGGACCCTAATCTAAAAGTATGGAATATGCTAGTAAAGGATGAATCAAAGGCACATTGTAAATATTGCAACACTGACATTAGAGTGCATTACAAAAACTTGAAGGACCACAGTGCCACAAGCAAGCACAAGTCGTGTTGCGTTCCAAGCGTGAGGGTGTTTGCTGTGCCAGTGAAGAGCAGAGATGGCCAGAACATCAATGACGACCAGAAATGCGGGAGCTCAGGAAAGTAACTTGCCACACGTCTATACATGCTGTGAATGACTTAATGGATAAACTTCAGGAGGACATCGCTGAGACCCTTACTCACTTATAAAACCATAGACATTTCAGTCTCACCATTCAGTTTACACTTTACTCAAACTGCACCATCCAAACTTGCAGCTAATTCACTGTGTGTGCCATTCTTTGGACATCAGTCCTCACAAGGCAATGTATCATCTTCCCAGCAATCTAGACTGCATGATCAGAGAGAGTTACGGCTGGTTCGCTCATTCAGCCAAGCGCCAAACCAACTACATATATGTAGTTGCCATATATGCCATATGCCACATGGCCGCTGAAAATGCTCTCAGCGAGTGCAACCCATTGGTTGGTGAGGGCTGACTGCATTGACAGAATACTTCAACAAGAAGATGAGCTGAAGTTACACTTCACCCTGGCAGCTGGCAAATTTAGCACCTGGAGCAATAGAGATTTCTCACCCTACCTATCTCAAATGCTGACATGGAAAGAGCATCTTCCCAAGTAACGCTACTCAAAGATGATACAAGAAACAGAATAAGATTACTTGTCCTTTACGCTCTTCTAATTTTACGCCAAAGATGGAGTTTATTTAATGAATTCCTCAGAGGTGATTATATTAGGATAACCCCTGGAGATGACAACTGTGACCAGTATCTATACATAAAATTCAAAATGGCAGATTTCCTTTAGATTTTACAATATGGGTCCAAATTGCTTTTATTGTAGGTCTTGGCATGATATAACCTGACACGCCTGGAAAAGCTTCAATAGGAAATGTTTGAGAAAAGGCAGAGGATTTGAAAAAAACTCAATGTTCATTGGATGAACGTTCTGTCTGTCATATCTCTACGGGCCAATCAGAGCAACAAAGTACATGACGTAGCTGCTAGCAAGCTGCATGTGCACAGCTACTGAGGAATAACGCGAAACATGGAAACTATAGACATGTATACTCGACTTTTGTTGTTTTTGAAAAGAAAACAACTCACTGCTGTTCTTTGTTCTTCTTTTAACAAAGAAATGTCGCTAAGTTCTGATAAAACTGGCACTTTAGCAGCATCCACGCTAATCTCTTCCTCCATAACTGCCCCAGCTCTTGCTGCTGCTTGTTTACGTCACAACTCTGCTGCGCCTCAAAGTACTGCCCCATGTAGCTGATTGGTCCTGTTACTTTTTAACGGGGCCCTTTAGGGACCTCAAGGAAAAAAACATAAATTGTGTGCAATATACTGGGTGATGGAAAATATACCAACAACATACAGATCATCCTTGTCTAACATTTACCTTTCTCTCTTGTGCAAAAGTGTTGCTGTTAACAGTGTAAGTGTTGCTGTTGCTGGCACAGTTCGGATGAGATGTGAATGCGCGCTCAGATACTGGACAGAGCATCGTATCAGCTTTATGACGTCATCATAAAAACTAAACTTCTTTAAACAGCGTGGCAGTTTGTTCACATTTTTCCTCAATAAAAGGCGGAAATCATCAGAATCCAGTCAATAAATGGTCTGCTGTGACTCACCTTACAGATGAACACAAGTTGGAGTCAGTGAGAGGAGATGCAAAGGCAATAAAAGTCTCCTGTCACCTCAAAAACCGCTGTATCTTTGAATCGCAAGCCCATTTAATCCTCTAAGCTGCACATAGATGTGCAGATACGAAGAGAGAAGTTTCTGGCATCTTATTTATTTTAATCATCCATGGATGCATGATGGTCAAAACAAAAACGGTCTTCTTCTTCTTCCTTCTCTTCCTTTGCGGGGTTGTAAACCAGCTACATGCATACTGCCGCCTGCTGAATCACGCCGTGGCGCGGTTCGAATCAACTGGGCCTAATGTGAAAGCACCCTTAAACTTATCTTTACCTGTTTAATGTGAACTGTAGATGAAATTATTCACTGCTTGTTGGTCATTTTATGAGCTTGAGTATTCTATAACTTTTATAAGATCGTTGTAAACACTCGGCAGGACGGAGCTCAACATAAAGAATAATAAAGTCCAATCTCTAACTGCTTAAAATCCCACAGAACATTATGCAGGCACACCGACAAGTGCTTGTTTAAAGTGTTTTTTAAACACCTTGCGGAGATACTGTTTAGTCCTGTAAATGTTCGTTTATTTCCTCAGCTTCTCTGTTCTTGTTTGCTGACTGCCACATGCTGGGCCTGTATTTGATAGTATGCAGAAGTGAGGCATCAATAAGGGAATCGTTAAGATTAAATGTTAATGATGTCGATGGATCAATCCGATTGGAACCAGTTCTCAACAGGAACCGGTTCTTGGTTCCCATTCCTAGCTAAAAGACATTGTGGAACTGTTGGCATCCTCTACCTTTACTGAGGAAAACTTGTGCTACCTTGATGCCAAAATAATTGAACACAGGAAGCTGTTAAAGAGTGTGTTTCCTAACCTGAAACTCAAACCAAAACACCATTTTCTAGAACACTACCAGCATCTCATCTGCTGGGCCGTTAGTGGAGTTTTGGACTACGCGTTTCAAAGCAAAACACAACTTTTTCGAAAAAGTGGTTCGTGATGTAAATAATTTCAGAAACATTTTGTTAACTTTGTCTCTAAAACATCAACTCATGTTGGCTTACTACATGGACACACCTACCCTGTTTAAACCAAAAGTTGAAGTGAAAGGAGCTTCAACTGTACCTGTGGACATACTAGCTTCTTCTGTCAAGGAAGTAATCAGGAGGAAATTTGGAGCTCTGGACAGTGTATTGCTTGCTACAACGGCATACATTCATGGAACAAAATACACAAAGGGAATGTTTGTCTCATTTGGAAGCACAAGTGGACTTCCTGATTTCTGTAAAATTGTTCATGTACTGCTTGTGTGAAACGAGTCATTCTTTGTTGTTGAACCTTTCTCAGCTTGGTATGTGGAGCACCTCAGATGCTTTGAGGTCTGCAGAAGAGATACTACTCAACTAACAGTAGCTGAACCAGAGGAGCTAAACCACTATACCCCTCTGGCAGGATACACCTTGCATGGCAGACTCCTGATTTCACCAAGGGCTTTTCTAATTCATTAAGGTAAAATTTTTGGTCATATATGAAAAAAAACAATCAAATTTAATTGAAAAGCAGGTGCAATTCCATATGCAAAATAATAATTGTGTTGTTTGTTGTGCTTTTGTTCTTTAGTCTATTTAAGGGATTCATTATGCTGCTTTGTATTATCCTGAGTGAGAAAGACATCAGAAAGGTCACTTTCGACAGCTTGCCAGAAACTGTTGAAGACCTGCACACAATTCTAAAGATCAAGCTTGGACTGGATGGAGACCTGATGGTTCAGTACCAAGACCTTGATTTGGACAATGCGCCATGCAACTTGAATTGCATGTCAGAACTTCCCAGAGAAAAGCAACTTTAATAGTATGGTTTTGTACAGCGCAGAACAAAGACTATTCTAGACACAGCAAGCCTCTCATCTTCATCTCAGGATGAGCTCCCCAGTTGCAGCAAAACCTGTCACCTGCCTCAGCCATTCATTATTCCTGCTTTTTCTTTTGATGTTGAGTTAAAACTGAAGCAGAGAAATGAAGCCTATCACAAAGATGGAACCTTACTTTACATACCTAAGGACATGAAGTCAGACATCTTGGATAAGTTAGCAGATCATCTTTGTCCACAACCCATACCCGATATGACAAGAGTATGACTGTGTGGCCAGAGCACTTATGAACAAGCATCCCTTTCTCAAGGAACAGGATATGCGAGTGGCTGGTATTGCTGTAAATTCAGCTTAAAGATCAAAATGGGAAATTTACAGCACAAGCTGAGTGTGGCTGGATGTCCCTAGCTCGAAATCAACGCTTGCACTTCTAGTCCAGTTGCATCAAAGAAAATGAAAAGGGCCAAAAAGTCAGAGACAAATTTCCTGCCAAACTTTCCAGAAGGGAAAACTCAAAGTGAGCTGGACACAGAGAGATCTGCCATGGTCATCGAGATAAAGAAAAGAAGGGTGGACTGGAGTGAGACTGGAGTTGATGAGATGATGCAGAACACCTTCTGTCTATGAAGGAAAGAGATTGTTGAAGATGAATCATTTGTGGCACAAGTCAAAGAAAGATGGCCAGCCTTGTTTTCTCTGCGTTTTTTGTTTGTTTGTTTGTTGCTGTTTTTTTTTTTTTTTTTTTTTTTTGCTTTTCTTTGTCCAAACTTTGCTGGGATTGTGCCTACAATTGTTTTCTTTTGTCTCTTTTTTTCACCTCCCATCACTGCTCCTCCAAGATTGAAGCAGAATTTGTATGACTTACATCAGTTGACCTGAAAGGCTCCCTCCTTGCTGGGCTGGACCAGTATCTGCCAAGATTCTTGGAGTTGTTCAGAGCTAAGAGTGGCATTGAAGGTCTTACCAGGCTTACAAGACTACAATTTAGTTACAAAACATTTTGGAGGGTAAAGTGTTTAAAAAACAGTTTGAATTGCTTTGTTACAACATTTAGACTATCCAAGGGATCTAAGGTACACTTTTGAGGCCATTCAGAAAGTCTTAACGAACATCGGTGGAGGGAATTGCTCCTCACTTGTACATGGTCTGAGAAACAGGCTCCTGCGTAATAAAATGTAAAACAAGTAGTACTTCACCTGCTCCTCTCATGTAAGTACCTAAGTGTTGAGAGGTAAATATTGTTTTGTTTAAGTTCCTTTTTTTTTTTTTTTTTTTAATACAGTTTTTCATTGGACATTGTCAGAAGGGAAGACAATTTACTGTGATGGAGCACTCCTATTTCATGTAAAGAAGCTGACTGCTCTTTGAACACCTTTTATGCAAGTCCCTGAGATGAAAAAGTTCCTGCTTGGCATCATACTGTTAATTACATTTTCACTGTTGGTCAATCTTTGAAACATTTCAGAATCCAGTTTCATTTAGGTTTAAAAAGTAAATGGAGGCAAGAACAAAACTCAGCATGGAAATGTTCGTTTCAAGAAACTGCCTGAGCGCCAAGAGTTTATTCTCTGTTCTGGAAAAGTGAGATAAAGCACAATAAGTGTTTTATTTTTGGTGTTTATTGTCTTGGTTTTCTAAAAAACGTAATGCATGATAGAATTTATTTTAACATTTACAGTATCCACTAAAGTAACACTTTATTTTGATTTAGCTGAACCTAATTTAAAGTTGAACAAACTAATAAACTTGAGTTGCCAAAACTTACCTCAAACTTATTTAACTAAAACATTTCAAATGGTCTTTGTCAGTCATGTGACCGACATGCCCCCTGCACCATTTTTGATGGTTAGCAGAGGTAAACAACAGAGGTAAACGCAGAGGCAGTGAGGATAGTCACATGTTGTTAAACCGCAAAACTGGAAAAACTAAACAAGCGAAAACCTTATAGAGACAAATTTAACAAAGATGCCAGGAAAGTTATTCTGCTAAATTAACAACAATTAACAATGTTGATCCATACAACGTAAGACATAGGACAGCTGGAGAGAAGACACTGCACTGCTACCTCCAACCCCATCCACTGATATTATTATATTATGTACTATATACTACTATATATATATATGATTGGCTCTGGAAATTCCATTGGTGTCAATTAACTTCTGATATACAGACACCTTTCGAACTTCTCAAGTAGTCCCGGTCAAAAAAATCTTTTCACTGTTCCAAATTAATGCGCAGCAGCTGTTAGCCGTTACTTCATTGGGAGTAACTATAGCAATCTGAAACAGTCATATTTCTGGGCAGGGAGTACAACGCTGCCAGTCTAAGAAGCCTTTAGACATCAACCGTCACTTTACTGACATAAATAAAATGACAGACTCTAGGTTTAAGACCTGTAACCTAAGACGGTCTTATCTTTTATATCTGACGTTGTTGACATAAACACGACTATGTGCTCTCAGTTGTAATGAGAGGTTCTGTTCTGTGTTTACTTATGTAAGTGAGCAGTGACAGTAGCCAGTGATGTGCGCTGGATATATGTGACAAAATGCGCATGTGCTGTGTGTCTATTGACGTGTGTCAATAAAGTTTTCTCCCTCTCAGAGAGAGAGCGCAAGATCCAGTTAGAGCAGAGCTGATGCCCCACTGTGTGATTATTCCTCTGTTAATAATCCGGTCTAGTACTGGATATGTATGTTAGAAACACTGAGCAAACCGACTCTGCTAACAGACGTACATCTGCTCTCCATCACCTTAACACAGAGGTGAGTGTCGCAAAAAACTCACTTCTCTCCTGTTCTAACTGTTGTAAACTATTGTCAGAAGATTCAAGTAACACAAACAAAAGAGAAGAAGCCATTATTCCTGTATAGAGCCAAAGGAAACGCTTCTGATAAACCAGCATGATAATATCTGATAAATATTGACATGTCTGACGGACAATAAGCACCTGTGGGCGCTCTGTTTCACGTCTGTGACCTCGTGGTGCTGAAGGAGGAATTATTCTGTGTATTCAAACAGCTAAAACTGAGATTTTTATCAGATGACTGTTCATGTTAACTTACAGTTTATTGTCTGATCACATGACTCTCAGTCTCACTCGTCTTCATGTAATTTCATTGATAAATCCGTTCAGAAAGTGTGCTGAGCAGACTATATTTTTGTTCCATTGTGACTTCGTATCTATGGCCCGCCTATTTACTGGAGTAGTGAATAACGTTTACACTCCCTAAGAACGTTATGGGATTGGAATGGCTATTCCAGTTATTAGTCAAGCCCTCAGGCGTTGCTAGGGGAAAGAAGTTGTTGTTTTTGTAAAACTTTCTATTTGATCACAAAACGTATGCAATTATAAATTAGTAGTTTTATTAATTTTTTTTGTTGGCAAGTGACCATGGTATAAGCGGGTTAATGCCTGACGAGGTGTCCAATTATCAGGGATTTATGGACTCCGCGTCGTCCATTAATCCCTGATAATTGGACACCTCATCGGGCATTAACCCTTACATATACACACACATATATAGATATACTACTATATAAATATGTATGTACTATACACTACTATATATATTTATACTATTTTATCCTAACCCTTCTGTATTGTAGTTTGATGTCTTGGTTATTTTTGTAGTTATTGTTGTAAATTGTGAAAACAGGCAGGTGGTCACTGATATCACAAACCAACAGTCCACTCACGTTGATATTGTCTATTTGTTTTGTGAAAATATTATCAATGAGTGAGGCAACATGGGAAGTAATGCGGCTGGGTCTGGTGATTTTAGGGTATACACTCAAACTATATAATGTGTTGATACATTCTTCTGTCATTTTGTGTTAATCTTGATTTAGTTAGTCAATGTTCAAGTCACTGTGGTGGTTTTTGGTTTTATTTTGACTATTTCCGGTTCCTGTTCACTGTCTATCTGCACTAACTTCACTCTGCTCCCTTTGAGCCTCATCTCCTCCTCTCGGCGCTGAGGTTGATTAGTCACACCTGACTCCACTCCGTAATCAAGATCCCTTTAAGACACCTGTGCACTCCTGCCTCAGAGCAGTATTGTCTGCTCCATGCCGTTGGTACAAGGGCTCCTCATACACTCACTCTAGAGTCATTGAGTAATTTCTAGTGCTCTCTTGTGGATATTTGACTAACGCTTTTGTGTTCTCTGTTTTTTCCAGTGCCTCACTCCCTGCCTCACGTCAGCCTCAAACCCAGCGCACTCTCTCTCCTGGAACCCTCACAAGCATGGACGCGAGCCCCCTTCCCCCCTCCCTCCTGCACAGTCGCTTTGTTATTCTATAAAACTGTTAAAACTTCGTCCGTCTGGGTCAGATTCTGGGTTCAACCACCACCACACATCACAGAACACTCAGGCCACCATTGACCCTGCAGACCCGGACCCCATCAAAACCGCCATCAACCGTCAAGGTCTCCACCTAGGACAACGCGAGCACATGCTTCACACACTCATGGAAACTCTCCAAAACCTCAGCACCCAGGTCTCCACTCTCTTGGATCAACTCACTACCTTCAACCCGTCAAAAAGCGCCACCACCAAAGCTCCCTCTGTGAGTACTGCACCCCCTTCTCCCCCTGAAGCACCGTCCTCCTCCCATCTTTCTCACAGGGAGCCCGATATCCTGCCCCCTGAGACTTTCTCAGGAGAGATAGGCAGAGCCAGAGGATTTTTACTCTGTTGTAATTTAGTTTTTGATCAGCAGCCCAGTAGCCACCCCTCAGACAGGGCCAAGATAGCTTTTGTTATTAATCTACTCAGAGGTAAAGCCTCCACATGGGCTACAGCCATTTGGGAAGAGGGATCTCCCGTCTTGGCCTCTTTCTCTAGTTTTTCTTGTGAATTATGTAGGATCTTTGATCACCCCTTACAGGGTCAGGAAGCGGCCAAACACTTATTTTCTTTGTCTCAAGGTAACCAGTCAGTAGCTGATTTCTCCATTGATTTCCGGATCCTAACTTCAGAGAGTGGTTGGGGGAAGTTAGAGCTAAAGGGCATCTTTTTGAGTAGTTTGTTGTGGTGTTTTATTTTGACATTGTTTATTTTGTAAGGACTTCCGGGGGTTTACTTAAGGTGAGGTTAGTGTCGTGCAGTAACTTTACTTTGTTTCTTCTGAGGCTGTGCCCTTCCCCCCGGTGCTGAGGAGAGGAGTCACACCTGCAGCCGATTGGTGATGATTGGACTCGCTACTTTAGACCTGCTGCAACTCTCCTCAGCGCCTGAGTTTAAGATTACCTCGCCAGTGGTAAACGCCAGCCCCGGGCTCATGCTCACTTGAGTAACTCTGATTCATTACTTGTGATTTTTTTGTGACTATTCTTCTAACGTGCCTTGTCTGTCTTTTTCCAGCCTTTCTTTTTCCAGTGCCTCCTAGTCCACCTCACTACAGTCCAGCCTTATTATCCTTAGTTATTACTCTCGACTTCTGGAACCATGGATTTTCCCTGCACAAGCCCAATAAAACCTTTAAAACTGCTACATCGTCTCTGCATCCTGGGTTCAGTTCCACACCACACGCAACAGTTTGTCAGACGAGCTTAAAGATAAACTAACTTCCAGAGATGAACCCAGCTCATTAGAAAGGTTAATTTCCCTAGCTATCAGGATAGATAATCGCCTCAGGGAGAGACATAGGGAGAGAGTCCAGTCTAGACCAGCCAGAACACAGGCTTGGGCTTCCCCTCCGGTCCAGTCTACTCCTCCACAAAAGCTTCCTGCCTCGACAAACTCCTCCTCAGTCTCACCTGCTCAAGAGGAGCCCATGCAGCTTGGCAGAGCATGGCGAGGGTGTAGCCACATCCTATCCTCCTCTTCTGCCCCAACAAGCAGTGCACATCAGTGCAAGGCACCAGCAGTCAAACACTCCTCCTCCTCCAACGGTGCCATGATGGACATGCCACTACTGCCAGCATCTCTCTCAAATTTTACTATCAACGGGAACGTAGCATTTAATTTTAAATAAGAGTGCTTACAATCTACAAGCACACTCTGTTCCCATTTAAATTCCTTCATTATCTTGTGCAAAATGAACTAATATATAAATATACTGATATTATATAATATCTGATAAATGTTTACGTGTCTGAAGGGCAATCAGCACCTGCAGGGCGTGGACAGCTACGTCTCTCCTCTGTGACCTTGTAATGCAGAAGGGGGAATTATTTTGTTTAACAGCTGGTCTGCTAAAACTAAGCTTTCTATCAGATGACTGTCTATGTTAACGTACAGGTTTATAGTGTAATCACAGACTGTCCCTGTTATTTTACAGGTTTATGGTCTGATCACAGATGACTCTCAGTCTCACTCATCTTCATGTCTTTTCACTGATAAAATACGTTAAGTAAGCGTGCTGAGCAGTTTATTGTTTCTTTGTGACTTCGTATCTATGGCCCCGCCTTTTTACTGGAGTAGTGAATGTTTACATTCCCTAAGAATGTTATGGGGTTGGAATGGCTATTCCAGTTATTAGTCAAGCCCTCAGGCGTTACTAGGGGAAAGAAGTTGTTTTAGTAAAACTTTCCATTGTGATCACAAAACATATGAATTATAATTAAGTAGTTTTATTCATTATTTTCGTGAGCAAGTGACCATGGTATAAGCAGGTTAATGCCCTTCCAGGTGCCCAATTATTGGGGATTAATGGAGGCAACCATCCACCGTCAGACGGTTCACGCCTCCACGTCATCCATTAATCCCTGATAATTGGACACCTCGTCAGGCATTAAACCTTACTTAAAAGCAGTGATTATGAGCTGTTATTAAGGAATGATTTATAATGCATTTTAACTTAATGGGTAAAAAAGGGGAGCGTCTTATAAACTCTGGGTTTCATAATGCATTATAACTCCCTAAAAATGTCCAGTTATAAATTTCCATAGAAAACTGATTTAATGCATTATAAGAAGTTATGATTTCTATGATTCTTATATTGAATAGTGAGTTATTAATACTTGTGAAATGCTATAGCATGACTTTGGGGGCTGTAAGTAAATTGACTGTATGAGGTTATTTCTAATTATAAGATCTTTTGACACATTTATAACAACCTATAAGCAGTATTTGGTGACTGTAAGTAAAGTGTAAAATAAAAATACGTCACAATACTTAAACGATTTCTTTATAGTTTATTGTCATTGAGTAGTAAAACACAACAAAATTTCATTTGGCAGTCTCCTCTGTAGCTGCAAACAATATTTTAAAAAATGCAGATAAATAAATAATATAAATAAATAAAATAAATAAAATAAATAAAAGTTAGGAACACAAAGTGCAGTCCCCCAAGTCCTTTGGGTCAGGGTTCCGGTCCTCTCTGTATATGGTATGGAGTATTAGCTCAGCTAGTTTTTCTGGAGCCTACTAGCCCCACGGCTAGGTCCGGAATGTTTTCGTGCAGCCAGCTCTTTGTTATTGTCAAGACACAGTTGGCCAAGCTGCGGCTAAAAATCTGCATCCTTTTGTCATCCATATTGTTGGCGAGAGAGTTGGCATTTGTGAGAAAAATGTTAAGTACAGCAGGTTTGTGAGCCGTTCTTAGCCTAGCCTGCAGCTGGGCTCATTCGCCTCGCTTCCACCTCCTCCCCACCAGGCTTTAGGTGTTGTGCTGCCCTGTGTCACTAATGCCGCCTTACACCAGAGGACTTTGCTAAAACTCTTAAAAGATTCTAAGCCCACGGAAAAAAAAAAAAAAAAAAGAAAACTTTTGAGATGCAATTTTTTTTTTAACTTGTGAAATAAAGTCCGAATTCTGAGATTCAAGTGAGAATTCTGGGAATCAAGTCAGAATTCTGACCTTTTTCACAACTAAAATAAATAAATAAAACAAAAATTGGCCCTGATCCTCTTCCGTAAAAAAGACTGACACCTGAGATCCTCTCACATCTAAAGACAATTTGTCAGCAAGCCATTGAGCTTTTAGTCTTAGACCAAGTTTTGCAAAGACTGGTGGTCACTAACTACAAGAGTAGAATACGATTCCTTTGAGATTATTTCTCATCATGTGTCTGTTGGATATTCACAATATTTTTTTTTTAGCAGGGAACAAGATGCAGAAAGAGATGGAGATCACCTTTGGGTTATTATCTACGGTGGCCGAGTAGTCTCACACGAATGCAAATTCAAAACACTTTGCAAAAAGAAAAAACACGACGACATTTGAGAAAAACACAAATGCAAAAACTTGCTGCAGCGCATGAATACAAACACTCAGCACCGCGCAAGGATACATAAACTCGACACAGCACGGAGGCAACTAGATTCCACAACAGCACAAAAATACAACAACTTGGTGCAGCAGATGTAAATAAAAACTCACAACACAACGGAAGTGGGGCTGTCATTAGGGACGGACCTGCTAAGTCTGCTAACGGCTCCCCTAGCAATAAAGTTACGTACAACACCGCTACTCAAAATAATTTCTGTACTCACAGTATGCAATTTGTAGTGTGTTTTTGTGATTTTTAATAACTGTAACCTCCTGTACAGTTTAATATGTTTTTCAACAACTATCTAAATCAAATTGATCGAGTCCATTCATTTGTCTGGCAGCTTACGTCATGCATATTGAACCCCAAACATAGCTGTCCGTGCTGTTTGCTGGTTAAAAATTACTTTTAAAACTTATCGATTACAAAATAAAATGTGCAAGAAGTGGAGCTGACGGACGAATGAGCAGTGTTTACTTACTTACTTACTCATACCTGATAGCTTGCTAACGGCTCCGTTAGCAATAAAGTTACGTACCACAACTCAAACCTACTGAAGACACACATGGATCGAGTAATTAAAGTAAGTAAACACTGCTCGTGGGCCGTGTTCCGTGCCTCTATTGTCGAGGCGGCTGATAGGAGCTGCGGCCGTAAGGTGGTCGGTGCCTGTCGTGGCGGCAACCCCCAACCTGCTGGTGGACACCGGCGGTGAGGGACGCCGTCAAGCTGAAGAAGGAGTCTTATCCGGCCTTTTTGGCCTGTGGGACCAGAGGCAGCTGACAGGTACCTGCAGGCCAAGCGGGTTGCGGCTTCAGAGGTTGCCAAGGCAAAAACTCGGATGTGGGAGGAGTTCGGAGAGGCCATGGAGAATGACTTTCGTACGGCTTCAAAAAGATTCTGGACCACCATCCGGTGTCTCAGGAGGGGGAAGCAGTGCGTTGTCAACCCCATGTACGGTGGAGATGGTGCGCTGTTGACCTCGACTCAGGACGTTGTGGGTCGGTGGAAGGAATACTTCAAAGACCTCCTCAATCCCAAGGACACACCTTCCGATGAGGAAGCAGAGTCTGGGGACATGGGCTCTTCTATCTTTGGGGCTGAGGTCGCCGAGGTGGTCAAAAAGCTCCTCGGTGGCAGGGCCCCTGGGGTGGATGAGATCCACCCTGAGTTCCTCAAGACCATGGATATTGTAGGGCTGTCTTGGCTGACACGCTTTTGCAACATCGCGTGGACATCAGGGACAGTGCCCCTGGACTGGCAGACTGGGGTGGTGGTTCCCCTCTTTAAGAAGGGGGATCGGAAGGTGTGTTCCCATTATAGGGGGATCACACTCCTCAGCCTCCCCGGTGAGGTCTATTCGGGGGTCCTGGAGAGGAAGGTCAGTCGGATAGTCGATCCTCAGATTCAGGAGTAGCAATGTGGTTTTTGTCCTGGTCGTGGAACAGTGGACCAACTCTACACTCTCGGTAGGGTCCTAGAGGATGCATGGGAGTTTGCCCAACCAGTCTACATGTGTTTTGTGGATCTGGAGAAGGCATTCGACCGTGTCCCGCGAGGAATCCTGTGGAGGGTGCTCTGGGAGTATGGGGTGCCGGACCCCCTGATAAGGGCAGTTCGGTCCCTGTACGACTGGTGCCAAAGCTTGGTCCGCATTGCCGGAAGTAAGTCGGACTCGTTCCCAGTGCGTGTTGGACTCTGCCAGGGCTGCCCTTTGTCACCGGTTCTGTTCATAACTTTCCTGGACAGAATTTCTAGGTGCAGCCAGGGCAATGAGGGGGTCGGTTTGGTGGCCTCAGGATTAGGTCTCTGCTTTTCGCAGATGATGTGGTCCTGTTGGCTTCATCAGATCGGGACCTCCAGCTCTCACTGGAATGGTTCGCAACTGAGTGAGAAGCGGCTGGGATGAGAATCAGCACCTCCAAATCTGAGGCCATGGTCCTCAGTTGGAAAAGGGTGGAATACCCTCTCCAGGTTGGGAATGAGATCCTGCCCCAAGTTTAATGCCACAGCTGGCCTAAATTAAGAGCATTGGTAAAAAAAAAATCATTTTTTATGTTTCCACAATGGTTAATACACCAATATGTAGAAGCTCTTAAACCAAAATGATATTTTTAATGCTAAAATATAATTATTATTATTATCCATGAATTTTCAAATTTACTGATTTACAAAATAAACCTGAAAAATAGTAAAGAACACTATTATTTCTTGATTTATTTGTCAAATTATAGTTATTTACTTGCATTCCTGAACAGAAAAATTTGTTTTAGTGGTTGAATGTTATGCTTGATTAATTTCTAACTTCTCAGAGAAGCCCAGTGAGCCGGCTCAAATTTGGGTTTAAAAAGGTGAATTCAGTTTGAAATTCCTCATTCCTGTTCAAAATGGTAAAACGTGGAGAGCTCACTGAAAATGAACGAATCCACATTAAAGCACTTCATGATGCTGGATGGTCTCTGAGACAGGTGGTCTAATAAATTTGTTAAGCACTGTACACTAAAATGCAAAGATAAAAGTCCCCTCTACCAGCTTCCTACTTAGACGAGCTGGTAGAGGGGCCATTGCTAATGGCCATTGCTTCATAGAAAAGCATTCTGAGAGAAGCATCATCTAGTCCTCTTGGACACTGAGCAATTGTTACACTGAGTACATTACGGATGGTGCGGATCTGTCGCTCCCAAACACCATCTGTGTGACTTGCTGAAGGTGCATTGTAAACAAACTCACACTGCCTTTCTGCCATAATAGTCTCAGTTGCACCAATTTCAGATTGCTTCAGTCCCTCTTTGAATTCATTGTTGGCTCCAATGAAATTTGTACCTTGATCACAATGCAGTTGAGACACTGCTCCTCTAAGACAAATGAAATACCTTAAAGCATTAATGAAAGCGCCCGAAGACAAATCATCCAACATTTTGACCTGTACTGCTCGAGAAGAGAGGCATGTAAAAATTACATATCATTTGATCTCTCTGCCACCATTTTTGACAACAAATGGACCAAAACAGTCCATTCCACAGAATTCAAATGGGATTGAAGCTTTACAACGTTCATAAGGGAGTTCAGACATCTTTTGCTCCTCCGCTGGCCTTCTCTGCCTACAATACACACACCTATGTATTAATTTTGCAACAGTTTTGCTTCCACCAATTACTCAAAACCCATTTGTTTTGAGCTCCATCAATGTTTGATTTCTGCCTTGGTGGCAGATCTGCTTGTGGTAGTGAGACAAAATCAAATTAGTGATGTGGCTGTCCTTTGGGAGAATAACTGGGTGCTTTTGTTCTTGAGTAGAGTTAAACCTTTGAGTCTCCCACCAACACAAATCATGCATCATGCAAAATAGGATTGAGGTTAAAGAGTTGACTGGACTTTTGAATGTTACTGACTATAACCTTTTCAAGAGCTTTGAGCTCCTGAGGAAAAGCTTGCTGCTGTAAGAGCTGTATAATGATCTTAGCAGCTTTCTTGCGCTCTTCTGCTGTCACCAATTCCAAAAAAAGTCCAAAAAGAATTCCCTGTCAATTTTCATTTTTAACTCTGATTTTAACATTACGCTTATCTTTGCTGACATCACTGCTGCTGAAAGCTCTAATCTTGGGATTCTTGTGATCTTTGTGGGAGCAACCCTTGCTTTGGCCATGATGAGACTGCAATGGATTTCTTCTTTGTCATTCTTGTATCTAAGGTAAGAACATGAACCATAGCCTGTGTTACTGGCATCAGAGAAATGGTGCAGCTCTACACTTAGTATTTTGCCAAAATTTTGGGGGCAGTAACATCTGGGGATGTTTATTTCTTTCAACGCGTGAAGGCTATTGATCCACTCCTCCCACCATAAACGCAAGTGCTCTGGAATCTGATCATCCCATCCAATACCTTTTGACACAGCTCCCATAAGACGCATTTTCCGCTTTGGGAAAAGGGGGCCATGAACCCAAGTGGATCATACAGGGAAGCTACCACTGACAGGATGCCACGTCTGGTTGGGGAATGGTCCTTTGAGCTGATGTCAAAACTAAACGAGTCATTAAGCATCGACCACTGAATGCCCAGTATGTGACCTGGTGTTACCTCTGGGTTCAGCTTGAGTGGGTCTGTTGTTGACGCCCTCTCTGCTGAAGCGACACGAGGGACCTTCTTTGAGGTTTGACTTAAACTTGTGTAACCTTAGACCTGCATGCTTACACAGTTCCTGAGCTTCAACAATCAATTCTTGTGCCTCTTTGACTGCCGCAACACTGATTAATCCATCATCCACATAAAAATTGCTCTCCACAAAAACTGCTGCAGCAGGATACTCATCTTTGTGCTGCTGGGCAAGGTACTTTACCCAAATTTCGCACAGCCAGGTGAGGAGGCAGCACCAAATAGATGAACAGTCATCCTGTACTCTTTTGGCTCTGTATCCAACTTTCCATGTGGGCACGCAACTCAACCACGGAACATGAATATACAACAAAAAAGAAAGGCCGGTGGCCACTTACAACTGTCATTTAACTTTTTGATACTGATAAACAGTATACTTTTCTCAGGAATCAGGAAAGCAGAAAAGCTCCTATGGTAATTGAGATTCCCATTGATGCCTCAAAATCTAAAGGAGGTCAGAGTTCACGTGTCACTGCAGTTAAATGCACTACATCTTGCTTAAGTGTGTTTGTTTGTATGAAATAATAGTTCTTCAAAAATGAGCATCAAACAAACTTGGTACTCATACTCTGACCTCATTTTGACTTTGGAGCAGCCCAAGCTTACTTGGGGCCCTAAGCAAAGTTTGACTGGGGGCCCCCAATAGCCAATCACTGTTACACATGTACAGCTAATCTCAATCCCAGTGCAGAAAAAATGACGTAGCAGAACTTGAGATGTTCATTTTATATTTCTGGTATTTCAAACAAATGATATTAAGAAAAATGCAACACATAGTTGCATACATTACTGTAGTTTAACCTGAAATGATTTGTCTCAATTGATTCTTGAAATGAGTTAAACTAGACTCATGTATTTGACCAGTATGCATGAACTATCTTTTTAGTCTGTTGGAGTTTGATCAAAGGGTGTATGCTGCTTCATTTTTTACCATATATTTGTTGCACTATATCTAAGGGATACATATTTAGTAAAAGTAAATTCAGTGTTCACTTTGTATTTTTAAACTCTCTTAATAGCTTTACTTTCCCCAAATTTGTCACTACAGCACCATAGACTTTTATTCTGAGTAAGTTATTGTTTTACCTTTGCAAATTTTGCTCCACCCCCCCAGACTATTTTTCTTAAATCCATTTATAAGGTTTTCACAGCAACATAGATTTAAATCAAATTTTGAACAAATGTTTACGTAGATTTTTAAGATTGATTCAAATCTTCATATCATCTTTCTTTGTAAAATTTGCAAATTTGATTATATTGGCCTCAGAATTTTTAATAGCTGACAGGAGACATACACCTAAACAGCCGTTATCATACAATATTGTTGAGAATGAGAGGTATGCACTGCACTCTTTCAGTAGGGAATATACCGGTGCCGTGTGACCATAATTTCTAGATTGAAAGGTTATGTTATTGTACTATAATTATTTTTTGCTAAATTTTAGCTTATAACATAATCAATGTTTGATATTCAATTAAAAAGGGGACCCAATACCTCCCTGCTTGGCACTCACCATGAAGGGTTGGAATGGTGGGGTAAGATCACCCTGAGTGCATGACGGGTGCAGCCCACTGCTCCCCAGAGGAATGCTTAAATGCAGACAACCAATTCATATATGTATCTCTAAGACAAGCAATGGGACTTAAATCTTATTATCAATTAAATATAATACACCATGTTCCACACTATTATGCAAATGACTTTTTTCTATTATTTTCTTCAATATCAATGCAAATGTCAGAATATTTTTCAAGTCATCAGCTTAGAGCTTAATTCAAATGTTTTTGAACAAACTTCATAATGATAAACATTATTTCTTTTTAAATAAAACCTCAAAATGCACTGTTCCACATTATTAAGCACAACACAGTTTTAAAAGATTTTATAGGTTGTAAAGAACTGAAAATGGTCTTTTGTTGAATTTGCAGCATTAGGAGGTCAAATTTACTGAAACAAAAGCTATTTCAATCAAAAACATCTTAACAGGACAAGTTGCATGTTAACATAGGAGCCCTTCTTTGATATCACCTTCACTGTTCTTGCATCCATTGAAATTGTGAGTTTTTGGAGAGTTTCTGCTTGAATTTCTTTGCAGGATGTCAGAATATCCTCCCAGGGCTGCAGTTTTGATGTAAACTGCCTCCCACCCTCATAGATCTTTAGCTTGAGGATGCTCCAGAGGTTCTCAGTAGGGTTGAGGTCAGGGGAGGATGGGGGCCACACCATGAGTTTCTCTCCTTTTATGCCCATAGCAGCCAATGACACAGAGGTATTCTTTGCAGCATGAGATGGAGCAATGTCATGCATGAAAATAATTTTGCTACAGAAGGCACTGTTCTTCTTTTTGTACCATGGAAGAAAGTGGTCGGTCAGAAACTCTATATACTTTGCCGAGGTCATTGTCACACCTTCAGGGACCCTAAAGGAGCCTACCAGCTCTCTCCTCATAAATCCGGCCCAAAACATGACTCCGCCACCTCTTTGCTGACGTCACAGCCATGTTGGGACATGGTGGCTGAGCATTGAGTAGGGCGGGCGAATAGCCTCTGGAGGATCCTACACCTTGAGGGTCGTGGGACTCCAGAGAGACCAGCAGCTTCAAATACCTGTTTGCTGCTTTGTAATGACATTTTAGCATCTGCTCTCTTAATCTGATGAATTTGTCTGGGAAAACCTTCCTCTTTATGCTTTTATCTGCATGAACCCATCTGTGCTCTGAATCAGCCACAAATTTCTTCACAGTATGATGATCACAATTAGTTTTTCATGAAATATCTAATGTTTTCATCCCTTGTCCAAGGCATTGCACTATTTGACACTTTACAGCAGCAGAGAGATCCTTTTTTTTCCCCATATTGCTGAAACCTGTGGCCTGCTTAATAATGTGGAACAGTGTATTTTGAGGTTTTTAATTTTTTTTTCAATAATGGTTATCATTATGAAGTTTGTTCAAAAACATTTGAATTATGCTCTAATGGCTGATGACTTGAAAAAATTTAGGAAAATCATAGAAAAATATCATTTGCATAATAATGTGGAACATGCTGAACATTATTGCCAACTTCCACATCCATTTATTTGGATGGACAAAAAGGCACATACCTAGAAAAATTTAACTGATTAGCAGCATTTAACATTAAACTGATAAAGAAGGCATCAAAGTGTGAGAACTTTCTAAAGTTACTAGGTCAATCACTCAATCAATCAATTAATCACTCAATCTTTGTTTAGCGCCAATTCATAACCCTTTATACCCAATGAAGACTTCATAAATCAAGAGTATACCCAATAAAGAGTTCATGAATAAGGAGTATACCCATCAAAGGGTTCATGAGTGGGCCCATTTCTAAATAAAGAATATGCCCAATAAAGAGTTCATAGATTAAACCCACTTGTGCATGGACCACCACGCCACTGTCCCTCTGTGTGTCATAGCTGCATTCAGCAAATCACAGATGACATCAAGTAAAAGGTTATCATGTGATGTCAACTACCAGATGCTAAATTGTTTTGTTTCTCTTGTATAATTAGCCTATTGTCATGGTTATTTTGTTTTTCTTGATGGTGGTAAAATGCAGGCCCTCAAACCTGCCCTTGAGAATAAAATAAAATTACATTTGCAAAAAAAGAAAAAAGACAAAAAAAAAAAAAAAGAAAAGAAAAGAAAAGAAAAGAAAAAACAGAAGAAGACTTGGAAAAAGGATACTTTGGATGTCAGGTCTACTGAAAATGATCTGCCAAAGGACCCCAAGATAAACTGAAACTCTTCATCAGTTTATTCAGTGAAAAGTGTTGTTTGTGAAAGGTCAGGTTTAAAGATATTACCTGAGGTTATCAACTGAAATGCTTTTCTGAACCACCTGTAAAAGAATGCATATATAATAGGGTTCATAGTAGAATTCAAAAAGCCCAGCCACACTAGAGTTTCAAACAATATTGGTGGTATTGGGTTAATTATGAAAGGATTAATGATGACATACACAAACATGGGAGTCCAACAAGAAAGAAAAGCCCCCATTACCAGAGCCAGTGTTTTAGTGGCTTTGGTCTGACTCTTGTTCGACTTTTTTACTGAGTTCACACAACCTGCATTCTTTATACTGTTGAACTGTCTCTGTGCCACCAGCAAAATCTTCAGATAAACTCCAAGCAGTATTATTGCTGGCAGGTAAAAGGAAACAATGGATCCAACTGTACTGGAAATTTTACCCTGAATGTAAGCACATCGTCCTTCACACAAAAAATGATTGTAGTAAAACTCCTCAATTCCCAAAATATTAAATTTTGAGAAAACCATTCCAAAGCCCATGATGGGTGAAACAGTCCAACAGATAAGATCATGATCAACACAACATAAGTAGATATTCTTGTTCTGTAAAGCAGAGGGTGGCAAACAGCGTAGTATCGATGAATAGAAATGAATGACAGATTTAAGATTGTAGCAGTAATCAGTGTGACATTAAAACTCATGCAGACGTTACAGAGGAAGTCATCAAAATACCAACAAGACTCTACAAATCGAATCATGTTGGGGAACATGACAAACAGCCCTAAGAGAAGGTCAGACATAGCCAGAGATAAAATCAGGTAGTTGGTTGGAGTATGGAGCTGCTTGAAATAAGCGATGGAGAAAATGACCAGAAAGTTTCCACACACTGTTAGAATGATTAAGATCCCAAGAATGAAGTAAAGAGTGACACGTAGGGGCATGGGAGAGTTTTTCTTCAAGCATGAATTGTTTCTGGACTCAAAGCAGAATTCTGGCTCCATCTGTTTGAAAGGGAAAAAAATATTTCAAAATAATCAGGAATAGAATAAAATAAAGGATAAAGCATTTCCTTACAATTTGTTTTCATTTACTTTCTTTTTCTCTTCAAGGTTCAAGGTCATCTTTTTTGTCCCTGGAAAGGGGATTTTGCTTTGCAGTCACCAGTAGAACATACATTGATCAGATGTTATAAATCCCTCAGGCTTACAATACATAGATTATTAAAATGTTGAAAATAAGTTAGAGTCCAGTGGATGGTAAAACCAGAAGTAAAAACATTCAAAATCATGACATAATAAAGACCATAGCATGAGCACACAATTATTTATTTCAAAAGAGAATGAAGGCTCTTTGTCCTTTAAGCGGCAGGTCAAAAGGAAGCAGATTCTTTCTCTTGATATGAAATCATACTCAAAAACAAGAGGAGCACAAGTGTTCACCTGTATTATTGTGCTTAAGCTTACAAAAAAGTAGCCATTGCAATGATATTATCTGAAAAACAGGCAAATACAGTGGAACAGAAATTCAGATTTAAAATTTTGTCTAAGGGGTTGTTAAAAAAGCAAGCTCTCTGCTCTCTGATTTTCACGTTGTTTCTGCTCTCTAAAGCATTACGTCTAACCTAAAATGAGTAAAACGATTTTCAGTCAGCCATCTGTCAGCTCACTCAATAAAACAAAATACCGTTAATAATTTCATCCATCACTATTCATAAAAAACACATGACCATTTGCTAGTTTCTCTCAGCACAAGTTATTCACCACCGACATCGCTACTTACCCTCCAGGGTTATCTGGATGGTACAGCCAGCAGAGCAGAATTTCACACGTCTGTGTTTGGCTGCACTAAAACAGCTCTCTGTCTCTTTGACCAGTAAAGTCAGAGGTTAAATAAAAGACCTTCAGGGAGTAAGACTGGAGAGTCTGTCCCAGCAGGCACGAAAAACATATTCCTCCTCAATCCAACAATGAGATTAAGGAGAACTGAAAGTTTTAATGATGTGATTAAAAGTTCAGAGAGAGTCTGACAATTGACAAACAGGGATCGACAGATTCATAAACTGACTCCCTCAAATTTTCATGTTTCAAATCAAATGAGTTGTTTAGAATATATAATTTTTTTGTCAACCAACATAATGAAAATACCAAACAAGAAATGCATGAAGTGTTTGAGCTGAACCTTAGATATGTGAACATCCTCAAATCTGAAAATCTGTTAATAACTCTAAATTGTGTTTGTGTTTAGGCACAAATAATCTAATAAGCATTTTAAGACCAGGTCTTTGACCACCAGGATCAGCTTGCTGGCCTTTAAGCTTTTGTTCAGAGAATGGACATATGGACATTGTTTGTTTGTTTTTGTTTTTTTGTTTTTTTTTGGTGGGGGGGGTTAAAACAGTGATTATACTCTGCCCCCCCTGTTGATGTTGTGGATAATTAGCTTTAAGACAATCCACCTGTGGTGGCTAATGACAACATAAGAGCACCTGCACTACATGCTGTCACTGATCATTCTGATTCCACGAGAGCAGGTTGGCATTCGTGTTTATCTAAGATTTTGAAAAAACTTGGAAAGAAACAGTCTTCCCACTAACCAGTGTGTAAGAGAGTCCACTCTCAGGGTTATTGTTTCTCCACAAAACCGGAAGTGGTGAAAACAGTTGTCCGCTCTTGTTTTATTGGCCTTCAGTGTATCCCACATTCTGTGCCTGGTGTATTATCCTAACAACTGTGCCACAGGTACAGAGCCTACCCAGCTGGTCCTGATTGCAGGAGAGGCGGTTGAGTGGTGAATGTGAGAAGCAAACACAAACATCCTTAAGTATTGCACAGGCAGCAGTCTAGCTTGCTAACTCCACATAAGCAAGGCAAAATCAGTAAGAGGTGATGACTGAGAGACAGAAAGGAGACAGCGGGATGCTAACTAATATTAGCAGCCATGCTACTGACTGGCAGGTACTTCCAGTTCCGCCCTCTCGATGAAACATCAACCTCCCGTGAGATTTGTCGAGATGTCACATCGCAGCCATACTTGTGGGTATGTAGGGTACAGATGCCCATTGAAGAAGGGCATGATAAGTGTGTCCTGAGTCTGGGTGACAATCACACCTCTATGGCAAGAGAAAACCCTTCCTCATGCATGAACTGCTTTATACTGCCAGCACGCTCACTCGAGGCCTGGTGATGTGTCTTTGGGGTAAAGTGAAAAGAGGTGGCCTCACCCACTGGACCCCAACATATGAAACATATGTTGGTTCCAAGAACCCCACTCCTGTTCCCCAACTCAGATCAATTTTGCCTGATATAGGTATCGAGGCTGAGAGGGAAGAGGAAGATGAGGATGAGGAGACAGAGAGGAGCAGTGAACTTCGCCTCTTCAGAGAGCTGATTTGGAGGGCCGCCCAGGCATTGGGGGTAGATACCACAATGGACAGGACATCCCCACCATCACGCTTTGACGAGGGGGAGACAGCCTTTACAGCTTCTGGTGCCTCTCCTCTCAGAAGTGGGGGGAGGTTTAATGCAGGCTGGGTTCTCAAAACCTGCCTCTCTCCAAGACCCTCTAAAATTCTCCACTTCAAGTAGACAGTTGTCTGCTACGCAGGATCAAGAGAAGGTTGGCTGTGCAACCCTGCCACAACTGAACCAGCCCATGGCAGCCCTGATGTTTCCCTCAAGCTCAGTGCTAGGGAAACCTAGTCACCCAACTAAAGGCTGTAGGATGCTGGATGCATCTCTGGCTAAGATGCACAGGGCAATGGCAGTTCAGACACAGCTAACCAATACTGGATCAATATTGGCACTGTATCAACGACAGCTGGCAGGTGAGCTTGGAGATGGTTATGACATGCATATTGTCTCTGAACTACAGCTCATTTCATCCATTTTACCACAACTAATAAAAGAGCAGGCGGCAGCTGCAGGAAGGGCATAGCATCTCTGTAAGTGATGAGACACCAGCTTTGTTTGTACCAGTCTGCTTGGCAGGCTGAGGACCAGAGTTGCCTTTTAAAACTGCCTGTTGGTCCCACAGCCATATTTGACCCTGGAGTCCAGGTGATGATGCAGCAGGCCCAAGAGGCACGTCTCCATGCCAGTGAGGTTTCTGGTGCACTGGTTAGGAGTCACAGGTGGTGTGGTGCTGGACAATCACACCCCCTGGTGGCACAGGAGCCAAACTGGGCTGCATTGTTAATACTGACTCTGGAAAGACAGGTTTCCTTGAGGAGCTATCTGTCCCAGTTCAAGCAAAGGGCCAGCGTCAAATGGAGGTTGTGTCTCTGCCTTCTGGGGCTCATGGCCTTATTGGTCCAGGCTCGGCCACTAGCCCTCTTGCATATGTGTGGCTTGTGATCCTAGCGTCTCTGCAAACTGGCATGCCAGTTGTGGCTGTGGGCATACCCCAGGGTTCGATCCCTGAAGGCAGTTCATGTGCCAGGGCTGGACAATCTGGTGGCAGATCAGCTGTCCAGGGGCAGTCGAGGTCATGAGAGTCATCCTAGTGACCCCGCATTGGCCTTACATGACTTGGTTTGTGGACACCCAGCCACTGCTGGATGGGACTCCATGGGAGTTTCCAGTGCAGCAGGACTTGCTCTCACAGGCTCAGGGGATTGGGCTCCATCCCTTTCCCAAGGGCCTGAGACTTTGGTATTTGTGACATGGTGGAGGGAACATCAGGCTTACTCTCTCACATGCTCTGCCCCTGAGATCCTGCAGTTCCTGTAGGGGCTCTTGGAGGCAGGGAAGTCTCTCTACGCCCTCAGGGGGATGTTTGCAGCTATCAAGGTATAGGAATACCTGGAATGAGGGCCTTTTGAGCCACTGGACTTAGTGGACTTGAAGTGCCTGTCCCTTAAGACCACCCTACTGCTGGCGCTGACAACTGCCAGAAGAGTCAGGAAGTTGCAGGCGTTCTCTGTTCATAGAGATCTGTGCAGACTTTTGTCGGAAGGGGCAGGGTTGGTCCTGCAGCCAAATCCAGCATTCCTCACCAAGGTCCTTACAGACTCTCACATGAACAAGCAGGTGGAACTTCGGTCTCTGCTCAGGGCAGGCCGAGTAGGATTGGAGATCACTGGTATGCCCAGTCGGGTGTATATGCTTTGGATGCGGGCTCACAGCAAAACAGATCAATAAAATTGGACCTTCTTGGTCAACCGCTGTCGAAAGCCCGTCTTTTTCACTGGATTGTAGAGGCTATCCAGCAGGCACATGTGGCCACGGGGACACCTGGTCCCACAAGGGTTTAAGCTCACTCTGCATCCTGGGCTTTGTGGGGTGGTGCGTCTCTGAGCGAGATCTGTGCTGCTGCAACATGGTCTGCCCCCTCTACATTTGCCCGGTTCAACCAAATTAATGTGGCCACAAGCACATCCTTCAGTGAACAGGTGCTTGGTGGAACCCGGAAACAGTAAAATTGTTTATTCCTTTCCTTGTCCACCAGCCTGGCATGGCTGATTGGAGTGGCCCCTCCACCCATTTAGCCAAATCCTAGGGTCTTGCGGAGTTGGCTAGCCCTGGAAGTGTCTGGTGCCTTGGCTGTACATAGCAGTAACTTCCTCTGGATGTACTGCTGAACTAGGGGTGTGTACATAGTATGCAGTTGCAAGAAAAAGTATGAGAACCCTTTGGAATTTCTTGGATTTCTGCAAAAATTGGTCATATATTGGCTTATAATTGTTGAACTTTAAATACAACAGAAAACAGAATCTTTCGCTATACAGAATGAAATAGCATTTTCACAATAACCAAACTGTAATTAAATTACAAATTCCACAAATTAAATCACTAAAATGAGGCTCTGTACAGCTAGCATGCCATCTGCAGTTATTCAGACAAAGCTAACCAAAGGCCTGTGAGCTTGATGCTAACACATAATGGGAAATCTAGGTTGACCATGTTTCTGGATTTACTTAGGAAAGTACTGTTTTAAGGCTTTGTGACAAAAATCAGTGAAACACCAGTATGTCCTGTTTTTGAACAGGCCTGTCCCGACTGTAGCCAATGGAAATAGTGAAATATCAGAACTATGCAACATGCACCATGCCTGAAAAACGTCCTCTTTATTTGTCTGTATGGTAATATAAACAAATAACAGCAAAGATAACTGCTAATTGACCAATTGAAAACGCACCTAACGAGGTCTGACTGGACCTGCTGCATAGACTAGCTTACATGCTACAATGGAAGTCAGTCTTTTCTGTAGAGTGGAAAACAGAGAGGAAAAACATTTCTTCGTAACTACTAGGTAATTAATGTGCTGCATTTTTCACAAACTTCAAGTGTATATTTCCAGTATATTCCACCATACAAAATCATGCTCAAACTAGCAAACACAAACAATGGTTTAAAGCTGGAAATAGCACAGCTAACCGGCAATTTCCATATACAACATCTACGCCGCACGCACAGTTTTGCTGTGAGTGATCTTGTCCACTAGAAGTGTGTCTAGAGTGCTGCACCTTGGCATGCAGCCCTGATCAGCAGGCATAGATCACAGGAGATCTGTTCACACAGGAATAGTGTTAACAGGACATTATTTCACCTTTATGGGGTAAATTCATCATCCCTTCCAAAACGAGTCCATGATATTATTGTTTACGCCATGTGTGAGTACATTAGAAAGTTAAAAGGTTGACGTTGGACTAGGGTGTGTGGTTTTATGTAAAATCTTTTGACTAAATGGTTAACTTTTAATCTTCAATAGCACCATTGTAGCTCTCTGACCCACTGACCTCCCGGTGACCCTTTTCCCTCGCTGCAGGATGAGACGGAATGATAATATATTGATGATTTACGATCGGTAGTCTATCCTTTAGACTGCATAGACTGCATTAAACAAGCCCAAGCACAATGAATGATTCAGTCTCACATGTAGTAAACACTAACTGATAGGCCTTACCTTTGATATCAAGGGGGCTAGTCAGCCCGCAACCACCAGTACCACCCCATCAGTGTGGTGTCCATTGGGGCTTTTCCACTGCAGCTTGTGGCTGTGCCACGCTGCGCCGTGTCGAGCCGGGTGGATTTGCATTTCCATACGGCTTTTGTCGGGCCTGGCCGCGCCAAGCCGCGCTCAAATGGCCCTTCTCAAGAGCAGGGCCATTCGAGTGCGGCTCCACCCTCAAGTGGGCTGCACTGATGTCAAAGCTGTTCGTCATCATTTGACGACGCCTTGCGGCACCAAAACATTGAAATGCTCACTGGATTCCGAATAGCAGCTGTATACGGAGAAGAAGATCTGCAAAAAGAGAGGATGTCAAATTGGAACCCTGAAGAGACACAGGCCCTCATCGTGGTTTGGAGTGAGGGATCCATTTAGAACCACCTCCACAGCATGACAAGAAACGAAAAGGTTTTAAGAGATAAAGCCACGAAGCTCGTGGAAATAGGGGTCCATAAGACATACGCACAGTGCAGGGACAAGATAAAAAAGCTCAAAGTCCAATACAAGTGTATTGCGGACTATAATAAAACAAGTGGAATGGACCATAAAAGTTTTCGTTGGTTTGAGGCCATGGATGCTGTCCTTGGAGCAAGGCCTGCAAATTATTGTGCTTCCAGGCTGCAGACGGCGACTCTCAATGGTAGGTGTTTTGAATACATGTTCGTTTATCAAGTGTGTGTTTTCTGTTGTATAGAAATGGTTTACCTGTGGTGCAGTGTGCCATGACCTAATCAGTCCGTCTTCCCTTTTTTTATATTTCAGTTCCTGAATCAGAGCAAAAGTAAGCAGAAAGCAGTGAGGGTGTCCAGACTATGGATGAGGATGCATCCCCTGCCCCAGACCAGCCTGGCCAACTGACTGCAGAGGACACCGTGATCAGCTGTCCTCCAGGATTTTGCTCCACACCACAGGCTGCAGCAAAAAGAAGTGGTAAGCTTTCTCCCTGTTATGTTACTTAATTCTTGTTTGAAACATAAATGTGGTTTCATGACATATGCCTGACGGTCTGATCATATTTCAATCTTATTTAAATCTAATTATAATTAATCTTATCTGCAGGAAAGAGAAGAAGGCCTGAGAACGACAGCATGACTGAGACAATTTAGGAGATGAGAGACATATGCCAGTGCATGGACAATCATTTCGAAAAACCTCCTGGAGGTCCAGAGAGCAGAGGTGCAGGAGATGTCGAGGCTGGTGGACATCCTTGCGGCCCGCAACACACAGAGGGAGAGAGAAAGCCAGGGCTTTAATCAGCTACTTCGTGAGAGCATCCAGATGCTTGTGAGGGCTACACTGTAAAAAAAATTCCGTTAAATTTACGGTAAAACGCTGGCAGCTGTGGTTACCAGAGATTTACTGTAAAAATTACGGTGAGAATGTATGAGAAAAAACGGTGTTTTCATTCTACACCTGTAAATATTACAGTTCAAACCTGTTTTTTTTTTACTGTAAATTTCTGTTAAAAAAATACAATATTGTAACCGTTTATACAAGGATTTGCTGTAAAAATAACAGTTATACTGTAACCATATTTACGGTAATTTGCTGTACAACTTACTGTAATTTGATGTAGAAGTTACAGCTCTATTACAACATTTTCTACAGGGATTGGCTGTAAAAATAAAGATAATGAAACAAACCTGTTTACGGTAAATTACTGTAAAAACACCAGAAATCCTGTAAACCTAAATACAATCTATCTCAGTAATAAAAACAGTAGACACGTATAATGTTAAACGGTATTTTATTATAACTACTTAAATTTTACAGTAAATTACTGGCAGCTGTGGTTACCAGAAATTTACCGTAAAAAATACAGTACAAAACATGAGAAATTACAGCTGATATTTGCAGATTTTACGGTAGTAGCAAAATACTGCCCAACTTTAAATTTTACAGTAAATTACTGGCAGCTGTGGTTACCAGAAATTTACTGTAAAAAATACAGGACAAAACATGAGAAATTACAGCTGATGTTTGCAGATTTTACAGTAGTAGCTTAATACTGCCTTACTTTAAATTTTACGGTAAATTACTGGCAGCTGTGGTTACCAGAAATTTACTGTAAAAAATACAGGACAAAACATGTGAAATTTCAGTTAATTTGCTAGATTTTTGCAGTAGTGCCCTAATACTCCTACTTTTAACAAAAGATTCAAGCTCTCTGATAAACAATAAGAAACTCTGCAGTTATATGTTTGCAATAAAAAACCTTTCAACACATCTGATAACTTGTCTGTATACTCACAAAGCAGTTTAGATCTTGGAAAAAAAAGCTTGTGTCCATATGTATGACAGGTAGTCCTTGGTGTAATGCATGAAGATGAAACAAAGTCACTTGCCCCTAAATGATTCAAGAGTAATGAGTCCAGTCTTGACTGAAGAAGGCCTTCCACTTGGGAAGCTTCACATGGCCAAGAAACTTCATCTTCTTGAAGACTCGAGCACAGTTCATCAGGTGTTCTACTTTGGACTGGCTCCATCCTCTCTGCAGGAAGTACATATACAAAGCAAAGTTAGAGTGATTCAGTGCTTCAGTTTAATGCCTACACAGATGTAAATTTGAGAAAACTAGGCTCTAATAAGCCATGCTTACAATCAGCACAACAGAATAAAATAAACAGTGTGTACAGTACATACAGATCGCTTCTATAATAGAATATGGTGAAGAAACGCAAATGTACCCACAAGTGCCAGCTATTAAGTCAGCAATCACCTAACAACAGCCAATTACTTTTTCCGTTATTGATTATAATGAGACAGTTATGACATATTAATTGCAATTTGCTGCCAAGGAGGTTATGTGATCGGCAGGGTTTGTTTGTTGGCAACATAACCCAAAAAGTTATGGATAGATTCTGATGAAATTTCCAGGGAATGTCAGAAATGGCAAAAGGAAGAACTGATTTGATTTTGGGACTGATCCAGATCATCGTCTGGATCTAGGAATTTTTAAAGGACTCTTCACTATTGGGAGATAGGGCTAATGGCAGAGGTCTGCGCTCTCTGAGTGCTTTTCTAGTTTATTATTGCAACTGCTCTGGGATATGTGCTGTTTTTCAGTCTGTTAGTTTTGGCTCTTATTGTCCTGAACCGTCTTCCTCAGGATAGCAGTTGTTACAGGTGACAATAACACAGTTATAAAAATAACTGATATTGTATCATATGATGCACACGGCTGGAAGGAAATAAAACATTTTGCCAGCATTACACTATACCATATAACTACCTCTAAAGAGGAAAATTATTACCTCTGTAGGAACTCCTGAGTGGATCCCAATGCTGGTCAATGCATAGCATGAGCTGCCTTGAAGCCTAGCAAGAGGCTCCTGGGAGGATGATAAAAGTAGAAAAGAATTACAAGCAAATCATCCATTACCATCCAAATGAGTCTTTAAAGTGTTTCTGAGATCCACTTACTACAAAAAACAATACATGGGGCAGGCTTTCCACTGGTACCCCATCTGGCAAGAATGTTTCAACAAGGCAAAAGAGGTTGTCTTCTTTTTTGTCGAAACAGGAGAGAAGCCCTTTATGTCCTCTGAGCAGCCCTCCAACTGTCCTCTCTGAATCCTGAGCTTTGTGGCATCCTGCAAAAATCAAGTGAGCTATTAAATCTTTAGTGCCATGACACTGACGTGCACATATCCCCATTGTGCATTTAGGAGGTGCTGGAGCCAACAGGTAGTGCCCAGGACCACCACAGTCCACCACCACACTATCCCCCTTATTCCTGGGGCCGCTACTGCAAATGTGAATATGGGCTAAACTTCCGGTGCCAAAGCGAAGTAGGCTACATTAAATACATGTATTCTAGTACAGCAGCTAACTATAGACGCTAACAAAGAACAACAGTTGTTTCAATAGGAATTCTTCTGGAATTTGTAAATATTTATATTTTTGTTATCACATGTTCACATTGTTTGTATTATAAGCTGTAGATAAGCAAATAAGGTGGATATCACATTATTCCTGGGGGTCTACTGTAGCTATGAATGGAAGTGGAACTTCCAGTACAGTAACAATAATAGCAAAAACATGATTTTTCCAAAGGCTTACTAAAGTGATTTAGTGTCAACAGTGGTTGTTCTGAAATAAATAAATATTTGCTGTAATAAATACTGCTTCATTTTTGTTAAATCAATGAGCTGAAATGTTTTAATCATATTTTCTGTAATGCTCAGTACCTGTTGCTATGTTCATGGTACTAATATTATGACAAAGTTAAATATGTCTCTCACAACATGCTGTCCACTGTCTAAATGCATCGGGGATGTGATTCTTTTAGTATTAATTTATTATTAATTCTTAATACAAAACTTGACATTTACCAAACTGAAGAGCTGGCAACTTGAGTCATGGATAATTTTATAAATATAATTCCCATATTTAAGAGGGATTAGTTTGTAAAATGAGAATTTCAGCAACTCCACAAACTAGAAATGTATCTTTTTATACCGATATAAAGCTACTAAAGTTAGCTAAATATGCCCTTGTAGGTTATCTAAAGTAATGTCATCAATTTGAACTCTCCAGTAGAGGCTAGAGAAATAATAATAATATTATCCCGTCTGAGGCGAAGCAGTCTAACTTTATGTAGTTTGGTATTAAAATTGCTTTAATAGTCACGTTTAGCATCTCGTTTCTATGCGAAGTCCCATTTAGATAGAACGGAGCGGAAGTTGCGCCCATATTCATGGAGGGGTAGGAATAAGCTGGAAAGCCTACTTCACGGGACTCTGAACACAGATATGAATATGACTCTGAACACAGATATGAATGTGACTCTTAACACAGATATGAATATGACTGAAGGGGAAAAATCCTTCACCTTAGGTCGCTCTGAAGCATCAGTGCTGCGGCGGGACTCTCACTTTTTGGCTAGGGGACATCACGGTCCTCACGGTCACTCCCACCTCATCTGGAAAACTCCGTCCTTTTTCTTTCCCTCTTCCCAGTGTTCCCAGTATCCAACCGCCCATTTTTTGTGCATTTTTCAAAAGTCTGAAGTGGGCGGAGTTAGCTCTGAGCTTGGGGTTCACTTATGGTCCCCAACACAGCAAGTGTTAAACGTTCTCCACGCTAAAATGACAGCAAACAAAACAAATCAAACAGCAATGTTGGCTGGTCTAGAATTGAAACAAAATGCCTCCTGACCCATTTAACTTCTACCTATAAACACGTGGTGTTACTGAATGAAAAGAACTCAAGAAATATTTGACACTACGACAAAAGAAGTTCTACATACCTTACCAATAGCTCGTAGGCTGATGCTCCGGGTGACGTCGAATTAATACACGCCAATGTCCTGCTTTGTATTCCATCTTCGTTTGCAGCCCGTTCTACGAGCAGACAGCAACTTTATGAAATATTTCCGCGCACACGAGACTACAGAAGACACGAAAACGCTGTAGTTTACCAGGCAGCCGTTGGCGGTTTGATTTTCCAACGAACCACACACGCATGCGTATAAGGTCCTTCTTTCCCCGCGCCTGCGCGAAACCGTATTCGCGCATGGCAATTGACTGCAACCACAGTGCGCAAACGCATTTCGAGAAAGCAGCACTGTTAGTGTACATGGAGGGAGGTGACTGAAAACTGTTCACTCTGTAGCTCGTTTCCTAATTGTTCCATTTTAAACACCCAAATCGCTGTTCTAGTACAGACAGAATAGAAAACGTTCCTGTGTAGACAGGGTTGAATGGCGACGGGAAACAGTTTTTCAAAATTATTTTTATATATTATTTTTTATATTGATACAACTTTATTGAACAGATTCCAATAGTTAATACAGCATTGGAACATGAAACAAAACGTATTTACTAGACATAAATAACCCCACATACAGGTAAAGAGAAGTTTAGATTAAATTACATAAGGTATGAGAAGTAAATTAAAATTTCAGAAACTAAACCATGGTTTCATATTGTTTTTTTTTTTAAGAAATTTTTTTCCCTTAGAAATCAATTTGATAGACTATATGTACAGTTCCCATTCATTTTTAAAACTGATTATGGAGGGTTTCTTGTCATTCTATTTGCATTCATGTTTAAGTTGTTTAACCAGTAAAAATAACTATTGTATTTATATAATGTATATACTATACATTCAATTGTATTATATATACAGTATGTATCTCTCTCTCTCTCTCTCTCTTTATGTATATATAAAATAGTTCTTTCAAATTACCTTGTTATATTTCCTATCGGTAATATGTGTCATCCAATTTCAGTTCTGAAAGATTGACTGAAACATTAAAGTACATCAATGTATTTTGTGTTAGATGCATTAAAGGAAGTGGAATGGCTTTACAAATGCAATGGCATTCTTTGTGAGAGCAATTAACATCATTCTTTTCCAATAAATCAGTTAAACTAAAATAATTGACCACTTTCATCCATCAAATTAAGAACAAACAAAATGATTTTTGGTACCATTCTTGTTTCAATAAGGTTTTCATATTAACTGTAACTGTCCGTTTATTTCACAAGGCAGCATCATGTGGTGTAGCACTGAGAAACAAATGTGAACATAACAACTAATTGGTGCTTGTTCACAGGTTTTGCAGGTTGACAGGTTTTTACTGTATTTTCTACAGAACTTTCCTGATCATGCAGTATTTTTAACCCCTTGTCCCTGCTAAAATTACGGTATGTGATTGCAATTTTTTTCACAGATTTTTACTGTGAATTTAAATGTACATGAGAGAAAAGTCTGTAATTTTAACAAAATACTACTGTAATTTTTAGAGTAATTGCCCGTCTTGAAGATTACAGTATTTTTCCTTTATTTTCACAATCTTCTTTCGTTTAAACGGTACAATTTTGTAATTATTACGTACTTTATTTGTAAAAATTTATGTTTCATACCGTTGCTTGATTTACAGCAATTCTGTGTATTTTATACAGTAATATATGTTTATTTGTTTTACGGTCTTTTACTGTTGCTATTTGACAGTCTTTTGCCGTATTTTCTACGGACATTTTTTACAGTGTATGAACAGTCAGATCACTTGGAACCAGGACAGTTGACCCCAGATGTGACTGTGTAGTGTTTTTCTTTTTGTATTTTTTTTTTTCAAATAAATCCTTTTTTTTTAACTACTTGCTATCTGTACTTTGTGCATTACTTATGTGAACTAACAATACGCAGCTGCTGACTTAGTTTTTTGCATCATCCTCAAAACACAGCCATCATGTATACATAAATATAAATAAGGGCCATTAAGTTCAAAAGCATGATTGCTGCATGGTCAGAATAAGCTGCCATATTTCTTTCCACTGCAATTGCTCTTGTGTTTATAAAATATGTGCCAAGTGACCGTTGGCTAGCAACATGGCCTCCCCTACACACCTTAATCCAACACAATGCATCATTATGTCTGGATGGGCAGAAACTTTTTATGCTGCATTCCAACTCAATGACAAACAATAACATGTTTATGGGGGTAATACATTTATTATATGCAGCTTACCATGCGAAGAATTAGCTGCAGCTGACGGTGAATCTTATACTTGTACGCGAGTATGGTGATGTTCCTTCGCCTCCTCTGTGCTGCTAAGACCTTCAGGCGCTGCAATATGGCTTCGTCTTCGATATCCATTTCTTCATCTCGTCTCCACTTTTCCAACAAAAGACGATATATGCACAGCATAATTGGGATAACAGCTTGGAGCAGCACGATGAGTAGCAGAGAAAGCTTTGTGTGGCGGAGCAAAACAATCCTCACCGAGGCACTTCTATTTATCATCATCGCCTCAGAGTGCCGCGTGATCAACTCTAGACACACCCTCAAGTGGGCGGCTCAGTTGCAATGGAAACGCAAGCCATCTGCTGCGCTGGGCTGCTGCGCTGAGCCAAGCCGAGTCGAGCCGAGCCACGCCACATAATGGAAAAGCCCCACATTAGTGCGGCAGGACTACTAGTTGGTGTATCCACCCTCACTAGTCCCACCAGTGCCAGGGTGACTCACTCAGACAAGGCAGCCATGGCTACCTCAAGCTGAGCCAGCCCCCTAGACATTGCAGGTATACAAGAGTCCTCCTGAGGAGAAGTCATGTTTGAGGACCCGGAAAGACTGTCTCAAGTTAAGCCAAAAATGTTTAGAACCAGTTGACAACACCTCAGCACTAGCAAGGTCTAACCAACCCAACCTGCACAGGGATTTCCTCCTCATGTGGTAGCAAGGGTCCCAAGGGCTTCATGTAACAGGAATCTCATCTAACGGCTGCATCGTCAGGCGTACTACCCCTGCACAGATCTTTAATTCATAGGTGTTTACATGTGATTTAGTTTTAGGGTATGGGAGTGTAAATTCCACGCTCCAAGGCTCAAGAGGCAAGGGACACTACACCCCCTTCAGCTGCGTTAGCAAATGCCGTATCTAATCAACTGTGCTTAAATAAACCCTGCGATGTTGTGTAACATTAACCCAGTTTTTCAACCTTTGATCTATCAAGTGCCTAGTTTAATTTTAGAACTAGAAAAGCACTCTGAGAGCGCAGACCTCCACCATTAGCCCTATCTACCAACAGTACAGAATCCTTAAAAAAATTCCTGGATCTAGACGGTGATCTGGATCATTCCCAAAATCTAATCAGTTCTTCCTTATGCCATTTCTGACATTTACAGAAAATTTAATCAAAATCCGTCCACAACTTTTTGAGTGATGTTGCTAACAAACAAACTAACAGACGAACAAACCTACCCGATCACATAACCTCCTTGGTGACCAATTTCAAATCTTCCATTTGAATCCAAAGTTTTAGAGAAGTGGTTATTACTCAGCTTTTTTGTCTGTGTCACAAAATAACCTATTTGAGAAATCTCAGTCTGGTTTTAGAGCTGATCACAGCAGTGAGACAACCCTCCTCAAGGGGATCAATGATTAATTTAAAGAAGATGATGGAGGGGAGGGAGCAAATTTAATTCTTTTAGATCTCAGTACATCTTTTAATACTGTTGATCATGCTATTTTAATTGAGCACCTTAACTGGGTGGGCATCAGGGACACTGCACTTCGCTGGTTTTATTTTAATCTTTTAATGCGAACCTTTGTGCTCATCGTAGGCAATCACTCCTCCTCAACCTCCACCATTACCTGTTGTGTACCTCAAGGTTGGTTTTAGGTCCGGTTTTCTTTTCTTTTTGTATGATGCTCTTTGTCCAAATCATTCAATGTCAGAAATTCTCCCATAACTGCTACACAGGCAACAAACAAATATACCTGGACAAATATACCTGCCCCTTTATTCCCCACCATTTCTCTTTTAATATGCCACATATTAAGTTTTTGTCATCTTGGTCTCCACTTATGTAGCTGGTTTCCTGTCACTTTTTCAAATGTCTGCATTCTTAGTTGTGAAGTATCTTATGATGTCTGTGCTCTAAATATGTCCTATGATGTTGTTAGATTACTAGCTTGATCAGGTTTTTGCTTTGATATTTTTTTTTTACTGTTTGGATCCTGCTATTATTGGGTGTCATTTGTTCTGTTGTCTTTCTCTTTTGTTGGGTTTTGTTGCTTTTTGTTGCTTTATTCTTCTGTTCCTCTCTTCATATGTCAAAGCCCTCCAAGAGTACCTGGATGCGACTGAGGACCTCGGCTCCACAGAGTAGGTCGGATGATTGCCACCGTATCTTGTCTTCTAATACTGGAAGTCACCTGAACCAAATGTCTTCATTGTTTTCTTTGTGCATCCTTGCTATATTAATATATGCAGGTCCGCCACATAAGGAAATACAAGTAGATGGAAAATTCAGGAGTTTTCGGACTAACAAGCACAGCAATCACAGTACGTAAGTTTTAATGAATCAATTTATGATCCAAATTTATGGATCATGGATTATAACTGACTCATTAAAATCAATTAAATCTCATGGTTTGTGCTGTTTTTCCATAAACTTGCACACTGTTTGTCTACTTGTATTTAATTACGTAGCAGATCTGCCTCTGGCAACATGGCGGCAACATTGACTTCTGGCTAGCCACCCAATCTCCTGCTGCATATTATGTCTGTGCTCAGTGATATGTGAGTTTGGATCATAAATTGATTCATGAAAATTAATGAAATGTTTCGGACTGTGTTTGTATTCCGAAAACTCACATATTTTTTTATCTATTTGTATGTCTTTTTGTGGTGGACCTGCCTCTATTTATATGGTGGCAACACACGAAGAAAACAACAAAGAAGACGTTCAGTTCAAGTGACCTCCTGTACTCGAAGACAAGATATGGCAAAGCTTGTCCAACTTCCAATATGAAGTGGAAGTCCTCGGCTGCATCCAGGCCCCTCTAAAGCACTCTGTAAACCCTTGTTTCTCAAAGTGCTATATAACTTATATTATTATTATTATTCATTGAACAGCAGTGGGTCAGTTCTTTGGCAGCTGGGAGGCCCACTAGGGAGGTGGACAGATCCAGCAGGCAGCCTGGAGCCTCAGGTGTAATGGTCCATCAGTGCTGACAGACACAGGAGCAGGGTTCAGCCCCCCGCTAGCTGGGGGCCAGGAGTGGAGCCAGGACAGCCTGGGTGATCACCCAGTCCTCAACCGGCATCCAGAGTTGCTCAACAGGGAAAGGAGGCAGACATTGCTCGGCCAAGACAGATAGCAGAAGGTGCGAAGTTAGGATGGGAGGCAGACAGTACTCTCACAGGAGCACTGTCTGCCCGCCCTACCCCCCTTGGTTGGTTTGATTCAAAAATTGCTGTGCAGACATGATTAGCATATTTTCATATTTATTTTGTTTTACTTGATAGTGGCAAAATGCAGGCCTTCATACCTGCCCTTCAAAAAACTGTGAAATTACATTAAAACAAAGAAGACTTTAATGAAGGGCACTTTGGATGTCAAGGGAAAAAGGGCAGGTGCGAAAGCCACTAATAGCTCTCTTCTCTGCACATGCTTGATAGTAGTTAAGGGTTGAGGATGACAAGTGGTCAACTAATAATTGTGTTATTCTCCTAGGCCTAAGAATCTCATCCTAAATATCCTATGAAGTCACCATTTACAAATTAAGAGAAACACTCTACAACCTTAAATACATTTACCAGTTATATTGACAATTATGTCATAAAAAATAATATTAATGATTATTTCTTCACACTGACAGCTGTTGACAAAATCCTTGAAGAAATCACAGCAGAAATGGTCTGCCACAGGACCCCCAAACACATCTACTGAATCAGAATATCACATTAACAACATCCATTTTTTTAACATCTTGATTGTTAAATAAATAAACTCAAAGACACTGAAGCTCTTCACCCATTTATTCAGTGAAAAGTGTTGTCTCTGAAAGGTCAGATTTAAAGATATTACATGAGGCTATCAGCTGAAATGCTTTTCTGAACCAACTGTAAAAGAATGCATATATTATAGTGTTCATGCCTGAATTAAAAAAGCCCAGCCATCCTAATGTTTCAAACAATACTGGAGGTATTGATTTACCTATAAAAGGATAAGTAATGACACAGATAAACATCGGAGTCCAACAAAGAAGAAAAGCCCCCATTACCAGAGCCAGTGTTTTAGTGGCTTTGGTCTGACTTCTATTTGACTTTTTTACTGAGCTCACACAGCCTTCATTTTTTATACTCTTAAACTGTCTCTGTGCCACCAGGAAAATCTTCAGATAAACTCCAAGCAGTATTATTGCTGGCAGGAAAAAGGCAACAATGGATGAGACTGTGCTGGAAAGTTTACCTTGAATCAAAACACATTGTCCTTCACACACAAAATGGTTAAAGTAAAACTCCTCAATTCCCAAAATATTAAACTTTGAGAAAATCATTCCAAAGCCCAACATGGGAGAAATAGTCCAGCAGAGGAAAATCAAGATCAACACAACATTAGTAGATATTCTTGTTCTGTAAAGCAGAGGGTGGCAAACAGCATAGTATCGATCAATAGAAATGAACGACAGATTTATGATTGATGCTGTACCCAGCGTGACATTAGAACTAAAATTGACTTTACAGAAGAAGTCACCAAAATACCAACAAGACTCTACAAGTCGAATCATGTTGGGGAACATTACTATCCCAACAAGGAGGTCAGACATAGCCAGAGATAAAATCAGGTAGTTGGTTGGAGTATGGAGCTGCTTGAAATAAGCAATAGAGAAAATGACCAGAAAGTTTCCACACACTGTTAGAATGATTAAGATCCCAAGAATGAAGTAAAGAGTGACACGTAGGGGCATGGGAGAGTTTTTCTTCAAGCATGAATTGTTTCTGGACTCAAAGCAGAATTCTGGCTCCATCTGTTTGAAAGGGAAAAAAATATTTCAAAATAATCAGGAATAGAATAAAATAAAGGATAAAGCATTTCCTTACCCTTTTTTTTCATTTACTGTCTTCTTTCTCTTAAAGGTTTAAGGTCATCTTTTTCGTCACTGGAAAGGGGATTTTGCTTTGCTGTCAGCAGTAAAACATATATTGATCAGATGTTATAAATCCCTCAGGCTGACAATACACTGGTTATTAAAATGCTGAAAATAAGTTAGAGTCCAGTGGATGGTAAAACCAGAAGTAAAAACATTCAAATTAATCATGACATGATAAAGAACACAGCATGAGCACACAATTATTTATTTAACAAGACAACGAAGACTCTTTGTCCTGCAAGTTGGCAAGCTAAGTATTCACCTGTACTATACAGGACAAAAATTCAGATTTAAAATTTTGTCTAAGAGGTTGTTAAAGAAAAGCAAGCTCTCTGCTCTCTGATTTTGCAGAATGTTTCTGCAAACCTGCTCACTTAAGCATTACGGCTAAGCTCTGAGTAAAATCATATTCAGTCAGCCATCTGTCAGCTCATTCAATAAAAGAAAATTCCGTTAAGAATTTCATCCATCACTATACATAAATATCACATGACCATTTGCTAGTTTCTCTCAGCACATTACCCACTACCGACATCTCTACTTACCTTCAAGGGTTATCTGGATAGTCGACCAGCAGAGCAGAATTTTACACATCCGTGTTTGGCTGCACTAAAACAGCTCTCTGTCTCTGAGGCCAGTGAAGTCAGAGGTTAAATAAAAGACCTTCAGGGGGTAAGATTGGACAGCCTGTCCCAGCAGGCACAAAAAAACAAGACAACAAGGATGACTATTCCTCCTCAATTCAACAACAAGTTGAGTTTAAGGACAACTGAAAGTTTTAATGATATGATTAAAAGTTCAGAGAAAGTCTGACGAGTGACAAGCAGGGATTGACTGATGTGTGTAATGTAGGGTGACCATATTTTGATTACCGAAAACCAGGACACTCAGCCCTGCAATGAGATACTCAAATGATACCCGAAGTTTACTCAAAGATGCCTTACAATTTCAATACATTTAAAGTATGCCTCCTCTGTATGGATAGAAAATTGTTATATTATCAAATACTATCTTTAACCAAAGACACAAATTCAGATAGGCTTCTCAAAAGTTACTCAACATCAGGGCCATCACTAGGATTGAAAGACAGGGGGGATTAGCCCCAAGGGTTGCAGGTAATGCTTGAGATATAGCATGCACCAAAGTCTTTTTTCCACACATTAAAATACTTAATTCATTAATTATTAGTTGTAGAACATTTATCAGGACATATGGTCTGGCTCACTCTCTTTTCCTTAGAAGACTGACACAGACTGGGTCCCACAGCACTGCTGCCTTATAGTGACCTTTAAAGTGGAGGAGTTTTCCCCTCTAGAGTCCCCTGACACAGGCTATAGTGTGGTGGTGGACCATGATGGTCCTGAGCACTACCTGTTCAGGTCGTTTGCTCCAGCAGTGGCATTACTATAGCCAGAGCTCTGCAGTGCATGAAGCAGTGCAGGAAAGGATGGTAGTGGTCTCTGAATGGTAGTCAGTTGGAGGTGTAAGGCTCTACCTTTTATATAAAGTTTGTGACGTTTCTACGCCACATAAGGCCCACCTTTTCAGAAAAGATTTTTCAAGGCAGATGTCCGTTTGAGCTAATTAAAAGCTGTAAAATCCAGATTTTTATCAGTTTGATGCAAATTTCAGCTATAACACTAACACTGATGTGTTTTATTATAGTTCAGTAAATTACCTCACTTTACAGATGAAAAAGAGTGTTCACTACCTCTTCAAAGGTCTACATGATGGAGTGTGTTCATGGAAAAGATGTTGGAAAACATATCCTTGAATGCATTTAGTAAAATACAAATGTGGTATATAATATCTAGAAATACATAGTTTATAACTCCTCTCTTTCTTCTTTCAGGCTGTTCATGCTTTCCAAATCAAACTACTTAATTTCTGCCTGCCACTGATATTTCTCTGTCTGAAGACAGTCTATACCAGGGGAGCACAACCTTATTCTACCAAAGAGCCAGGTTGTCCATATTGTCTTAAAGTACTTTAGAGAGAGCCACATTCCAAAACCAGGGATGTAAGAAGAGCCATAGATCAGCTGATCCAGACTTGAAATAAAATAAAACAGTGAATTGTTGGATTAGTGTGTAGTTAAATAGGATGCAATAGGCCACATAAAAATCTTAATAGTGTTAGAGGAAAGGATATGTAACTAATAATGAACATATATTCTTTTTTATTTATGCAAGTTCCACCTGGTCTAATGATGTGTTAAAAATGTGTTTGAGCTCTGAGATGCTTTTCAAAGAGCTTATGAATTAAGGTTTGTTATTTGGGTATTTATCTCTCACACTGGGACATTTACTATAGTTCTGTGGCTTTATTAACATAAAAGAGATGTTTTCTATTCTTTTCCACTCATTATTGATGCTTTTAGCTAAAGGGTGAGGGGCCTCATATTGGTCTTGCCCTGGGCCTCAAATGACTAAAACCAGCCCTGCCTCACACCTGCAGCTCTCCAGACACATCGTTTCACCCTGCCTCATTTGGGAGGTTTGGTTTCCTGTTTCTACTGTTTTGACAATATTTATGATCATTAGTGCATTAAAGATCAAATAAAATACCCACGTTTGGACAACTTTCACTAGATATTAGATATGACGTTATCTCCACATGTGATCCGTGTGTTATGCTCAATGTTGACATGCATCGGCGTAATTGTCATAAGATCTGGGTGTGAGAGAGCATCTCCAACACACCTGATATGATCAGGTGACCTAAAACAAGCGAGAGTTCTAACTTGAGTCTGTGTGCAGGTTTCAATTCTGGATGGAACTGATGAATTACCTGAGGGAGAGAAATCTATTGAGTGGCAGTCATGAGTACACATGCCTGGTGCAGTATGTGTTCATGGGTGTCCTACAGTGGGATCTTGATGAATGCAGAGAAAAATGGAACACACATAGCATCAGACCTGTTAAACAGTCTCGCTGTCCATCTGGCAAACCAAATTTCATGCACAACCTGTCTCACAGGTTGGTTTCTATCAATCTATTTTTTCCCAAACATTTTTATCAAATATACCTCTAAAAATTTGATTAAATTCTTGCCTGTGGAGTACTTCTGAAAGATGCTGTCATAACGTATTCACCTTATGTCAGCCATGACTAATAATCTTTACTAATCTCAAGTGTGATAGAAAATTATTTATTTACATACTTGATGCAGAAATTTCAAAACAGTTTCAAGTACAACCACAGTACACATTTGCTGCACACACACAAAGAATTACAGCATGCCAGCTGGCTGAAAACAAAATAATGTAAATAAGATCTAATGTGAATATTTGACTCCCAGGTTTGGTGGAACTAACTGTGAGTTCTCAGTCTCTCAGGAGGAACTGTGCCAGTTTATGGTTCGGTCACCCTACAGTCCATGTGGAGATGACCATCTCCAGGCACACTTTGAGGGCCTACAGAGACAGAGTGGTCTGACACAGCCATTAACCTGGGAGTCCTGTGTGGAAAACTATATCAGACTGAAGAACATGGCTGATATGTAATGAATTGTTAGTCAGAGTTTCACAGAACAAGTTGTAAATGGAGGTAGTAACTGCTTCAAGCAGATCACTTTGGATTGAAAGGCACACTAATTACATCCATTCATTTCATTCATCAGTTTATTCAGTGAAAAGTGTTGTTTCTGAAAGGTCAGATTTAAAGATATTACCTGAAGTCATCAACTGAAATGCTTTTCTGAACCAACTGTAAAAGAACGCATATATTATAGGGTTCATGGCTGAATTTAAAAAGCCCAGCCACGCTAATGTTTCAATCAAGACTGATGGTACTGAGTTACCTATAAAAGGATTAGTAAAGACACAGACAAAAAATGGAGTCCAACAACAAAGAAAAGCCCCCATCACCAGAGCCAGTGTTTTAGTGGCTTTGGTCTGACTTTTGTTGGACTTTTTTACTGAGCTCACCAGGCCTGCATTTTTTATACTCTTAAACTGTCTCTGTGCCACCAGCAAAATCTTCAGATAAACTCCAAGCAGTGTTACTGCTGGCAGGTAAAAGGACAAAACAGTTGAAGCTGTGCTTGAAAGTTTACTTTGAATCAAAGCACATCGTCCTTCACACAGAAAATGTTGGGAGTAAAACACTTCACTTCCTAAAACATTTAACTTCAAGAAAATCATTCCAAAGCCCAAGATGGGAGAAATAGTCCAGCAGAGGAAAATCATGATCAACACAACATTAGTAGATATTCTTGTTCTGTAAAGCAGAGGGTGGCAAACAGCATAGTATCGATCAATAGAAATAAATGACAGATTTATGATTGATGCTGTAATCAGCATAACATCAAAACTCAAGCTGACTTTACAGAAGAAGTCACCAAAATACCAACAAGACTCTACAAGTCGAATCATACGAGGAAACATGACCACTATCCCTAAGAGAAAGTCAGACATAGCCAGAGATAAAATCAGGTAGTTGGTTGGAGTATGGAGCTGCTTAAAATAAGTGATAGAGAAAGTGACCAGAAAGTTTCCACACACTGTTAGAATGATTATGACCCCGAGAATGAAGTAAAGAGTGACACGTAGGGGCATGGGAGAGTTTATCTTCAAGCATGAATTGTTTCTGGACTCAAAGCAGAATGCTGGCTCCATCTGTTTGATAAAATGAAGAATGGAAAAATAAGGAATGGATCAACATAAAGGAGACAGCTTTACGCATAGATTTTAAGGATGCATGAAATTATCAGGATGTATTGGCAGATCTGAAAATTTCTAACATTATTTAAAACTGATTTTTTTTGGCTCTCAGTCTATATCAGCTGTAAAAACTGGCTATACAAACAAATAAATTAATGGATACTCGAGCTGGAATGGCAGATGTACATCAGTTTTGTCTTTTCTTGATTGTCATTCCTTACACTTTAAAGTGTGTTTTTTTAAGTGTGTTCATTTGGTCACTAAAAAAATTAAAATTTATTTGAGGAGGATTAAAAGAAAAACAGTCCCAGCTCTCTCAGGTTGTTTGTTATGTTTTTGCTCTAATTAATCAAGATTTTCAATTCGCCGTTGGTCAGCTCATCCAATACTGATTGAAAACAAACATTTCCAGTTAGTATTTGCGTCCAGCACTAGTCATAATTAATACATTACCATTTGCTAGTTTCTCTCAGCAAAAATTGATAAGCCTGTGAATTTCCTATACTTACCTTCCATGTTATCCGGGTATTATGGCCAGCAGAGCAGATAGTGCCATGTATGTAGTTGGCTGTATTAAATGAGCTCTCTGTCTCTGTGTTCAGTAAAGTCAGAGGTTAAATAAAAGACCTTCAGGGTGTGAGGCAGGACTATCCATCCCAGCAGACCTATCAAAATAAGACAACAGAAATTATTTTTCCTCCTAAGTCCAACGTGTTCAAAGACAACTGAAAGTTTTAATGAAAACTTTGAAAGTCTAGAAATTTGACATGTGACAATCAGGATTTCATTGATGGGTCTATTTACCAAATGGCTCAAAAGTTTCATTAATCATAGCAGAAAGGAGATGGTCACAAGATTATTCTTTTTTCAACAAACAACATGATATGATAGATGAAAAGATCAACCAAAATGCTATATCTAATAATCTTTTTAGACTTGTGAGGGGGCCATCGACACTGAGACAAGTTTAGGAGTATCTGCAAAAGGTTTTTATCATATTGGCATTTCATTCACACAGAACTAGTGTTTTAGGAGCCAGAAAAACACTATTTTTTATATTTTTTGGTCCCAGACTGGACAAATCCATTACGCCAGACATTTCATCTCCGTTTCTACAACCAAGCGCATCTTTCCTTCAACGAATGCTTCATAGCCCTCTTAGCCCACTTAACCTTCATCCATGAGCCCAACCAGAACCACAACGGCAGATTATAGGATTTTGTTCGTGCTACAGAAGCTACTGAGCTTATTACAGCTTTTACAGCAAAATCGTACCTCTACTTCCAACAAATGTGTGCACCACATGTTCTTAGATCCATTGCAGAGATAAAGTTTTGGGCAAGACCTGGTAGGACCAGCAGTTGGTGGCACAATTTGGTCAGTGGTGTTGTCATGAATAATGAATGGAGGGAGATTTTTCACTTTTCCAGAGCCTCTGTTGTGGCCCTGAGCAAAAGGCAAACAACAAACATGAAGGCACCTATTGATCTGCTTTTAAACCTGTGTTACCGCTTTATTAACTGATCAATAAAGCCGGGTGTACACTGTGCAATTTCAAGCCGACCATACGACGGTCGTGGCAGAATGTCATCTCACACTGTGCGACTGAGTTGTTTACGCGCAAGAGTTGTGTGCTCACACTGTACCATCCGACGGTCGTGGATGACCTGAGTTACTTCTTCTGATGAAACTGGCCTCGACAGAAATGATAGAAACCCTTAACTTAATATTTTGTTGCACAACCTTTTGGGGCAATTACTGCAATCAAGCAATATCTGTAGCTCTCATTGAGACTTCTTGGTCTACTCCTCATGAGCAAACTGCTCCCACTGTCTCAGGTTTGCAGGTTGCCATCTTCAGATGGCACGTTTCAGCTCCCTCAACAGATCCTCAATAGGATTTAGATCAGGGCTCATAGAATGCCACTTCTTAACAGTCTAATGTTTTGTTCTTAGCCATTCTTGGGTGTTTTTAGCCATGTTTTGGGTCAATATCCTGTTGGAGGACTCATGACCTGGGACTGAGACCAAGCTTTCTGACACTGGGTAGCACATTTCGCTCCAGAATGCATTGACAGTTTTGAGATTTCATTGTACCCTTCACAGGTTCAAGGCACCCTGTATCAGATACATCAAAGCAGCCCCCGATAGTGAGCCTCCTCCATGTAGGTACAGTCTCCTTTCTTAGTATGCTTCATTTTTGCGTCCATGCACATAGAGCTGATGACTTTCCAAAAAGCTCCAGTTTTGTCTCATTTGTCAAAGTGAGATTCTGCAGATGTTTTGTAGCTTGTCGATATGCATTTTGTCAAATCTCAGTCTCGCTTTTTATGATTTGCTTTCAACGGTGGAGTCTTTCCTTGTCATCTTCCATTAAGTCCACTTTGGCTCAAACAGCAACAGATGGTGCATTCTGACACTGATGTACCTTCACCTTGGAATTCACCTCAAATCTCTTTGGAAGTTGTTCTTTGCTCTTTGGTTACCATTCGTTTTATCCATCTCTTCAATTTGTCATCGATTTTCCTCTTGCACCTGACATGCCAGATGGATTGTTTCACACATCCATCTGGATAACCTTCCGTAGACAGCAATGGGAAAAGGGCAGCGGCTTTGAAAAAACACTCGGAGGGTGATTGGATGAACATTCTGTCTGTCAAATCTATATGAGCCAATCAGAGCAACAAAACATGTGACATATGTGACCGGATCAATAAGAGACACGATCACACTAAATACATTTTTATGTGGGTCTGTATTCCCTGACTGTACTTACACAAGAACAGCATTAATGTTTTAGAATTGAGAAATGTAGGGATTTCACAGTAGTCACTGTATGGAACAGTTATCTTGCACTTCTATCTCAAAATAAATTCTTAAAGCTTGTAGTCTGAACCTTGACTGACAACAGTAGTTGACAGACAACACTAGTGAATAGACAACGCTAAATAGACAATAACTGTAAATAGACAACACGAAATAATAGTAATTAATAGGAAACAATAGTGGCTCGCTTCTAGACAAAGAAAGTAAAAATTTAATTTGCATTAATATATTTCCTGAGCCACAAAACTCACAGTTTTCTCAGTAACCTCACAAAAAGTGCATTATTTCAGTTTAAATTCACAGTGCATTAATGAACAAAATTGTGCAAATACTCCACTAACAGTACAAACAATTCCACATGAGGAGAAAATACTTTTTTTTCAGAGAAATGAACTCTCTTTCACTGCAATGTGTAGTCTGCACTCAAAGACACACACCTCTGGAACTCAACTTGACATATCTCCCCTGCTGCTCTGTCTTTCCCCTTAGTGCGGCAGCCATGACACACTTCTCAATCTCAGAAGTCCAGCATTTTGCGGGCGTTCTGGTTACGTCTCCTGCATGCGTTTGGCAGCACAATACTGTCAAAATTCGAGAGCAAATATGAGTTCCACGCAAGCAAATATGAGATCAGCGCAAGCAAATATGAGATAAGCGCAAGCAAATATGAGATCCGCAAGCACAAACATGAGATCCACGTGAACAAATATGAGATCCAAGGGTGCAGAGGAGCCGCGTGCGCGTGTCAAACATTCACACGTGCAAATTACTTTTGTGAGGGCTTTCACAGCGCTTGTGTGTAAAGTATCTCTACCCATGCGAGCAATATTGTGGCCTGAGAGAGCAAAATCATGCCTTGAGCGCACTCAGAATCTGAGAGAACACACAACTACTGTCATTGCTGTACTGCTCTTGAAACCTTAACCTGCTCACTTGCGAGCACATTTTCTTTTTGGCAGTAAGTGGCCGGACCCAGTCGTATCCCTAAATGTAATTGGTTATGGTCCTCGTCTCTTGTGATTGGCTGTTGTCTGTGTGTCGGCAGGTGTCACAGATTAACTGGTCAACACCAGTTTGTGTTTACCTTCAAAATAGTGCTGAAAATGCAGTAATATCGCCAGGTTTTTTTTTTCTATTATAACAATTTATTGTTATAATCAACTAAAGCTAAATTCAAAAGCTTGTCAGATATGTGAAAATCTAAGCAAAGCTTTATATATATATATATATATATATATATATATATATATATATATATATATGAACACTGATGAAGACAAAATACAAACTGTGTTTTAATAGTGATCATAGACAACATGATATAAACACTCAATGTGGGAAATTAATTATGAGTGTGCTATATTTCACAGTCTACATGTGCTAGATCAATGAACTAAAGCTAAAATCAAAAGCTTGTGAGTTTAAGTGAAAGTATACTGAAGAATCAGTGTTGCACTACAAATACAGTACTAATACCGAAGTTAACAAAACACACTGTGATATCAAACCATGTATCCTTTTTTTTTCACAAAAGAATAACATTTTCAAAATGTGCAAAAGTCAGTTTTGTGCAGAATACAAGGCATGCATAGAAACACAAGCAAGCAAAATATCCATCTACGGACACAAATTTAAAAATGTTCTTGGTCCTTCTATAGACTCAGCATGTCCTCCTGTAGTGAGTCCTCATGCTGAGGTGTTCTTCTGTGATGTGCTGGTGCTGTGTAGTGATATGGTCCATGTACTGGTCACTGGGGCGTGTGCATGTACCCCAGCGGTGGTCCCTGCATATGTAGATAGATATCCCTGTGGACATGGGGGATGGGGAAATGCTGCTGTTGAGACGTGATGTTGCTCAACATGGAGAATCCTTTTATAGTGCTTGTTATTGCCGCTATATTGTCTGTGATTCTGTCCAACTGTATTTCTCTCTGTATTTATCCTCTCTGACTCTTGAAGAAGGTCCACCATCCAGCGTTTCAGCTGGAGGTCCTCCATCACAGCTGGGTTTCCATGCAGCTTACGCTTCAGTCTGTCCCCTCTGTGGCTTTGGAGCTTCGCCTAAAAAAGTAGAACAAAATATTTAAGTTAGAATTGTCCTCAGAGGAAAACCCAACAGTTGATGTATCAGTGTGAACTGGAACAACTAATACAATGTATGAAATAGTGGGTTTAAAATGTATTATGGCACTATTGCTACTGTGGCTTACATAAGAGCATCTTGTTTTACAGTATGGCAGTGATAAACACTTGCTTGAAGCATGATCCGTCATGTCTTGAACACTTCTGGTGAGGCACTGGGACCAGCCAAGTCCTCGCATATGCTCTCCATCTCAGAGATGGGAGTCGAGCCTTGAACCTGAGGTCAAACAGTCGTTGGTGTTGATCAAAAGGTCGGCTGACTCCACACCGATATTGTGCAAAAATGTCCGCATACTTGGACTGGCATGACCCCCAGTCCACATTTTCTTTATATTTGTCCGCCTTGTAGTTTAGGGTCAGTCAAAGCAGCAGTTCCACCTCGTCGTCGGTCCAAACAAAAGTCCTGATCGCCATCTTGAGATAGCGCTGCACTCCTACTTATGTTCAGAAGAAGGAAGTGTCTGTGTGCATGTGCTTATTTTGGTTCATTGCAAAATCACACCGCCATCTACTGGCCTGGCATGTATACTACATCATTTTTGGTGTTTCCCACAGTCTCGTGTGAATGGAAATTGTTTTCAAAACATTGCCGTCTGAACGTGGAACTTTTTGGAAACAAAAACTGAGCAAAACTTTGTCGTGTGAACGGGGCCTCAGTTGTCATGAAACAGTGTTTGCCTGTATGAAAACAAGGATGTTTGTTGACATAGGGCAGGGGTCACTAACTGGCGGACCGCAGTCTGGGTCCGGACCCAGATGCCATCCGATACAGACCTGGACCCGGACCTACATTCATTAGAAAGACAAAGAGAGTGGACAAAAAGACGAGTGAGCTGAAACAAGGAGTCTTGGGCCCTATTATTTCCTTGTTAATGAAATCACAGAAATGGCCAATAAAAATGGAATTTACTATTTCATGCGGAAATCGCGGAAATTGAATGAATTTGACTGAAATGCTGTGGGGGTTTTTAGAAAGAGGAATGTATGTCTGAGGAATGTGTTCCGGGGGAACACTAAAGTAGGGCACAACTTGTGCCTTACTTCACAAACACAAACTCCGCCCCCTCATAAACAACACAAAGCATGTAAAAGCATAGTCATAGCAGCTGCAAACGTAGCTCATCACGGGGCAGTACAGGGCGACGTAATGTTGCACCCTCAAGAAAACTCATCCGTGCTACGAGTTATTTTACCTCACCAGAGAGTCATGGAGAGAGAGAGAGAGAGATGTGTCGGACGGACTCAAGATTTTATGAAGTCCCGTAGTCTAAACATGTTACATTAGAGTATCAATTAGCTAATTCCTCCCATTGGTTACTTAAGGAGCGAATACGTGTGTGCATTATTGTACCTGTCTGATATGAGGCAGGCAGACAGACAGTGAGGATGGAGGGAGATGAGGAGAGAAAAGTTACAGTCAGGAGTCTGGGCTGTCCCCTTGCCCCTTGCACTGCCTGTACATCAGCAGATGGAAAATGTTGCTCATTGATATGACATCTCACCAGGTTTTATCAGTTCTCTGATGGCATTATATATATCTACTGGCAACTCTAAACACTCTGCCAAATGGTCAATGAGTATTAATTCATGGGTGCACATGAAATTCAAATAATCAAGATCCAGTTCAGGACAACTAACCACACATTGCATCTTTCTCTGCAATGTCTCCAAGATGTGACATCTAAGCAGGCGCTGTAGCTAAAGAGGCAAAAGTAGAATATGTTACAGCACTGACTTTACCAAAAAAAGGCACACATGTGTCAACATACTATCATTGAATATAAATTATTTTGAAGCTATGGTTATGTGTGGACATGTTGGTAACAATTTTGGATAAGGCACCCCTAAAACTTTAATAGGCTATAGATTAGAATTGGTCTTCCTGATGACCCGTGGGCCTTAATGGGAGCAAAGCCTAAAACAACAACCAGCTCATCGACCCACAATGGCCCTGCAGAGACTCCGTCACCTGTTTGCTCAAACAGAGGGAAGCCCCTGGTGTGCTCTCCACGTGTACTGGAGCACTGGACCATTGTTGGCAGGGAAAAACACAACGCAAGGCACCAGACTCCCCCTCCACCATCCCGGGATATCCCATTAGCCAACAGGTTCGACATCTTGGACTTTCCTCCATTGGACGCACCGTCTAATTTCTAAGCCCCAAAGCCAGCTACATCATCACGCCGCAGGCTGCTGAGGGAGGCTGTGCTTCGGAGAAGCTCCGGGGCTGAGAGCCACACCGGCCCCTCGCCGTAGCAACCCCTGCTTAGGACAGGTCATCCGCAGCCACTGGGTAGGAAGCACACATCGGCACCGCTTCCCTCACTGATGATAATCGGGGAGTCCATCATAAGTTAAAATCAAAGCAGGCTGTATCCTTCTGCCATCTAGGTTCCACCATTGCCAACCTAGCTCGTGTCATCCCTTGCCTGCTTGCAGATTACAGTTGGAAAGTTGTTATTCATGTTGGAACAAATGACATCAGCTGACAACAGTCCGAGATGACGAAAGGGATTATAGCGAACTGTTCGAACTCTTAAAAGCCACTGGCAGGAACATCTTCATATCCGGTCCAATTCCAACATTGGGCCGGGGTATGGGGAGCTTTAGCAGGCTCCTGAGTCTGAACAAATGCCTCCAGGCTCAATGTAGAGCTCAAAACTTCCTCTATATTATGAACTTCAATTTGTTCTGGCAGCGTTCCGTTTTTTTTTTAGAGGAGATTGGCTGCACCCAAATCATCTGGGCTCAAGAATGCTGTCTGCTAACATTCTCTATCACGTTTTCTCCAATAACCTGCAATGACTGTTTACAAACTCCAGCACATGGCTACCTACCACAAATACTCACTCCTCACTGGTCCAAAGTTATTCTTCTATGCAGGTAACGGCAAGTAGTATTTCAAGTCACACCCCCCTCTACTGTTTACACAGTCCACATTCCTTAGCTCCCCCAGCTCTTAAAACTAGTTCTTTCAATGCTATCATTACCGCAGTAAATGATGATTATAATAATGAAAACACTATTAATACTATGAATAATAAAGCTGGGACAAAATGTGGAATGGTTGGGGCGTGCCGGTAGTCGAGTGGTTAATGCACGCGCCATATACGCAGGCGACCCGGGCTCAAATCTGGCCCGTGGCACCATTTCCTGCATGTCTCTCCCCGCTTTCCTCCCTGTTTCCAACTCTATCCACTGTCCTATCAAATAATAAAGGCAAAAATGCCAAAAATAAATCTTTAAAAAAAAAAATGTGACAACAAACAAAGCAATTAAAAAAACAGAGGTGGAAATTCTTTCAAACAGTAAACTGCTCCAAAATTATCTGGGATCCAAAAGCAGAGCCAAAGGGCATTTTAGGTGATCATCTAAATATACGCAGCTTGAAATCAAAGAGTGAGCAGATAAACCATTTATTATCGGAATCTAACCTAGATTTTCTTTGTTTGTAAGAAACGTGGCTTCATGTGAGTGTGAGTGTATAAGTGTGATATTATCACCACAAATGTCTTATACCCTTAATGTGATTTATCGACCTCCTTCTGCAAACATTAGTTTCTATGAAAGTTTCAAAAAGCTGTTATATCAATGTGACCCTGAGAAAGAGGTTATTGTGCTGGGTGATTTTAATGTAAACTGGGAAAATAAGTTTTAAGGAAAAACCTCGAGCAAGTTACCAACTGTTTCAATCGGGCTAATGGTCAAAGGCCCAACAAGAATTACTTGCAGCACCAGTACCCAAATTGATCTAATATTTAGCAACAGACCTAAAAGGATTAAAAAATCTTTCGATTTTCTAACTGGACGGTCAGATCATAACATGGTGCTCATTTCGAGACAGCTGACCAACAGAAGGTTCAATTCTCATGCTACGAAAAAGGAGTTTATTGGCACTCTGATGAACAAAGAACATTTCAAAACAGCCATTAAAAATATAACATGGGATAAAGTAAAAGCTGAAAATGAACTGGATAAGATGAGTCAGAATTTTACAGAAAAGTTACATGTAACAATAAACAAATTCTCTACTACACGGAAACGCAAAAACAAAAAAACAGACTCTCCCCTGGGTAAACAACGTCCTTTTATTAATGAAAGAATGAGATAATTCTCTGAAAAGAGCTATAAATTCTAAACTATCCCATGACAAGAACATTTTTGTAATGCTTAGAAACAAGGTAGTAAGAGAAATAAGAAGAGCAAACTTCTTCATCACAATCATTGAAAGATCTCATGGAAACTCAAAAACCATATGGAGCCAGATTAAAAGTTAACAGGACAAAACAATAGCTTAACAAAGTCAATTAAACTAAAAATTGATGACAAAATCTTACAAAGCCCCATCAATGTAGCACAGGCCCTCAATCTGTTCTTCATACACTCAGTATCTGACATAGCCCAGAGCTTCTCACCACAAAAAGGCAGTATATGCACTATCGCAAACTCTGAGCCAACTTTAGGTCTAAACCCAGTTTCTGAGAAAGACGTATTAGATACTATTACACACCTGAGATCTTTAAGAGCGAAAGACATATATGGTATGGATTCATGTATGCTGAAAGACACCAGTTCCGTCATAGTTGGTCCTTTAACACACCTCATTGATATTCACTGGCTCGGGGGGAGTTTCCAAATGCATGGAAACCTGCTGTGATAGCCCCAGTATTCAAAGGTGGTGACCCCCTTTTATTAGACAACTACAGGCCCATAAGTATCCCACCTATATTATCAAAGGTATTTGAAAAACTGGTTGTCACACTAATTATTAGTTACCTTGACAAAAGTTCAGCCCCACTTCACCCAGTGCAATTTGAATTCAGAAATAATCACTCTACAGAAACTGCTACATGCTACTTCAAAGAAAAAATCAAAGCACACTTGGATGTTGGCAGGGTTGTAGGGGCTGTGTTCCTCGATCTCCATAAAGCTTTTGACACGGTCAATCATAATACCTTATCGAATAAACTACATAAATTCAATTTTTCACCAGAATCAGTCAGCCTTCTTCAGTCTTATCTTTTATCCCACTCACAACTTGTAAAAAATCACAATTACAAATCAGAACTCCTATATCTAGCCACTGGGGTTCCACAGGGCTCAGTGCTTGGCCCGATCCTGTTCAGCATGTACATCAATGATTTGCCATCTGTATGTGAACAATGTGATATTTTAATGTATGCTGATGACTCTGTTGTTTTCACGCGTGGTAACAGTGCTGAGGAGGTTGCACTCAAAATAACTAGAGCATCACACAGAGCATCACATCAGTGGAATTTAATACCACAACCAGTTAGAGAGTCCCCATCCTATCATGCATTCAAACATAATGTTAACAAATGGTTGGTTGAGAACAATGTCAACACTGATGCTGTGGCTAACCTTAGCGTTAACTGTACCATTGCTATTGTGACATAATGAATGTTTTTTTGTGAATACACCAATATATAGAAGTTCTTTAACCAAAATGATATTTTTAATGATAAAATATAATTATTATTTTTATCCATGAGTTTTCAAATTTACTGATTTACAAAAAAACTGAAAAAATAGTAAAGCACATTATTATTTCTTGATTAATATGTCAAATTATAGTTATTTACCCGCATTCCTGAACAGAAAAAATACTTTTAGTGGTTGAATGTTATGCTTGATTAACTTCTGACTTCTCAGAGAAGCCCAGTGGGCCGGCTCAAATTTGGGTATAAAAAGGTGAATTCAGTTTGAAATTCCTCATTCCTGTCCAAAATGGTAAAATGTGGAGAGCTCACTGAAAATCAAAGAGTCCACATTAAAGCACTTCATGATGCTGGATCATCTCTGAGACAAATATGACAGGTGGTCTAATAAATTTGTAAAGTACTGTAGATTTGTATAAATGTTGATTAATGTACACTGTCCCTTTTCAATAAATAAAATAAAAATATTTTACTGCATAACCACCTCAGGTATCAATAGCTACTCAGTACTTTGAGTAAATGTTAAATGACTTACTTTTTACTTTTACTTGAGTAGATTTACAGATTACTTCTTTTACTTCTACTTAAGTATATTTTATCCAAAGTAACTTTACTTTTACCTAAGTATCATAGTCTAGTACTTTCTCCATCTGTGTCAGAAATAAACCTGCTGATGTCCTACACCCTCCCTTTAAAACACATCCTCCTCTTTCTGAAACATCACATTTTAGAAGGATTAAGAGCCATAAAACAATACAGAAGGCTAGTAGTTCATTTATTTTACATGCTTTTAACCTCAACCATTAACCCTATTAAAGTAACAGTCAGCTTGTTTTATATATTAAGCCTTTACTTTACTGCTCTTTAATGATCAGTATCAACATTAAATCCCCTCCTATTGTCAGATATTACACATAAACCACTGACTTGATTCAAGCTACGTTTTCTTCATTAAATGCAAAAAAAATTGGATACAGATCTATAAAGTCACATCATTACCCTATGCTAATCATAATCTGGTTAAATTTATTCTTACCTGTAATCGTATTTATCTATCTCCGCGGTCTGCAGATGTTGACTGTGTGCAGGAGGACATGACGACGAGCCTGCTAACTTTTATCCTCTTTATGTCCTTTCTACCGGTCTGTACTAACACACTTAGACCCTACTCAGCTCAGTTTTCCGCTAAGAAGAGACAAAACTGTGTGTGAAGTAATTTGGTAATAGAAACTTAAGAAAACCATAAGTTTAATGGGACTCAAGTGTGTAGCGTACCTGTAACACTGCTCAGGTGCACAGACACTGTTTGACTGTTGTGTGGTGCGTTCAACAACATTATGTTACATTCGTTTTAATGAACAGACTTGATAAACAGCCTAAAACAATGTTATACAAATCCCTTGATGTAAAGCATCCACTTAAACTATTGAATCTGAGTTGGGCTCTGTTTCTTCCTGACTTTTACTCCCGATACCTCATTCCCCTTCACAGCCTGGCTGATTTCACTATAGTTTGCCTCTGAACTGCTTGTGAACATTCACTTCCTCGCTCTTGGGGACCCTCTGGTCCTAAGCAGCGGATAAACAGCTCCAGAGTGAACAGCACGGGGGAAGGCTGTGTACTGTATGTGAGCTACAAACACTCACACAGTTGCAGGAAACCCTGAAGCCTTTAAGGATAAACACTGGCTTTTCCCTGTACTCCTGCCTCTCTATTTAATGTCCATGCAGAATCAGTATATGTGCTGCCCTATACATGTGTGTGCTCCCTCTGTCTCTCTGACTCTCGCACATGGGCTGGATAGCTCGGTAAGTTCATATACAGTTTAATATTGTAGTAATAAACTTTTCTAAATTCATAACGCCTCAGAGTAGGGGGGCAGGATTAAAAGACAAAGCCTCAATCAGATTTACAACTTTACAGGAAGTATGGGTTACTACTGATAATTAATGGATATAAACATAGCACAAAAAGTAAGGAAATTTGTGTTTGGTACATTATTTCTTTGTTGTAACAATGCTTCTTGGCAATACATTTTATACCATTGGAAAGCCCGTTTATTACCCTTTTAAATGGTGCCATATTTGTAAGGAACCTGCATTTGCGGGATGAGCAGCAGAGCTGAGTATGTGGGTTGCACCCGTTAAAATGTGTCAAATGGTTTCTGCCAATGACAAACAGCTGATTCTGCCATTGACTCTTGTTTGGTATTTGGTGGATTAGGTGATTGAAGTTTGAAGAAACAAGACATATTGACAATTTAACAATTTATTCACTGAACAAGCAGGAGCCTCAGTAGCATGTGGAAGAACCATACACAGCCACAACAGCCTGGTACTTCCTCCTCATGCTGGTCATCAGCTTGGTCACACATTGCTCTGGGATGGCATCCCATTCTTAAACAAGCGTTTGTCGCAAGTCAGCCAATGTGGTTGTGTTGGTCACTCTGGCACCAACAGCACACCCAAGCTGATCCCACAAGTGTTCAATGGGGTTGAGGTCAGGACTGCTGGCAGGCCATTCCATCCTCTCCACTCCCAAATTCAGGAGGTAGTCTCTGATAATCCCCACTCTTTGGGGGAGAGCATCATCATCTTGGAGGATAGAGTTCTTGCTGACAGGGTGAGAAAACAGTATTCTTGGGGTGTCGTCTTCTTGGGACGGCCACTTTGCGGCCTGTCTCTGACATTCTCCGTTACATGGAACTTGGCCTTCAGTTTGGAGATGGTACTAGGGTTCACTCCAAACAATGCTGCAACTTGGTTTTGTGGAACACCAGCTTGAAGTTGCCCAACCAAAGGGCCCTATCCTGATCAGTCAAACATGGCATGCCAAATCTTGAACCAGACATCTACTGACCACTGTAGCAGGGCCCATGCTCACAGGTGCTGCCAACCTGGGGGTACCAGAAGCTCAAAACAAGAGTCAATAGCGACAGCAAAATAAGCTGTTTGGCATTGGCAGAGAAGATTTGGCACATTTTTCATGGGCGCAACCCACATACTCAGCTCTGCTGCTCATCTCACAAATGCATGTTCCTTACAAATGTGGCACCATTTAAAAGGGTAATAAACAGGCTTTCCAACGGTATAAGATTTATTACCAAGAAGCATTGTTACAACAAAGAAATAATCTACCAAACACAAATTTCCTTACTTTTGTTCTAAGTTTAGATATTCTTCCCTTTGCTCCAGTAGGGCAGTCCAAATGCGCTTGCACTTGAGGTCATGAACTGATGGCCAGATATTCTCATTCAGGATTTTTTTAGTAGAGAGCAGAATTCTATCTGCTCAGGTCCTGAAGCAGCAAAGCAGCCCCAGACCATCACACAACCACCATCATATTGAATGTTGGTATGATTGTTCCTTTATGAAATGCTGTGTTATTGATACTTCAGATATAATGGGATGCACACCTTTCAAAAACTTAGCGTTTGCCTCATCAGTCCATTTTTTTAATTGATTTTAAGATTGTAGATTTTAAGATTTTTTAATTGGCTTTTAAAGGCCTTAATGGCCCCTTCTTATTTATCAGATTTGCTTTTACCTTATGAGCCCAGTAGAGCCCTCAGGTCTTAAGGAAGTTCTCTGTTAACAGTACCCAAAATCAGACCTAAAACTTAAGGTGAGGCATCTTGTCATTACTATGGCCCCCGTCCGTGGAACAGCTTGCCTGAAGACCTGAGGACCGCAGGTAATGTTAATGTTTGTAAAGGAAACTTCTGCAAGGGGGAATTCAGAGACGTATTCCTTACAAAACTGTGATGAACAAAGGAAATTGACTTGGCCAGTTATGAGGAGAAAAGGGAAAAGAAGCAATGATTTTCTCTAAAAATAACAGACAGCTTATGACATTATCCTTGGAGAAATCACAACATGAAATAACACTGCATTCTGATGTACTTAAAGTCGTCCAGAGTTGAATCCACTTGGCCCCTAAGCAGATCCCTTTGGAAAGAAAGGCACATTAATGACATCCATTCATTTCATTCATCAGTTTATTCGGTGAAAAGTGTTGTTTCTGAAAGGTCAGATTTAAAGATATTACCTGAAGTCATCAACTGAAATGCTTTTCTGAACCAACTGTAAAAGAATGCATATATTATAGGGTTCATGGCTGAATTTATAAAGCCCAGCCATGCTAATGTTTCAACCACGACTGTTGGTATTGAGTTACCTATAAAAGGATTAGTAAAGACACAGACAAACAATGGAGTCCAACAAGAAAGAAAAGCCCCCATTACAATAGCCAGTGTTTTAGTGGCCTTGGTCTGACTTTTGTTAGACTTTTTTACTGGGTTCACACCGCCTGCATTCTTTATGCTCTTAAACTGTCTCTGTGCCACCAGGAAAATCTTCAGATAAACTCCAAGCAGTATTATTGCTGGCAAGTAAAAGGACAAAACAGTTGAAGCTGTGCTTGAAAGTTTGCCTTGAATCAAAGCACATCGTCCTTCACACACAAAATTGTTATAGTAAAACTCCTCAATTCCTAAAATATTTAATTTCAAGAAAATCATTCCAAAGCCCAAGATGGGAGAAACAGTCCAGCAGAGAAAAATCATGATCAGCACAACATTAGTAGATATTCTTGTTCTGTAAAGCAGAGGGTGGCAAACAGCATAATATCGATCAACAGAAATGAACGACAGATTTATGATTGATGCTGTAATCAGCATAACATCAAAACTCAAGCTGACTTTACAGAAGAATTCACCAAAATACCAACAAGACTCTACATATCGAATCATACGAGGAAACATGACCACTATCCCTAAGAGAAAGTCAGACATAGCCAGAGATAAAATCAGGTAGTTGGTTGGAGTATGGAGCTGCTTAAAATAAGCGATAGAGAAAGTGACCAGAAAGTTTCCACACACTGTTAGAATGATTACGACCACGAGAATGAAGTAAAGAGTGACACGTAGGGGCATGGGAGAGTTTTTCTTCAAGCATGAATTGTTTCTGGACTCAAAGCAGAATTCTGGCTCCATCTGTTTGAAAAGATGAAGAATTTATAAAACAGTTATGGATCAACATGAGAGAGACAGCTTTACTGACAGTCACATTTTCAATCTGTTAAACACAATCACCAGACCTTATACATCCTTTAGTCCAACAATAGATACATCCTGAAAAATGCTAAGTAATGTCATGTCATATGGTCAGTAAAACCAACAGTAAAAACATTTAAAGAACTAATATGTTAATAAAGTATCATAGCATAAGATTACAATAATTCATTTAAAAAGCCGATGGAAGTTGGGACAATTGACTTTTGATGTCTCTACCAGGCTAAATCCACAGCTAAACAGAAGCAGGTTCTGTCTCTTGAAATGAAATTATACTTAAAAGCAAATGAAACAGTCACATATTGTATTGTGCATAAGTTCACAAAAAACAGACATTTCTTGCAAAACTTTACCTGATGAAAAAGGGTATTTTTCTTGGGACAAAAATTCAGACTTAAAATTTGATCTGAGGAGCAGCAAAAGAAAAAAAGACAGTCTCAGCTCTCAGTTTGTTATTGTACATGATGTTGCAAACAGCCTCTACCTGTTCTGTAAAGCATGAAGTTCATTTATGCTCTGAATAATGATTTTTAGTCAGCCATCAGTTAGCTCATTCAAAAATTAACATTTTCAGACAACATTTGCTTCTAACACTATTCATAATTAATGCATGATCATTTGCTAGTTTGTATCATTATATATTTTTAAGCCTGTGAATTTCCTGTACTTACCTTCAGTAGTTATCAGGATAGTACAGCCGGCAGAGCAAGATATGCTACGTACATGGTTGGCTGTACTAAATGAGCTCTTTGTCTCTGTGGCCAGTAAAGTCAGAGTTAAATAAAAGACCTTCAGGGAGTGAGGCTGGACAATCTGTCCCAGCAGACAGAGAAAAACAAGACAGCACAGATGAATTTTCCTCCTCAATTTAACTAGAAGTTCAAACACAACTAAAAGTTTTAATGATAACTCTTAAAGTTTGACAAGTTACAGACAGGATTTGACTGATGCGTGTACAGACTAAATGCCTGAATTATCATGATTTAAAACTAAAATGAGTTGGTCAAAAGTTAATTATGTTCTTGTCTTTTTTGTCAACAAACCAAAACGATGTGATTGACGAAAAGATCAACAGAAATTTTATTTCTAGTAGTTTATGTAGACTTGTGAAACTGTATCTGATTGATTTGTACCATGATTGAAAATCTGTTAATGAAACAAAATCATTTTTGTATTTCTGTAAACATCTCGTTTGTATTTTGTAGTTGCCAGATCCTATCCTCAAGTTCACAGGCTCTGTAGATTGGATGCTATTGTTTTTGCTGTTTGCACAAGTTCAGCAACCAGGAAAAGCAGCACTATTCTTCACTTGCCCTGAATCTCTGCCTGCTGGTGACAAACTTGAGTACCAGCATGAATCCCTGTAACAGTTTTGTGCATACTAACCTACAGCTACCATCACAGTCAGCAGTCATCTGAGGCCTTTGTTTCAAAGTAAGTGACTCATACCCCAAGAATCATACTATGGTTTACTGGCTTTACCTTTCCCTAAGAAATGTCTTGATGACCCACCATAAGTTTATGTTAAGAATTGTTGTTTGACAGTAAGGAGAAAGTCAGAGAGAGGTTCATTGGGGTATATATCCCTCACCAGAGTGCCAAATCTGGAGGCTGTTAATCATAAAATCAGTTATTAGTTTGGCATCACAATTTGATCATGAGGGGTTACAATAAATCAGTCCAGAAATTAACCCCAGCACACACTTGTCCACGTACGTGGCAAACTTTCCATTATGCTGGAAGGAGTACAGTGTTTTTTTATCCAGAAAGCTGCTGTTTGTGGCTCACTCAGGAAAAGAAGCTTTTCTATGCTAGGAAAACCATTTTTAACATTAATTAAGACCTGACTATGACAGAAACTGGTCAGAAATACTTAGACTTGTTAAAATCAAATGAAACAATATATATAGTTCTGTCCCCATCTCTCTGGAAAATCCTGGCATCTCCATCAGCCTGTCTCTTTCTGGACAATGCATTTGCTGAACATGCAACTATACTTGCCTGGGGTGCACCGTGTACTCTGCAGCGCATTCTTTTCATCATATTACTCATTGCTGTAAATTTTGTTCAATGTACCACATTTAAATCATTTATTGTATCATATTAACATTTTCCTTTGCTTTAATTACAAATAGTTAATAAAAGATGGGTGAACATGTGTATTAGAAAAATTGTAAATATGTAAATCAGTGTTTTCCAAAATTATCCATGTTTTCCAAAATTTTTGGTATATGTCTGGTCCACATCATGTTACATCACATTCCTGTATTTGTGCTCCTTCATTTGCATTTGTGCCACACTTTGGCCCACCTTATCCTTCCATGCCAGGGCCAGGGAAGCATGCCATGCCCAAGCACCAGTGCATATGGGCTCCATGCACAACAGTGTGTGACGTATTCCCGGTGAAAAATAACATGGCCTGACGACTTCCGCCCAATGATATATGCCAAGCCAAAATGGAGCCTACTGTCAACATAAACAGTCCTGTACTACGTTTGCCAGTTTCGGTGTTTTTTTTTCTTGCAATTGTCGTTTGCGGTTACTCTTTATCATAATGGCATCCAAACGTGATAAAATTACGTTTCAAAGACGGTTTAAAAGCACTTCTTGGCATGCTGTGTGCCTCAATGTACATTTTTCGCTAATTTTATTTGAAATTTTATTTGAATTCTGCCATCATACACTGTTCTCTTCTGTGTTCAATCTTACGAGCAGAAGTTTGTGAGCAGCCCAATGTCAAATGCGGAAGTGATGCGTGCATAGAGCCTATTCACATTGGTCAAACGTACTAGACTTTGGGCTTAAATGCACCCAGGCACAATACGAATTGCCTCATGTGAGCGCACCCTAAAAGTTGCTCTCCATTGCTATAGCTTGGCACAACGCTATGATGTGCAAGCTGGTGCTGTATTAATATCTCTGTCAGGATAGATAGATCCAGTTTGATTTTCAAGGAGTGGCAGAGGCAAAGGCTCATTCTCACTGCTTATTTTCGCCACAGTACAATTCACTAAATTTTCGCAGTGAACACAAATGAAATGCATCCATATGGTGGCCAGGAAGTGGCCAGTCTGCAAAAGCCAGACACATTCCAAATGAAACAAAACAGTTCCAAGAAGAGAAATGCTTTCAACTTTAGAGAAGCAATCAAAAGTCCAAACAAACTTCAAAAAGGGAAACGCAGTGCAACTGATAAAACGTTCTCCAAGAATAAAAACAATTTCATGAATGGCAAACAAGCTCAAAATACGTAACCAATTCCAAACTCAAAACAATCGTAATCCAGAAGGTCCTTCAAGACCAAAAAAAAAAAAAAAAAAAACCTGCCTCCAAGGGTCTCTCTAACAGGAAGAGCGAGAGGGAGAGACAGATAGAAGAGAATACAAGCTGAGGACAGACTTGTGATTGTGTTTGAATCAGGACTTGGAGGGAAATCACTTAGTTGTACAGTAACGTAACATTTTCTACATTAATATATAAATGTACAGTGCTTAACAGATTTATTAGACTACAACCCAAAGTAAGGTTTATGCCATAGCTGCATCATGAAGTGCTTTAATGTGGACTCTTTCATTTTCAGTGAGCTCAATTACTCAGTAGACTCAATTACTAGGAAATCTTGGAGGGGGGCCAAATATTACATTACTGTATGTGGCCAAGGATATTCTAACTTGACACGCCAGATGGATGTGTTTCACACATCCATCTGGGAAAGCTTCAATGGGAAGCATTTGAGAAAAGGTAGAGGCTTTGAAAAAAACTCAGAGGGTGACTGGGTGAATGTTCTGTCACATTTCTACGGGCCAATCCGAGCAAAAAAACACGTGACGTAGCCACTATTGAGCTGCGCATGCGCAGCTACTGAGGAATAATGCAAAACATCGCGACTATAGACCTGTAAGTACTCAACTTTTGTCATTTTTGAAAACAACTCACTGCTGTTCTTTGTTCTTCTTTTAACAGAGAAATGTTGTCAAGTTCTGATAAAACTGGCGCTTTAGCAGCATCCACGCTAATCTCTCCCTTCTTAACTACACCAGCTCTTGCTGCTGCTTGTTATTGCCACAACTCTGCTGCGCCTGAAAGTACTGCCACTTGTCGCTGATTGGTCCTGTCACTTTCTAACGGGCCCAGACGGTTCAGATGGGAGCTTTGCAAGATGGATTCGCCAGTGAAAAACAAGGAAACAGGCGTATCCATTCTGCTACTCCCAAAAACACACTCAAACTCCAATGCCCACACGGGACCTTCTTCAACACCACCTTCAGAATTTACCACCAACAAAATGATTAATAAGCAGAAAGAAAACTAACAATATATGTAGACTGGGAAAGTTGCATGCATGTAGGCTGAATAGTTTAGTGGGTTACATCACTGACTTTGGTATGGGAGATCTACGGTTCTATGCCCAGTTAGTGCATGATCAATATCTGGCTTGGACCCTTGGGCAAGGTCCTTAACTCCTGGAACACCCGTCTACCCGTCAGATGTATGTCGCTTAGAATAAAGGGCGTCTGCCACATGACATTGAAATTGTAATTGCATGCCAGCAAATGGGACTGTTAATAGCAAGCAGGCTAACAATAGGTATGTATAACTACAATGTGTTTAATAATGTAAAAAATATATGTTCATATATTAATATAGAAAACATTACATTGCCTTAAAACGTACTGACTTCCCTCCAAATCGTGCTTCAAAACACAATCACAAGTTCGTCCTCAGCTCGTTCACTCTTCCACTTCTCTCTTCCTCTTGCTCTTCCTGCCAGAGCACTCCCTACAGGCAAGGAGCTTCTTGACGTTCCTGGTTTTGAAGTACATTTTGGATTAGGATTGTTTTGTGTTTGGATTTGTTTCTATATATGAATATATTTTCATAAAAAGTTAAAGCATTCCTCTCATTGCAGCCATTTTGTTTCATTTGCAGGCTGTTTTCACTTCCAAGCCACCATAGTTTCTGTTTGAAAAATAGAACACAATGAAACCCTGTCCAGTAGCCTACAGACAAATCCTGTGGCTGATTTGTGGACGCCGCAGTCTTGAGCAGCCGTCATTACTACTGTGGAAGTGCAGTGTAACCTGCCACTTGCTGGCTGTGACAGCAAGATGTTTTGAATAAACATGTTACAGAACCACTTGAGTACCGTTATCAGAGGGCTATGACTTCTGTTATATTTTACAGATTAAAGATATTTTACCCATGTCTAATATCTATTTCAGAAATAGAGTAAAAATGTGAATGTGGGTCCAGAGTTCATGCTCGACACTTGTCGCTGACGGACCTCCAGAATTTCACCCATATACAACAAATGGGCATTTAACAGCAATAAAACTGACAAAAGTACTGTGATCTAGTATGTCTGATAAGAGCAAGACTGGAGCCACTTATTTCTGTACAAAACCTGATCAGAGTCCAAAACAGTAGAAACCGAACAAAATTTTCCCAAGCTGTCCATCCTGTTTTCTGACACAGATTACACATGACCGGAATTTGAAAATGACGAAGAAAAGTCATTATTTTTTCATTTATTTTCATAAAACTTAAATAGAAACATCATTAAGTATGCTATCTGTTACTTTGCATATGCCTTTCGTTGCATTTCACATATTAAAAAACACGTAGCTTCATGTAAAATCCCGCTTAGCCCATAGCTCATTAGCCACCATTAGCAGCTACGAGACAGATATCCCCCACAGATAAGACCATTTCATGTTACGTCACATCTCTTTGCTTGTGCTCCTACATCTGCATACGTGCCACACCTAGGCCCACCTTGTCCTTCTGTGCCGGGTCCGTAAAAGAGTTCCATGCCCAAGCACAGAACAAGTGCCCTCACACTAGCCAAACATACTGGACTTCAGCCTCAAACGTGCCCAGGCACGGTAAGGATGGTCTAGTATGAGTGTGCCCTCAAAGAAAGTGAGGAGAAAAAGATGCCGTAAACAGCTGATTTCAGGTGCTTCTCTTCATCTGATTTCAAGCGGTTCATGTAAAGATTTTAATTGTGCTGGAGGCACTGTGCAGTTTGATGCATTTCGGGACTTTTTGTCTGTCTTTTAACGTCCAGAACAAAACAAGGCTTATGTTCTGTGACCTCATGGTTGATGTGTTGTTTCTTGTAGTGGTGGGAGTATAGATACTAAAGTATCGATATATCAATATTTACCAAGTACTCCTTTGGTATTACCCTTTAGCAAAGTATCGATACCAAATGAGTACTACATCTCACCACTGCTTCTCCGCCGAGTGCCTCCCTGCCTCTCTCTCTTCCAGACTGTTTTGGCTTGACTGCCAGTCCATGTCACGTGAATTTGGAGACCAATCAAACATGCCTAACCTGCTCGTCCGTGTCACATGGCTTTAAGGACCAATCGAACATGTCGATCCTGCTGTACCATGTGACTTTGAGGACCAATCATCAATGAATAACAGATTTCAGTAACTCCACTCGCTTGCATATGAAGTCATTTTATAGTCTGTGATGTGAACCTGGCTGTCTTTCTCACTCAATGTGGTCCCTAAGTAAATTTCAAAATTGTAAGAAAACATAAAAAAAGCTACTGAGACCACATGCCAATACCATAAAATGTATAAAGATCAAATTGTATAAACATAAAAAGATCAATATTTCTATGAAAATCTTTGATGACTTGTATTTCTTACATTTTTGTTTCAAAATAGTGAGTATAGATGGCTAATATAGCCCTTCTATCTGAATTTAAAATAAGAAAAGAAATTAGTTATGTTGTGGATATTTTAATTCTCTATACAAGTTTGTGCTATGAGTATAGTTTATAGTTTATAGTTACCTGCTTTGTTTTAATTAAATTTAAGTTTCTCCCTAAATGAAATGACCTGCATACGCCTTTTTAACTGCCTGAAATGTGTAACTTTTGAAAGTTTGCAAGTCCAATATTTTATTCTTTCTTCAAAAGTATCAGTATCAGTATCGATAAAATTACATCAAAAAATATCAGTATCGTATCGAATTGAAAAACATTGGTATCGCCCATCTCTAGTTTCTTGTTGCTCACAGCTGCAAACTGAGGGGCGGCAAAATTGCCTCTTGCCTAGAGCAGCCATTTGCACTCCCTGTGCCTGGGCAGAAGTGTAGCAAAAGTCATGTGTGTCAAGTTTTCTGAACCAAAAGAAAAAAAACTATGTCAACAATTACAAATTGTACTACACATTTGCAGATTTTTGCATAGATTTTTGGATTAGATTTTTTTTTTTTTAATATTTGGAAATCGTTATAAGCATTTGCACATCTGTACACATTTTTTAAAGTGTGCACACAATTGTGGATTTGTGAACACATTTGCAGATCTATCTATTTCAGATTAGTGTACAGATCTGTGTACACATTTGTAAATAGTTTCTTAAAAATAGTTGCTCCATAAAAAGTTCGCTTGTTTAGTTGAGAAGGAGTGCTAAAAGGTGTCTTATGGGCTGAGATTTGTGCCACTAGAAACTGAATTTGAATAATGATACTGAATTTGCATAGCATGATTTGAATTTGAATTTAATGTTTTGAAACTGCATTTAAGGTTTTGAAACTGAATTAATTTGCTTTGAAACTGAAATTTATTTGCTTTGAAATTAAATTTTTTTGCTTTGAAACTGTATTTTAGTCACGTGATCATTCAACTCTATATATTCCTTAAATTCAAAAAATAAAAACTGAAAAAATTAAAGAACTGCGAGTGCTGAACATACCTTAAAGAGAGATATATATTTTTTTTTTAATTACTGATATACTGATAAAAGCACCTTTGAAAAATGACAATATTATTACACTGGACCATTTAAAAATATTTTCATGGTACAGTGGAGCCTCACCTGATCATGACTGTAGGTCTCAGAAATCAATGCAGACCTGCGTCCCAAACCCACTTGCAAATGAACAAACTCTTCAGTGCCTTTAGGGGTGCACTCAAGCACTTTGGGCAACAGATAAGATGTTGTTTTAAGCTCTCTTCCTCTCATGAAGTTTTCAGAAGGCCCTTAAAGCACCAACGCTTTCCCCCTTGATCCAAATAGTCCAGGAAAAGACCTATGAGGAGATGTTATAATCAGATATAACACAATACAACTGTATATGATTGATAAATAATATATACATTTAAAAGCACCCTGAAAAAGAAAAAAGGGAAGAACCATCTGGACACTTGGTTGCTCATCTCTGCCCCTCTCATGACTCCTTCCCTGTCTATAAGAATAACACCATGTTAAGATGAGGCATCAAATAATGACGCTTACACTAGTCCGCATTTATATGAATAGGCTACAAAAACTTAAGAGGTCAAGTGATTGAATTGTTGTACATTAATCAATTTGTGTATGTTACTTGTTGTGTCTAGTTTCACAGCACCTGGGAGTCTCTTGGGTGGTCTGGGCACTGGGCCCAGCAGGGCTAGGGGAAGGTGTCATGTTTGTCAATAAATTTAGCAGATACCTGGCTGACCTGACACTTCTGAGCTGTCTCCCTGTGAAATGTACAACAATGAAGCAGTAAACTTAGTGATTTTTGTATTTTCAAACAGGGAACATCAAGATCTTTAATACCTCATCATCATACTTGGTTATCTCTGGCATACAAACATAGTATTTAAACATAGTATTTAAATACTAAGTAGCCTACATGTGTCAGCATAGTCCAGGGAGGTGGCTGTATGCAGGTTAGATTTAAAAACGTGTCAGTGTGCACAGCCTTAATTTCAGCAAGAGATTGTGGTAACCACACATAAAACGTTAAATTCACACAAGCCTGCTGCTCATATTGTGCCATCATGCTCAAAAATCACTATTTGTAATTTTGCACGCAAGGAAACAGGACAGACAGGCTGTCTGACAGCTGCAGTGCACCTGTTACTGAACAGGTAAGCATGAACAGGGGGAATGGCTGTCTGACAGCGCAGGGTTTCACATCGGTGACCGATTATACCTGAAAGGGATTTTTGCCAACCATCTGGGCATTTTACTTAATTTCATAAAAGTTTTCTCTCCGTGATCAATAAACTACAATAAACAATAAACAGTCTCCTCTGGCGGGGCGCGCTTCCCTTGTTACGCTCCGCCATCATTTAAAAGGTTCATTCATACACGCAGCACAGAATAGCAAAATAATAACTATTTTAAATGGCGTTAAGGTAACTTGGTTGTTTTAAAGGAACAATTTCCACCACCTTCCCCCAGCCAACTTCTACTTCAGTCAAGCTGGGCATTACATGCACTAGAGGAAAATACTGTAAGCTAGCTATCCCTGTCATATTGACTGATGCTGAACCATATTAGTGGCTAGTTCCAATAGCAACAGTAATGTTAGGACTTACATAGCACTTTTCTTCCTGTAAAGGATGATAAATACGAATAATTTTAAGTTTAATACAAACCTGATTATTGCATCTCTGGTCTCGAGACATCACTGAAAATGTGCCAGCTCTGTTCAGTTCTTCTTCCCATTGTATTTTTGACAGTCCCGCTCAGTTGAGAACTATCTGTGCTTGATTACTCTTCCTCACGGAAGTGGATGACGTACACGGTGTGCCACGCTTAACTAAAATTAAATTGTTGAACTGAAAATGAATTGAATGAACTGAAATTTAATTTTTTATTTTTGAATTTAAGGAATATAGAGAGTTGAATGCTCAAGTGACTAAAATACAGTTTCAAAGCAAAAAATAAATAAATTTCAAAGAAAATTAATTTCCGTTTCATTCATTTGGTTGCTTGGTCCACAGCATGAGAAAAACAACCAGGCTGTACACACAAGCATGTCATGATGATTTTGAACTAACACTAATTAAACATTTTTCCCCCCAGAAACTGCTGCCGATAGATGAATTCTTCCTCTTCCTGACATACCTGTCCACTGGCTGTACTCAAAGGGAGCTGGGCCATAGATTTAACACCCACAGAGCAACAGTCAGCCGAATCATCGTGACCAGGGCCAACTTCCTCTATAGCCTACTGGGCTTGGTCTGTACCATAGACTGTAGAAAGAATTGGACAAACCCCGTGTCACGTCAGTCGTCTGCTCACAATAGGCGGAGTAAAATGGCTTTTGAAGCCAATCCGTGGACGCTTCCATATTGAAATCGCGCTCTCAACCGAACTTTGGATCAACCTAACGGCCTGCCCACCAAGCGCGACTTCCTGTCAGCCTGCTAGCTAGCATTCCGGTTGACAGGAACGGAGCCTCTGCCTGCTGAGCTATCTGTCAATCAAATGAGACGCGCCAATCAGCGTGAAGTGAGGTTTATCCTACATATAATCCAAATGATCGTGGTAAAAAAAAATTCACCCCCCCATACAGTAGGAGCACAATAAGACACTAGCTAATGAGACACGTTTGGTCTTTTGAACGAGGCTGTAAACCAGTTTATTTTGTGTCTCAAAACCGGCTGTTTAACATGTGTGCGGTTGGAACTTCCGGTTTTCCTGCAGCCAGCCTCAAGTGGACAGTCACGGTGTAGCAATTTTTTGCACTTCCACATTGGCTTCATTTTTTTAGGACCGGAGGTTGCCGCTTGGTCTGTACGTGGATGTCTCCTGCAGCTGTAAAGGCTAGTCTTCCACGTGACTTTCATGGCACCTACAGCAACACGCAAGTGGTCCTTGACTGCACAGAGCTACGGTGTCAAACTCCTTCATCCCTGCTCCTTCAGAGAGAAGTCTTCTCCAAGTCCCACTGCACCTTCAAGGCCATGGTGGGAATGTCCCCTCATGGAGACCTGTCTTTTGTGTCGGCACTCTTTGAGGGTTCCATGAGTGACAAGGAGGTGTTTCGTCAGTCAGGGATTACATCACTCTCTTAATGCCTGCCATGGCCATCATGGTTGATAAGGGCTTCTTGGTGGATGACCTTGTACCTGGGACTGTTCATCGTCCTGCCTTCCTCTCCAAGAGGACACAAATGCTGGAGGTGGATGTTCTGAGGATGCAGTCCATTGCCTGTTTGAGAGTGTGTCACAGGGTGACTGTGTGTGGGTGTGTGTGGATGGTTGTGTGTATGTGTTTGTGTGGGGACACTTGTTCGTTTTTGGGCACAATTAGATGCATGTGTGGGTGGTGCTATTTCCTGGACCTTTTGTGGGGCTTAATACACACGTGGGCTTCTCACGCACCTGATGAAGCAGCAGGCGCTGAGTGGTGTGCCAGACTCTGTAGTGTTTTTAAAATGACACAGGTGATTCGGGGACACACGTAGGTGCACAGGAGAGCCGAGCGAGTGGACAAGGAAGACGCCACTTGAGACAGCAGATAACCCGTGGACAGACAGCCGGTTCATTTGCCTGGAATATGGCACTGGAAGTGGCGACAGGAGGGTCCACCAAAGTGTTCGGCTGAGTGGGGGAATGACTGGAGGCACGTGCACTTTACCCCAGCGGACCGCTGGAAAGAGGGAGAGACAGGCTACATGGGAAACTGGAGGGGTGAATGCACGCTTCACCCCTCCCTCAGTTAAGTCTCTCTCCTTGATTCTTTTGTTGTGATTTTAGACATAAAGTTGAGGAGCCCAGGCAGCAACAGCAGGATTTTATAAGCTTACTAGGGATGGGCCTTTTCTTTGTATTTTAACTGGATTGGTTTTCGTTTAGAATTTTGATTTGCACTGCACGTATTTTGCTTTGGTTGTTTTATCTACTTAGAAGTTTTGTTCACTTTGCTTTATTTTGATTTCTTAATTTTACACCAATTTGAGTATGTTAATTTAACTTCCCTTTTTATTTTGGAAAACACTGATAACTTGGCCCACCCTAGTTTTTAGATTAACTTATTTGAGACCCTGGGTGCAAAGACAGTTTTGTGGACATCTTGAGAAGTTCATTTTGATGCGGATAAAGCCGGAAGGCAACCGGAAACTGATCTGCCGATCTCTGGTGAAAATCAGAAGTACGTCATGAGCCTGCACAGCGCTTATTGCATCGTAGCTTCCCAGACCCCGAATGACAAAAATCACACATATTTGTTATTTATGATTCTAGGTCACGGTGCCTCTGACAGAGTATCCACATCAACCAATGAGATCAAACAGACGGTGTAGTGTTTCCAGCCAGATCATACGTACTTTCACTGCTCACAACCATGAACACTACTGTCAGGGCAGCCTGTTGTGATGGGACAGCAAAAGGGTATCAACAGATGTCTGTGTTTGTTTTTCTGAAGTCATGTGATCATCAGAGATCTTGGGCAGGCTTGGCAGGTGTAAGGTCACCAGTGATCTGATGGTCTGGCTGAGTTATCTAGTGTGTGCGTCCAGAGGATTAAAGATGAAAAATTGTTATAAATTGTCCTGATGTCCTGAAGATTGACACTCTTATTTGCATTAATTTTTCAATTATTATCCTGTAACTCAACTTCATTGTAAATGAGGGAAACCTCAATGATCCTCAAGATTTAAATAAAGGTTGATAATGATCAAAATACTCGAGTGTGGCTGGCCTTATGTTGACAACTGTGTGCATGAAAAGGGAAACATCAAAAATTTCTTTAAAAATGAGAGTGAAAGTTTTGGACATCTTTGGTGGAATCATCGCATGAAATTGCACTGCATTCTAACCTACTTGAAGTCGGCCAGAGTTGAAACCACAGGGCCTCTGAGCAGATGGATAGAAAGTCACATTGGCTACATGAATTTTTAAACATCTTGAAAGTAAAAAAAGAACTTTTCCTGAAACTGAAACTCTACATCAGTTTATTCGGTGAAAAGTGTTGTCTCTTAAAGGTTAGATTTAAAGATTTTTCCTGAGGTTATCAACCAAAATGCTTTTCTGAACCAACTATAAAAGAATGCATATATTATAGGGTTCATGGCTGAATTCAACAAGCCCAGCCATGCTAATGTTTCAATCATGTCTGTTTGTATTGAGTTACCTATTAAAGGATTAGTAAAGACACAGACAAACAATGGAGTCCAACAAAAAAGAAAAGCCCCCAGTACAATAGCCAGTGTTAGTGGCTTTAGTCTGGCTTCTGTTAGACTTTTTTACTGAGTTCACACCGCCTGCATTCTTTATGCTCTTAAACTGTCTCTGTGCCACCAGGAAAATCTTCAGATAAACTCCAAGCAGTATTACTGCTGGCAGGTAAAAGGAAACAATGGATGAGACTGTGCTGGAAAGTTTACCCTGAAAAAAAGCACATTGTCCTTCACACATAAAATGGTTGTAGTAAAATTCTTCAATTCCCAAAATATTGAACTTTGAGAAAATCATTCCAAAGCCCAAGATGGGAGAAACAGTCCAGCAGAGTAAAACCATGATCAACACAACATTAGTAGATATTCTTATTCTGTAAAGCAGAGGGTGGCAAACAGCATAGTATCGGTCAATAGAAATAAATGACAGATTTATGATTGATGCTGTAATCAGCATAACATCAAAACTCATGCAGACATTACAGAAGAATTCACCAAAATACCAACAAGACTCTACAAGACGAATCATAGCAGAAAACATGACTACTGTCCCAACAAGGAGGTCAGACATAGCCAGAGATAAAATCAGGTAGTTGGTTGGAGTATGGAGCTGCTTAAAATAAGCGATAGAGAAAGTGACCAGAAAGTTTCCACACACTGTTAGAATGATTATGACCATGAGAATGAAGTAAAGAGTGACACGTAGGGGCATGGGAGAGTTTTTCTTCAAGCATGAATTGTTTCTGGACTCAAAGCAGAATTCTGGCTCTATCTGTTTGAAAAGATGAAGAAGTTGGAAAACAGCCATGGATCAACATGAAAGAGACAGCTTTACTGACAGTCATATTTTTCAGTCTGTAAAATATTCAATCACCAGACCTCACACATCCTCTAGGCCAACAGGAAATATATGAAAAATGTTAGAATAAGTCTAAGTCCAATATTCATCAAAACCAACAGTATCTTGATTCAATTCCCTTAAATGTTTTTACTGTGTCAGTAGTGCCTTAGTAAGTGCCATATCATGAGGTTACAATTATTCATTTAAAAAGCTAATGGAAGTTGGGACAAGTGAGTTTTGATGTCACTACAAGGCTGAATCCACAGCTGAACAGAAGCAGGTCCTGTCTCTTGAAATGAAATTATACTCAAAAGGAGAAGAAACAGTCATGTTTTTATAGTGCATGTGCCCACAAAAAGAGCAAAATGTTGCACAAACATTACCTGATGAAAAAGATATCTATCTTGGGACAAAAATTCAGACTTAAATTTATGAGTAGCAGTAAAAGAAAAAACGGCTCAACTCTCAGTTTCTTTTGAATATGATGTTTCTGTAAACAACTCTGTAAAGCATTAAGTTTATTTTTGCTCTCACTAATGATGATTTTAAGTTGGCCATCTGGCAGCTCATTCTATTCAGTAAATATTTCCAGTCAACATTTATATCCAACACTATTCATACATGACCATTTGCTAGTTTCTATCACTATAAATATATAAGCCTGTGAATTTCCCATACTTACCTCCCGTATGGGAGTATGGTATGGTCAGCAGAGCAGAATTTCTCATGCAGTGGTTAGCTGTACTAAATGAGCTCTCTGGCAAGATAAGCCCAAGGTTAAATAGAAGACCTCAGGGGGTTAGCTTGGATGATCTGTCCCAGCAGACAGAAAAACAAGACTGCACAGGTGAATATTCCCCCCAGTTCAATCTTAAAACAAGTGAAAGTTATAATATAAATTTAGAAGTTCAGAGAAAGTTTGACATGTGACAAAGCAGATTTGATTGATTTGTGTACTCACTAAATGTCTCAAAATTTCCTGATTCAAATCCAAAATAAGTTGGCGAAAGGATATTCTTTGTTCTTTTTTGTCAACAAAATTGGTTTTAAAAAAGACCAAAACTAACATAGACATGTCTAGTAAAGTGGGCCACTGCACTTGGCAGCTGCCAACGCAGCTGAAAGGGGGTCAACGTCCCTTGCCTCCAGAGCCTCCAGAGCCTCCAGAGCATGGTGATGTGACCCCCACGCCCTTAAACTACATCGCATGAAAACACCTACAGAATGATCTGAGCAGGGGTAGTAAAAACCGTCAATCAGGTAGGTCGAAGGTTGGTGGTGGTGCTGAGGTGTTGATGACCTGTTCTCAACTTTTTCGGCTCAACTTGAGGCAGTCTTTCCAGGCGGGCGCCTGGAACGTAACCTCTCTTCAGGGGGACTCTCGCACACTTGCAATGTTGAGGGAGCGGGCTGGATGGCATGTTTTGCTGCTGCATCCTTGTCTGAACTGAGCTGAGAAAGCGTGGGTGAATGCACCTACTACTGGTCTGGCTGCACTGATAGGTGCCACACTAAAGGGATGGCAATGGCGGTTGTGAGCTAACTGGTTCCCTTGATATCGTGGTTAAGGCCTGTCAGTTTACTGCATGTAAGACTGACCCCTTCATTGGGCTGTCTTGTTTGTGCCAGTCTATGCTCAAACAGGGGCAAGTGAACTCTCTGCAAAGGAAGGGTTCTGCACCAGACTGAACTCTGTGGTAGATTTGGTCCCCAGGGGTGATGCCTTGGTCAGACTTTGTGACTTCAATGCTACCACTGGCACTGACAGGGAGGGCTATGAGGCCTGTGTTGGACCACACAGCTCTGGACAGAAAGATGAAAGCTCATCAATGCTCCTTAACTTTGCCAGCAGTTGGAGCTTGAGGATTGCTGGATCATAGTTCCAGAGACCTGATTCGCTGCACTGGACATGGTATTCCAATGATGGTGTCACAAAGAAGGGGACTGTCAATTTGTAGGCGGACACTGGAGGCTGCTTGGGGACTGCAGGGTTTACAGGACTGCACAGTTCTTTTGTAGTGAAAAATCCTTTGCTCATCGCAACCCTAACATTGCAGCTAGTAAGGCTGATTCTGCCTTGGGGAGTTGGACGTTGCTCAAGTGCATGTAGCCGGGCTCTCAAGATCCTGAGTCTCTCTGGGCGGAAGTCTGATACCCTGGCTGCAGCCAGTGAATGCATCCCAAAGTTACTGAGGTGCAGGGAAAGCCTCATCTCTGAGGAAACCATTGACATCAGTTAACATGTTGCAAGACTCAATGACAAAACCGAACTGAGCAGAAGATTGAAGTGTGAGGCCATAAGGGCGATGCAGAAAGATGACGAGGCCAGGGTTTGTGGCCTGTGTGAGACCATTGAGGGCCACCTGGTGCAAGTAATACCACCTGGCTTACAGAGCAGTACAGAGCCTCAGGTTAGCTGTATCCTCTCCCCACTGCACTGCAGTAAAGGCACCTGATGGCAAGATTCTGAAAGAGGTGTCAGATATCAAGGAATGATGGTCTGGCTACTTTGAAGAAATGTATCAGGCAGAACTTCCCAGTCATGAGCTCCAAACAGAGGCCGCAGAGCGTGAACTCACCTGTAAGCTGTGATCCACCAACGTTCGAGGAGACTCAGCAGGTGGTAAATAAGTTGAAGGCTATGGAAGCCCTAGGTGTATGTGGGATCCAGGCTGAGGTGCTCAAGGTGAGTCACAGGATACTGTGCAAGGTATACGCTGTATCCTGTTTTCTGACAGCTGTAGACTACCTGCGCAGGTGATTTAACTGTTCATTTTACTTCAGATATTTTGAAATACAGGGGATGTGTGGTGGAGGGACAGCTGGTCCGCTTCTGCCCGGATAGAGAGTGACAAGTAGCCTGACAAGCAGTCTGCAGCTGATCAGACTATCTGAGCTGACTGCAGTGTTACATCAAAGCACGCTCATATTTAGATGAATAAAGTGCACAACAAGAAAAGACTTATGAAACTGAGGGGTGAATCCTTTTAAGTAGTTTTAGTTCTAGGCAAGGCAGTAGCCTCAATGGAAGCATTTCGACTCCTATTCTTCAGCATTGAGACCAAAGAGCGAGAGAATATCTTAGATACACTGCGTTCCAAATTATTATGCACGTGATATTTTGTCTGATTTTCCTAAATAGTCGATGCAAATGACAGTAAGTATAATTTTCAAGTCATCAACCATTACAGCATAATTCAAATTTTATTGAACAAACCTTTCAGTGATAACTATTTTTTCAAAAATAAAAAAAATCAAAATGCACTGTTCTAAATTATTACGCAAAACAGAGTTTCAAAACATTTTACAGGCTGTAAAGTGAGCGCTGTAAAGAATTGAAAATAGTAACTTGCTGAATTTTCAGCATTAGGAGGTCATATTTACTGAAATCAAAGCTATTTCAATCAAAAACATCTTATCAGGCCAAGTTACATGTTAACATAGGACCCTTTCTTTGATATCACCTCCATAATTCTTGCATCCATTGAACTTGTGAGTTTTTAGAGAATTTCTGATTGAATTTCTTTGCAAGGTGTAAGAATATCCTCCCAGTGCTGCTGTTTTGATGTGAACTGCCTCTCACCCTCAAAGATCCTTTGCTTGAGGATGCTCCAATGGTTCTCAATAGGGTTGAGGTCAGGGGAGGATGGGAGCCACACCATGAGTTTCTCTCCTTTAATAAGGTAGATGTTCAGTGGCATTGAATTGTGAAAACACAAAGAAATAACTTTGTGCAGTCTCCCCTGTATCAGTAAACACAGTCACACAAGCAGTGGTTAGAAATCTGCAGCCTCACATCATCCCTCCTGCTGGCGAGGGAGCGGGCACCCGCAAGAAAGATGCTCGGTATGACAGGTTTGTGTGGGGCCATTCTTAGCCTAGCCTGCAGCCCGGCTTGTTTGCCCTGCTTCCGGTCTCTCACACAACGCTGTCTCTGCCCCCTCCTCACCCAGCTGTAGCTGTTGTGCTGCTCTGCATCCTCCTCCTCTCAGTCTCCCAGCACCCTGTTCTCCAGATAATCTACATCGGGAAAGATGTAAACTCTGTTGACATGCTTCATTTGCAGTAGTCAAAGAAGCAATCTCATACACAGAATTTCAGTTCTGGTGTAATTGAGGGCTTTGTTTTGCTGCCACTGATGAAGCACCAGGCCACTGCATCAGTCCGCGCCACCCCATGCTACCTCAGTAGGTAGTACTCAGTAGTCTCCTGTTGATCAGGCAGTGCTCCATGGCAGTTACTGGCAGTTGTTAGCGTTTAAGCTAGCCAGGAGTTGTAGTTGAGACTAAGGTCTTTCTCTCTCTCTCTCTCTCTCTCTTTATATATATATATATATATATATATATATGTATATATATATATATGTATATATATATATGTGTGTGTGTGTGTGTGTGTGTGTGTATACAGTGCTTAACAAATTTATTAGACCACCTGTCATATTTGTCTTAGAGACCATCCAGCATCATGAAGTGCTTTAATGCGGACTCTTTCATTTTCAGTGAGCTCTCCACGTTTTACCATTTTGAACAGGAATGAGGGATTTCAAACTGAGTTCACCCAAATTTGAGCCGGCTCGCTGGGCTTCTCTGAGAAGTCAGAAATTACTCAAGCATAACATTCAACCACTAAATCTCATTTTTCTGTTCAGGAATGCAAGTCAATAACTATAATTTGACATACTAATCAAGAAATAATAATGTGCTTTAATATTTTTTCATTTTTTTGTAAATCAGTAAATTTGAAAATTCATGGATAACAATAATTATTATATTTTAGCCTTCAAAATATCATTTGGGTTAAAGAGCTTCTACATATTGGTGTATTAACCATTGCAGAAACATAAAAAATTATTCTGGTAATTAACAATGCTGTTAATTTAGGGCAGCTGTGGCATAAACCTTACTTTGGTTAGGGTTAGGGTGGTCTAATAAATTTGTTAAGCACTGTATATATTGAGGATCGAGGGTATACATAGTGAACGATACACATTTACAGTTGGCATGTGCATGTAGGGTCCATAGTTAGTTTGTGCCGAGGGCCCATGGTCATGATAATCAGCCATATTTTACAGAGGACTTTACACACAGTAGCAGATAGTTGTAAACTTTAGGTTATAACTTCAGCCCACATTGAAACTATCTCAGCTGGTGCAACACCTCAAATGTTTATAGTACATAAACTCGTTGTAACTGATAACTTGATGTTCAAACTAAGTTATGTTTGATAGCATTTTGATGTCTGACTGTATCTGCAGTTTGTAAAATGGCCCAGGTTTCACAAGCCAAAACAGCTGCCAGAAGAATGATGTGAAAGATGTGATGATGCTTTCTAAATGTGCTTTGTTAGTACAGGTACAGTGCCAGGTGTTAATATCACCACATTTATGTGGGTCTTAAGGCTAATAAGAGGACACAGACCAGTTTTCAGATACATCAGTGCACAACAAAAACCTACAGTTTTCTCCATGTATGGAATAAACCTTGTTCAGGTTCTGTGCAGCTACGTACAGGTGGTACAACCGTCATGTTCAGCTGTGAATAATGTAGAACAGCAGTTTCACTGTATGACTGCACAAAACAGTGCCAGCTACACAGAAGCACTGGCTGTGCTTCATCATGACTGGAGATGAGTCACAAAGTTAATCCAAGACGTAAGAAATAAATATTGGTTGGAAATAAAGTCTGTGATTCATGGAAGAGTCAGTAGATATTCTGAGTAGGCCTGTGTGTTACTGAACCATACTCCTAGAAGAAGCCTAACTTATGAAAAGGAATCAAAAAGGCTTGAAAATGTTTACTTCTTTTGACAGAATTGAAAAGATGAATACGCATGATTTTTAAAAAAAATTTTTTTTTGGATAGTACTGCTTCCTGAGTGATAAATGAGGGTACAACTTTGTTTCTGTTCTTGTATTGTCTGTGTTCACTGGAATAAACCACACACCAATATAACACCATAAGTTCAGGTGTACGTCCTGAGTTGGGATAAAGTGATTGATTCTGACTTGAACCTTGAACTCAACAAGGTTCTGAATTTTCAGAGAGGTGAAGTCTGCTTGTGTGTCTTAATCTTCCTGTTTCCTTTCTGTTAGAAATGGTGTTAGACTCAAAGAATCCAGGCAGGTGACAACACTGAGAAAAGACATGGAGGTCACTCTGACACAGCATGCAACTTCTAATAGTTTGTTGTTTGACTTGTTCTGGAATCACTTTGTTATTGTCAAAAGTTCAGTGTTTTTGCTGGAGTTCTGTCTGATGTAATAATCAGTGCAACATAAACATAAATTAGAGTTGTGAATGATGGTCTGGGGGGAATGTTAGCCTCCTCTCCTGATTTTCACACCCTCAAGTAAAGGGAGATCATTACTGATGGCTCCATTTGCTCTTTGACACCCAGGGAGCTTATTAGTATCAACAACAATGGCTCTGACAGCATACTTTCATCATAAACACATTTGTGCCATGTCACTAAATTCACAAAAGAAATACTTTGAGAAAGTTTATTGACAGTCTATCAAGAAACCATTCAAAAGTTCTAGCCTAACAGTTATAGGTGGCATCCCACATACTGAGCCTACAGTCCATCCAGGGGGGTTCAGGCTAAACCTGACCTCTGTCTCCTTTCCCATATACTAGTCCCATCTCTCTCTTCCTACTCTATCCACAGCCCAGTCTAATAAATGAACAATATGTTGGTTTTTGTGATGCTAGATTGTGTGAATTATAATACTGCTATTATAAATCCCAACAGTACTCACTGGTCGAAGTATATAAAACATTTTCTTGTTGATATTGTATTTCATTTTCAGAAACTGACCAAAAATCGGAGTGATGCAGAGCTCGCCAGTGAAATGGCCACAACTCATTAATGATTCATCTCATTATTATAAATCTTATCTTCAGACTTTGACTATGAACAGATTCTTAAAATTATTCTGATTCCTGAGTGCCAATAAAAAAATGTGTACCTCAAGTGTTGCGTTAGAGCTAAGGAGGACAAGGAAAACAACTTCTGGGGAAACATGCACAATGCATAAAAGAGAAGTGATCCATGTGACGTAAAAATCTGCACTTCTGTTTTAAAACCCCAATTCCAAAAAAGTTGGGGTACTGTATAAAAAAAATCTACTACCTACTTTTAAAAAAGTAAGGATGGGGTCATGTGTAGCATCCCCTCTTCTTTTAACAACAGTCTGTAAACGTCTGGGAAGTGGGGAGACCAGTTCTGGATTTTTGGCCAAGGAATGTTCTTGTCTGATGTAGGATTCTAGTTGCTCAAAAGTGTTAGGTCTTTTTTGTCAGAATTTTTCATTTTATGATGCGCCTAAGGTGAATGGTCTGGACAGCATGCAGGCCATTTTTGCATCCACTTCAAGCACTTCTGCTGTAACCCATACAATCAGAAATGCTGGCTTTTGAACGGTTTGCTGAAAACAAGCTGGATGGTCCCCCTCCCCTAGTTCCCAGGACATGATGTCCATGGTTTTGTGGAAGTAAAATTTTATATCTTATTCAGTGAACTCATGTTTCAACTTGTGATTTAATAAAAAAACAAATGTTCTCAGCCAGCTTGTTTTCCTCTGATCACTCTTCACACCTCTTTGTGAGTCTAGTCTCCCTGCCACCTCGGCCAGGAAACAACACAAGAATACTAGCCACCTAACTGAGGAAACAACGTAGAAATGCAATTGTCTTGTGTTGACTGTGTGTCTTCCCATTGACTGCATCCTGTACCCCATGTAACCAAATGTTGTCTTGTGAGTCTCTTTTGATCCTGTCTTTTTGATTAGCCTTTTGTTTCATCCAAACCTGCTTATAAACCCCCTCTCAAATCTGCTCAAGAGCAGAGAACCCTACCAGCCACGCTGTGAGTTTCTTCTCTCCACTGCACAGTGAATAAAGCTTGTTTGAACCAGCCACAGAATTTGGCCCTTCAATTATTTCTTCATCAGTTTCCAAAACAAATTTCCAAATTTGATTCATCTGATGACAGAACAGTTTTCCATTTCCTCTCAGTCCATTTAAATGAGCTCTGGCCCAGAGAAGACGGAAGTGATTCTAGATTATGTTCATATGTGGCTTCTTCTCTGCATGATACAGCTTTAACTTGCATTTGTAGATTGCACAGAAGACTGTGCTGTAGACAATGATTTCTTGAAGTATTCAGGAGCCCATGCAGTGATTTCTAATACAGAATCATGCCTGTTTTTAATGCAATGCTGCCTGAGGGCCTGATAGTCAGGAGCATTCAATATTGACCTTTGGCCTTGTCCATCACACACACAGAGATTTTTCCACATTTTCTGGTTGATTCTGTGTGCACAAGATATTTACTATATATATTACTGGGGTACTCCTGTTTAAATATTTCAATTAAAAGAGTTAGAATGAACGTTGTAGTTACATAATGTGACCACCAGATATCAGATTACACCTATAATTATTATTGCTGTGGATGAAACTCTCACTCCAGTGTCAAAGGTTAGAGAATCAAAGTTCTGAAGTCAGTCCAAACAAAAAACAGCAACATAATAATAAACTTGTAGAGAACTAAAGCGGTAGGTATAACTATGATCACAATTGAGTTATACCTGAAAAAAAAAAAGTTTTAAGTCACAATTTCTGTTAGCACCACAGCTGTCTCCTGCTGGATTGAGGTTGCAAAGCTCCAGACTTTGCATGGCTTTCTTGTCTGAACAAACTAGGTTTACTGACAACAGGTCAGTAATATGACAGGGTTAAGGGGCATTTCAGACAGGCTTCCAGAAGTAATGATGGATAGAGATTCCCCAATCTGTGAAAAACTGTGGTAATCTTAAAATAATACAATGACAACTTGTTCAGATTTTTTTTTCCAAATGTAGAAAGACTTTTGATATCCCATCATCTTGTGTACATAGAATCAACCAGAAACGTGCAGAAATCTCTGTGTGCAAGGGATGAGGCCAAAGGTCAGTATCAGATATTCCTGATCATTAGGCCCTCAGGCAGCATTGCATTAAAAACAGGCATGATTCTGTATTAGAAATCACTGCATGGGCTCCTGAATACTTTAAGAAATCATTGTCTACAGCACAGTCTTCTGTGCCATCCACAAATGCAAGTTAAAGCTGTATCATGCAGAGAAGAAGCCACATATGAACATGATCTAGAAACTCTGCAATCTTCTCTGGGCCAGAGCTCATTTAAAATGGACTGAGAGGAAATGGAAAACTGTTCTGTCATCAGGTGAATCACATTTGGAAATTTATTTTTGAAACCATGGACACCATGTCCAGGGGACTAAGGAGGAGAGGGACCATCCAGTTTGTTATCAGCAAACAGTTCAAAATCCAGCATCTAAATGTGATATGTTAGTATAGTTACAGTGCCAGGTGTTAACATATATACATTTGTGTGGGTTTTGACAACATGGCTCAATTTTCTATGGCAGGTAATGCTTGAAATTAGTAGTTATACTGCCAAGATCTTTGTCTCTGGCACGATCCATCTCACAGCAGTTTGATCAAATGAATTACATTACCCTCATAACACTGCTGACAATGGTAAATGTTCAAAGGATAATCACAAAGCTTTTAGGTTTGCTCCAACTTTACTTTTAAGATTTTGTTTTTGGCCCTTTCTTTTTCAGCATTTATTAGACTGGGCTGTGGATAGAGTAGGAAGAGAGAGATGGGACTAGTATATGGGAAAGGAGACAGAGGTCAGGTTTAGCCTGAACCCCCCTGGATGGACTGTAGGCTCAGTATGTGGGATGCCACCTATAACTGCTAGGCTAGAACTTTTGAATGGTTTCTTGATAGACTGTCAATAAACTTTCTCAAAGTATTTCTTTTTGAATTTAGTGACATGGCACAAATGTGTTTATGATGAAAGTATGCTGTCAGAGCCATTGTTGTTGATACTAATGAGCTCCCTGGGTGTCAAAGAGCAAATGGAGCCATCAGTAATGATCTCCCTCTACTTGAAGGTGTGAAAATCAGGAGAGGAGGCTAACATTCCCCCCAGACCATCATTCACAACTCTAATTTATGTTTATGTTGCACTGATTATTACATCAGACAGAACTCCAGCAAAATCACTGAACTTTTGACAATAACAAAGTGATTCCAGAACAAGTCAAACAACAAACTATTAGAAGTTGCATGCTGTGTCAGAGTGACCTCCATGTCTTTTCTCAGTGTTGTTGCTTGCCTGGATTCTTTGAATCTAACACCATTTCTAACAGAAAGGAAACAGGAATATTAAGACACACAAGCAGACTTCACCTCTCTGAAAATTCGGAACCTTGTTGAGTTCAAGGTTCAAGTCAGAATCAATCACTTTATCCCAACTCAGGACGTACACTTGAACTTATGGTGTTATATTAGTGTGTGGTTTATTCCAGTGGCAGCAGACAATACAAGAACAGAAACAAAGTTGTACCCTCATTTATCACTCAGGAAGCAGTACTATCCAAAAATAAACAAGAAAACAACAACATTATTTCATGCATATCCATCTTATTAAGTCTATATGTCAAAAGAAGAGAGAGAAAGAGAGAGAGTATCTCAAAACTGGTCTGTGTTCTCTTTTTAGTCTTTAAACCCACAAAAATGTATATATGTTAACCCCTGGCACTGTAACTATACTAACATACCACATTTAGATGCTGGATTTTGAACTGTTTGCCGATAACAAGCTGGATGGTCCCACTCCTCCTTAGTCCACTGGACATGATGTCCATGGTTTTCAAAAAGAATTTCCAAATGTGATTCACCTGATGACAAAACAGTTTTCCATTTCCTCTCAGTCCATTTTAAATGAGTTCTGGCCCAGAGAAGACGGCAATGTTTCTAGATCATGTTCATATGTGGCTTCTTCTCTGCATGATACAGCTTTAACTTGCATTTGTGGATGGCATAGAAATCTGTGCTATAGAAAATGATTTCTTGAAGTTTCAGGAGCCCATGCGGAGATGGATTGTGCTAGAGACAAAATTCCTAGCAGTACAAATTCCATGCATTACCTGCCATAGAAAATTGAGCCCTGTTGTCAAGATGGTGGCACTTTTATTAAGGAGAGAAGAGATCACGTTCTGAAAGGCCACGCTGCTCAGACTGTCAGTCAAAAGGACGTAAAATTTGATACATTGGTCCACCTGATAGACTCAAAGCCATAAAAATCATGATTTCCACCTTTTTTTGTCAATAAAACCAATTAAATTATTTGTTCCTACTGGCATCAGACAAGAAAGCAATGGAAAGTCTGGAGCTTTGCAACCACATTCCGGCAGGGGTCAGCAGTAAAAATGATTTTTCACATGTATAACCAGAGGTTATGATACTTCATCTTAGTATTGATTGGCCCCTATATGACAAGGCCCCAAAAACCTGCCCTTTATTCAGTATCAGAATCAGAACTCAAGTTTTATTGAGAGTACATTCTCACATACAAGGAATTTGACTTGGTGCTTAATGCAAAACAAATATAGATGAAGAATAAAATATCAAGGGGGTAGAAACTTAAGTACATTAGTATAGAAAAATATAGAAGCAAAATGAAATCATTAAATACAATATAAACTTTACAAATGTATGAAGAAAGGTGCAAAAAAGGAGAAACTGCAGATGTGCAGGCATAGTGCTAAAAAGTTTATAGTGCAGTTTTCTCAAGGCTATAGCACACACAGTGTGCAGTAGTAAACAGAGGAGATAAGTTAGATGTGCTTTGATGTGACATATAAAGCAAGTTTAAACATGCATTATTTTTGTCTGCTGGTTTTGGGATTCAATGAGAGTCTGTGGAGGGAGGGAGATTATGTTCATGATACTAAAAGAAGAGAAACTGTTCTTGTGGCATGAGGTTGTGGTACTGATGGACCATGACCTCTTACAAGAAGGAGGCCTCAAAAAGTCCAGGGTGAGAGAGGTCGGCCACACTTTTGCCTGCACATCTCAGAGTCCTGAAGACGCACTGGCCATAGATAGATAGATGGTATTGTAGCCAATCAACCTCTCTTCAGAGCTGATGATAAGCAGCAGCCTGTGTCTGCCTCACCATGGCCACAGCATGCTAGAGTGTGATGGATGAAGTAAGGATGAGTTTGGTGATGGCAGTGTAGAAGTGCAGCATCATATTCATTTACAGGTTGAACTTCTTCATCATCCTTTGTTGTGCTATCTCAATAAGGGGTCTGATATTGAGCTCCCACTTGAGGTCCTGGGCGTTAAAGGTCCCCAGGAGCTGGAGAGAGTCAACTGTGAAAACTGGGGAGTCATAGAGGGTTATGGGGGCAGGGGCATGGGCAGCAATGTCCTTCCTAAAATCTACAACCATCTCCAATGTCTTTAGAGCATTAAACTCCAGGTTGTTAATGCCACACCAGGTCACCTGATGGTCCACCTCCCAACCAGAGATGAGTCTGATACCCCTTGGGCAGTGATGACTATGACCACTAGATGGGGGATACTGACATATCAGCAAATTATGCACTGTGTTGTGTTGATAGGAATAACACTATGCCCAAATAACACCCCAGTGGTTCTGGTCATCTTCCTATAAAATGATTACTAAACAGTGAAGCCAAACATGATTGAATATTGTCAAATGTGATATACCCAAGACAAGAATGAGAGTAAAAATAATAGTTGAAATCATTATTTACTAAATGAGCACTGCAATGATTGGTGAGGTTTTTTTTCCTACCCTGATTAAAGTCCCGGTGTACTTACTCACTTTGACCACTAGATGGCATCCATAGTCACATCATCTCATTTTATTCTGAATCAAAGCACACACAGAAGACTGCAATTTACAGATTATTTTGATAACGATTACAAAGAAGAGTGTGAAAAATGTTTAAAAGAGACTTGCACTAGTGCTTAGTTTTATCCAATGATTACATTGTTCCTCTCTGTTGTCTGAACACCCTGAACACATCATCTCCACAGTGAAACATGGGGGTGGCATGCTGTGGGGATTCTTTTCTTCAGCTGGGACAGGGAAGCTGGTCAGAGTTGATGGCAAGATGGATGGAGTCAAATACAGGGCAATCTTGGAGGAAAACCTGTTAGAATCAATAAAAAATTGAGGCTGGGGTGGAGGTTCACCTTCCAGCAGGACAACAACCCTAAACATACAACCAGAGCTACAATGGAATGGTTTAGATTGAAGGATATTTATGTGTTAGACGGCCCAGTCAATGTCCACACCTAAATCTAATTGCGATTCTGTGGCAAGACTTGAAAATTACTATTCACAGATGCTCTCCATCAAATCTGACTGAGGTTGAGCCAGTTTGCAAAGAAGAATGGGCAAACATTTCAGTTCCTAGATGTGCAAAGTTGGTAGAGACAAACCCCAAAAGACATGCAGCTGTAACTGCAGCCATAGGTGGCTCTACAAAGTATTAACTCCAGGGGGCTAAATACTGTTGCACATCACTCTTTACAGATTTTTATTTGTAAAAAATGTTGAATACCATGTATAATTTTCCATTCACTTCACAATTATGCGCCACTTTATGTTGATCTATCACATGAAATCCTGATCAAATATTTTTATGTTTGTGGTTGTAATGTGAAGAAACGTGGAAAAGTTCAAGGGGTATGAATACTTTTGCAAGGCACTGTATATAGCCCCTCTAAGATCTGCAACATTATTATTCAGTATCTTCCCAATCTAAATGGAGGCAGGCTGCAAATGTTGACCAAGTTTCTAGCTACACAATGGATCCAATATGGATGCATCCATATTACTAAATGACATCGGGGGGGGGGGTTGGATTCACTGGGCCTTAAGGGGCCCAGCCATTTCTGTAGGTGGGTCTGGTTATAGTTAGGAAGTACAAATGCTGAAATATAAATTAATATATATTCTTGGAGTTTTCCTGGTTAAACATTTCAAATTAAAAATTGAAACAATGATTACAATTAAGTAACACCTGAAAAAGAAAGAAAGTTTTGAGTCTCAATTTCTGTTAGCACCACAGCTGATGCCTGCTGGATTGAGGTTGCAAAGCTGCAGACTTGCATTGATTTCTTGTCTGATGCCAGTACGAACAAAAGAATGAATTAGGTTTTCTGACAACAGGTAATTAACATGACAGGGTTAAGGAGCATTTCAGACAGACTTCAGGAAGTAAGGATGGGCAGAGATTCTCCTATCTGTGAAAAACTGTGGTCATCCTGAAAAAATACAATAACAATTATTTCAGATCTCTTTTTTTCTTCTAAATGTGGAAAGACTTTGATATCTCATCATCTTGTGTACATAGAATCAACCGGAAAATGTGGAGAAATCTCTGTGTGCAAGGGACAAGGCCAAAGGTCAGTACTGGATATTCCTGTTCATCAGGCCCTCAGGCAGCATTGCATTAAAAACAGGCATGATTCTGTATTAGAAATCACTACATGGGCTCCTGAATACTTTAAGAAATCATTGTCTATGCCATCCACAAATGCAAGTTAAAGCTGTATAATGCAGATGCTGATCTAGAAACACTGCCATCTTCTCTGGGCCAGAGCTCATTAAAAAATGGACTGAGAGGAAATGGAAAACTGTTCTGTCATCAGGTGAGTCAAATTTGGAAATTTGTTTTTGAAACCATGGACATCATGTCCAGGGGACTAAGGAGGAGAGGGACCATCCAGCTTGTTATCAGCAAACAGTTCAAAATCCAGCATCTAAATGTGATATTTTATAGTGCCACTACATTTATGTGGGTCTTAAGGCTAATAAGAGGACACAGACCAGTTTTCAGATACATCAGTGCACAACAAAAACCTACAGTTTTCTCCATGTATGGAATAAACCTTGTTCAGGTTCTGTGCAGCTACGTACAGGTGGTACAACCGTCATGTTCAGCTGTGAATAATGTAGAACAGCAGTTTCACCGTATGACTGCACAAAACAGTGCCAGCTACACAGAAGCACTGGCTGTGCTTCATCATGACTGGAGATGAGTCACAAAGTTAATCCAAGACGTAAGAAATAAATATTGGTTGGAAATAAAGTCTGTGATTCATGGAAGAGTCAGTAGATATTCTGAGTAGGCCTGTGTGTTACTGAACCACATTCCTAGAAGAAGCCTAACTTATGAAAAGGAATCAAAAAGGCTTGAAAATGTTTACTTCTTTTGAAATTTAGACTTAATAAGATGAATACGCATGCAATAATGTTGTTGTTGTTTTTTTTTTTTTTTTTTTTTTTTTTTTTTTTGGATAGTACTGCTTCCTGAGTGATAAATGAGGGTACAACTTTGTTTCTGTTCTTGTATTGTCTGCTGCCACTGGAATAAACCACACACTAATATAACACCATAAGTTCAAGTGTACGTCCTGAGTTGGGATAAAGTGATTGACTCTGACTTGAACCTTGAACTCAACAAGGTTCCGAATTTTCAGAGAGGTGAAGTCTGCTTGTGTGTCTTAATATTCCTGTTTCCTTTCTGTTAGAAATGGTGTTAGATTCAAAGAATCCAGGCAAGCAACAACACTGAGAAAAGACATGGAGGTCACTCTGACACAGCATGCAACTTCTAATAGTTTGTTGTTTGACTTGTTCTGGAATCACTTTGTTATTGTCAAAAGTTCAGTGTTTTTGCTGGAGTTCTGTCTGATGTAATAATCAGTGCAACATAAACATAAATTAGAGTTGTGAATGATGGTCTGGGGGGAATGTTAGCCTCCTCTCCTGATTTTCACACCTTCAAGTAGAGGGAGATCATTACTGATGGCTCCATTTGCTCTTTGACACCCAGGGAGCTCATTAGTATCAACAACAATGGCTCTGACAGCATACTTTCATCATAAACACATTTGTGCCATGTCACTAAATTCAAAAAGAAATACTTTGAGAAAGTTTATTGACAGTCTATCAAGAAACCATTCAAAAGTTCTAGCCTAGCAGTTATAGGTGGCATCCCACATACTGAGCCTACAGTCCATCCAGGGGGGTTCAGGCTAAACCTGACCTCTGTCTACTTTCCCATATACTAGTCCCATCTCTCTCTTCCTACTCTATCCACAGCCCAGTCTAATAAATGCTGAAAAAGAAAGGGCCAAAAACAAAATCTTAAAAGTAAAGTTGGAGCAAACCTAAAAGCTTTGTGATTATCCTTTGAACATTTACCATTGTCAGCAGTGTTATGAGGGTATTGTCATTCATTTGATCAAACTGCTGTGAGATGTATTGTGCTACCTGCCATAGAAAATTGAGCCATGTTGTCCAGATGGTGGCACTTTTATTAAGGAGAGAAGAGATCACGTTCTGAAAGGCCACGCTGCTCAGACTGTCAGTCAGAAGAATGCAGAATTTGATACATTGGTCCAACTGATAGACTCAAAGCCTCTTGAGCCATAAAAGTCATGAATTCCACCTTTTTTGATTAATTTGTCTTCCCCTATAGCATATATATGTGTATATGTATATATAAATAGATGTCTCGTATCTAAAAATTGGTCCTTGTCGTCTCATTCCTCTTTTTAGCCTTAAGGCCCATGCAAATGTAGTGATGTTAACCCCTGGCACTGTAACTATACTAACATATCACATATAGATCCTGGATTTTGACCAGTTTGTCAAAATAATCTGTAAATTACAGTCTTCTGTATGAGTTTCATCCTCAGCATAAATAATCACAGGTGTAATCTGACATCTGGTGGTCACATTATGTAACTACAACTTTCACACATTTTTACTTCCTAACTATGACCAGGGTCACCTACAGAAATGTCTGGGCCCCTGGGAGGCCCTGTAGGACCAGAGTACTGTTCATGAGACTAACAGCAGAGGGGAAAGAAACTGTTCTTGTGAGAGGTTGTGGTACTGATCGACCGTTGCCTACTACCAGAGGCTTATTGTGCATTTTCATGTTGTAGAAATCCTTCTGTCAAGGTGGGGTTGTGGCTGATACTGCTGTCAGTCAGCAGGGGGAGCTCTTAATCTTTTGGCTTAACTTGAGGCCAGGTTTTCCACTGTCTGTTCTTTAAACAGTGTTTGGATCAGCTGTAATCCATGTGACCTCTTGTAACTGGACAGTGCAATGAAGAACAGAGCCAGCAGCCACTGTTAAGCATGCTTTGCTGTATTGCTCTGATAGAGTTTTGGTAGCATGGGTTGAGTGACAACTGGTACAGAGGCAGAGCCAACTGTCCAGATTTTATGTCCAGATTTTGTGCCAAGAGAATATCAAAAAGTGTGAAACTGAATGTGACTGTTACAGCTGTGGAAGGAAATGAAGGTATCCTTCACAGTATAACGACAGAGAGACAGAATCCAAGCCTTACCACCCTCTTTGTCACAAACATATCCCAACCATGTGACATCATACCCTTCTCATTACTCCTGTACATTTCCATGCGCTCCTTATCTTCTTCCCCACCTCTATGCACAGTTTCAGCAATGTATTAGGAAAAAGCTTCCAGATTCAAGTTAGTGCTATCAGGCTAGGGGTCCTCTAAAGATGGTGAGTTTTTCATTATTCATATCTTTCAGTATTTGGACCCAGCCCCTTTAGTAACAGGTGCTATGTGTTTTCACATAAAGCATGTAAAAGATAACCAAACAAATACATTTGTATCTCATTTTACATTGTTCTGTCTGTTCCTGGCACTCCCACCTCTTCTTTTTATGCCGCTTAATTTTTTCAGTCAATATTAATTCTATTCCCCAATAAATCCATTTGTTCTCTTCTCTCTTGTTGTACTACTTTCTTCCTTTTTAACACCTGGTTTTCTTTTAACCATGCATCTAAAGAAACAAATGCATTCTTACTTTTTTCTTTTTCCTTCTCCAGGGCCACAAAGGCCTTCCTTCCCTGTTGTCCTGGTCTCTAATTCTTCTCTCTCAATGATCTAAAACCAAAAAAGCACAATGCTACCTTCCTGAAGAACCAAAAATCAACCAGCTCCATCATGCAGGACCACCTTTTTCTCTTTGTAGAGGGCAACATAGTCACAGTGGCATTGCCAATAGAGGCATAAAGTTTTAAGAAATTATGGTACATGCACTGTAACTAAAACTATGATTTTTCCTTACAGCATGTGCACCAATGATCAGATACTGAGACTATAGCAACACGTATTGTGTCCTAATAAACACATAATCACAAAACAGGTTCACACCTTTCAAAAAACATCATGGTTTTAATGATAAAATGCTGATATGTTTCTCCAGTCATGAACTACTCTAGGGTTTAGGTTGTGAATAAAGGAGGGGTTAAGACAGATAACTGCACCGTGTTTGAGGTGTATTCAATACCTTTTCTTTCCATGTAGACCGAGGCCTAGACATATCACAATAGCCATACAGTAACTTCAGATCCTTCACATCCCTCATTGTGACACACTGACTAGATTATGACTTTTAATTTTAGTGTACACACATTTTTATTTCTCGAAATTTTAATTAACACACATTTCTATCACTAAATATCTTAATCTTCACACATTTCTCGAGTTACATTATCCAATGACATGCATTTTCCTCAATTCAAGTTTTTATCATCACTTTTTATGCTTCATTTCCCTGTGCTTCCTTGAACATTAAATGAAAATGTGTTGATGTAAACAATTAGTGATTCACCAAAGGTAATTGCTGTAAAGCATTAAATCTGGCTTATTTCATCAAATCTTAATTAGATTAATCAAATCCCTCAATATTTTCACCGTTTTTTTTTTTTTTTTTTGACTGACACGTTTTTAATCATCTTTTTTTTTTTAATGACCTTCTTTTACCTTTTTTGTTCTACTTTCATCCCTCATCCTCCACTGTGGCTGGAAGTTTCTTTTGCTACTGCTCACCTGTGCTATAGGAACTGTGGTACATCCCACAGGCACTTCTGTGAACAACCAGATCAGGACTTTCAAGCCAAAAGGGTGTGAGGACAAGGGGGCTATGCTAGAGGCTAGGTGGATTAATGCCAGTTATGCTTCTCTGGAACAGTATATACACCAAAGTTCAGTGCCTCTGTGGCAACAAAGTGCTCAAAACATGGCAAAGAAACAGACAGAATATAGAAGTTTAGGTAAAACATGGCCCAGGACATTACTTGGTTGATTAAAGGACCTGAAAATTCAAAGTGGAATGATTCTCTGCTATTCGCTGCCATTTTTGTTTGTTGTTGTTTGGTTTTGGGGTTTCTGTCAGATCCTTCTGATGTACAGGTGCATCTCAAATATGAAAAAGTGTAAAAGTGAAGCTTCCTTATGTTCTAGATTCATCTCATACAAAGTGAAGATTTTTCTTTATCTTAATCTTGATGATTACGAATCACAGCTCATGAAATCAGAAACCCACTACCTCTGAATATTTGAATATTACTGAAAAGTCCAATTTCTTCTCACTTATTTCTCACTCCCTGGTTCAGTACACACTTCTACAATCATGGGGAAGACTGCTGACTTGACAAATGTTCAGAAGACAATCACTGACACCAACCAAAAGGAGGGTGAGGAACAGAGGGTCATTTTTGAAAGGTCAGGCTGTCAGAGGCTGTATCAAAGCATATTCATGGACAGCTGATGAGCGATGAGCTCAGCCTTCAGAGGATTGTCAGACAAAGTAGATTCAAAAACTTAGGGGAGCTTCACAAGGAGTGAACAGAGGCCAGAGTCAGTGGATCAAGAGCCACCACACACAGACGGGTGCAGGAGATGGCCAACAAGTGTTGTGTTCTTAGTATGGAGCCACTCCTGAACAACAGACCATCTGGAAAACGTTTCTTAAATTTTGTTTGTCTCTGGGTTGCTGAACTCTTGTTTGCACAAAAAAAATTACCCTTTGGGTACAAATAAAGAACCTTGAACCCTGCGACAACGTCAAAAGTCTCTCACCTGAGCTGAGGAGAAAAAGAACTGGGTTGTTGCACAGTGGTTCAAGGTCCTGTTTTTTAGATGAAAGTCGGTTTTGTTTTTCCATTTCTAAATCAAGAAGAATCCAAAGTGCTTAAAGTCCACTGTTTTCAGTTCCCACAGTGATGGTTTGAGGTGCCATGTCATCTGCTGCTGTTGGTCCACTGTGCTTTATCAAGTTCAGAGTCAATACTGTCAGCCAGGAGATTTTAGAGCACTTCATGCCTCCATCTGCTGAGAAGCTTTATGGAGATACTGATTTCTTTTTCCAGCAGGACTTGGCACCTGCCAACAGGGAAGCCAAGACTTCCAGAAAGTGGTTTTGCTAACCATGGTATTACAGTGCTTGACTGGCCAGGCAACAGGTCTGACCTGAAAATCATAGAGAATCTCAGGAGTATGGTCAAGAGGAAGATGAGACACCAGACTCAACAATACAGATGAGGTGAGGGCTTCTATCAGATCACCTCCAGCAGGACCATAGACTTATGGGCTCCATACCACTTTGCATCGATGCAGTAATTCATGCAAAAGGAGCTCCAACCAACTACTGAGTGCATAAATGAGCATAATGTTCAAGATCTGCATTTCTGTATTCTAAATCCTTTTTTGGACTGGTATTTTGGGATTTTTACCTCCGCCAAGGAGGTTATGTGATCGGCAGGGTTTGCTAGTTTTTTAGTTTGTTTGTTTGTTAGCAACATAACTCAAAAAGTCATGGACGGATTTTGATGAAATTTTCAGGAAATGTCAGAAATGGCATTAGGGAGAACTGATTAGATTTTGGGAGTGATCTGGATCCAGGAATTTTTTTTAAAGGATTCTTTACTATTGGGAGATAAGGCTAATGGCAGAGGTCTGCGCTCTCCAAGTGCTTTTCTAGTTAAATATTTTGAGACAGTGGATTTTTGTCTTTTGTCAGCTGTAAGCCACAATCATCAACGTCAAAACAGTCATAAAATATTTCACTTTGATTAATCTAGATTATATGAACGTTTCACTTCTTGAATTAAATCAGAGCGAAGAACAAACTTTTTCACCATATTCTGAATTTCTGAGACGCACCTGTATGCATTGAGTTTCTCAAGGTTTTAAACATCAAGGTTTATATATATAAATAAATAAATAAATAAATAAATAAATATATATATATATATATATACATATAATGTTTCTTATGATCTTTTATTTTATTTTTGTCTTGGTCCTTTGATTCAGAAGTGTTGAACAGTCAAGTTATTATCAATATCACTATAGTTCTTTCTGGATAAGTAATTACAAACACAATCATTCTTTCAGCTCCAATATGCTCCTCAAACCAATGGGGCTGTTCAGCTCTAAAAATATCTTACAAACATGTCTGAATGATGGTGATTTTGATGCCCTATATACCCCTAAGTACCTGTTACCTCAGTTTAATCATTTTACATCTGCTTTGCTCTTCTAGATGCAGCATTTATCCAGGACAGCACTTATTTCATGGGCATCATTCTCCATCATCTCGGGGCCGGGCTGAAGGCTGTGGTTGTAGATGGAGGAAATATGTGCAGATAAAACAGAATTGTATGCTTGAATCTCATGTTACATCCTACTTACCTAGAAGCCAAAGACCCTTAATGGCACAGTTGATGTTCTAGTCATATCCTATAAAAGGGGAGATATGTTTTTGGCCATGGCAGCCCTAAATTTGTACTCCATTTGTTGTTTTGTTGTTTCTCTTGTCCCTTTCAACCTTGTGCTTTTCCCTCACCCCGACCACTCCTACCCCTTTCCAACCCCTGTTGTGGCCTTTATCATAATAGACCACACCAGAGAGTGTGGTCTAGACCTGCCCTCTTTGTTAACTGTCTTGAAATAACTTTGGTGATGAATCGGTGCTATACAAAAAAGATTGACTGACTGATTAATTAAAGGAGTTTGGCACAGGAGCAGCCCCATACAATAGCAGAAGGAGTATTGGATGACTATGAGAACAACTGGACATCCAAAAGTATGCATCATGTTGTAAACGTCAAATGTACTGATTATCCTAGGATTCAAGATTTTAACACATCTCTGACCGCTGCCAAGTACTAAACCAAGTGCCTAACCTTTTCACACAGCCATTCAACTTTTCTCTTCGTTAATCAGGAATCCTCTGCGTCTGTTGTTTTATACAGCCAGGATGATTGATGAGACTTCTATTTCAGTGATAAACCACAGCATAGTTTTTATTTTCAGCACCATGCCTGGATGAAAACACATTAACATTGCTCTAATGCTTTTATACTCTGCCCTCTTTTCCTGGTGAGACAGCAGCTCCCAGTGCATTCACAGTTTCCATTACATCACTTGGCCAATTTGGCAGGTCAAATTATTTACATGTGTTTGTAAACAAACTCCATATTAGCTGCCTGTCTTTGAGCATCATCAGGATTATCAACAATATTTGCAGTGATTAACCAAATGAATTAGACAGATTGATCTCTCATACAAATGCTTTAATAGCTTTCTGCCCTCCTGACCTCTGTGCTGCACACTGGAGTTTCTTACCACTAAGTGGCGCCAGACACCCGTGGAGCACATTTAACCTCCCACGGCGCTCTCATTCTGTTGCTCCTCTGGTATTTACAAGCACTGGATGACTCGTTCAGCTTTAACAAGGAGATGCAGGGAGACAAATTGTCGTACACACATAGTTTTTCCACTACATTAAAAAAGTCAACATTAAATTTTTAACTTTAACGATGCAATGCTAACCCCCTTTATTACCCCCCCGAATCACCGAGTTTACAAGCCATACACAGCCTCAGAAAGACATGTTAACAACTTATAACATAGCAACAAAACACAACATTGCTGTCTGTGTTTATTCTCACAGATTCTGTAGTTCATTAATGAAGGTTTTATTTGTATGAGATCCACGTCCTGTTCTTTTGAATTAGCCCTAATTGTTTATCCATTTGTTACTGACAGTAATTGCAAACACCATAACATGATAAAACAAGATTTTGTTATTTTCCTTGTATAAGGTATCCATGCTCTCATTTGATGGGAAACAGAGAGAGGTAATGACAGGGATATAAAGGATGGGTTAAATGTGAGATTCCTCTAGTCGAACTCAAACCAGGAGTTTTGTCATCAAAAATGTGGCCTCTGTAATGCTGCAGGTGTCTTATGTGTGACTGAAAAGTTTCCCCCTTTGTATTTTTTCAGTCCTCAGCTCATAAATAAGCGCGTACTGTGTCATATTGTACTCAACACTTGCATAAAGCGCTGCATTGTCTGTGCCAAGAATATTTTATAACATTCTGAGGGGATTTCATAATGATGACTTCATATTTTCTATTATTTTATGTGACAGCTTTGCAATGCAAGGGTTTTTTATTGTCTGTTGCTGTTGTAAGGAAGCCCTAACCAGACACGCATGGATACATTTTTTTTTACACTTCCACCTCAGTAATAAGTCATTTCCTGTTGTTTTTCTGAAAATTTTGACTGCTTTATCTTATTGTGTTGAGATTGATGAATTCTGCTGGTAACTGTGTTGTCTACGGCTGCCCACTGACCACCTGCAGGAGGGCTGGATTAAAACTTTAATCTGATTATCTTAATTTTGACATTGCTGACCAATGTAGTCGTTTAATTATGTATTTCAAAAATAGAGGAAATAATATTCATTCATTTTTTAGTTCCAGTTTTTTATATTTTTTTAATTCAGCTTTATTCAGAAACTCATAAATATAACAGAGAAAAGATCAGAGCTCTGGTCTGGATTTAAATTACTTATCAACCCTTTAAGAAGTAGTTACACAAAATATTGGTAGCTGAAGCTTCATTAGCTGAAGCTAAAGCTAACAAAGCTACTTACTACATACTTAATGCTACTACATAAGCCAGTGTAGCTAAGTTAGCTTCAGCAACATGAGTTTTGGCAAATGAAGCTGCAGCTAAAGTAGCTACATAGGTAACATAGCTATGTAGCTTATTTTTGAGCTTGGCTTTGGCGATGTTAGCTATCAGCTAATAGAGCCATGTAAGCTTTCCTTTCTGTGTAACAATGTTGTCATGGATGACAAGTATTTTTCCTGTTAGCAGGCTGTTAACTCTGCTTTGCTGAGCATTTCATGAATTGGTTTTGGAGGTTGGGTTTTCAACTTGTACGTTTTGGTATCCTAACCCTTACCTTAACCCTAAATGGATGTTAATCAGACTCTATTTTGAAGGTTTTAACTTGTATTCCCCTTCTGACAGAGCTGGCATCTCATTTGTAAGGTCTGAGAGAAGGGCCATCAGAAATATACAGTCTGCTGCCAGACTCCTCTCTGTTTTACTAGATTATTTCATGAGCAATAAAATGCCATCTAAAAATCACTCAAAAAGGATAGGATAATGGTACCATCTTTTATGGTCCTCTGTGCAGTCGGTGAGTCTGAAGTCCTCATACAGCAGGACTCTTCATGAAGTCAAAGCTGTTGTACTGTGTACTTCATTTTTATTTCTAAAGTTAATCAGCTGGTAAAACAGTTTAGATCCTCATCAGAACTTTGATGACCAACATAGAAAAATGCATCTAAAAATTCTTGAATAATTGCAGAAAATGTCCCTCAATGTCAAATTGTGAAGACTTTGAATAGCACACTATCTACAGAACACAATGTCATCAAAAGATTGAGAGAATCTGGGAAAATCTCTGTGCTCGGACAAGGACAAGGCTAAAGGTTTTTTACTGGATGCTTGTGATGTTCGGGTTCTCAGGCAGCACTGCATTAAAAACAGGGATGATTCTGTACTGGAAATTAATGCAAGAGCACAGAAAAACTTCCAGAAATCATTGTCTGTCAACACAGTTCACCGTACCATCCACAAATACATCTTAAAGATATATGATGCAAAGGGTGGAATAGAATAGTCTCTGTCATTGTAGAAAAAATTAAATGCAAACATTGTAGTGCCATGATGATGAAAGGCCTTATCATAATCATAACAAATAATTACAATGCAAGAAAGGCAAAATGTAAAACTGTTCTGTGGTCAGATGAATTACATTTGAAATTATTTTTGGAAACCATAGTCATCATGTCCTGGGGACTGAGGAGGAGAAAGACCATCCAGCTTGTTATCAGTACAAAAGTACTGATAACAAGTACCATGGTGGTATGGGGAGTGAATTATTGTTTATGGCGTGGGAAGCTTACACACCTGGAAAGGCAACATAGCAACATATGCTCTCATCCAGACAACATCCCTTTAGGGAAGGCATTGCATATCTCAGCAAGTCAGTGCTAAACCACACATCGCATCGATCACATAAGCATGGCAGTAGAAGAGTCCAGGTGCTGAACTGGCCTGCCTGCAGTCCAGACCTTTCACCAGTAGAAAACATTTGGCGCATCATAAAACAAAAAATCCAAAAAAGTAGACCAGGACTGTTGAGCAGCTAGAATCATGTATCACACAAGAATGGGACAACATTCCTCCCCTAGCAACTGCTTTCCTCACTCCCCAGACGTTTATTGACTGTTGTTAAAAGAAGAAGGGATGCTACACAATGGTAAACATGGCCTCGTCCCTACTTTTTTGAGATATGTTGCTGCCATAAAATTCAAAATGAATGAATGAATATTTTTCATAAAATGCTAAAATGTCTCAGTCTCAGCATCTGATATGTTGTTTATGTTCTCTTGTGAATAAAATATAGGTTTATGAGATTTGTAAATCATTGAATTCTGTTCCCCAACTTTTTTTGAACTGGGGTTGGAAGTTAAGCCCATTTCTGTGATTAGTCTTTTTCTTTTGCAACTCTTGGGCTACAACATAATAAAGATGGGATCGTCAAAACACAGCTGGAATCTACTTCACAGCTAAACAAAGTAAATAAAAGGCATGTAAGTATGTCCACTTCAGGCCTCCGTACTTACTGATGCTTTATTGCCTTGTGTTGTTTTTTCTCTTTTGTGTCAAACTTTATAGCTTTTCTGTCTGCTTCACCGCTGTGATGATTTCTGTTAAATAACTCATGGTGGTGCTGATATTTAAAGCTAAAGGTTAACAGTGATGCAGTTATTTTGATTGTCCTCTTGTTGCTCATCTTTCCTCGGATACATTATCCATCCAAACAGCCTGAGTATGAAGAAGCTTGACTCTTTTAAACTGTGCTGTAACCACAGTGCATGTATTACAACAACATTATGTAACCACAATGTTTGATTCAGAGTGAATCATCAGGCAGTCAGTGCCTTGCTCCAAAACCTCAGACACTTTTAGGTAATGAGGGACACATAAACATGTGTTGTGCTAATTCCTGCGAGGGGCTGACCTTACAGGCCTGAGAAGTGGTTCCATTCACGCTCGACTGTCATGAGATTAGAGGCTGGTTCAGATGGAAATCCAAGACGCAACTCGATCATCGTCGGCTGTGAAGGGAGAGTGGGGAGTCCACTGTGGACAACGTGTCGACAAGACAAGGTCTCCAGGAACATGTTTTTACCAGGCGCCTACAAGCCTCTGCCAGGGTTTAGTTCCCCCACAGCCCCACTGCTGCAACTGCTGCCCTCTGATTCACACACTGCATCCACTCTGCAACACACACAAACACACCACGGAAATCATTCAACATTTGTACTCATGCATGCAGATTCACGCACGTGCATGCACATTTATTTTCAAATCTGTTTTATTGATCACGCAGCCTAAGATGTTCACAGATCCTACACACTTTTAAATAAACACACTCACACGCACACACACAATCTTATTACCCCTGTAGACGCAGGCATGGGGTTTTAGAGATCAAAGCAGGACAGGGTGTAATTTGGTATCTGCGTTTGTTACATGCCCATGCTCTGGATTCACATCAAAGGCATGTACCACACTTCAGCTCTGCCCCGGCATCCTCAGGATGGTATCACAGCAGCCTTATTCCTGCTTTTCCCCTTCTTTGGTCGTGTCTGTGTTCATTAGTTTCCATGGATCTAAACATTAAAAATGCTGATGTGTCTACATAAGGCTACGGGTGTGTCACAGGAGTGCATGTGAGTGTTTAGGATAGGTGAGAAAGTGGTTAAACAGTAGAGACACAGAGAGCATTGTCTGCTGCGGGAAAGTGAGAGCAGCCGTGTGCATGAGGGAGAGATTCAAGGAGGAAGAGGACTGTTGTACCCTTAAATGGTTCGAGACCTTCATTTTATTGGGTCAAAATCTGTTTTAATGCTTATTTTTTTTTATCCCTGGACACTTTTTCATCCCATTTTAACCACAAAAATAAGCAGTTTGTATTCTGAACCTTGAGTGTCATCATAATGAGCCGCCAGGGTGATCTCACTACCGATGGAGAAGTGTTTAGTTTTTGGTTAAAGTTCAATTTTCTTAGCTTCATTGCTTGAATTCTTAACATTTCCACAAATAAGTGAATTCCTGCCGGGCGGTCCAACAGAAACAGAGCGTGTGTGTGCATGATGTTCCTCCCCACTGAGGCCCAACGGGCAGTTTCCATGGCACCCAGACCTCAGACCCCTTCCTCTGCCAGGGGCTGAAGAACGTCATGGGCCAAGCCCGATCTCACACAAACACACAGTTTTAAGGGCCACAGTCTTAGCCCTTGTCCTATCTCTGCTCCATGTTTGGCTCCTTTGCTGCAAAAGTCAACTGTCAGCGTCATTTAATCTTCAGACTTGAGTGTTTACTTTTCTTTTAAAAAATGCTGCCAGTGGGGCCAAGAAGTGCCTCTGTTTTCCTGCAAAATATAATAATATGCTTTGGTGGAAGATAGAGTATCAAGTTCTGAAACCACAAGAAATTGCATGTTTGGATACAAGTTTATTAATATTAGAAACAAGCAAACCAATGCCAGCACATGATCTGGAGTTTTTGTAGATCATCCTGAATAAAGATCAAACTTCTGATAAAAGAGACAAATTGATGAATGCATTTCACTTTACCCCAAAGACAAGGTCCAGGGTCTGAAACAGCAACATGAGGCATTTGATGTATAACATATGAGTTGGTGGTAGATTATTTGACTTACTGAAGATTTGCTGAAAACTGAAACTTTGCATTTACACAATATTAAAAATGCTTCCTCCAGTTCTGGATCTTTTGCCTCTCAGCTGTCAGAAAGGATCAACATCAGCATCTTTCAGACTTTCATTATATCAAATTGAGCTGAATTCCCTTATTGAATATTTCTAAATTTTTCTAAGACAGCAGGTAATTTAAAGTCTAAGATGGTCAAATGGTGCTGCCTCAATTGGAGCTTCAGTAAATAGAATAAAATATTAAGGTTAAAAAAAATCAAAACATTTCACATGTCCACTCCCCAAGTAAGATAAAGCATGCATTCACAGTACAACCACATACCTAAACATAAGGTGGCCATTAAAAACCAGTGGTGCGTAAGAAGAAATAGGAAATAGGGGTGCTGTCTCACATATAGCTTGTTGGCCTTGTTCTGATTTAGGTTATAAATGATACATTGCTGCATTTTTCTCTTGGGTTGTTTTGTGTTCACACTGCATTATTTGAAAGCCAAATGGCAGACTGTTCTCACGTCACTACCTGCTGTGCAAGTTAACAGTTGCCATGCCCAGCATGCTAATCTCACTTTGCATTCAAAATGCGACAAGTTGTTATAAAGAGGAGGTCAAATGCCTCACTGATGAACTAAAAAAAAAAAAAAAAAAAAAGTTGGGCTCCAATTAAAAAATGCAGAAGCCAACAAGCTCAGCTTTAAGGGGCTCTGCTGGTGTTATGATTTCATTTGTGCCCATGTTAACTAGTGTTAACTAGCGTTCTTTATTAATTTTTCTTTGTTTAATTTTCATTGAAGACATACCTGATGAGTGAGGAAGAAGTTAATAACGCTTTAGCTTAAATTCATTTTAATGCCACTTTTTTTCGTCGTACAATTAATCCACGCGTGTCCTGAATGAACTTCAGCCAATCCCAACCCAGTTTGCGAGATCAGGAAGGGTTGCTGTAAATGGATAAAGAAATGGATAAAGGACAGAGACTTTTGAATGGCAAGTTCAGCTTTAAGATCATGCCAGATAAGACTTCAGTTATTTGCACTTACTGTCAATGTGCATTGGGTTACCCAGAGTTCATAGAGTTTTAAAAACTGTGTTCCACTCACTTGCTAATCACACCACCAATGCATAGAGCCTCCCCCATAGCAAAAGCACGACATGCTGGATTGTTTACAATGGAGACACTTTATTTTCCCCTCATAGGAGATTGAAATTCTCTGCTTTAAGTGTGAAAGATCTAGGGAATGAGCTTTAAGTAATTTAAAACTTAAAGGGATACTTCAACATTTTGGCAAATTCGCCCATTGCCATAATTCCTGTAGTCTTAGTAATAGGTTCGTTTCCTTTAGTTGTCGGTGCAAGCAGTTTTTAGATCTGGGGGGACTGATATACCAGCTGCACAGCTAATGCTATGGAGACAGACAGTATTTTTGGCTTTCCCTCATCAAATTCATCAAATACACAACCCCAAAACGCTCTCGTGGACAAGTTGTGACCTGTACATTCACCACGCTATGAAATAATCATGGAACATTACGAGACGAAGATGTTTTAAAGCTAAATGCGAAGCCAGAACTACACTCCAGACATGGCTGCTGCACTGTGTCACTCCACCGAGTGGTTTACTCAAGAAATAGTTCAGAGTATTTGCCTCATGTGTTGTAATGTTACATAATTATACGTTATTATTTCACAGCGTGGTGAATGTGCAGGTCACAACTTGTCCACGAGAGCGTTCTGTAGTTGTTGGATTGTGTATTTGATGAGTTTGATGAGGAAAAGCAAAAAATACCATCTGCTTCCATAGCGTTAGCTGTGCAGCTGGTTCAACAGTCCCCCCAGATCTAGAAACAGCTTGCACAGACAACTAAAGGAAAAAAAACCTATTTCTAAGACTATAGGAATTATGGCAATGGGCGAAGTTGCCAAAATGTTGAAGTATCCCTTTAACTGACCATCTACTTTATGTACATGTGTGATGCATGAGATCTGTTGTGTGTTAAGCTGCTGAGAACAACAGAGGAGTTAACTTCTAGAAGTCTGAAGTTGGACTCTACATTGTGGTATTATTCAGTAATGTTACATTAAGGTCAGTATCTCCACCTGTTGTTGCTTGTTGGGCTTGAGTTTATCATGTTTGGAGCGTTCAGCATCTTTGAGCTTAATCTTGAGAAGTTTGGACATTTACCCATACCCATAACACTACCCTTATGTTTTCCTTTGGAAATGTCTGTAAATTGCAGTACATTACACAGTATACTTATCCCATGCACATGCAGTGCACATGCACTGCAACAAACACTGATGTCAGGGTAATTCACAAATTATCATAAGAGCTCAGGTAACACTAGTCCTGTGCGAATAGTACTTAAGATCTGTTGTTTGTTATAGTCTTATAAATTTTTACTTTATTCTCAAAACTAAGCCCCTTTTCTCCAAATTGAGTTCCAATTTTATTCTCAAAATTTTCACTTTATTCTCAACATATTCACTTTTTTCTTGACATTTCAAATTTAACCTCAAATTGCTTAGAATTATTTTTTCCTTCATCCCTGGCCTTTTTTTCCCCTTCTTTTTAATAGTCAGACTTCTCTTAGATTTTCCCACAAGCCACCTGCACGGCTTGTTTCCAGACATCTTAATGGTTGCAACTCGATCTGATTTTTAGTCTGGGGTTTCACCAAAGTGCTATCTCTCCTATTAATTTTCACAGCTTACACTTTTCTAAGATCAGCTCTCTGCCACATCTCTCCGGTCACCTGTTACCAGGAATAAAGTCCTCTCCCTCGGGTAGAAAGTCCCAAAGAAACAGCGTAAAGTTAAAAAAGTTACAGCATCCTGAAACCCGAGTTGTCTGCAGTCTAAAGCCTTCTGATGTTCCTCAGCCCTCCACTGCAGACTGATTGAAGATCAGCACATCAAACGAAGGCAGAGGGATATGATGATACAGAATCGTGTATCAGGGTAACACTTCACAGCCCTTCATCGTGAACTGTGGAGGGAAAGGAACAGTTGTGGTGCATGTGTTAATGTACTTTAATTAGAGTACAACATGCTGCCTCGGAGGTCACTGACCGGACTGCTTTTTACCATCTGGGTTTGTGAGGATAAATGCTGTGAGAGTGTTTCTGTAAATGGGTAAAGTGCTCAGCAGCAGGTATAAAAGCGATTGTTTCGACAGTGTTGGCTATGGGTGACACAAAAACAGAAATATAAGCTGTGAGGAGGCATTGGTTTCTTAGAGTGTATCCAGTTTGATTTAATTAGCTGGTACTTATTGCATTCTTTGTTAGCAGTGTAATATGACTGACAGTTGGCGCGGCAGGACGTCTGGACTGGATCCAAGCCCATCTCTGCTCTTAGTGTTTGATCCCAGAGTCTGCAACCTGCCTCTGCAAGACTGCTGCTGCTGCTCATACTCTCATTAACAGTGTTTGTGTGTTGTTTGCGTGTGTGTGACTTTGTGTGACCATTCTTGGACATCTGCTGTGTGTTAATACACAGATGTTGATTAATAATATTTATAGGATGTGTATGAGAGAGACCAAATCCAGTCTTATAACATTTAAAAAGGGCACCTTGACTCTTTCTACAATGAACAAATACGTAAAATTTCCTCTCAGGTACGCCTCGCTCCATGACTCAGTTGGTCCCTGCAGGAAGAAGAGTTAGAGGTGTACTTCTGGCAAAACATTTAGACTCCTAAAAGGATGCAACTTGTTCCTTATTTCATTCATTAGAACTAAACAGGAAGCTAGTACATGCAGACTTGTGGAGAGTATCCACTGTGGTGACAGAGGCCTGGCATCTTTGCTTTCAGATGATGTCATGTTTGTAAATTTCCCCAGGTGAGAAAAAGTTGAGTTGGATGAAAGAGTTTAGGTACAGTATCTTACTGGATATTTGGGTAAGAGGTGTTTCAGACTTAAAGCAGTTCAATTTAGAGCAGTTTATTAAAACTTATTACTGTGTCCAAATAGAAAAGATAGCAAAATAGATTGTTGCCCTTCAAAGTTTGATATGTGACATTCTGTAGATTACTTAAATTAAATATAACCAATCTAAATATACAATGTAGTTATGACACCTGAAAGAGTGAATTCAAAATAACTCTAGGTTTGTTGTTCTCAGCTCTGTACTCACACAAATAGGGCATCTTTCATGTTTTATTCAGATACTTATTTTCTCTTCTGATTGTCAGCCCTGCCACAAGGAGGGGGAAGAGAGATAAAAACACCCACTCGGGAATGCTAACAGGAATGGGTTAGAATATTGTAACACTGTATCTGGTTGTATTAGAAAATAGCCAAAGTACTGCTTTGATTACTGTCTTGAGATGGTGCTGTGTGATGAGTGCATGTTTATTTAAGAATGCGTGTCAGTTTCCACTAGCAGTAAAGCTGCCTGTGTGCTAAGATGCCTTAAAGTAATGACAGAACTGTTAATGATGTACGGCTGATTTGGCAAACAACGAGTGTGCTTATGCATACCAGCGCATATATCCTCGCTTGTCACGGCACAGTGCCATGGTCTTCCCAAATGCAGTCTGTTAAAGGTGCACTGGTCGTTGTAATGTGATTCAGGGCAATGAGAGTTTAATAACACTCTAATTTTGCTTTCTAGGTGTAAATCATTGATGTGAGATTATGAAGTTTTTAACAACCCTACATGCTGTGTGCTGCAAAAGCAACACTTGGGAGAATCAAGGCCACCCATAAGGGGGATAGAGGGGAGAGCTTTCTGGGTCCCAGCCAAACGCCCATGAAGTCAGCAAAATCATGCTCCATTGTAAAGTTAAGCCGTGATAACCATATTTTATCTTTGACTTGAATAATAACCATGCTTATGAAAGAAACAAAACATGAATTTTAGGGGGAAAAAAATGAAAAAAATTCAAACAGAAAAAAACAAACAAAAATAGGCAAAATGGGTTTAAAACAGCAAAAACTGGCAGACAAAAAGTGGTACAAAGTGGTTACAGAAAGGCAAAATGGGTTGAGAGTGGTGAAAACGGAGAGCAGAAAAAATGTGAAAAGTAGCAAAAATTGGTTGAAAGAGACAAAAATGGGTGGAAGAAGTGAAGAAGGGCCAAAAAGTGGCCCAATAAGTTATATGAAAATCAAACCCCAAACACATAGCTTAATGTATTTTTCAACTCCAAGATAAAGTAACTGTTAGCAAAGAGGCCAGCACCAGTGTCACTGACCCAACTTACATGCACTGATATCATCAATAAATCACAACTGCACTGTAAAAAAAATTCCGTTAAATTTACGGTAAAACGCTGGCAGCTGTGGTTACCAGAGATTTACTGTAAAAATTACGGTGAGAATGTATGAGAAAAAACAGTGTTTTCATTCTACAACTGTAAATATTACAGTTCAAACCTGTTTTTTTTTTTACTGTAAATTTCTGTTAAAAAAATACAATATTGTAACCGTTTATACAAGGATTTGCTGTAAAAATAACAGTTATACTGTAACCATATTTACGGTAATTTGCTGTACAACTTACTGTAATTTGATGTAGAAGTTACAGCTCTATTACAACATTTTCTACAGGGATTGGCTGTAAAAATAACGATAATGAAACAAACCTGTTTACGGTAAATTACTGTAAAAACACCAGAAATCCTGTAAACCTAAATACAATCTATCTCAGTAATAAAAATAGTAGACCCGTATAATGTTAAACGGTATTTTATTATAACTACTTAAATTTTACAGTAAATTACTGGCAGCTGTGGTTACCAGAAATTTACCGTAAAAAATACAGTACAAAACATGAGAAATTACAGCTGATATTTGCAGATTTTACGGTAGTAGCAAAATACTGCCCAACTTTAAATTTTACAGTAAATTACTGGCAGCTGTGGTTACCAGAAATTTACTGTAAAAAATACAGGACAAAACATGAGAAATTACAGCTGATGTTTGCAGATTTTACAGTAGTAGCTTAATACTGCCTTACTTTAAATTTTACGGTTAATTACCAGCAGCTGTGGTTGCCAGAAATTTACTGTAAAAAATACAGTACAAAACATGTGAAATTTCAGTTAATTTGCTAGATTTTTGCAGTAGTGCCCTAATACTCCTACTTTTAACAAAAGATTCAAGCTCTCTGATAAACAATAAGAAACTCTGCAGTTATATGTTTGCAATAAAAACCTTTCAACACATCTGATAACTTGTCTGTATACTCACAAAGCAGTTTAGATCTTGGAAAAAAGCTTGTGTCCATATGTATGACAGGTAGTCCTTGGTGTAATGCATGAAGATGAAACAAAGTCACTTGCCCCTAAATGATTCAAGAGTAATGAGTCCAGTCTTGACTGAAGAAGGCCTTCCACTTGGGAAGCTTCACATGGCCAAGAAACTTCATCTTCTTGAAGACTCGAGCACAGTTCATCAGGTGTTCTACTTTGGACTGGCTCCATCCTCTCTGCAGGAAGTACATATACAAAGCAAAGTTAGAGTGATTCAGTGCTTCAGTTTAATGCCTACACAGATGTAAATTTGAGAAAACTAGGCTCTAATAAGCCATGCTTACAATCAGCACAACAGAATAAAATAAACAGTGTGTACAGTACATACAGATCGCTTCTATAATAGAATATGGTGAAGAAACGCAAATGTACCCACAAGTGCCAGCTATTAAGTCAGCAATCACCTAACAACAGCCAATTGCTTTTTCCGTTATTGATTATAATGAGACAGTTATGACATATTAATTGCAATTTGCTTTTCCTTTATAGTTTAGAGCTGTGGTGCCCAGGCTTGTATCCACTGAGCTCCCCCCTCCTTCACATATCCAAGAAGATATGGACCCACACAAAAAGTGACATAGCTATTGCTGTAAAAACTAAACATAAATTTGAATTGATGTCATTATTTATAGCAGTTTTAATTTTGTCAGATTTTTTTAATTTTTTTCTTAGTTTTAGTCTTTAAGTGAAATGAATTTTAGTTTCAGTCACATTTTTGTATTTTCTGTCCATTTAGTTTTAGTCCATATAAGTCCTCACATTTTAGGTTTTACTTTTAGTCCAAGCATTTATTGTCTTGCTTAAATCTGGTACCAAGTCATAGTAGGATGTTCTCTGCACCCTGCCAAACCTGGGGTCCCTGCTTTCTACAGCTGAGAGACAGAAGAGCTACAGCTGCATTGTTTTTGACAGAATTACCCACAGTGGAGAGATATCATGGATTTTGAATGTCCCGAAAACTACATTACATTCTAGTCAAAAACTAAACTTAGTTTTTGTCAGTTTTAGTCATCACAGATCTATTTTTGTTAGTCTTAGTCTAGTTTTGTCATGGAAAACAAAGCTGTCGATGAACATTTTTAGTCATAGTTTTAGTCGACGAAATTAACACTGGTTTAAAGCTACACACAATAGCCCAAACCACAAGTGTTAGCAAAAGACCTTGGTATGAACCATTCATAAGGGTTATATTGTGATTTTAGGTAGTTGAACCACAAGATAAATATTTGCAAACTATGCTCTTTATTTATATATTTACTTGTAAGACCACCCAAATAAATATAGAATTTGCTTTTACATGTAAATATAATATATAATTGTATATATAATTTCTATATAATTTCCCTTCGGGATGAATAAAGTTATTATTGTATTGTATTAGGGTAAGCCTACCCATTAAGCCCAGGCACCATTTAAGCCCACTTGCGACTTTGAAGTCAATTTAAAAAAAAAAAAAGAGGGGCCTGTCTTATGCTATACATTATTTTGTCCAATCACACAATTTCTTAATTATATGTCAGTTTTGTTTGACACCAATCACATTTGTAGATATTGAAAAGGCCCGCCTACATTTGTGCAGTCTCAAGGAGGCTCAGATAAAGTCGCCTCAAAACTTTGGTGTTTTGGGACCCCTCAGAAAGAACCTCTTTTCAACCATTTTCAGCCACTGACTTGTTAAGTACATTCATAGTATGTAATTTGAGAGATTATTGATTTGTTTTTGTGTATAAACAGGTAGTTTTTGTAATTTCTTACTATTTAGTTTTATGTGAAAAGATGAGTCATGCTAGCTAGCGTAGCAAGCTAATCACTAGTCAATACATGTAGCCCTACTGATAGATACACTGCTTAATGATTAAAAATGATAAGTACACAAACTAAGTGTTTTCTGATTCATTTTACATAAATCTTACATAAAACTTTGAACAAGAATTCCTTGATAATTCAGAAAGTTTGGCAGAAGAGGAATAACTGTGATGGCAAGTTTTGCAGCATATTTAGCCTACAGGCATTTCTTTAAACATTTGTTTAATTTTGGTGAGAACATATTATCTTCATTTCCCTGGTAGTCACTGTAGTACCATTTAAGCCCAGTGTGTTCCATTTAAGCCCATCTTGTGTTTCAATAGAAAAAATGAAATTTTGAGGTTTGATAGCTTTTCTGTAATCCTGTGTTGGATGTTGTTATACTAACTTCATTAACACGAGTACATCACAGATCACACACTGCCCAGAAGAATTGTTATGTCAGTTAATTTTGCATAATTATTTGTTTATAGTGAGAAAAATGCCAACAAAAAAGAGGAATTACAGCAACTGTCCTAAAATCATCATTGTTACAGCCAAACATTAAATCCAAGTTCAATAAGATATTGTTGATTCACTGTAATGTCATTTAATACTTTTAAAAACAAACACATTTTTTTATTTTGTCAATATTAAATAAAATGTTCAATGAAATGTTAAATACTGAAGCCAATGAAAATTAGGTTTAGGCCTACTTAGTCATGTTTGTGGTGGTCCATTGTTACAAGCCAAACATTAAAGCCAAGTTCAAAATAAATTGTGTTTAACATGTATAACATGTTACTGAATTAATATATGTTTACTACTTGAAAAATGTAATAATTTTTAAATTTCTGTCAATAAACGTGGTTGTGGGCTTATTTGGAACACGTGGGCTTAAATGGTACTTAGGTACCAATTAAGCCCATGCCAGACTTTTGACTTTATTCATAACATTTCTTTAATTTGTTCTCTAAAATATGCATAAGTAAATAAATATACCTTCAAATGAGGGATTAATCCTTCATTCTAACAAATGATCATGTTTATAAACCATCTTAGTATCTATGAAAAATAGGTGAACTTAGATTTTGGTGGGCCTAATGGGTACACTTACCCTAAATGCTTTGGGGTACAAAAGGATTTTGCTGTAACAAAGATGATGGGCGCTGAATTTTTAATCAATCATAATGAAAACATATGACTCACACAGAAAACTGTATTGGCCCCCATATGGTGTGATCATCAGAACACTGAGAACAAGCTGGACAAAGCAGTGGCATGGCAGTATTCTGGGTATTTCTACATGACCAGATTAATGCAGTGCTTGGTGTAAACTACATAAAATAAACATAAAATGGCTTCATGTTGCTTAAAGAAAGATTAATCTAAAGAATTTATTGAGGTATGTACAAATGCTGTGCAAGGCTTACCATTATTTTTCCTTGATAACTGGCGTCTTTTTAGAAGAGTGGAATACCGGAGACAGTATAAAGTAATGGAGTCCTAGTCACCACTAGCAGAAGAAACAGGACCTTAAAAAAGAGTAAGGAAAAATAGAAAGACAAGGTAAAGCACCAAATCATGTCAACTTAGAAGTTTTGAACACTTATGTATGCACTGATTGCAAAGTACTATCCAATTTTTGAATTCACTCAAAAAAGAAGTGGACCCAATCTCTTCTTGTCCCGTGAGCTGAATGTCTTGTCACATCCCTTGTGTTTTGTGGCAGAAGCTACAGCAGACACAAAATGCAGACATACATCTAGAGTGATCCAGCTGTTAAGCAGTTATCAGACGGGTGTTGCTGTGTTTATATGTTCTTCTAAAATCAACACTAAGCTGTGACTGGTGCTACCCCCTCCACTTAGAGTGTGTGTTGATCCCACAGCTCTGTAAGTCATCTTGCTTGCCCTTGCGCTTTTTCTGCTCACAACAGTTTTGGTTTAGAAAAAAATGCTGCACATCTATTTCTTTTTTGTTTTTTAAATTTGAAAATTTGGATACTATCAAACCTAAAAATCTGAACCAGAATCTTTATTGTCATTGTACACAAGTACAACGAAATTTTGCACAGTTCCATTCAGTGCAATTATTATTACCTCTGCCAAGGAGGTTATGTGATCGGCAGGGTTTGTTTGTTGGCAACATAACCCAAAAAGTTATGGATAGATTCTGATGAAATTTCCAGGGAATGTCAGAAATGGCAAAAGGAAGAACTGATTTGATTTTGGGACTGATCCAGATCATCGTCTGGATCTAGGAATTTTTAAAGGACTCTTCACTATTGGGAGATAGGGCTAATGGCGGAGGTCTGCGCTCTCTGAGTACTTTTCTAGTTTATTATTGCAACTGCTCTGGGATATGTGCTGTTTTTCAGTCTGTTAGTTTTGGCTCTTATTGTCCTGAACCGTCTTCCTCAGGATAGCAGTTGTTACAGGTGACAATAACACAGTTATAAAAATAACTGATATTGTATCATATGATGCACACGGCTGGAAGGAAATAAAACATTTTGCCAGCATTTCACTATACCATATAACTACCTCTAAAGAGGAAAAATTATTACCTCTGTAGGAACTCCTGAGTGGATCCCAATGCTGGTCAATGCATAGCATGAGCTGCCTTGAAGCCTAGCAAGAGGCTCCTGGGAGGATGATAAAAGTAGAAAAGAATTACAAGCAAATCATCCATTACCATCCAAATGAGTCTTTAAAGTGTTTCTGAGATCCACTTACTACAAAAAACAATACATGGGGCAGGCTTTCCACTGGTACCCCATCTGGCAAGAATGTTTCAACAAGGCAAAAGAGGTTGTCTTCTTTTTTGTCGAAACAGGAGAGAAGCCCTTTATGTCCTCTGAGCAGCCCTCCAACTGTCCTCTCTGACTCTTGAGCTTTGTGGCATCCTGCAAAAATCAAGTGAGCTATTAAATCTTTAGTGCCATGACACTGACGTGCACATATCCCCATTGTGCATTTAGGAGGTGCTGGAGCCAACAGGTAGTGCCCAGGACCACCACAGTCCACCACCACACTATCCCCTTATTCCTGGGGCCGCTACTGCAAATGTGAATATGGGCAAACTTCCGGTGCCAAACGGAAGTAGGCTACATTAAATACATGTATTCTAGTACAGCAACTAACTATAGACGCTAACAAAGAACGACAGTTGTTTCAATAGGAATTCTTCTGGAATTTGTAAATATTTATATTTTTGTTATCGCATGTTCACATTGTTTGTATTATAAGCTGTAGATAAGTAAATAAGGTGGATACCACATTATTCCTGGGGGTCTACTGTAGCTATGAATGGAAGTGGAACTTCCAGTACAGTAACAATAATAGCAAAAACATGATTTTTCCAAAGGCTTACTAAAGTGATTTAGTGTCAACAGTGGTTGTTCTGAAATAAATAAATATTTGCTGTAATAAATACTGCTTCATTTTTGTTAAATCAATGAGCTGAAATGTTTTAATCATATTTTCTGTAATGCTCAGTACCTGTTGCTATGTTCATGGTACTAATATTATGACAAAGTTAAATATGTCTCTCACAACATGCTGTCCACTGTCTAAGTGCATCGGGGATGTGATTCTTTTAGTATTAATTTATCATTAATTCTTAATACAAAACTTGACATTTACCAAACTGAAGAGCTGGCAACTTGAGTCATGGATAATTTTATAAATATAATTCCCATATTTAAGAGGGATTAGTTTGTAAAATGAGAATTTCAGCAACTCCACAAACTAGAAATGTATCTTTTTATACCGATATAAAGCTACTAAAGTTAGCTAAATATGCCCTTGTAGGTTATCTAAAGTAATGTCATCAATTTGAACTCTCCAGTAGAGGCTAGAGAAATAATAATAATATTATCCCATCTGAGGTGAAGCAGTCTAACTTTATGTAGTTTGGTATTAAAATTGCTTTAATAGTCACGTTTAGCATCTCGTTTCTATGCAAAGTCCCATTTAGATAGAACGGAGCGGAAGTTGCGCCCATATTCATGGAAGGGTAGGAATAAGCTGGAAAGCCTACTTCAGGGGACTCTTAACACAGATATGAATATGACTCTGAACACAGATATGAATGTGACTCTGAACACAGATATGAATGTGACTCTGAAGGGGAAAAATCCTTCACCTTAGATCGCTCTGAAGCATCAGTGCTGCGGCGGGACTCTCACTTTTTGGCTAGGGGACATCACGGTCCTCACGGTCACTCCCACCTCATCTGGAAAACTCCGTCCTTTTTCTTTCCCTCTTCCCAGTGTTCCCAGTATCCAACCGCCCATTTTTTGTGCATTTTTCAAAAGTCTGAAGTGGGCGGAGTTAGCTCTGAGCTTGGGGTTCACTTATGGTCCCCAACACAGCAAGTGTTCAACGTTCTCCACGCTAAAATGACAGAAAAAAATACAAATCAAACAGCAATGTTGGCTGGTCTAGAATTGAAACAAAATGCCTCCTGACCCATTTAACTTCTACCTATAAACACGTGGTGTTACTGAATGAAAAGAACTCAAGAAATATTTGACACTACGACAAAAGAAGTTCTACATACCTTACCAATAGCTCGTAGGCTGATGCTCCGGGTGACGTCGTATTAATACACGCCAATGTCCTGCTTTGTATTCCATCTTCGTTTGCAGCCCGTTCTACGAGCAGACAGCAACGTTATGAAATATTTCCACAGAAGACACGAAAACGCTGTAGTTTACCAGGCAGCCGTTGGCGGTTTGATTTTCCAACGAACCACACACGCATGCGTATAAGGTCCTTCTTTCCCCGCGCCTGCGCGAAACCGTAGTCGCGCATGGCAATTGACTGCAACCACAGTGCGCGAACGCATTTTCGAGAAAGCAGCACTGTTTGTGTACATGGAAGGAGGTACCTGAAAACTGTTCACTCTGCAGCTCGTTTCCAAATTGTTCCATTTTTAAACACCCAATCGCTGTTTTAGTACAGACAGAATAGAAATCGTTCCTGTGTAGACAGGGTTGAATGGCGACGAGAAACAGTTTTTCAAAATTATTTTTATATATTTATTTTTTATATTGATACAACTTTATTGAACAGATTCCAATAGTTAATACAGCATTGGCACATGAAACAAAACGTATTTACTAGACATAAATAACCCCACATACAGGTAAAGAGAAGTTTAGATTAAATTACATAAGGTATGAGAAGTATATTAAAATTTCAGAAACTAAACCATGGTTTCATATTGTTTTTTTTTAAAGAATTTTTTTCCCCTTAGAAATCAATTTGATAGCCTATATGTACAGTTCCCATTCATTTTTAAAACTGATTATGGAGGGTTTCTTGTCATTCTATTTGCATTCATGTTTAAGTTGTTTAACCAGTAAAAATAACTATTGTATTTATATAATGTATATACTATATATTCAACTGTACTATATACATATTATATATACAGTATGTATCTCTCTCTCTCTCTCTCTTTATGTATATATAAAATAGTTCTTTCCAATTACCTTGTTATATTTCCTATCGGTAATATGTGTCATCCAATTTCAGTTCTGAAAGATTGACTGAAACATTAAAGTACATCAATGTATTTTGTGTTAGATGCATTAAAGGAAGTGGAATGGCTTTACAAATGCAATGGCATTCTTTGTGAGAGCAATTAACATCATTCTTTTCCAATATATCAGTTAAACTAAAATAATTGACCACTTTCATCCATCGAATTAAGAAAAAACAAAATGATTTTTGGTACCATTCTTGGTTTCAATAAGGTTTTCATATTAACTGTAACTGTCCGTTTATTTCACAAGGCAGCATCATGTGGTGTAGCACTAAGAAACAAATGTGGACATAACAACAAATTGGTGCTTGTTCACAGGTTTTGCAGGTTGACAGGTTTTTACTGTATTTTCTACAGAACTTTCCTGATCATGCAGTATTTTTAACCTCTTGTCCCTGCTAAAATTACGGTATGTGATTGCAATTTTTTTCACAGATTTTTACTGTGAATTTAAATGTACATGAGAGAAAAGTCTGTAATTTTAACAAAATACTACTGTAATTTTTAGAGTAATTGCCCGTCTTGAAGATTACAGTATTTTTCCTTTATTTTCACAATCTTCTTTCGTTTAAACGGTACAATTTTGTAATTATTACGTACTTTAATTGTAAAAATTTATGTTTCATACCGTTGCTTGATTTACAGCAATTCTGTGTATTTTATACAGTAATATATGTTTATTTGTTTTACGGTCTTTTACTGTTGCTATTTGACAGTCTTTTGCCGTATTTTCTACGGACATTTTTTACAGTGTGGGGAGGGCCCATTCACTGGGTTTTTCAGGAGCCCAGCCAATTCTGTGGGCAGCCCTGGTGACAATTAAAACCATCAACAGTTTTAAAACTGATTTTTTACCCCTTTTCTTAATGTGAAATGTAGATGAAGTTAATCGGTGCTTGTTGGTTATTTAAGTGTTTACGTATTCTGTTACTTTAATAAGCTTCCCTTAAAGTGCATTGCAGCTGGATGGAGCTCACCATTGTTGCATAACGCAAAAATATACAACATTTAAGGCCCATTTTTGTCTGTTTAAAAGCACATGGAACAAATAAAATGTCTCTTGGAGACAAACAAGCTATTCTTACTGAGTATATAAGCATTCCTAGACCCTGTATGATAGTTTTGGATTCATTCTCATATAACCTCTAGGGGGAAAGGAGGGAAGAGGGATAAAAAGGGAGCGCATGTGTACCTCATCTGATCCCCTGCTCTGATGTAACTCAGCTTACCTGTGAAGTCTGAAAACATTCTGCAACAATAAATCACTAACGGCGCTCCTGTAATAACCATAGTTTTTTGGGTTTTTTTGGACTCAAAGCATTTTGTTAAATAATCATAATGGTATTAAAAAAATATACCACCTATTCCTACTGTATACAGAGGCATAAATTAGAGTGGCAAAGCAAAAGTACAACTGATGGAGAGCTAGCACACTTTCCAAACCTGAGAGATAAAAGTTCTTTGGCCTATAAGACGATAACAATCTCAGCTTTGATATGCACCTGACACACCTGAAATATGCAAATTCTTAATTTCCAGTGTTTTTTCAGGTCTTTTCTTTTGCTTTCTGTCTCAGAGAAACTCACAGGAGGTTCTGCAGAGGCTTACCTGCAGCAGAAAATGCAATACCAGACTGATCTGTGCACCAGGGTTTAGGTTTTGGTTAAGAAACCAGACTCTTTGTCAAATATACTCAAGTATTGGATACCTTCGGTGTATTAGTAGTCAGGATCGGTAAACAGAAAAATCGAATAAAATTATCAAATACCCAAGAAATTAGGTTCTAAATTGTAATGCTGTGCTATAGTTTGGGTTTCTTTTTGTCTATTATAATACTTTGTACTTTGGTATTTACAGACCACCAAAAAAGACTTTTTTTCATTGTACTGAAACACGGTGTTTAAGAAAAGGAAAATCTAAATACAAAAGTTTTGCTAAAGTTAGGTTTAGGTTTGCATAAAATGATAATATCTTTAAGTGCACAGGCCAACTGATCCAGGAGATGCTATGTGGTTACTAAACACTGCTGTGCATGTATAACGATGGCTACTCCTCAAACAAAATAGGTGGGGACACGCATCAGCTCCCAGAGGATGCTCCAGCCTCTACTTTTCCAGTTTATTTTGGGGAATTTTTCACTGGATGGTTTTGTTTCTAACAAAGAATGGTTAGGCTCAGGGAGTAAGATCAGGGTCACGGTAAGGATAAGTGTAAGGAGACAGAAAAGAGGACAGTATCTATGTGTTGAATGTAGGTCAGGAAAGCCTATTATAGCTTGCCATCTAAAGGCATTCACTCTTGATATGCTTCAAGTCAGTTAAACACCTATGACAGAGTTTTCTTCTATAGTTCCTTTAAAGTTGTTGCCTTATAATTGATTACAATTGAAATACTGACTGAAATCAAGAGTTACCTTTTTTCCAATGTGGCCTAAAATTGTGTGTTTGTGAGAAAAAAAGGATTGATAATGTTTAAACCAAAATAGCAAATGTTGTTTTTAAAGACTCTGGGGTGCTTCATCTTGTTTTGACACTGAGTACTACTTTAGTCCCTTTCTTGTTGCAGACCGTCTCTTGGCATTTAAAACCCAGCTGAGCTCAAGTTGCCTGTCCAGTATATCAATGGCCATAACTTCTGTAGGGAATACTTTCAGTGGTAACACACCCCATATCTAAAAACCTCACAGTGTAACCTTATCACTTTTATTTTTATCTTTGGCGAATGACGTTTTATACTCACATCTACGGCATGATGGATTAATGGGCTTAATCTTGTGATGATCATGAGGATGTGGTCTCCCACTCACTAATGCAAAAATACCAGCATAAACACACACACACACACTGCCCCCAGATGTTCCTTGACATGGTCTGCAGTGACTCCAGTACATTTGTTTATCCCTGCATGCATAGTTAACTCTCCATGCCCTGCATAACAGAGCTCTGCACACTTTTCCACTGGAACTCTTTTCCACTTATACATCCGTGAAACTTCAGACCCACCACAGTCACATAACAGAAATAGTCATAAGTGCTCTTTAAATTCTAGGGATCATTAATTTTTAATACATTTATTTAAAGTAATGATTTATCAATTGGATATACAAAAGAATGAGACTTTCAACACACTTACTGATATTTTGCCAAAAAATACAACTGTCTTTGTCAAACATCTGCTCTCTGGCATGAAAAGTTTCCAATAAAAACCAGTCATAGAATGAATTAAATGATGGACAAAAAAATCCCACTCAAAGCCAAAACCAAGTGGCAACCCCTGATGTTTGAAAATAGAGTAAATGGGGAAGTTCAAAAATCTCAGTTCCAATTTAGACTAAAGCCCCTAAAGTCCCATTACCACACACTCTAAAGTGCCAGTTTTACAGTAGAAAAAAAACATTTACAACCAGTTTTTAAAGTCTTTTTTTTTTGTCGGTGATATCAAGGCTAGGTTGTGTGTCATTTATGCTTAATAAGGGCCATGACTGGCAGACATGCATGTTGTAGCAGTTTCTTCAGCGTGCCTTCAAACTGAAAAGAAAAATCGGGCTGTTTAACTGTCATCACTTCCAGTACAAAACTAATCTGACAGCCAGATACACAGCATTTGGGAAAGGGCAGAGCCTTTGAAAAAAAACTTTCAGGGTGATTGGATGAATGTTCTGTCTGTCACATCTTTACGGGCCAATCAGAGAAACAAAACATGTGACATGCACAGCTACCAAGGAATAAACTCCATATAGAACTACATAACGTGAACCATGGCGTGTCAGTACACGACTTTTGTCATTTTTGAAAAGAAAACAACTCAGTGCTGTTCTTTGTTCTTCTTTTAACAAAGAAATGTCGTCAAGTTCTGATAAAACTGGCGCTTTAGCAGCGTCCACGCTAATGTCTAATGTCTTCCGCCATAAAAGCTTGCTTACGTCACGACTCCGTCACGCCCGAAAGTACTGCCTCTCGTCGCTGATTGGTCCTGTCACCTTCTAACTTGGCCCAAACAGTTCAGATGAGAGCTTTGCAAGATGGATTCACCAGTGAGAAACAAGGAGATGGGCATATCCATCTGCTTTGCAAGGTTAGATCAAAACAGCAGAGCGAAATTTGGGACATCACTACCCTGTCAAGATTTGTCCTGTTTACCTAATTGGAAATACTACACTAGAGTAAATCAACGGACATACCAAATATGGAACACACCAAACATTTTATATATGGCCACCGTCATGATTGCACTTCAAAAGTTTCCCGCAGAAATCAGTTGATGACATCACTGAGGCTACTGTATGTCCATTCTTAGTTCCACCTACAGACTGGCTACATTATTCTGTACTGTAGTTCTTTAACCCCTACTCTGCATATTAAAAGGACATTTTTGTTTTACCCAGTTTCTTTGGTGATGATTGGTCATCATCATGCCGATTTAGGTCAGTGTATTAATCTTTTAGAAAACTTTATTTTCAGTTAATTATTTGATTTAACAACATAACGGGCAACTCTGTTGACAAATTACACTTTTTATCAAATAAGCATTAGTAGATGAGGAACCATGAGAGGAAATGTAAAGAGCACAAGAGTCGTTGAACTTACAAGAACCATGGGTGTCTGCTTCAAACCACCATGAGAATCTGTTCTGCTGCTTTTCAAGTGTTATTTTACCTTTATAATGACGTCTTTTATTTTGATGGTGGTGCTTGGGATCAGCTACAACAATTATATTTCTAAATTCATCTAATTGTATCATTTCACTGGTTTATCTTTTATGGCCTATCTGTGAATATGACTCAGCAATAGGTCCAGTTTATCATGATTGGTATCCTCCAGCAAATATAAACTCAGTACAGTCCACTACCACTACCACCACTAGTATCTAGTATCCCACAGAGTACAGCTCATGTTCTGGACATTATAGTCTAGCAACAGGGTTGGTAAAAAGGCTGGCTCAGTCTACAGATTTTTTTTTTCTTTTTCTGTCTTTAACGATGACACCATTTCAGACTGTGCAACAAAAATCTTGTCCAGTCTTGGCTGGCAGACTGGCCACACTACAAGTGTGATCCCAACCACTCATCAAATGCTGTTGTCACTACTGTCTCTGTGACCGTGTGCGTACTTACAGGTAGTTGAGAGGCAGGTCAAACAGTGTCAATCATAGCTACAAAAGGGAGTAGCAATCTTTAGCTCTGAAATGAAGAAAACAACAGTTATGGGCTAATCCTGATGTATGAAGAGACAGACAAAATGGACAATCTCTCTTCAAATAGAATGAAGCATGAATGTAGTACCGTGAAGAAAATTGGCCCAATTACTTTGAAACTAATACAAAGACTCCTCAATCTTAGTGTGCACGGAACAAAAAGTTAAAATATAGACTCTACTGGTTCTCAAACTCACATACTTTAACTACCTTAGAAACATTTTGTAGCTTGCTTCTACTGTTATACAACATTTCTGTACATTTAGTCAAGTTTTTAAAGATGAGACAAGCAGGTGCTTCTGTTCAGCTCAGCAGAGTGAGGAACAATATTCCCCTAACAAACAGGTTATATCTCACTGAATCAAATCAGTTATAAAACAAAGACATTATTGGTCATAAGGGCTTAAATTACCATTGTTTTCACAGAAACTTTTCACACAATTCAAAACTCAAAAAACATAAAATGTGACAACATATTTTGTGTGTCACATACACATAAGATCCCAGGAGAGAGAAAAAGTGAAGACTTGTATATCCCTTTGGTAAGTGATGATACAAAGATGGGGAAAAAAGGCCAAACTACACAACTAGTCTTGTGGAATCATGGTCTTGGCATCTTGGACACTTTGTACCAGAGGGTTTATCATTCCTGTATGTTTGGGCCTGATATTTGACAATGAGCGGGAAAAATGCAACCAGGCCATAATCTGTCTGAATTCATGTAGTCTTAACTGGCCTTACTTTTAATATTTCTTTTACTGTTAAAACTTCACCACAGTCACCACGGCTCACCTTGCCTTCCTCCTTCATGTCTCCTCTGTGTCCTTGCTCCTGCAGGTGAGAGTCCTGCAAACAGCTGCTTTGGGTCACATGTTTTGTCAGATTGTTAACACATAATGAGCCCACACACTCTTGCAAACATCAAAGTGTCTCTTTTCTTTTCCATATTGGATGCAAAGTCTTCTGTTGCTTTGAACCACTGATTATTATTACCTTTGAGGTGAGGACATGTAATATTTCCTGGAAGAAGGTGTACCGAGAGAATATACTTATGCAAAAAGGGATATGCACTTATATAATACACACGTACTATATTTTTGTATACGGTCAGGGCATGTCTGAAAGGAACCCTTTGATGGTGCGGCCCTCACTCTTCATTTGCCGTTTGAGTTGGCATTGGCAGAGTTCTCCCGAGGTCCTCTGGCCCCTGCGCTCACACATACACACACAGCCCTGAAAGCCTGGTGGAGCCTGCAGGGAGTCAAACTGCTCTCACCTGTTGTCTCTGGCAGCCTAAGAGGGGACGATTAGCGCCCAGCACTGACAATCTGCTCTTTGTTCCCCTCTTTCTCTCACTCTCCCTCTCTGCCATCTCACACTCGCAGTCTGTCGCTTCTGACACCACTCATTTCTCCCTCCGCCTGGCCGTCTGTCCCCTACTTCTCCCTCCCTCTCAATGTCTATTTGTCCGTCTTGACTGCTATTCCTGTCCCCCTCCCTCTTTCTCCCCCTCTGTTTCGACCCGTCTCTAATGCCCTTGTGGCCGTGAGCGCACCATGTGGAAAACAGTTGAGCACTTTATCGCAGATCATCTAGGTAATCCTTTGTAAATACGCTTCATGATGGTGCTCATGTGCTTCAGAGGTCTCGTCATTGGACCTATCCCAACGAGTGAGGCCAGATTTAACTCATTTTATTTCACACTGATATCAAGACTCAGAGGTCAAATGCTTCAAACATTAGCATCAATGTACAGTATGAATGAAGCTCTGGAGAAATGTGCAGTCGGCGACACATGTTCCACTCTGAATGCATTAGCATGTATTAGTGAGGCCCGGTCATCTCCGACTGGCATCTATGGCTGAGAGAGTGTAACAGAGGGGTGTGTGTGTGTGTGTCCAGTGGAGGCCGCAAACTGCACTGGTTTGACATTTCTATAGGCTGGGGTCACATATGCACAGCTGTATGAAGTGGCCTTTATGACCAGAGGGGAAGACCTCTGTGAGATTTTGGTAAGTTGAGCTAAAGCGTTCCAGTGTATGCTGAAATATGGTGGACAATATTGAGTTGCAGGGTGAAGGCGTGTCTGGCAGCTCGGTATCCGCTGTAAAAATGAAAACAGCATTCTTAAGAGTGGGTTTCTCATTTCTTAAGCTGGTGTGCAACAGAGAGCATTTTACTTTGCATTGCAGTTAAGAAAGCTTGCATTTTATTTTGAGTGTTCCTTTTTTATAAAGTCATTTGTAGAGAAACTAACCAAATATAATGTGAAATTTCAAGGGTTCAGACAGAATATTAGAAGAGTCCTGTAGAGCATGCATCAAACATGTTATTTTACTCTGTGTCGAGTAATACCGAGTACATTGATGTGATTTTCTCAAGATCTTGAGAAATAAACTTGTTTTCACAATGAAACTAGTATTGGAGTGACATAAATACAGTCATGGATGAAAGTAATGGCACCACAGGAATTTTTCCAGAAAATATACCATTTCTCCCAGAAATTGTTGCATTTGCAAATGTTTTTGGTAAATACATGTTTATTGCCTTTAAATTTACATAATTTTACACAAAACTCAAAAAAGGGCCAGACAAAATTGTTGGCACCCTCAACTTAATATTTGGTTGCACACCCTTGGGGAAAAAATAACTAAAACCAGTCACTTCCTAAAAGCATCAACACGCTTCTTACACCTCTCAACTGGAATTTTGGACCACTCTTCTTTTGCAAACTGCTCCAGGTCTCTCAGATTTGAAGGGTACCTTCTTGCAACCACAATTTTTAGATCTCTCTAAAGGTGTTCAATAGGATTTAGATCTGGACTCATTGCTGGCCACTTCAGAACTCTCCAGCACTTTGTCTCCAACCATTTCTTGGTGCTTTTTAAGGTATGTTTCAGGTCAATATCCTGCTGGAACTCATGACCTCTGACACAGACCCAGCTTTCTGAAATCTTTTGATAGTCTCCAGATTTCATGATTCCTTGCACACAGTCAAGACACCCAGTGCCAGAGGAAGCAAAACAACCCCAAAACATCTTTGAACCTCCACCATGTTTGACTGTAGGTACTGTGTTCTTTTCTTTGTAGGCCTCATTCTGTTTTCTGTAAACAGTAGAATGTTGTGCTTTTCCAAAAAGTTTTACCTTAGTCTCATCTGTCCACAAAATGTTCTCCTAGAAGGATTGAGGTTTACTCAGGTACATTTTTGCAAACTCCAGTCTGGCTTTTTTTTATGTCTGTTTGTCAGCAGTGGGGTTCTCCTCAGTCTCCTGCCATAGAGCTTCATCTCATTTAGATGATCACGTATGGTCTGAGCTGACACTTTTGCACCCTGAGTCTGCAGGACAGCCTGAATTTGTGTGGAAGTTCACTGAGGATGTTTATCCACCATTCTAACTATCCTGTGTTGCATTCTTTTGTCAATTTTTCTCTTCTGTCAACAGAAGATTAGCCACAGTGCCATAGGTTATAAACTTCTTGATTATATTACGCACAGTGGACAAAGGAATTTCTAGATCTCTTGAGATGGTCTTGTAACCTTGAGATTGTTCATATTTTTCCACAATTTTGCTTCTTGAGTCCTCAGACAATTCTTGGCTCATCTTTCTCTTCTCCATGCTTGGTGTGACACACAGGCTCACAACACAAAGGTTGAGTCAACTTTTATACATTCTAACTGGCTTCAGGTGTGATTTCTAGATTGCCAGCACCTGTTACTTGACACAGGTGAGTTTAAATGAGCATCACATGCCTGAAATAAAATGATTTACCCCCAGTTTTAAAAGGGTGCCAATAATTTTTCCGACCCATTTTGAGTTTTTTGTTCAATTTTGGCATTTTCTCCAGTTTTTTGTGTTGTTCCAATGCACATAAATGAAAAATACACATGTATACCAAACACATGTGCAATTGCAACAATTTCTGGGAGTAATGGTGTATTTTCCAGAAAAAATCCAGTGGTGCCAATACTTTTGTCCATGACTGTTAGTCAAGGGCTCTTTTCTAAGTTTTACCCCTATTTAAGTGTCCCCTTGGCCCTTGAAACAATTACAAGGGCAGTGGTCAACCCTTCAAATTCCTGATAGGTCATCAGTGGTTGTCAGCATTAAGTAAATAGATGCAACAACAAAGCCAGACTTTTCCACCATGAACAATGTTTTTAAAACTGCTTGTTCGAGATCAAAAGTACCATAATGCATTCAAAAAGCATTTAAGTATTATCTTAAACTGTTTTTTGTTAGTTTGGTGATGATGGCAGTTTCCCAATAACACTTGGTTTGGAGTGTCCCTCTAGATCAGTGATACTCTCAATCCACATGTGGCTCTTTAGTGGCCAGTTGCAGCTCTTGTAAGGCTTACTTGAAACAAAAAAAAAACACCTTAACTAAAAACCTTCATGAAGGGAAACACTGTCATCAGTAAAGATTCATAGTAGGTCACATCAATAAACCTGTTTCCCGCATAAAGAAGACAGGCTTTAACTTCCAAATTTAAACGTTTATTATTTTAAATTCATAGCCTATATTATTACCATCGGATGTGCTGGATGGAGGAGTGTGTGTAAGAGAAGAGAGCAGAGGGAGTCAGCCGGTGGTGCGTCTCCTGAGTAAGCTCATTCTTGAGGTCTGCTGTCTTGCATTCAAATATAGGCCTCCCATTTCCTCATTTTAACTTTTTCTCCAGCCACATCCTGCTGATGCTCTCTCACACCCATATCTTATGACAATTATGCCAATGCACGTCATCATCAACGAGCATAACACACACAGATCCCGTGGAGATAACGTAATATCTCGTGAAAGTTGTCCAAACATGGGTGTTTTATTTGATCTTTTATGCACTATTGATCATACATATTGTCAAAAGAGCAGAAATATAAAACCAAAGCTCCAAAATGAGGCAGGGTGAAATGATGTGTCTGGAGAGCTGCAGGTGTGAGACAAGGCTGGTTTTAGTCATTTGGAGGCCCAGGGCAAAGACCAATATGAGGCCCCTTCCCCTTTGGCTAAAGAGTTAATAATGAGTGGAAAAGCTTAGAAAGCATCTCTTTTCTATTAATAAAGCAACAGAACTCCAGTAAATGCCCCAATGTTAGATATAAATACCCAAATAGCAACCCATAATTCATCAGCTCTTTGAACAGCATTTCATAGCTCAAACTCAGTGCATTCTATTATCTTTAAAAAAAATTTGGCCCGCTGGAACTTTCATAACACTGGTGTTGGGCCAAAGACTGATATCTCCAAAATGACCACTTTTCAGGGAATGAAAAAAGTATCTTTTGACATATTTTATTGATTTAAAATTGGTTAAACCCCACTAACAAATGTAAAGGGTGACCAATAGCACTGATTTATTAAAACAAATTAAAATCATGAAAAATTGAGATACAAGGTTTTAGCCTGATGTCAATGATAAATAAAATAAATATATGCTCATTATCAGTGACATATTGTTTCTTCTGACACTGTGCAGACATTTGCATCCCATTTAACCTCATAATTATCCACCAATTTACTGTTTAATTTCATTTCAGCTACAGATTAACTGATCTATTATCTACCTCACATTGGGTTGTGGCTCTCGCTAAAGTATTTTTTAGACAATGTGGTTCTTTGGTAGAATAAGGTTGAGTACCACTGAGCTAGATAATCTTCATGTAAAGGGTCATGCACTAATCACCCTACCCCCATTGCATCAAGAATCAGGACATCCTGCCGCTAGAATTGAACACACAGGACATAGGGATCGGCTAAGTGTTAGGGGAAAGGAGTGTATTGACTGAATAGTCATACCATTTCTCATAGTCTTTATTTGCTATAAAAGTCATGCTTGTTAGGCAATGCCATTGCTTGCACCCGGTGCATCTCAAAATGTTGTTTTGTTAGAAGTTGTTGGTATGGGATACTCTATGACTGGAAGACAGTATTCAAATACATGTACTTTAATATGAAGTTGCCCATCCTTTCATAGCTATAACAGCCTCCACTCTTCTTGGAAGACTCTCCACAAGATCTTGGAGTGTTTTTGTGGGGATTTGTACCCATTCATTCTGTCGAACATTTATGAGATCAGGCACTGATGTTGGACAAAAAGACCAGACTCATCAAACCACGTCTGTATAGTCCTTACTTTCTAGTTGGAATGGAAAAGGGCCCCAACTGTTGCTCATGTTGGAAGCATAGCATTGTCCAAACTGTCTTGGTATGGTGTAGCATGAAGATAGTCTTTTATTGAAGATAAGAGGCCTAGGCTCAACCTAACCATGCTTTAATGTCAGCTTGTATTGGTAATTTTTTTTTTGACCAAGACATAAAAACAACCTGATGACTTGATTCTGTTACATTCAATCATCATTGATTAAGACTCCAAATCAGTTTAAGTTCAGATAAAAAAGCATACAAAATTAATCTTGAGGTGTCAGCTCTGAAGTCCTGAAAATAAAGCAAGTTGGCGGTCATATGATACACAGAAATAAACCTGAGGTTAGAAGAGCTTGGGCACTGAGCCAATTGATGTTATTTGGATTGTAGACAAACTATAAGGCCTGTATCATTGATATGATACTGTTTGTAGCATTAGCAATTTACAGGTCTAAGTCAAGACCAACTTTATTTATATAGCACATTTCATACAAATGACAACACAATGTCCTTCACATTAAATCAGTCATTCAACCAGTCTTTCTTTGTTGTGCTGTGCAAGTTCAGAATAAATATTATATCCTTTATAACAAGGCATAGTCTTTTTTATACAAATTGCTGGCACATTTTATTTACAAAGATCTAACATTAATTGATAAGGGAAGCACAATACAGCATATTATCAGAAGAGCAGACAGCTTGAAAAAGTCAATTGTCACAATGGGCGGGATACAATTTCTGCAGATGGAGCAGATAGAGACAAAAAAACAAAACAAGAACAAGATACATTTATGGATGCTACAATCCTGATTTTTGATCAAAAAATGTTAGGAAATAAAAAAAATCCTGTGTGATTCCAGACACCAGCATGTGTTTAAAGCTGGTACACTGTTGCCTTGTTTATCTGAATTGTAGCACAAGTCTCTAGCTGATAGTGTTTCTGTTCACCTGACTGGTCTGAAAACATGCCAGGCACTGCATGTGCAAACAATGAACATCTGATCAATGACTATAGAGCAGCAATCCCCAAATGGCGGCCTGTGGGCCACTTCCGGCCCACCAGCAGGTGTCATCTGGCCTGTGAGACATTTGGGAAAAAAGATGGAAATTTTAGAAAAACTATTAATTTTTAATTTTTACCCTCTTAGGTGTTTAAAATACAAATTTTCACTCATTTATCATGATCTTTCTATAATTATAGCAAGGAAAGGTTGTAATAGGATGCAATAAATGAGTCAGATATGGTACGTTGAACTTTCTTTAGAGCAGGGAGGAACATCGTAAAAAGATGCCCAGCAAACTGCTTCATCACCTCAACTCTGCAAACATGCTGCCCGAAAAGAGGCTGGTACAGACTGCATGACTTTTAAGACTGAAGGAGAAGTATTTATTGTCTAATTTAATATTGATTATTTTGTTGAAGATGAAGAATTTAACCACCATGTGCAGCTGCATGGACTCTCATTGAGTCCAGCCCTTCCCGCACCTCTGATAGATTTTCTGCATCACAGGTCTTAACAAATGTCAGAGGTTTTAGTCTTGTAAAACCAAACTTCTATCCCTGTGGGAGATTAAAACAGCTGATCTCAGGATAGCAAACACTTTCCCTGCACAACTGTCCGTCGGTTCAAAACGCAGTATATATCTCGCTTTGGTGATTCAGTTCAATGTCAGCCTGATTTAATCCCTCATTATAAAGAATCTGTAATGCCAAACTAGTATCAACTACATTTATTTACATACAATTTAATTTTATGTCAACAAGATGTGCAATTATGGTCTTGATCATTAACGTTTAAATGGGACATAGTTTATGAATCCTACGCCTATTTGACTCCAGGTCTCTTAAAAATGGTAAAAATTACTCTCATAACGGTAAAAAAAATTGTTTATAACTGAAAATGTATTCCTAACCTGGACACAGGCTGTCCTATGACATGAGAGATTGGCATTTTTGGCCTTGGTGCAGCGTTCACAGACATAATTACGCACGGAGATGCACCACTTCATGACACGTGCAGGGAAGTCAGGGGGGTTCAGAGAGAACGGACAAGCATAAGAACAACTGTTGCGGCTCAGACACGTACTTATAAGTCAAGTTTTCACTCAGTAGGTGAGGTGAGGACTCTCTTTCTAGACACTGCACAAATTTAGCATCAGTGGGTCTTAAAAATGTTAAAAATGCGGAAAAAAAAATTGCCACCTGATATAAGGACAGCATGACTGACCTGTTTAGATTACTTGCAAATAAATCATCTGTCTAAAGTGTAGCTAATTAAGCCATACCCTGTGTGTGGGTGTATATATATATATATATATATATATATATATATATATATATACGTGAACATCCAAGAAATCATGTCTGGCCCTTGGTTTTCTGTCCTTAAAAAATGTTGGCCCCGAGGAAAAACTAATTGAGGAACCCTGCTATAGAGGGACAGGAAACAGAAGGCCAAACTGTAAATCTGTGTCTTTAGCAGCAGCATTTAAGGTTCCTAAGCAGTGTTACAAAAATATTTAAGTAGTTTTAAAGATAAGTGTACCTGATACACACTTTCAGTTCCAAAGAAACACTGACTCACCTCACTGCCCAATTGTTGCTGTTGGCTCCTCTAAAACTGCGGCATAGTGACTGAGTTTGGATTGGCTCTGCTGAGCAGCTGGATCATAAAAACTACCTGTCAGCTCCTGGAGGCTCATATCAACCCACTGTGCAACGTTAGCCTGAGTCTGTCTGCTATGTTTAGGCCTGATCCTGACAACATGCCACTAAATGTGAACTAATCCATTGTAGACATCACTTAAGCTGACCAAAATGCCTTTTCAACTGATCTGCAGTGATGACCCCAGACAACCTGGCAGATGAAAAAAATCACTCTGAACTGAACCATCTGTGCAGCTCTTTGACAATGCTCTGATGTTTAAGCACATACTGTAAGGAGATTAAGGAGGAAGAATGGCTGTTTAACTCACAGGGAAATCTACAGACGAAGAGACCTGCTGCCACCAGATTAAAATAAAGAAATACATTTTAAAACAGTCTAGAGTTTCCCTAAATGAACCATGTATGCAGGCTGCAGGGCCGAGGAAATATCAAACTCTTCAAGGTGTCAGGGCACTTAAAGAAAGCTGTGAGAGTTGAAACACTTTACTGAGTTGTTTTGATGGTGCTACTTAAACTACCTTCACTGTAATTTATCTGAACGTTGAGGAGACACAATGCAACTGAATTTGTCAGGGGTTGGAGGAGAACTGACAGACCTCAAACTTTTTTAAGCTTTTATAGGGTTTATCTATACATAGGCCTGCCACATACGGCTTTATTCTGCATTTAAAACAATAACATCAATTTAAAAATCTTTTAAATTAAATGAAACCATGCCACAGTAATAGATGTGGAAGTATGACATTTATACAAGATATAGAGTTGGATACAATATAATACAGTGATACAATACAACACAGAGAGGACGATATGAGGTGTAACAACACGAGACAGTGCAGAACAGTACGATACGAGACAATGAGACAAGTCAAGACGAGAGAGAGATGGGAAGAACCAGACAATATGATACAAGACAATATGATACGAGACAATATGGGATGAGACAATATGAGACGAGAGTATACGATGAGATAAGATGCCATACAAAATGATACAACACGAGATAAGTCAAGACAGACTGATTCATTATGATATGAGAACATATAATATATGCGATGATACAAGGCTACAATACGAGACTGTACGGTACAGTACAAGATACAATGAGACGAGACAATACCAGCCAGGATGATACAGGGATATGAGACGAGATGGAACAGTAAGGTGATTTTTAATGAAACTGACAGCAAAGATGGTTTAGCTCAGTTGCCAGAGGTGGCACCCCATGTACCAAGGCCATGTTCCAATTTGCACTGGTCACCTTTTTGACTCTCAGTCCTGACAAGGTGTCATTTTACACACTCTCCTCCCATATTCCCTGTCTCTTTGTATCTGTCCTATGAACTAAAAAAAAAGCCCCCTCTCCCTGAAAAAACAGAAGAAAAAAAAAACAATAATAATAATAACAATAATAGTTTTAGTGATAAAAAATATGGACTTCTTATCAGAGAAAACTAACCTGATGGATTTGTTTCACACGTCCATCTGGAAAACCTCTCATAGACAGGGTTTGGGAAAGAGCAGAGGCTTTAAAAAAAACCTGGAGTGCGATTGGATGAACGTTCTGTCTGTCACATCTTTATGGGCCAATCAGAGCAACAAAACACGTGACGTAGCCATTACCGTGATGCAATCTGCAGAGAACTTCATAACGCAAACCTGTAGACATGTCAGTACACGACTTCTGTCGTTTTCAAAAAGAAAAAAACTCACTGCTGTTCTTTGTTCTTCTTTTGATGAAGAATTGTTGTCAAGTTCTAGTAAAACTTAGGTTTTAGCAGCATCCAAGCTAATCTCTTCATCTATATCTACAACGGCCTCTTGTTGCTGCTTGCATACATCACGACTCTGCCGCACCCAAAAGTACTGCCCCTCAACGCTGATTGGTCCTGTCACTTTCTAACCAGGCCCAAACAGTTCAGATTAGAGCTTTGCAAGATGGATTCGCCAGTGAGAAACACGGAAATGGGCGTGTCTATCTGCTTTGCAAGGTAAGGAGAAAGAGGATCACAAACCAAACCATGTTTATCTCTGTGTTATAAAGGTGCATTTTAACATGAATGTTATTATGGCATTCTTTATTCAGCCATACAAGTGGAAACTCAGGGAAATGCTTTTTTTTTTCCCACATCATCTTCATTTTTCAGCATGAGAAGTTGCAGCTTGTTCTTGAGTCACCTCTACTCTGCAAAGATAGTAAGTCAGACTTTATTTTCACTAATTAAATAGAGAAAATAATTCACCATCCCAGTTTGTTTTTAGTTCATTCTGATCATTTTTTGTTTTCTGCAAAGAATAACTATCAAGGGAGTATTAACATATTTTTCAGATGTGGCCACTAAAATGTAATAACTCCATGTCTAGTTGTTGTCTTCTGTGTTGTATTTCTTTATGACATTCAATTTCAATTCCTCATGTTCCCTCTTTATTTGTAGTTTGGCAGGCCTTGTGTGATTCTTTTAGTTTTTCCCAGGTTTAGTTTCCAGTGATTCTTGTTTTATTTTGTAGTACTTGCCCCTTGTGTGTTTTGTCTGGTTTAACTTCCTGCCTTTGTGTCTTTCCCTCCTCTTTGATTGCCCTTTTCTGTTCTACCTGTTATTAGTCTCACCTGTGACAATTTAGCTGCTGTTTTCCTGCTATTTTCTGTCAGTCTCTCATCAGTGTTTTCTTATAAGAACTTTACTAAGAGCTTTTGTGTTTTACCCCTTCATATGGACTTTATGCTGGACTTCTGTGAGTTTTGTTTTTATGTGGTCAATGAATCACAACTTCAATTTTATCATTCTAAGATGGTGTTTTTTGGTTGAGTGTAACAAAACTAGGGAGGAAGGAAAAGAAAATGTAAATGTAAAGACTTAAATGCTTTTATATTCTTATAGTAATAATCGTTCACATGATTTTACTTAAATGTAGCATAAAGGGGAAATTAAGTGAACCAGTAGTGCACAGTGATTGTCAGTCCATATCTCTTTCTTATTTAGTGTGGTACGAAGCCGTGTCAGAACAGGCATGTTGGCTCATTGCATGCTTGTCGTGTTTTTGCCATGGAGGTAGCTGCAGCTCAGAACTGCTCAGCAACAAACACTTCCTGCCCCAGAGAGAAAAGAACCATAAGTGTGCTTTAATGCTTCACTGATGGTCCATGGCAGATTGAGTCCCCCCTATGGATTGGGGCCTCTCTGCTCTCCAGCACGTATGATCTTTATTAGACTTCATTGCACCTCCATGTGGAACAACGTTGCCCAGTTTGACCTGAACTGGTTGGCTTCTAATTGGTCGAGAACCCCCGAAACTGCATCGCTTGGGTTCTTGAGGCCACAGGAAACTATTCAGACGTGTGCTGTAAATCAACAGGCCAGAACAATGACACCCAAGGAAGCTCAAACTCTCAGCCTTTAGACATGCATCACAGCTCACGTCTGTTTAACCTGGAAAGAAACTCACTTTAATCTCAAGAGGAGTGAATGCTCTCAACTTTTAACTCAAATCTCAAGCCAAACTGAAAAGTTACTTCGCCTTATATGCACTTACTGTCTTTCTTGACCTCCATCTCTCAGTATAAAAAAATGTTGCTTCACAGTACATGGCTATCTATTATAAATTCATGTACAATATTAATGTTTTTTTTCAATCCTGGAGACACAGAGTTCTCCAACAGCTGTGTAAGATGAAGCATTCTTGTTAACAGGATTTATGTAGAGAAGTACGAGCAATCAATATTTCAGCTCATCCTCATTCAGGCTGGAAGAGTCTGCAGAGCTGGCTGCAGATTTACAGGATCAAGAGCACAGTAAAGTACATTATTGAATGTTGACAGGCTAAGCTCTGGCTGATTTATGCACTACGCAGTGGCTGCTTTCCCAAAATCATATCACTGCACTGACATGCTGAGACACCATGTGCACAGAGAGGAGAATGTGTTCACTTGTATGCTTAAAAAGGAGATCTCAGTGCAGAAAGTTAACTGCTCCAGCCAGAGATTGAACGAACATTAACTCTGTTCCAAGGTCAAAAGCCAAAAAGTCAATAAAATACACAGAGCTCAGCATGCATAGTAAATATAGAAGAGGAGGGCAGGGGAAATGTTGCAACAAGGCAAACAGAGAAACCTTCTGAAACAGACTTTAAAAGAAAAGTGATGTTTATGGGTGAAGTTGTGTTTAGTATGGATGACAAAATTATTTACTTCTTTTGAATTTATACTAACTGTTAATGCTAACTCACATAAAAAAAACAGTGTGGAAAGGCCTTTAACAGTGCTGATCAGCTTTCTGTTACAGAAATGCAGTTAAAGAGTCTTTAAAGCTCATTTGTGCAGTATCTATGTACGAATAGATAAGTTCTTTTTAAAAGATACAACAGTCACTGTCCATGTACTCACTTGTATCTGATATGTTGGGTGGGACTTCAGAAAAGGAATCTTTAAGATTGGGCTATCTCATATCCTCCTCCACAACTCCTTCATTTCTGCTCTCCTCACCAGCTGTTCTGCTGTCTGTCTCTGTGCTAAGCTAACATTATGTAACGATGGAATATTCTTAAGTATTTCTCCAGAGAGTTCAAGTAAAGTCGCCATATTTCTAAATATCTCTTCTTTGTTGTGTTTTGCTGCTCTGGCTTGAACTGTTGGCTATATTGCTCATCACTGCCCCCATGTTTACAGCTGGTATTGCAACATTTAGATGAAATGAGTACAGAGTACAGAGTTCTCTCAGTAAGCCTCACACCCAATCGGCAACCTCCGGTCCTAAAAAATGAAGCCAATGCGGAAGTGCAAAAAATTGCTATACTGCCACTGTCCACTTGAGGCTGGCTGCAGGAAAACCGGAAGTTCCGTCTCCACACATGTTAAACAGCTGGTTTTGACACTAGAAATAAACTGGTTTACAGCCTTGTTCAAAACACCAAACGTGTCTCATTAGCTAGTGTCTTATTGTGCTCCCACTGTATGGGGGGTGAATTTTTTTGTACCACGATCATTTGGATTATATTTAGGATAAACCTCACTTCACGGTGATTGGCGCATCTCATTTGATTGACAGATAGCTCGGCAGGCAGAGGCTCTATTTCTGTCAACCGGAATGCTAGCTAGCAGGCTGACAGGAAGTCACACTTAGTGGGCGGGCCGTTAGGTTGATCCAAAGTTCGGTTGAGACCGCAATTTCAATATGGAAGTACCCACGGATTGGCTTCAAAAGCCGTTTTACTCCGCCTATTGTAAGCAGACGACTGACATGACACAGGGTTTGTCCAATTCTTTCTACAGTCTATGCTCACACCCCACTGACTGATGTCCATATATATGTAAATGCAAGGATGATGCCTCCTAGTGTCCAACGCAATAAAGTGCACTATTGTATGGATGGATAAAAAGCTGCTAAACTACCTCTAGCCATGGGGGAGAAGATAATATTGTCCAGTTTTTGCCATTAAGCAGCTTGGAATATAGTTGGGCAATTACTTACATAAATAGCACTAATGTTGCATGCCAAGAAATGACTGAAGTTGGCCTACCAGGAAAGCAGCATATATCATAAGGACATATGAACGGCTAAACAAGCTAAGCTAAGCTAATGTGTTTAGCCATTCAAATGGTTGCTTATATGTACCGTTTTTTACCTAATCATTCCCTTCTAACTGTTCACTTAAATGTTTAAATATATCTGACACTATACCAATACGATCTTACAGCACTTCATATGGACTAATAAATCCTGATACATTTCATATCAAAGTTGTTAATCTGATTGTATTTCATATCCAACTAATAAATGAAACTAATCATAGCCTGTTATCTAGTTAGGAGATTTGTCAGCTACAGTGTCTACCAAAATCTACCCCAAAAATTCACATAATCACAGCACATTACAGACAAACATATTACTGAGGGGAGGAGTTTTGCAGACACGCTGGACATCACAGAGATTCCCATAGGAATGAATGGACTCCCTGCTGCCTTGCCTCCATATCAATATGAACGTGGAGAAAAGAGCTTTGTTAGCTCAGTCTGTCTCTAAAGGCATGAGCCTCATGTCATGTCCAAGATAATAGCTGTATTGCTGCTTCTAAATCCAATTTTAGACACAAAATGTCCTTCGAAAAAGATAGGAGTGATCTTTAGGTTTATTTCTCTGCAGCCTACGCTTTATAAATCAGAAACCTGATTTGCACTTGCATAACACTTTCCTGAATTTAAAGTTTTCTTGTGCAAAAAAGAGTGAGTGGTGGTTTTAAAAAGTGTCAAACCTTGGTTTAAAGTGGTGAGAATGGGCTGATAGTGGCCATAAAAGGGGAAGAGAGGCAAAAACAATAAAAGTTCTAGCCTTAAAAGTGGCAAAAATGTGTTCCAAGTGGAAAAAAAGATGCAAGTGGCAAACAAGTAGTAAAAATGGCTTAAAATATTTATAGAGACAACAAAGGATTAAAAGTAGCATTAGTGGCAAATATGTTATCAAAATTGGCAAAAATAATTTCGAGGTGGCAAAAAGTGTGGCAAAAATAGGTGAAAGTTGTAAAAATAAGTGACAAACGAGTTAAAACTGGCAAAAAGTGGTGCAAATGGGCCAATGGTGGCAAAAAAAAGTGGTGGATATGGGTTAAAAGTGACCAAGAATGGTCAAAAAACTGGTCTAAAGTGGCAAATAAAGATCAAAAGTTGCACAAATTGTCAGACTGGTCTAAAGGGCAAAAAATGGTTAAAAGTGGCAGAAATTTATGAAAATTGGTCTGAAGTGGCAAAAAACAAAGGTTCAAAGGGATAAAATTAGTACAAATCTGGTCTAAAGAGGCAAAAGGGTTTAAAGGTTGCAGAACTTGGTGAAAATTGGTCTAAAATGGCCAAAAAATGGTTAAAAATGACAATAAATGGCGAAAGCTGGTCTAAAGTGGCAAAAAATGGCAAAATGTACTAGAACTGGTGAAAAGGGGTTGTCATAAAAGGTGTTTAAAGCCTCAGAATTGGGCCAAGTTAATGGGTAAAGTGGCAAAAATGGTTTGAAAGTGATGAAAAGGTGATTTTACAAAAAGTGAAACGACACAAAAGGAATCATTTTTTTAATCTTGCGTGGAATTCCTGCCGCCCTCCAAGTAGATATTCTGCAAGTCTGGGTGAGCCAATGAGGAAATATTCAGGAAATTTAACTGTGAGGGTGTGGAGGATGGATTTTGTTCTAACCCTGATACTTGTACGCAACCAGTGTAATCTCTGTACATGTAATGGGTGCTTTATTCTGCCCTCTGTTTGCAAATATGCTCTATTTCACTAACTCGTCATTGCTGTCCTATGTTACGTTGATATAAAGGAACAATCACCTCAGTGTCAGACATCTTTGTTTTGTTCTACTCCTGCTTTGGGTTTTGTACCACCTCGGATTTCAATTCCTGAGTTAGGTTGAAAAGAGTGCGTATGTTTAGTGTTGACATTTTTAACAGCTTTCTTTGCCCTTTTATGTGGGGAAAATGGGAGCACAGATTTTTTTTTAAACAAGTCAGAAAGTCCTGACGTATTTGTGTACACATCCTTCCATCCCAAACATGAAACATAAAATTCATGTTATGAGTCCCACTGGAAACGCTACGAGCCTTGGCTGTTTTCTTCCTGCCTTTTTCACTGACCATATCTCTCCCTCCTCCACATGTCAGAATCATTCAGAGTTTTCCTTTCATCCCTGCCGCAGTGAAGAGTTTGTTATGAGTCAGAGTTACCAACTTGGAAACCTGACCATCAGTGTTTTAGATCTTCATTATCTCTGAGATCAGGTTGTGGTGCACAGCTTGGCATGGGGGCGTTTTATCTCACATCATCCTCCCTACAGTACGTCGGTTAATTCCTCCTGCGTTTGTGTTATGAGGGCATGAGCTGGCTCAACACACATTCAACATTTACAATAGAGGTAAAGAAAACGTCCTTTCTCTGCATTGTACTGATATAATTACACCAGACTGAATGTGAATGAATTCACTGGAAAAGGTCACTGTTCAGACACGTCACCCAACATAAAAACACATTTGGACTTCTTTGCCATCTTGCATGGCATTGAAAGGTTTAGAGTTGAGCATCCCAGGCTGTTATTTGTTCCACAAGCACAAGGATCAATGTAGCAAGACCTCTGGCAGATACAGTTGTGTAAAAACCAACAGTCCAAACTGCATGAGAAAGGCCTTCTCTGTTGAGTTTGGGAAGTTTTATCTAGTTGGAAATCTTGTTCAAGGATCCTGCATGACCATCAGTAGTTCCCTTGAAACCCACAAGGCTAACCTCCATTTGATTTTGACTTTACTTATTCCACAAAAATACAACCTTTCTCATTGGAAAGAGCCAAAATGGAAAGCCAAATTTAAACTTTAATATTTTGTTTTCCAACACTTTGAGGCTTTCATTTAAAGAGACAGGGGGTACAGTGAGATTGGATTAAAATATCAAATAGGTTTTTGGGGTGATTACAAAAGAAACAGAACTTTTATGGATCCTCCTCGGAGTAAGCTGTTGGCGGCCGGTGAATGTGGACTCTATGTTCTGACAGGTAGAAGAATGAGCTGCTTTATTACCTCTGTGCAGCTCTGCCAATCATCACAGGTAACCCTCACTCTGGTGCAAAAACACCCTGAACCTGTTCAGATATAAAGCACCATGTGAACAAGTATTCATTATCCTCCTCATACAAGAATGTGCACATCATAAAGTGACTGTCATGATGAAGATAGACCCTGTGCACAGAGAGGACTTAGTGTTCTCCCCCTTTTCACCATGTATTACAGATGTTCTATCTAACGACATATATTCTCTGCATCACTTCAACTTTAATCCTACCTCATCACACTTTATCACCAGAATCACGCCGGAAAGAATTCTGGAGCTGCCTCCTATCTGATGGACTTTTAGTTGTAGAGGTGAAAGAAAACAAATAGAATATTGTCCTTATCAGGCCTGCCCACAGAATCCAGAGAATGGGAACCCACCAGTTGTGATGAATTGATGACATCAATGCATGCATGTTGGATCAGCAACATTGCTGCTAGCATACCGGCTAATGGTTACCTTATTTTGGAGCTAAAAAGTGTCTCAAGCTGTTAGTGGGCTCTGGTGTTCAAATAATCTTTTACTTCTTTTTTCTACTTCCTTTTCATCACTGTTCCCCCCATTTTTCCTCATTCTTTCCACATTTGACCCATTTTTGACTCTGTTAACATTGTTTGCTGCTTTTTAACTCCTTTCCACCACTTTAGCTGCCCATGTTAGGCCAATCTTTTGCGATTTTTGCCTCTGTAAACCATTTGTCATTTTTTTACCCCACTTTTCCCAATTTTGACACATTTAACCCAATTTTTGCCACTTTTTCCTCACTTTTCACATTTTCTACCCATTTTTTGACCATTTTTGCCTATCTTACCCAATTTTTGCTATTTTATCCCATTTTTACCTCCTTGAACCCAATTTTTGCCACTATCAAAAAAATTTACAGGGAATTGTCTTTGAAATATAATGTATCTACATGGAAATGTATGTGTTCATTTTGGGGAATTTTAATGGGGAATTTTTATTTTAATTTTAATTTAGTGCAGGGTTGTCCTTTAAAAAAAATTTTCTATGAGCCGACCTCTTAAAATGCATTATAACTACCTTCATAATGCATTATAAATGTATTCATAATGCATTACAACAGCTGTTTCAAGTCATTGTAAGCAGTCATAACAACTTTTAACAGTGTTTATAAGCAGTGATTACAAGTTGTTATGAAGGAATGATTTATAATGCATTATAACTTAATGCATAATAAAGGAGAGCGTCTTATAAATTCTGGGTTTTATAATGCGTTATAACTCCCCCAACTTTGTCCAGTTATAGATGTTCATAGAAAACCGATTCAATGCATTATAAGAAGTTATGATTTCTATGATTCTCATATTGAATAGTGAGTTAGTAATACTTGTAACATGCTATAGCTGTGGTGTTTATGTTGAAAATTCATTTTATTTTGTGAAGACTTCCGGTCTCCAGCTTCCGCTAGTGCTTTGTGTTTGCTGGCGACTTACCTTTTCTCTTCTCGAGGTTCACCATCCCCCATGGAACCGTGGAGAGCACTCGCACCTGCAGCTGATTTCCTAATTAGAAGCTCCTTTAAGTAGCGGCGTCTCTTGGACCACGGTGCCAGAGTTTTGCAGACTACTCACTTGTGGTAACCCTCTGCTCTTGGCTCAGTATCGCTCTCCTGAGAATTTTGATTATCTCTGGTACCACCTGCGAACCTTGTACTAACGTTTTGTGTTCTCCTTGCTTTCCAGTGCCTCCCTCGAGTTTTTCCAGCCACCCAGCACGAGCACTCTCTCTGACGAAGACTTTTAGTGCATGTTACCTTGGTTTCGCCCTAACCCCGGTGTTCATTAAAGATTATTGTTTAAACCTTTATCCGCCTCTGCATCCTGGGTCCACAACCACATCCACACATCACAATAGCATGACTTTGGTGGCTGTAAGTAAAGTGACAGCACTGTATGAAGTTATTTCTAATCATAAGATCTTTTGACACATTTTTAACATCCTATAAGCAGTATTTGGTGACTGTAAGTAAAGTGTAAAATTAAAATATGTCATAAACAAACAATTGCTTTATAGATAGTTTATTGTCATTGCATGGTTAAACAACAAAATTAATTTTGGCAGTCTCCTCTGTAGCAGCAAACAACATTTAAAAAATAGATAAATAGCTAATAGTTAGGAACACAAAGTGGAGTCCCACAAGGTCCACGAGTCAGGTGTCCGGTCCTATGGCCTACTAGTTCAGCTAGCTAGTCCGGAGCCTACTAGCTCCACAGCTAGGTCCAGAATGTTTTCGTGCAGCCAGCTCTCTGTTATTGTCAAGACACAGTCGGCCAAGCGGTGGTTAAAAATCAACATCCTCATGTCATCCAACTTGTTGGCGAGAGAGTGGGCATTTACGAGAAAGATGTTTGGTACGGCAGGTTTGTGTAGCTGCACTTAGCCTAGCCTGCAGCCTGGCTCATTTGCCCCGTGTCCTCCCCACCTGGCTGTAGTAGTTGTGCTGCCCTGCGTCACTAATGCCAGCCTCACACCAGACCACCACACCACTTTGCTAAAACTCTTAAAAAACTCTAAAAAGACTTAACCTTTGCAAAGCAGATGGATATGCCCATTTCCTTGTTTTTCACTTGCGAATCCATCCTGCACAGCTACCATCTGAACCATTTGGGCCTGGTTAGAAAATGACAGGACCAATCAGCGACGAGGGGCAGTACTTTGAGGCGCAGCAGAGTCGTGACGTAAACAAGCAGCAGCAAGAGCTGGTGCAGTTATGGAGGAAGAGATTAGCGTGGATGCTGCTAAAATGCCAGTTTTATCAGAACTTGATGACAATTCTTCATTAAAAGAAGAACAAAGAACACCAGTGAGTTGTTTTCTTTTCAAAACCGACAAAAGTTGAGTACTTACATGTTTATAGTCGCCATGTTTCGCACACGCAGCTCAATAGCGGCTACTTCACGAATTTTGTTGCTCTGATTGGCTTGTAGAGATGTGACAGACAGAACGTTAATCCAGTCACACTCCGAGTTTTTTTCAAATCCTCTGCCTTTTTCACACGTTTCCTATTGAAGCCTTCCCAGATGGATGTGTGAAACACATCCATCTGGCGTGTCAGGTTAAAAAAGACTGACACCTGAGATCCTCTCACATCTAAAGACAATTTGCCAGCAAGCCATTTAGCTTTTAGTCTCAGACTAAGATTTTACAAACACTGGTGGTCACTAACTACCAGAGTAGAATACGATTCCTTTGACATTAATTCCCATCATGCATCTGTTGGATATTCACAATACTTTTTTGAGCAGGGAACACGATGCAGAAGGAGATTGAGATCGCCTTTGAGATAATATCTCTTACAATTCGATGTTTTTAAATCATGCACTTCAAGCAGAAACAAAAGTAAACACTGAAGCGACTTTGCATGTTACAGCAACAACCTGGGAACTTTCCCAGAAACACTTCAGAATAAAAGTACCATATGAGAATGCGAGCCGTCTCACCACAGAAACAAACTGGTCAGGCTTTTACTTTAAAAATCTCAGTGGCAGTTGACCGTCCCTGTCATGTCAGCCTGGAGTGAACTGACAGACAAACACACAGGCGCAGAGATCTGACTGCAGCTTCGAGCAGGAAAGTGTTTCAATCTCGGGGGTTTCAGCATTAATTTTGGCAGCTATTTTTAATTTTAGTTTTAGTCTTAAACTGAAATGCGTTTAGTTTTAGTTACATTTTAGTCATTTAGTCATTTAGTTTTAGTCCAGTTTTAGACGAAAACTCAAAACATTTCAGTCTAATTTTAGTCCATAAAAAGTCCTCATATTTTAGTCTTTACTTTTAGTTCAAGCATTTTTTTTTTTTTTTTTTTTTGCCTAAATCTGGTACCAAATCATGTTAGTGTGATTTATACACTCTGCCAAACTGGGGTCCCTGTTTTAAACAGCTGAGGGGCAAGATAGAGATATATTGTTATTCTACACATTTACCCACAGTGGAGAAATAGCACAGATTTTGAATGACCTCTAGTTTACACTACACAGTTTTTAAACCAATGCTTGGTGTGTTGATTTGAATTTCTCTGACTTTTGTGAGAACTGAATAAAAATCCACTGAAGAAAGAAGTACATTCTGAGGCTTTTGTAGCCTTGATTTAGATTTTTATGTATGCAGACTTAATATTAATGCATTAACATGTCTGCACTATGGAGGTTTTTACTCGTCAAACTGTTACTTTATCACTTCTTCATTTATCTAAAGTGCATATATCAAGGCTTTGTAGTTTATGAATAAATAAAGTATGTGAGTTGTCCATTTTTTTTCTCCTTTTGCTGCCAGACGTCTCATTATAAATGACCCTTGGATAACTTTCTCGGTTCTTTATCAACCCACAAGTTTGCCTTTTTAACTTGGTGAATTTTTTAAAAAGAAGTGAGTTTCTTGTTTAACATGTAGTTAGGCTTCATACAGCCATGAAAATCTCAGTAAAGTAAAAAAGAATACATATTTCAATATGTATGCACACCTTTGTACCCTAAAAGCCCTAAAATAATGGCTAGTTATAACTCTGACTGTTTATTCTTTATAAATATGCCTTTTTAAGTTATGAAACTTGTGCTTTCTTGAGTAGAAATGTTTCAAACAGGCATCTTCTGTGTATTTTTAAGCTGTTTTGCCGTGTCGGACGCTGCCGTGGCCTCTGAAGCATCCACACAGGGTAACATCATGCTCCTCCGGGGCCTGTATTAACCGGCTGCACTGCTGCTGGCAGCGGGGCAGTAAGGTGATCTACAGGCTATCAGCAGGCCATCAGTATCATCCAGGGTATCTGTGTCATCTTCGGCATGTTCCAACCCGGGAGCCAGATTCTGTCTCCATTTCCATTACTGCATCACAAAAATCAAAGATGAAAGATGGCTGCGTGCTCGAGGGACCAGACAGCCCACCATCGGAGAGGAGATCTCCTTCATTTGAGCTTTTAGCAATTAAGCCTTTGTTTAATCTGCGGCCTCTCTGTGTGTTTCCACATGCCACCCAAATTCCATAACAGTGCTGCTCTATGCAGCAGCACACCCTGCCAGCACTTATCATATCAGCGGGTTCGACTGGAGGGAGCCAGCCGTTTGTTAAAGCTCACATTTTCAGGCACGCTCAAACACAGACTCACCCACTCTGTCAGATGGCATCGGTCTGGTCTTGCATAAAGCAAAACAAAAAAACCCTTCGAAATCTTAGACAAGTATCAGAACAAGGCATTACTCTGTCTCGCCTGCACCCCTCCTCCCCTCCACCCTTTTATACACACCACCACCACCCCTGACCCCCTCCACCACCATATGCCAAAAATTATCATACAAGTTTCTCTTTGTATCCATATTTAAACATGATGGAGAAGAATTGAGCCTTTATATGAGGGGAAGGCTGTGTGTTTATCCAGCAGCGCCAGCACCAGGAAACAAGAGAAAGCCCCCATTGCTGCTGGTGGAAGCAGGAAAGGGTCGGAGACTGCGGGGCTGGCAAGGAGAAGGAGAGGTGAAGGGAGACAGGAGGAGAGAGAGAGAAGGAGAAAGAAAGTCTTTGAGTGACAGTAATTTAGGAACCAGCTTTTTATGATTTTCCTGCTTTTGGGAAAACATACAGACTTCTGGGTAAAGCACTTGGGACGGAATCAAAGACGCCTTTTACCATCAAAAGGTGTGTGTGAGGGAGTCTGTGTAAGAGTGTGTGTTAGTTCGCTCATCTGTCTACCTGAAAGCTGCACCATCTGGACAAAAGTATTGAGCCTCCTGACCCTTGCATCAGCATGACCCAGTATGTCTTCTCACGTCTGCACAAAGTGTGTATGTATGGACTGGGTCATGCCACTGCGAGCCACAAGCTGATTTCATCCTTTATTATATTAAAAACAGTCATGTGTGAAAATCATGTCTGCAGGCTTCATACTGGGGTGACTGTGGCTCGGTAGGTAGAGCTGGTCATCTCTCAAATGGAAGTTCATTTGATCCCCAGCTCCTGTAATCACATGCTCATGCATCCTTGGGCAAGATACTAAACCCCAGAATGCTCCCACTGCTGCATCAGTGGCATGGATGTGTTTGAAGGTGATTAGTTGATAATAATGGCCACTCTTCGTTGCAGCCTTTGCCATCAGTATTTGAATATGGAGTGAATGGGTAAGGGTGACCTGCAGTGAAAAAAGAGCTATATAAAAGTTCAAGTCTCTTTACCAAAATGGGTCATTGAAATATGCACCAATGGCGCCAGAGCACAGAGATACTGTTTGCTTTGCTGCACCGTAACTGGTGCATTAAACCATTTGCATCTGCTTTGTGTATGACCAGAAGAAGTAAAGAACACCCTCTTGTTTAAAAAACTTGCAGACTTACAAACATGGAAACTTTGCTATGTACAGCCATGTAGACAACATATGAGACAGAATCTACCTAAAAAATTACAACATGAAAGCTTCTGCAAGGGACTTTTGGTTCGCGCTGATTTTGGCACCCTCTACAGATGAGGTGGTACCTCTTATCTCCTTGCTGATTTTTTCCTTTACATATGTACAGTTGCATCCCAGTACATTAAATTAGATTGTTTGCAATCATGTGCTCCTGAATTTCCACTGGGGTCAGGAAGGACAATCATTAGGAATAAATGGGAATGGAAGAAAGTTAGCAGTGACCTCAATGCTGAAATTGTCATCAGAAAATTCTACATACATTGAGTATGATCCCTACACTTTACAAAAGAGATTTTACCAGATTTCTCTGGCAATCAGTATCCCAAATACTCAGTCAAGCAGACCTACTAGCATAGCATCATCTAGCCAGATGATGGGAGACAAGAGTCTTAAAGGGTCTTGTACTAAGCTAAGAGACTGGCTGAGCCCCTTTAACATATAAAAAACTGCTAATTTTGTCACCAACATGTTTTAATTGAAATGGTGATGGACAATCAACTGAATCAAACTTGTGGGGTAAAAGATCGAGAGATGATGAGCTGTCCATGTATTAGCCTGTGCTACAAAACAGCTCTGTAATGAAAGCTGTGGTAGCTTTGTTGCAATTTAAACACTTGGCATAGTGGTGAACAGCTCAAAACATGGCCTTTTTGGTAGCACTTCTCTATGCAGAAATAGTTAATTTCCCCCAAGGGTTGTTCACTGCTGCTGCGTGACATCATCTGCGAACAACCAATGCCATGAAAAAGTTAACTTTTTTTAATAATTCAATTCAAAAAGTGAAACTCATATATTATGTAGATTCATTACACACAAAGTGAAAAAATAAGTCTTTATTTCTTTAAATTTTGATGATTATGGTTTACAGTTAATGAAAACCCAAATCAAGTATCTCAAAAAATATATTACTTAAGACCAATAAAAAAGAGCTCTTAATACAGCAATGTTGAACCTCCAGAAAGTATGTTCATTTATATGCACTCAATACTTGGTCAGGGCTCCTTTTGCATGAATTACTGCAGCAATACAGCTGGCATGGAGGCGATCAGTCTGGGGTACTGCTGAAGGGCCCTAGAAGCCCAGGTTTCACTAATAGTGGCCTTCAGCTCGTCTTAGATTTTAGGTCTGATGTCTCTCATCTTGATATATTAAATCATTTGTCTATGGGGTTGAAGTCTGGTGAGTTTGCCAGCCACTCAAGTACAGGAATGTCATGGCCATTTAACCAGCTTTTGGTCCTTTTTGGCAGTATGGGCAGGTGCCAAGTCCTGTTGGAGAATGAAATCAGCTAACTATAAAGCTGGTGGGCAGAGGGAATCATGAAGTGCCCTAAAACTTCTTGGTAAATGGCTGAGGTGACTCTGGACTTCAGTGGACCAACACTAGCAGATGACATGGCTCCTGACTGTGGAAACTTTACACTGGACTTCAAGTACCTTGGATTCTGTGCCTCTCCTCTCTTCCTCCAGACTCTTTGACCTTGGTTCCCAAATGAATTTCAAAATTTCCTTTCATCTGAAATGAGGACTTTGGGCTACTGAGACACAGTGCAGTTTACTTTGTCCTTTGCCCATGTAACACACTGATGACCTCTCTGGTTCAGGAGTGGCTTGACACGAGGAGTGCAACAGTTTCAGACGGACAATATCTTGATACGTCTGTGTGTGGTGGCTCGTGATGATCTGACTCCAGCCTCAGTCCACTGCAGTTATCCCTATTGCTTGTGCCCCTCTTTCTACCATGTTTTTTCTTTCCACTCATCTTTCTTTTAACATGCTTGGATAAAGCACTCTGAAAACAGCCAGTTTCTTCAGTAGATTGTGTAGGCTTCTGACCCAGAAAGAGAGACCATTTAAAGGCTCAGGAAATCTTTGCAGGTGTCCTAAGTTAATTAGTTGACTAGAGTGTGGCACCATTAGTTTAAAATATTGATCTTTTCACAGATTTCTAAATTTATAAAATATTGAATTTTAGTTTTTCATTATCTGTAAGCCATAATAATTACCATTAAAAGAAATAAACACCTGAAATGTTTCAATCTGTGTGTAATGAGTCTATATATCATAGCAAAATACTAGCATAACCCCGAGTGAAAGAAAATCCACACAACCTCCTAAATGTAGCATCAGAAATGTCAGGTTTCTCTGTTTTTAAGTGTGTTCTAACTTCTTCAGGCCATGAAATATTCTAAAATGATATGCTAAGATAATTATTAAGAAGGAAACAAAGTATAGGAATGCATGGGTTTGTTAAAGGTCTTACTGATGGATCTATGTTTTCACTCATGTCCAAATAAAGCCAGATCTGAATAGGCGTCCTCATGACCTTCTGGCCACCGTTACATTTTCAGGACTCTCAGGAAGGCTTGAGGTTTGGAGGTTTAAAACCACAATGACCTTCTCGCTCTTTATTGCTTCATTTTTAAACTTTTTTATCCAAATGAGACGCTGGATAAATTACGTTGACTATGAAGGGCCCCCTTGTTCACTAAGAATAATAAAGAAAGGATACCCGTGTGGAGAACAGACCCATAATTTCAGCAGAAAGTGTGTGAGTACATCTGGGCTAAAGAGTTGGCTGATGCAGACAGAGCAGAGGAGAGGAAGGAGAGAGGGAGCGGGGCACAGCCTGTCTCATTTCCTGCATGATGGATGAGCCTATTAGGAGTCCAGTGTTAGCACAGGTTTAGCCTTACACCTCGGCCCCTTGACACACACGCCTGTAATTGTGGAAACCAATTAGACAAGGAAAGAAGAGATGATGTGCTCAAGTTTGGAAAATGTTTAAATTAGAATGAAGAGAAATTAATCAGTAATTTTCATTAAGTTCTGTTGAATCTTCATACTGGTTCTTTATTTCACTGTCTTTATTTCTTTCATCATTTTTCCTTCTCTTTTGTAGCTTTACCTTTACATTGCTTTTATATGTTCTTATAAGTTTATCTCCCTTTATTGTTGTCATCTCTTTAATAAACAATACGTGCATCGTCTTACATTACTGGTCCTCCTGGTCTCAGTGATGCTGTTTGTTTTGCCTGGATTTCTTACAATGGTCCTTATAATGGCTCCTGTGATCATTGGGATAATCATGTTGTTAACTTTTTTGTAAGAGCTTCTTAACTGTTTTCAATTTTGTGTTTTTTGTATTCTTTTCTGTTTTGCTACCTTGTGTTTTTGGTTTGCTTTTGTTTGTGTGTTGCTTCTGTTAATGTATGTTTGCAATACATGTGGAAAAAAGGAATAAATCAAACCCAACTTGAAACATCTTTGTGTTTGATTTAGAAATTAGTTGATGTTTTTGTTGCATTGCCAAAAATCTAAAACAACCAGAAAAAGATCCACCATATGGAAAAAAGTACTTGGCCACACCTGTTCATTGTTGTATTCAGGTGCTTCAATCAGACCTGTTGACACAGGTGTGTAAAATCAAGCACCTAGCCATGCAGTCTCCACTTGCAAACATTTGTGATACAAAATGGGTTGTTCTGAAGAGCCCGGTGACTTTAAGCACGGTACTGTGATGGTTGCCACCTTTGCAATGAGATGGTACGTGAAATTTCATCCCTGCTAGATATTCAGCAGTCTACCGTAGTGATATTATAAAGTTTAAGCATTTAGGAACAACAGCAACTCAGCCACAAAGCATACCATGTAAACTGCAGAGCGGGGTTAATGACTGCTAAGGTGCATGTTGTGTAAAAGTTGCCACAATCTACTGATTCCATAGATGAAGAGATCAGAACTTCCACTGGCATTAATGTAAGTACAAAACTGCAGGAGGACCTGCATGGAATGGGTTTCCATGGCCGAACAGTTGCATGCAAGCCTCACATCACCAAGTCCAGTGCCAAGCATCTGATGGAGTGGTGTAACCGACCCTGGACTGTGGAGCAGTGGAAACGTGTTCTGTGGACTGATGAATCATACTTCTCTTTTTGGTAGTCAGATGGGTGAGTCTGGGTTTGGTAAATGCTGGGAGAACATTACCTGTCTGCATTGGACCAACTGTGAAGTTTGGTGGAAGTGTGATAATGGTATGGGGCTGTTTTTCATGGCTATCTCTTAATGGTTCAGCATACCAAGACATTTTGGACAATGCTATGTTTCCAACTTTATGGCAACTGTTTGGAGAAGGCCCCAGAGCACAAAGCACACACTATAATGACATGGCTTGGTGAGTTTGGTGTGGAAGAACTTGACGGGCCTCATCGAGCACCTTTGGGATGAACAGGAACAGAGATTTCAAGCCAGGCCTTCTCGTCCAATATCAGTGCCTGACCTCATTGATTCTCTAGAGAATGAACAGGCATAAATCCCCACAACACACAAATGTTGTGGAAAGCTTTCCAAGAAGAGTGGAGGCTGTTACAGCTGTAAAAGTGGGACCAACTCCATATTAAAGTACTTTTATTTGAATACAATGTACAGTCCCTGTTGGTGTAATGGTCAGGCGACTGAATATTTTTTCCATATATTGTAAGTCAAGTAAGATTAATTTAGGCTGCCTTTTAAACCTTTACATCCTGCAACACTTGGAGGCTAAAATCTCAAATGTAAATCAATAATGACAAAATTTCAAAATGAAAAACTTTGATGGAAAGGATTGTTGCAAAAGAAAATTTCTTCTCACTTTTCAGATTTACATCACATAAAGCAGCAGATACATGAGAGCTCCACATTCCAATCATTGTGTAAATTCATATTCACCAATGTAAAAATGCAACACTCCCACCCCTCCATGCACATTTTTACATTAGCACATAAACACAGCCATCTGATGTCTGTTTCTAGAGAGCTCTCCACCTGATTCCCTCATCCATCCACAGGTTATAAATAGGACTCGTTTGACGCACCAGTGCCGAGGCTCACAGGGTGGGCCGATGGGGGCGGGACGGGTTTTTTAGGAGGCGATGGAGGGTCAAAGATAGTTGATATCCCTGTGCTTGTCCTCTAACTGCTCTCACTCTAAACCCCTCTGTCTCTCTGCTGCCAGCTTTCTCTCACATGAAACTCTGCCCTCACTTTCTTCTTTCTTCTCCCTCTGTGTCAGCCCACCATGTGTCCCCCCTCACTCACTCTGTGCAACATGTGTCACTCGCACTCTCTTCGGCATGCGCGCTGTCTCTCTCATGCACTCTCTCACCCTCTCTCCCTCTCTCTCTTACTCTCCCCAGCTGACGGCATGTAATTGAAATAGTCAAACACATGAAAACATGACAAATGGCAAGAGGTATTTGTGCTTCATCATCATCATTGCAGTCCCTCCCCCCTTCAGCTGGAGCTCGGTTGACAGCTTGAAATCGAACTGCTCCAACACATGGCAAATGGTACGAGATATTTGCGCTTCATCATCATAATTATAATGGACGCAGACTTTTTCTCCTCCCCATGACTTATCTACACACTTGGCTGCAGTGAAGAAGAGTCGGCATGTGTTAATATATGAATGATGCTCCTTTGGCCTGCACATGTCACTTTTCACAACAGAGAGTCCCTGAGAAATGGGATACACAGATTAACAAGATCAAAACAGATCAACTAGATTAAACGCAGAGTTTAAGAGAGTGGAGAACAACAAATTGATTTTAAACCCCATCTTAAGTCAGAGTATGTCATTTTTGGCTCATGTTGTGTGATCGCTGCTGATCCACCTCTGAAACTAAACAAGCCTGGAGGATCCTACTTCCTGGTGCCATGGCGGTTGCTTCTTTAAATAAGGAAACAGAGATAAACCATAATCAAGATAAGACAGGAGGAACCATGCTGGGCTGTGTGCCTGCTTTTGATCACCAACAGTCAGTCCTAACAGTTAACACAACACACTGATAGTATGGTTGATTGGGTCACTTAGTGTCACTAAGAGCTGGAAACCTTACAAGACATGTTTATTTACAGAGATGTAGCACTCAGTAAGTGCACAGTGAAGCTGAGCCATGGTTAGCATTCAGTTAGGCCATAAAACTCAACTACCGTCCCAGCGTACAAACACCAGAATAGAATTTATTAGCATAAGATCAAACCCTACCATGACATACCCCCTTCAGCTCATTACTACTGGACCTTCATTCAGCCTTTTAAATCACATGCCAAACAACCTGGGGTGAGGCATTTCTAGAACAATGCATTTCTGGAGCAATGCACAGCAGAAATTAGTTTTAAATTTCTTAAACTGGGCCACTGTGTTTGAAAGGCAAAGCTTGTCAGTGGCTAAAATTCATGCTGAAGCCTATCGAAAGACCTGCAAAAGCATCTTCTCTGCCAAGGGAAGCTTTTGGTGTGGCTCTTTGTTTTTGTTTTAATAAAGAAATGTGGTCAAGGTCTGACTAAACTGCTGCTTTATTACAGCTTCATCCAAGCTAATCACTACCTTGGCAGTGGCCACTGTGTGCCCTAGCATACAGTAAAAGTCAGCCCCCCCCATAATGATCACAAACTCATGCCGAAGTGGGTCAGAGGAGTGAAAACATCTTTCCATAATGAAAAGTGCTGCTCTTTACCCTTTATTAAATAAAAAAAATTGGTCCAGTTCTGGTAAAACTGGTGCTTCACTATAGCTACATCCAGGCCAGCCCACAGAACTGGCAGAATCCCTGACAATCCCTGACAAATCCAGTTGTGACTGGTTAATAGTATTGATGCTTATGTGTTGGACCAGTAGCATTGGTGCTAGCATCCTGGCTAACAATTACTTGATTTTAGAGCTGAAAAATTTGTCTATTATTGGGTTCTGATGTTGAATTATGTATTTGTGCCGCTCTTTAACCCACTTTAACCATTTTTCACCCATTTATAACACCATTATTTGCCTGTTTTCATCAAGTTTATGCATTTTTCGCTCATTTTTGCCTCTTTCTACCTACATTTGCCACTATTTTTGCAATTCATTTGATCTCATTTCATCACCTTTTCTGCCCATTTTTGCCACTTTGCACCCATGTGTGCCTCCTTTAACGATCTTTTGCCCCTTTACATCCAATTTTACCTAATTTCCGGCCATAACTGCCACTTTTGAGCCAATTTTGACAGTTTGCCTGTAGTTGTCTGTGTTTACTCATTTTTGCCATGATTAATCCCTTTATGTTACTTTTAAGCCAGTTGCTGCCCATTTTAACTGCATTAAACTGTTTATCATGCCAATTTATGAGACTTTTAACCAATTTCTTAAACTACACACCCTTTCTTTTGCCTTTTTTTTCAAATCTTTTAAATCTATTTTAACTAGTTTTTGTCCATTTTTTACACTTTTGACCCATTTTTGCACATTTCAACCGCATTCAAATGTTTGCTATGCCCATATTTGTCACTTAAAAGCTTTTTTTTTCTGATGGCTTTTGTCACATTACACACATTTTTGCTACTTTTAACCCATTTCTGCAACTATTGAAGTTCAATTTCACCACCTTTTCTGCCCATTTTTGCCTTTTTCTTTAACCAATTTTAATACTGTTTTTAGAAAAGGGGTTTACATACTTTAGATGGCTATATACCGCAGCATAAATAAATGCTGCTTTTATATAAGTTATTATTATTCAGGTAAAAAGTAAATAAAAATAAAAATGTTATTATCACAGCTTAATTTTACAATGGACCAAGATTTTTCTGACCTCTATGGACCCCCAGTTTGGCTGAGTCTCAAAAAGCTCTTCTTTTTATCCACCTTTATGGGCAGCCTTGGCTAAATCCAAGCTAACGGCACAATCGGTGTAGACTGGAGTCCAATAGATCCATCTGCTCTGCAAGGTTAGTAATAGATGATGGTGAAAAGCTTTAGAATCACTCTGATTATGGCGGTTTGCAATTTGCTACTTTGGAAAACACTGGTTTGACAGAGGGTCCAGGAAGTCACTCCCAGAATCAACACACAAGGCATAGTCCTCAATATAGTGGCATTTTTTAAAATTTATTATCGTTTATGTTTTTTTACTGCAAAACAACTTGAGGCATTGGCCTGTTCATCATTGCCTCTCATTATTTCAATCTGGCAGAATCAGACAGCCAGTGGTTCTTAATTTTTAAGAGGAAAAAATTCAAAAAAATTTACAAAACCCCCCTTTTAAGTGAGCATCGCACAGCGTCAAACAGAAAGTTAACAGAGAAAGTTCATATCAAGCTTTGTGATTCTACAGCCTTAAATTGCTGCTTTCTTTCAAAAAAAGTGTCTGAAAACAAGATTTCACTCAAAGTTTTGTATCAGTGGTTACTTGTTGAGAAAAAAGATTTGCCATACTTACAAACACAGCTCTGCTATATCAAACACTTTTTAAAAATCAAATCCTGTTTGCATTTATTAAGTATTACATCTGTTACATCATGATTGATTTCTGATTATTATCTCCAGTTTTCAAAAAGGTGTATTGAGCAAGATTGCGATGAGTAAAACTTAACTTTACTTCCACAGCTGTTGATGTAAATAAAGCCTAAACACAATCTTATCAATCTGATTACAGCAAAAACATTAAACGAGTAGTATTCCTTGCAAATGTTTTACTTTATTTTGTATTGCACTGTAATTCCTCTTGACATTTTAGCTCATCACACTGCTCTGTCTATTTGTGCCTTGGAGACTTTTTTGTGATCGAGGCATCAGTTGAACAAGAATCCAAATAAAGATTGGCTTTTAAAGAGTCATTTGTATCTTTTTTATTTCCCAGTGTAGTACAAAGCACTGCTGGCAGAGTTAAATGATGCTGTCCTGCTGTTTTATTGCAGCTAACTCATGTTGATAATGACCCAATAACACGACACAGCAGACAATTACACACACAGGAATGTCGGAAGGGAACACAACGTCTGGAATATCAACAACTGCTCCCTGCTGCCAAATGCATAATCAAGTTGTTTTGGTATCTCCAGGTATCTAAAGCAGCCATCTTTCAGCTATCCTAAGCAGCTATCTTATGTCTCTGTCCCCTCCGACATCAGACAGGGACAGAACAGTGAGAGGCAGACAACACTGGATACACTGATAGTGCAGGGGTCTTGTTTTCCCATGTGCGTTGCCAGGATGTGATGTATAAATAGGCACAGAGCTGTTTGTGTGTGAGTGCAGGCTCAAGTTATGTGACTATAGCTTGATAGGGGCTGTTCGTGGCTATGGGGTGGGTAGCAATGGTGGGTCGGGCTGTCGGTGTCTTCTCATGTCCTGAGATCTGAGAGGCCTCTCCCAGGAGGTGGTGACGGGCGGCAGAAGGGCACGGATTCGGAGTATTTTGGTGTTAATTGAGCTTATTGGCCTGCTATTCACAGCCTTGACATGTGATTGATTTAAAGGCTAGTGCGAGACTGCGACAGGGCTGACCTCCTGGTGGCGGCTCCTTAGATATGGCTTCAGGACTGCACAGCTGTGAAGACTAATCCTCTCACTAAGTTTTTTTTTTTCTGAGAGGAGCAGGCAATCTGCCCTGCTTCAGTATTTTATTAGTTTTCCGTTAATGGAGTCGATGGAGAGAAGAGAGTAAGAGAAGAGAGAGAAATGTGAGGGTCTGGCAGGGGTGCTGGGACTTGAACCTGTGCACCTTTGAGGATTTTCCAGACGGGTGCATGCGTTACAGCTGCAGCTAGTAGACATACAACCAGCTGCTTACTACATATCATACTTATGTGCAAGCACCAAAACACTGCGGCAATAAATGAACATGACAGTAAAAGTTTTGCAGATCAATACATGCATGCTAGCACTGAATCAAATCAGCTTGCAAGCAGCTTGTCAACTAGCTTAGCATAAAGAACGCATCCTGATTCTGCCCCAAGTGAAACTAGATTCACCTACAAGCACTTCTAATGCTCTGTGATCAACATGTCATATTTTATGCACTTAATAAGCTTCACCTTTAAAGTTTAGCTTATCATTTAGCTTGTTAGCTTACCATTTTGATCAGAAACAGCCTGATTCTATCCAGCACAAAAAAAAATCTACCTACAACCACCTGTTTTATGGCATGTTTTGTTTTATGTGTTCATGGGTTATAAATAAAACATAGCCTTTAACAAATGTATCCAGGCAGCCTAGCTTTGCTGCTAGCTTAGTTAGCTTGCATTAATAGGCCTACTGGAAGCATCTTGATTCTGTACAATTCTCCAAATACCTGCAGTGCTCTCAAAGAAAACTACCATTAACTACTAAAATCTCTGGACACACCAACATGATCTGTATGATCTGATGATCTGTATCTACTATACTCTTGTAAGGGCATATTCTTTGATGAAATGTCTACATTAGGCACTTATGACTACTTTTTTCAAGCCTAAATTTAACACGCAAAAAAAAAAAAAAAACAGAAAGCACTCTTTTTGGGGAGAAAGTAATAGCTCCAAAGACATATACTATCTAAGAACAAACATTTTCTTAAACATGTAATTGTTCTCAAACAGTTTAATCACTCTGAAACCTTAAAACATCATGATGAAGATTTATAACTTTCACTCTTACCTCCTTAAAAATAAAGCCTATAACTTTAGCAGCACATTCTTTGGATAGGAAACTAGTGTACCTGTGAGACCAGGTACAGACGATTTCTGCAGCTAACTCTGCAATTTTTAAGACCATTTAAGTTGTGTGGTTTGAGGGCTATACTGTAGTGTGAATATAAGCTTTTTGAAAGTTTAAAAAAGTTTGATTTTGTCTATTATTTTACAAAATAAAGCTTCATTGCAGTGTGATCATCACTGTTGATCATCACCTGATTATTTTTTCGTGCTACAACAATCAGCAGCAGCACTCAGCTGATCTGTTTCCATTAATGGGTTTTGGGGTCTCTGATTTAAATTTTTGACAGACATCTATCCCCCAGGGTGCCCGGGCAGCAGATTCGCCTGTTTCATATTTTGTTGGTTACCTGGATGGTCAGTCCCACCTGTGATTGGTTGCCATCAGCCGTAGCCTAATGCCACAGTTCTTTAAACAGTATGGGCTAGGAGAGAGCTGAAGAGTAGTGCCAAGAGTAGGTCATCACACACCAGAGGCATTTTTTTAAACACATTGGGTGCTGTGCATTTGCTCCTGATGCCTAAACGCTGCTGACTTCACTCTTTACACAAGGAATATTGGTACTTACACAGCATGCAAGCTAACCACATAAAGCTAGTGAGGTAACCACTGCTGACCGCTGTTAACAACGCTAATGCTAGTGGGTTAACAACTCTCTTACAAATACGTTCACTAGTTTGAAACTAATGCAACTTTTTCACTGGCTGATGATGCCACTAATTACCTCCGCCAAGGAGGTTATGTGATCGGGAGGGTTTGTTAGTTTGTTTGTTAGCAACATAACTCAAATGTTATGGACTGATTTTGATGAAATTTTCAGGAAATGTCAGAAATGGCACAAGGAAGAAGTGATTAGATTTTGGGACTGATCCGGATCACCGTCTGGATCCAGGAATTTTTTTTAAAGGATTCTGTACTATTGGGAGATAGGGCTAATGGCAGAGGTCTGCGATCTCCGAGTGTTTTTCTAGTTCACTCTTTGTTGAAGTCAGCTGACCTTTTGGTCCTTATTTGGAGAAACGCAGTGTTCATTACAGTAGGCTAGATAAGCTAATTAGCCAGCTAGCTGTCTTGTTTGTTAAACAGGACAAGATTATAAAACTAAACTGCTGATGCTCCAAATTCCCACACACCTTTCTACATACCCATACTCACGATATTTCTCCATTTATAATATGTTCATAGACTCCTTTGGTATTCAGCTAAGGAGATACCTGCAGTGGACAACACAGTTTAATTAATAACCCAAAAGATCTGGGGCTTTAGAGAAAACCTGTGTTTGTGACTCCTCTGATGCTGTTGAACAACCTTTGTGTGGAACAAGCTCAGTCACTTTATGTCTTTCTAGCTCACCCTCTAATATTAGGAACATGTTATGCCACACACCAGGTTTCAGGAGGCACAATTGCTTTCTGTGTCCTCAAGACAGAAAAATGCCAATTTGCAATCCTCATTTTAAGACAAACAAATCACACGGGTGCTAACATGCTAACATGGTGAATTTGCTTTTTAAACATGGATCGCTAGGTGTGAAAACTACAACAACTTAAGGTGGAAAATAGGAACGTTACCTGCAATGCAAGTAAAGACTGCTTACGTTTATGATAAGGAGCCAGCTTATTGTCAGCCAGCCTGTTAGCTTAGGACAGGACAATATCATGCTTTTATTAAAACTGAAGCAAAACAGGCTTAAAAGTTTCCCCACCACTCTCTATGTTGTATATTATTGTATACTACTTTACAGTTGCTAGAAAAAGTATGTGAACCCTTTGAGATTTCTTGGATTTCTGCATAAATTGGTCATCAAATGTGTTCTGATCTTCATCTAAGTCACAACAACAGACAAACACAGTCTGCTTAAACTAATACTGTGCAAAAAATGATATGTTTTCATGTTTTTATTGATCAAACCATTTAAACACTCACAGTGCAGGGTGGAAAAGTATGTGAACCCCTAGGCTAATGACTTCTCCAAGAGCTAATTGGAGTGAGGAGTCAGCCAACCTGGAGTCCAATCAATGTGATGAGATTGGATGTGTTGGTTAAAGCTGCCCTGCCCCATAAAAAACACACACCAGTGTTGAATTTGCTGTTCTCAAGAAGCATTGCCTGATATTAACCATGCCTGGCACAAAAGAGCTCTCAGAAGACCTGCGATCAAGAATTGTTGACTTGCATGAAGTTGGAAAGGGTTACAAAAGTATCTCTAAAAGCCTTGATGTTCATGTGTCCACAGTAAGACAGACTGTCTACAAATGGAGAAAGTTCAGCACTGTTGCTGCTCTCCCTAGGTGTGGTCATCCTGTAAAGATGACTGCAAGAGCACAGTGCAGAATGCTCAATGAAGGGAAGAAGAATCCTAGAGGGTCAACTAAAGAGTTACAGAAGTCTCTGGCACATGCGAACATTTGTGTTGAAAAATCTACAATAAGTAAAACATTAAACAAGAATGGAGTTCATGGGAGGACACCACAGAGGAGCCACTGCTGTCCAAAAAAACATCGCTGCACATTTGAAGTTTACAAAAGAGCACCTGGATGTTCCACAGCACTACTGGCAAAATATTCTGTCCATAGATGAAACCAAAATTGAGTTGTTTGGAAGGAACACACAACGCTATGTGTGGAGAAAAAAGGCACAGCACACCAACATCAAAACCTCATCCCTACTGTGAAATATGGTGCAGGGGCCATCATGGTTTGGGGCTGCTTTGCTGCCTCAGGGCCTGGACGGATTGCTGTCATTGACGGAAAAATGAATTCCCAAATTTATCAAGACATTTTGCGGGAAAACTTAAGACCATCTGTCCGCCAACTGAAGCTCTACAGAGGATGGGTGATGCAACAGGACAACGACCCAAAGCATAGAAGTAAATCAACAACAGAATGGCTTCAACAGAAGAAAATATGCCTTCTGGAGTGGCCCAGTCAGAGTCCTGACCTCAACTCGATTGAGATGCTGTGTGCTGCAAGACCTCAAGAGAGCGATGCGCACCAGACATCCCAAGAATATTGCTGAACTGAAACAGTTCTGTAAAGAGGAATGGTCCAAAATTCCTCCTGACCAATGTGCAGGTCTGATCTGTAACTACAGGAAACGTTTGGTTGAGGTTATTGCTGCCAAAGGAGGGTCAACCAGTCATTAGCCTAGGAGTTCACATACTTTTTCCACCCTGCACTGTGAATGTTTACATGTTTTGTTTGATAAAAACATGAAAACATATCATTTTTGTGCAGTATTAGTTTAAGCAGACTGTGTTTGTCTGTTGTTGTGAATTAGATGAAGATCGGAGCACATTTGATGACCAATTTATGCAGAAATCCAGGAAATCCAAAAGGGTTCGCATACTTTTTCTAGCGACTGTATACAACATGTATTATAATCTATTATATTGTATTCTGTACTATAAATCTTGAACCAGAAAGCAGTCAGTTAGCCTAGCATTAAGAAAGACCTGCTTTTTCTGTAAAGTAAAACTGTATCAAGTGAGCCCACTTTTGGGCTAAATATCATTGACTTTAGAAACCTGTTTCAGCTAGCAGCCTGTTAGCTTTGCAAGGACTGGACAAAGCATGCTTTTATTAAATTTTAAGCAAAAACTGCCAACAAGTTTTCCCCTGCTTTCTGAATAACATGTACAATAGCATGTATTATAATGCATTCTCTGCCATATATGTATAACTAGAAAGCTGTCAGTTAGCCTACAGCATAAAAAATACTTCCCGTTTCTGTAAAGTGTAACTGTATCAAGCAATTCAAGTTTTGACTAAATAATATGACTTTAATAACCCTTAATCAGGGTCTCTGCAGGTTTCAACAAGTCAACTTTAAGACTTTTTAAGACTTTTTAAGACCATAATAAATACAATTTAAGACCCATTTCACATCCATACTGGCAAAAAAGTAAAAAAAGACATGAAGGGAAATCGGAGGCCCAGAATTACTTGCAAAGTATATGTAGGGCCCTATGAAATCGGTTTTATTTTTTGCCAAATTCCGTTTTTTCCATTTTAATGTTTTTTGGAATTCCGTTTTTTAACCTTTCCACTAATTTTACCAGAAAAAAAGAGTGTCTTGTTTATGTAAATGAATCAAATTTTCACTAATTAAATAGAAATAACCCTTAAAATTTTTTGAATAAGGGCCACAGTTGGCCCAGGAGCCATTGTTTGGATAACCCTGATATAAAATAATTATAACCAGTGTAACAGTCACATATTTCCAACATTTCAAGATACATTCGCATGTATAATCACATCCTAATGAGGTTTATAATGTAAATGAAGAAATCCTATTGTTCTCTCAAACACAGTGATAGTAACTTAATAAAAAGGTCACATTAAAGTTAAATGGTGAATAGTAAACCTGTGACCTAAACTCTTCTTTACTCTCACAGCCCGTAACAGTCCATGCAGTTTGATGCTGCATTGTTCTTCTTCTGACTGTAATGGTTCTCTCCTCATCTCCCTCGTTGTCTGTCCGTCTGCCTCATATCAGACCACTTCAGTAATGCAGACACGTGTTGGCTCGTTAAGCAACCACAGGGAACTACAGTATCTACGAGATGAATTATTAAGATAACTGTTACTCGAATTTAACATCATTTAGACTTCATAAAATCTCGAGTCCGTCCGACTTGATTTTGAGCCTCCGAAGGGTGAGCGGTGTGCCTCGCCTGAGGTGAGGCACACCGCACAGGTGGTGTGGTGAGGTAAAATAACTCGAAGCACGGATGAGTTTTCTTGAAGGTGCAACATTGAGTCCCACGGTACTGGCCCGTATGGGGCTACGTGATGTTTGCCGGTGTTTCGTGCAGCCGCTTTGACATGCTGTTAAGTTTAAGAGGGGGAGGGGTGAGTGAGGGACAAGTTGTGCCCTGCTTATTGTTCCCCTGGGGACGTATTCCTCAGATATACGTTCCTCTTTCTAAAAACAACACAGCATTTCAGTCAAATTCATTCAATTTCCGCGTTAAATTGTAAGTTCCATTTTTGTTGGCCAATTCTGCGATTCCATCCAAGATGCCGTTATAATAATACATTAATAATACATTTTTAAGACCTTTAAAATCATATTTAAGACATCTTATGAGATTTTAAGAGAAATTTAGACATTTTAAGGCCTTAAATTCAAATTATTGAATTTCAGACTTTTTAAGACCCCGCGGATACCCTGTTAATGTTCAACTAGCTAGCAGGCTGTTAGCTTAGCACAAGAACTGAAAACATTCTTACCTGTTTAAAGGGAACTAGCATCTCCTAATGCCAATAAAATTGCAATGTTTTACAGTATGTGTTTAATATGCTACATGTTTAGCTAGCAAGGATACTGTTAGCTTAGCTTTGTGTCAGAATCAGATGCAGACTTACATAAAACCTCTAAAGCTATCAAAATAACATTTTATTTTGTCGTGTGATCAGTTTAGAAACAAAAACGAGGAAGTTGGTGGTTTTAAGGCTAAGATATGGTACAAGAAGAATGTGTATTGGTGAAACGATTGTAGAGAAGTTGGCTGTTTTCCTCAGTTGAAGTTTTAAGTTTTAAGCAAAGCTAACATGCTGCCGTCTCCAGCTTTATGGCTATTTAGGACAGAAACACAAGTGTGATATTGATCTTCTCATTTATGTCTTAGCAAAAATGTGGAACTGTTAAACTGAGTCTCATAGGTCCAAATACTTCACCCCCCTCTCTCAGTATGATTTCAAATACCAAGAATGCAGAACATTTACAGAGCATATTTGACATAAAAGTAAACCTCTGTATGTTTTTCCATTCTGTAAGTGCAGACTCTAAGCTGATTGACAGGCCTTGGCAAAATAAACGGCAACTGCAAGTGTTATTTCAAGTCAGATATGCTACTTGTTCCTTTAACCTTGCTTGCCCCACCAACCCCCCTCGGTCCATTTTTAGTCCTTCCAGTCCAGCCTGGCCAACACTCTGAAGTCGTTCACTGGCTGCACTCTGACTGAAGGTGAAGTAATATCAGTCCCAGCACTTAGCAATGCAAAAACACAGAGAAAGCATATTCATGGAAAATAAGAATATAAACTCTTCTCTAGTTATACAACCTTGGCTAACAGGCACTGATTCTTCTTAAATCCTCCCACAGAAATTCTAACTGTTCAATGATAAAATATCATTGTTTAGGCGATCCCTCCCCTAAAAACGTTATCTCTAAATATTTCTAAATCCTCTGACCCCACTTTCCCTCGGTGCATATCCTCAGCCATTCAAAACACCCCCACCCCTCTCTGCTCCGGCTGCATGACCCCGCAGTAGTATTGCTTTCAACTGCATTGCTCCCCAAGGACATTCGAGAGTGGACCTGAGTGTGCCCAGAAACTTCAGCCTTTAAAAACAAAGCAGAGACATTTTACTGTTCCAAACTGAGCCTTTCAGCATCACCCTTTCCAGTGCAAACACCCACATATCGCACACAAGACATGCATAAACAGACACACATCATTAGTTTGTTTCATTTTCTTATGCACAGTTGAAGGTCTTAAGCTTATAATGTTCCTCCAAATATTCCATATTTGCTGAACTCTTTAGTTTGACCTCTTCCTTTTCCACAGAATTATCTTTTCATACAAACACTTTGTACAATGTTGATCCTTCATAAATCCCTCTTACAGGAACAATGTACTATAGAAAATCCAACAAAAATGTTTCCTTTTGATGGTACCTCAAGTTCAGGACATATTTAGAGTCACCGGGTGTGCACAGCAGAACCACAGAGTGTTGACTCAATGAAAAGTATGAATAAACATCTTGAAGTTGACACACACTTAAACTCCAAACATTAAATGTGGACACAGTTCGCTCACTGGTCTGAAGGACTGTGAGAAAACTTCAACTCAAAATCGTTCTTTTTCTTCCCGTTGAGGACAATTGTGTGCAAACATCTGTAACTCTATTTTTGTATTTCTCTGTTTGTTTTTAGTTGATGATTCAGCTGCAGGACTGAGACACGGCAGACCTCTTTCCCACAAGAGCAATTTTAATTTATGTCACAGGCAGGGTGGGATAGTTCAGAGGAAGGCCAGCTGCTGTATACCAACTGTTGAGCCATCGATTCTTGGCAAAGTATTCATTTTATCTAACATCGACCTATTTAGCCATAGGGATGAATCCATGTGAAACCTATATGCAACAAGTTTTTCTTCTTAAAGGAAAAATCATATTTTGTATGAAGAAAATGAGAAGAACAGTCAGAGAAAAGTTACAGAGGGCAAAATGATCAAGCAACAGATAATGAGAAAGGGCTGCAGCACAGTGTCAATGAGGCATCCATGAATGCTCTCTAAACTTACATTTAACAATTTTAGGTTCTGTTTTTGTGCATAATGGCCATCATCCTGTTGTTTAACCCTCCAAATAAGTGCATTTCCACACTCATATCTGCAAGTGACTGACCAAGTGCAAAAACTCCCCATCCTCTATCTATTGTTGGCGGTCCTATCCCATCTCCTCCAATATCTCTTCTCTTTTCTTCTTTGAAATGACCACAGTGTAGCTTAATATTTATCAGCCCCAACTCCAGAACTTAATACAATAGTTTTAGTCAGCATGGTTTCCAGTACACAAAGTAGCTGAGAGAGAGTAAACAGACTATTCCAGAGCTACAGAGTAGTTTCACTTCAGCACTATGGGTCCAAGAAAGAGACTGATTTACTCGTGATTGGAAAAAGAACATCATAGCAGAATTGTAAACATGCAGGCTTTGTCAGGTCTGTCCTCAAGAGGAGAGGAAAAAGCTTGTTTGTTGAAAGGAGGTCAGATCAATCCATTCGGATGCGTTTCAGGTTGTCAGTTGTCAGTAAAACTTCACGGTGATTAGCGTGAACGACATAGCATCAAGCAGATTAGCTGCATGAATTGAATTGTTTTGATCTTAATAGATTTTTAGCTGCACTCCTGTCCAGGTATTTGTGTATTAAGGTGAATAAATCAATAGATTACAGCTGATAAGTGCTGGTCATGAGCACAGATAACATTCTGCCTTTTTTTTCTCGATGTCCTCACGAATTGTGTCTCCTGTAGACACCAAAGCCTGCTAATATGTATTTAATCATTACAGCTTGGACCACAAATGCAATACGCATGGACACCGAAGCCCTCCAAATGCTGCAAATCCTAACCCATGACCCACGAGTACAACTTCAATATTTTCATGTAAAATCCGTAAATGGAAAGGGGTCTTTCATTGAGAAAACTCCCTCACCTTAAAGCTCTTGTGAGGAAGTTTCGGACTGTGACAATTTTAGCGCCCCCATCTGGACAAACTAATACCTTTTGTAACTTTTTGGATCCTGTGCTGTATGTGTTTAAGCAGTGCATCTGGAAATGCTGCTTTCCTTTAACACTTACTGTAAAGCTTTGCTAAGGAAATTATGAAATAAATAAATAAAAGGTAGGTTTGGCATAATGCTAATTGCCCCCCTGACACCTACCCCACTGTAGCAGGTTCAGATGTTTAATTTCAAAAACCCTATACAGAAATCATAACACTCCTGCTGATGATCACGTTTGCTGTTGTAGGTCGTACATAGAGGCATCAGTATAAATTTAATCTGGTTTCATAACCAATTTAAAAGTCCTTAAAGGTTTAAGCCTTTGACAGATATGGTAAACAGCTGAAAACCAATTAATTCTTACTGCCCGCTAACAAAACTGCTGCTGTTTATTTTACAACCACATGCTGCTTACACTCTGAACAGGGGGCCATTGAGAAATAAATACCTCTGTTCATATGAAGTATCATCTGACAAAATATTTAAACCATTTCAGAAACAAGTAACCACTGTCCTTGAAAGATAGCACTCTAACAAAATGTTGCTTTAGCCCTCTGGAAGCAGAGTCCTAAATTCAACCAGCAGCCTAGCTTCTTCTGTGCATTTCTGAATTAGATTTGTAGTCCACACTGAGGTGCTGAATGCTGAATTTATAAATATTCCAGGACAGGACGTTAAGTTCACACATCTGCAGGAAGCAGTAGTGAAGGTACCTCATCTTTCTGGCATATGTTTATGCAGTACAACATACACTGTATATATTAACTCTAGGTTCTCACAGCACTGTTTGGAGATACAAGAACAAGTTATTACACTAAACGTGTTTTGCATTGTAGGAGAAATCTGCCTCTGCTGAAATGTTTGAATGAAAACACCACATTTAAATCTGAAAACGTCACAAAGAGAGTTGACCAAAGATTTATTTCCTCAATATTTACAATAACATTCACAATATAATGCTGAAGGGATGATGTCTTTTTGTTGGTTAATCCAGCAGCTAGCATTGCATGGGTTCTAGAGACAAAAGCTCCATGATTTTGTTTTGTTTGGTTTTTGATACATGTTTTGTTCATTGTGATAATCCCCACAAACAAACTTCCATCATTTTTTAAGCATAAATGCAGACAGCACAAATGAAAAGCTCATTTTAGGCTATAAAGGAACTACATCATGGTCAACTGACTTCAACGCCATCACCACTGCTTCCAATTTTTTTTATTTACCGCTCTTGTATCTTTTAAAAAGCTTTTAAGTAGGGTGCAGGTAGCCAAACAGCCTGGGTTCAAGTCCAGCCTGTTGCTCCTTTTCCTGCATGTCATTACCCACTAATGTAGTCTGAGTCAGAGTGATTAAGCCCAGAACATACACCAGGTGAAAGGTGGATCAATCAGTGAGTTTGAATGTTTTGCATGTTTAATGTCCCACTTAAGTCACTTTCAATCAACCACATTTTTTAAGACATGAAAAACTTTTAAGTTCTTATATGTTTTATATCAAAGAAAAAAAATGGTCAAAATCGCTAAGGCTTGTGTTTACGGCAGACCTTTTTTTTTTTTTCTTAAAGATTTATTTTTGGGCTTTCCATGCCTTTAATCAATAGGGGAGAACAGAAGATAGAATTGGAAATAGGAGCGAGAGTGGGGAGAGACATGCGGCAAAGGGCCACAGGCCAGATTCGAAGCCGGCCCACCCACATACATGCGTAGCGCCTTAGCACGCCAGACCACAATTTCACTGGCCATACCCAGGCCTGATTACCGCCAGATTTGTTGGACCAAGAAATCACTTAGATAGAAGCTGTCAGACAAAGTGAAGTAGGCTACATGATTTCAGAAAGAAACGCATCATGCCACAATCCAAAGAAATTCAAGAATAAATGAGAAACAAAGTGATTGAAATCTTTCAGTCTGGAAAAGGTTAAAAAGCCATTTCCAAGGCCTTGGGACTCCAATGAACCATGGTCAGAGTCATATTTTGTCCCCCCATAAAAAATTAAATAATCATTCAGACACTGCATTTTTTATTTACTGGGATTGTCTTTGTGAAATATAAAAATTGATTCGATGATCCGAACCATTTAAGTGCGATAAATATGCAAAAAAATCAGAAATCAGAAGGGGGCAAATACCTTTTCATGGCACCGTAGTTGCAGGTTTGAATAGATATTTTTATATTTTAAGTTATAAAAACAAAGAAATGTTGTATAGGAACCATAAAAAGCTGTAAGGGGTTAAAAACAGTAAAATAAAGAGTTTAACTCCATATACACAGTATATATAGTGACATCTAAGAACAGTGCAGCAGTGTTTTTCCTGCAACCTGCCTCAGGCTGTAAAGGACATTACCTCGTTTCACAATAGTGGAGGATGAGGAACACAGATGTACAAAGGTGGTGAATCAGATCCATTCACTCAGTCACCTAATAGCACGACATAAAATTGCGTGACAGTGTAACTGAGACATTTTGTGCACACTGTCCTCTCACTACACAAAATAACAACTTCAGATTATGGATTTGGAACATTTATGTCACTTAAAGAGACATCATAACTCTTTAGTTGTGATTACAAAACAAGAAGTCCAACTGCTGTTGACTTTCATTCGTCTCCGGTGTCTGCTCACACCTCCGGCATAAATTACAACACAATATGAACAAAGAGATAATTACATGATCCAAGCCTTGACAGTTTTCCATTATACTCGCTGTCAAAGGCAGCACACTGGTCCAGCTGTACTGCTTTAAGTTTGAGGTGTCTCTGATTACACCCATAACAATCTCAGACAGGATAGTAATGTCATGCCGGGCTGTGGCAAAGCTCTCCCATTGTTCTCCATGGGATGTTTATAGCTTTGTGCCTGATATATGATAACCAATAAGAAAGAGGTAGTAATTACAAGGCCCACACTCCATTGGATAGCCTGATGAATGTGTGAAATAAAAGGTTAGGGGCTTTTTGGCAGGGGCTAGTTATTACAAAGACATGCAGAGGTTTGACATACAGCAGTGTTATGAGCAGGGGAAAGCTAGCAGGGGGGAGAAATAAATAGCATATATCCATTTCCTCCACCAAACGGTAAAGTAAATACCGTTGACCCTCTTAAAACAAATCAGCTGCAAGCCAACAAACGTTAAAAATCAAAATACGCATTTGCACATATTCCTATTATTTCCTCATTTTCCATTCAGGTCTAGAAGAAATAACATAATTAGGGGAAATAAAAACACACAGAGAAAGCACAATGGCAACCTAATGTAAGCCCAGGACACAGATCAGTTTTGTGGTCAGACAGTATGTCTCCTTAACTGGTCAGAGTACTGAAAATCATCAAATTCACTGTAGCCAGCTGGTCATTTCGGGGCTAATTAGAGCTGGTGACATGTAAAAGAGTTTAGATCAACAGTGAGGAAACACTGTTTTGCTGAGAGTGTGACAAAATCCATAAAAATCATGTCTATACAACTGAGCTAGGCTTAGCCTAGCTTAACATGTGGAAACCAGGGTAAAACAGCTAACCTAGCCATGACGAAAACAGCCAAACTCACAAACTTGATAGTTTCATTGAAGTAGAATTTCTTATCCTGGGGCTGCAGCTCAGGAGGTATTACAGGCATATTCAAACGAATGAAATATAATGGTTAATATAGGTTTATTCTGTCAGCTTGAACTGTTAGAAAATGCTTCAAAGTTATATACAGTGCTTAATACATTTATCAGACCACCACCCAAGTAAGGTTTATGCCACAGCTGCCCTAAATTAACAGCATTGGTAATTACAAAAATCATTTTTTATGTTTCTGCAATGGTTAAAACCAATATGTAGAAGCTCTTTAACTGAAATGATATTTTTAATGCTAAAATATAATTATTGTTATCCATGAATTTTCAAATTTGCTGATTCACAAAAAATATATATATATATTAAACCCCTTTCTTATTTCTTGATTAATATGTCAAATTATAGTTATTTACCTGCATCCGTGAACAGAAAAATGAGTTTTAGTGGTTGAATGTTATGCTTGATTAATGTCTGACTTAGAGAAGCCCAAATGTGGGTATAAAAAGGTGAATTCAGTTTGAAATTCCTCATTCCTGTTCAAAATGGTAAAACGTGGAGAGCTGACTGAAAATGAAAGAGTCTGCATTAAAGCACTTCATGATGCTGGATGGTCTCTGAGACAAATATGACAGGTGTCTAATAAATTTGTTGAGCACTGTATATTTTTAAATGTAGTTATTTGCTCTCTGCATCAGGATTTGATCAGATGAATGATACAATTCTTACTGTTAGCGTAACAGTTACAAACAAAGGTACAAGGTTAGCTTGGCTCTGTCTGATTGAAACTACAAGCACCAAATAGGCTGTCTTAAATTGACTAAGCAGGTGGGTAATCAGATCATTTTCAAACTCACAGTCACTACGTTTTTATTTGTTTTCATCAGATGCAGATCAGATTAGAAGATTAGATTATGAAGATTTCACTGGGCCAAATTTCCAATCACTTTACTTCAGTAGTTTATGAGGTTTATGATATTAGCTCCTAATTGGGAACTTACCACTCATGGCAACTCCATCACTTAAGCCAACACTGTTATTTCAAGATGACTCAATAACTGTCATGGTGAAATGACAGCTCACAGTCTTAGGACAAAAATTTCTACCTTTTACCACTACCCCTTGTTTTCATGTCTCGCCTTGCCTCTTGACAGTCTCAGACTCTGAGGCAATGCTTCAAGCTCCTAAACAGCATTTTGAAAGTTTTCAGCCCCCCCCTCCACTTTTTCAATTTTGTTACGTTTCAGTATGATGCTAAAATTAAACATATGTTTGTTTTTTTAATTCTCATTAATCTACACAGAATACCCCATCATGACAAAGTGAAAACAGAATTTTAGGATTTTCTGTTGCAAATTTATTAGTGATAAAAACTGAAATGTCACATTGACATGAATATTCAAACCCTTTGTAAAAACACTTAAAATTGAGCTCAGGTTCCTCCCATTTTTCTTGATCATTGCTGAGATGTTTCAGCTCCTGGACTGGAGTCCACCTGTGGTAAATGTAATCAGTTGAACATGATTTAGAGGCACGCACCTCTCTATAGAAGGCCTCACAGCTGCCAACACCAAACCATGAGATCAAAGGAACTGCCTGCAGAACTCAGGATTGTTGCAAGGCACAGATCTGGGGAAAGCTACAAAAAATGTCTGCTGCATTGAAAATCCCCACAAGCACAGTGACCTCCATAATTCTCAGTTGGAAGAACTTTGGCACAACCAAGACTCGTCATGGCAGGGGGGTGTTCTCTCTCCGTTCATGAATATTTTGTACACAAACGTGCAAAAGTGAACATGAGAACAGGTTTACTGTAAAGATTGCTGATGATTAAGTCACTATGAGTTTGTTGCACAATGACAAGTCCAGCCACAGTCCCATTGTGGATGCGTTTGACACCCAGTGTGATTAATCTTTCTTGGAGCTTAATATTTTCATGACAAAAGCAAGAGTCGGATTTTAGAGCCCATGCTCCAAATCATGAGCCTACAATAATCAAAAAACCAGGCTGTTGAATGTGCTTAGTCTCCACGTAAGGCCAGCCCTGTTATCTGTGACGTCTCTCATCCTTTAAATGCTGAGTTTGAACATCTTTGCTCTGGCCATTGCTTTGTTGCTCCATAAGGAAGAATGAAATGTTACAGGAACATTTTTGCACCTGCAGCTTTTGCACTTCTCAACAAAACTAGCACAAGAAGATGCAATAAAACTTCAATGAAATATATTAGAACAAGTATACTACTTATATGTAGTATGAGTATTCTTTTAGAATGGATGTCTTCAAAAGCACTTTGTCATGACTCTGTTTTAATCATCAATATTTGATCATTTTTATGTTAGTTTCTTGTGTATTTGTCTTGAACTATGAATCCATGCTGTTGCTATTTGTTGTTATTACCTCTAGGATACCAAAACTCCCGACTGCAAATCAAATTTACCTTTTTGGGTACTAATAAAGACCCTTGAACCTCAAAGACCTAGTAGTGGTGGTGGCCAAGAATCCAATGGTCACTCTTACTGAGCTCCAGAGATACTGTATGGAGATGGGACAAAGTTTCAGAAGGACAACCATCACTGCAGATCTCCACCAACCTGGGCTTTATGGCAGAGTGGTTAGACAGAAGCCTAAGGTCGGTGCAAAACACACAATAGCCTGACTGGAGTTTGCAAAAAAAAAAAAAAAACGTGGAAAGTTAAGCAGGATCAGCAAAGATTAGGGAAATTTCTGTTTATTTTTGATAAATGTAAAAAAAATCTAAAATTCTGTTTTCACTTTGTTATTGTGGGATACTGAGTGTGGATCAATGAGAGTAAAACTTTTTTTTACAGTAGTATCAGAATGCAACAAAAGAAAAATGAAAACAGAAGGGGGTCTGAATACTTTCTGAGTGTACTTCATCAGTAGTCAGGTTTCTACAACAAAAAAGATTTTTCAAATGCTTGGACAAACCAAAAGGACCACAATGCACTGAAACAACATGGAGCAATGACATTAGATCGTTGTTTAAATAAAGGGGCATGTTGCCTATCACTTCACCCTACCTCTCCATTCCAACAAGAATCAAAACACCCAGCCTCTAGATATCAACATTTTAAATGAAGGGGTACTTAGGACTGAGCCTAAAGGTGGCTTGCTTGCAATTTTTCCCTGAAATAATGCATTATCAGAAGTCCATAGGCTGAATCATTGTGCTGACTGATTAGGTGCTAAGTAATGGGTGATTATTACAAGTAAAATCTCTCAAATAACTACTTCAAACTGATATAACTTTTCATCTCTTGGCTGTATGAGGGCATCTGATTAAGGTCAGCTCTCTCTGACACAAACTGAGGGTTGTGTTACTAATTAGCCAAACCACTGTGAAGGTCAAACCTTGATCAAGCGCTCCCACCTTAAGAAGCTTTGACTTGGGTGCCATCACTTTCTTGTTTGTGTTGCTTACCTTGAAGACAGATTTCTGAGTGATTATGATCTGAGCCTTCTAAAGGTGCTCTCAGGCTCCTCTCCAACGACCTCCAATCTTTGAAGTGAGGACTAGAAAACGCTTTAGTGGAAAGGCTGCAGAGCAGTAATGGAACTTCAGTCAAAGCATTTCTACTTGATTCACCAAAAGCTTGAGAGCTGACGTACAATAAGATATCATCTCAGAGTCTGGAATGTATTTCCTCCCCCGCTCTATCGAGCTTAATTTGAAGTTGGAGGATTTTTTTTTTTTTTTTCCTACCTGAAGCCAAATCTGATAAAGCACAGTATACTCCGCCTTCATCTGGCTCAATTTGTCATCAAGAAGGAGCAAGCAAAGATTTCCTTTCATAAGGCTGAGGTAAATGTATTTCCAGATAACACAAAGTGCAGTATTTAAGCATAAGTGTTTGGCAACTCATTCGATAAGATCAGAATATTACAGGATACCCACTTCTTAGGGGATAATTCAGCATTTGTGGGGAGAAATGCTTATTGATACATGTTTCATAGCACAGTTTGCAGCCTGTTAGCTTGTAGCATTCAAAAAAAATTAGGTATTATTAGCTTTGACTTTTCCAGATAGCAAGTTATATGTTTTATAAATCCATGTGTAGTGTTAAAGCTATTTTTTGTGAGAGATTCTTGTACATGTAAACCCCTATTTAAAAAAGGGTGTAACTATTTTACTGTATTTTTATGGGGATGACACGTTTGTATACTCATTGTTGATGAGTATCACCTGCATATGCAGTCTTATTTTGTCATTTTTAAACTGAGTGAAGATTCCCCTAAAAAGTTTGCCCCTTTCATTATCATGATTGGCTTTCCCGTGTTCCAAGCACTTAATGCTTATTCTCAGTCAGCGTTGTTTTAAATGTAAGAAAGCAAGATATTCTCAGACCAGACATGTGCAAAACTGCCTTCAGCAGTGTTTTATCAAACAGGCTAATAGAGACAGTATTCAGTTGACAGCCAATTCAGTCCTGCAGGGCGAGAGGCCAAAATCCTTGAGTTCCTCCCCTGTTTGAGAAAAGATCAAATGCTCAGTGCAACAGCTGTGGAGCTGCAGACTCTCCCCATTTAGCCACTAGATGGAAACAATAGCCCTCTGCTCAGTACAATCCCATATGTAGCATGTTATGTCTGATTCAGTTTGTCTTTCTCCATCATGCTCATTCAGATCATCCTGTTTAGACTGTATATACGTCGTTTTATCCAGAATTAATCCTTACAACCTGTCCATCTAAGTCCTCACTCTTGCTGAAGTGCCCTTGAGCAAATCAGTGAACCCACGACCAGTTTGGTTTTATAGGAGAGAGCTGACCTGCAGGGCTCAATAAAGTTTCGCTTTATACCGCATGAAAACATTAGCAGAAAATGGTGACAGAGTAATTATGAGTCAGCAACAGTAAAACGCCACAGGGACTATCATTTTACAAGAGGAGCAAACTTCTTTCAAACACTTTGCTGTGGAAAATAAACTATTCAGTGACTCAGACTTGTGGAGGCAGATTTCTTAATAAGGATTAAGAAATGCGCAGAGGGGACCTTTTTAAATTTCTTCAGCAGTTTTTATGATTTTAGGGAAGTTAATTTACTGCTTTGTGCTGAAAACTGACTGTAGAGTCATTTACCTGTGGCAAAAAGTAAGATATACTGAAGAAATATGTTACATTTACTTATCTGTACTTCATTCAATTTTAAAGGAGTATTTTCATTTAAAATCACTTTGTTTTTCACTGTTTTTAGGGGAAATGGTCAGAGGTTCAAAGTTGACTTCATTAATCTGACTTACTTTTGTTAATTTGCAAAAAAAGTTTTACATTTTTACAATAAGCAAGAATGCATCACAAGTTATTGCTATAAATTAGGCTAAATGATTAAAAGCTCAAAATGCTGCCTTAATTTAGGAGTACTGAAACCTAACTTGTTTGGTAGTGTAATGCACTTGATTCAAACTACTTAAAACTAATTTACAAGCATATTATATTGAATATTACAAGGCCCATGGAAAAGGGCTGTAGCTTATTAGGTCTTGGGCTGGGAATTGAGAGGTCATGGTTCAAACCAGTCTGGGACTTGTTTAGATGCCAGATCCCTTCTGCCAGGGAGCCCTTCAGCAAGGCACTGAACCTCCAAATTTGCATGATGCTTGCCATCAGGATCCTATTTGTGCATGTCTGTGAGCATACCTGGCCAGGGCTGCCCATAAGTGGGGATAAAAGGTAAAGCTTTTCAGGGCCCAGAGTGATGGAGGGGCCCATGGTGGTCAGCAAAGACATGATCCATGTTAAATCTGATCATTGACCACCTTTATTCAACTTCTTAGGCCCATCATAACTCATTCAGCAACAAAAATCAGTATTTTTGTTTGTTGCCTTGTTACTAAATGTAAAAACCCTTTTTTCCAAAATGTTTTGATCTTTTATTTTGTAGTATTAATGTGAGTCGGCTCATTGTGTTAGAACAGTAATGTCAGTATGGACAACCAATGAGATGACCTACAACATTTAATTTTTTCAGTCCACTCGAGAGCTGATTGGAGCCAGGCCCTGGAGGTATATGTTGGCCAGTGGCTGAGTGCTAATGCTACAGATCCCACATGCATCTGTTGATATAATTAAATTGCATCTGAGGAGGGCCTATCTAGTGGCCTGACCAATGTTTATGAAGCATGCTCAGAAAAAAACATTAGACCTGAATTTCTCCTTGGGATAAAAATATGTCCCCTACATTTCTTTTCTTCTTCCCTTAATTCTGGGACCTAGGTAGGACCCAGTTGCATTGTGTTGCATAAATAGACTGGGTAAAGAGGAAGAGGAAATCTAAGGAACTTATTATTTTTATGCATGTCAGTGTAAACTGAGGGTAAACAACAATAGAGGATATGTTAGAATATTTTATCAATGCATAAACAAGGTTAATGAAACAGAATGGGAGAAAGATCACTACAAATGCTACTGAGCCACCTGTTATGTGGGACCCTGAGTGAATTTCCCTCAAGTGCCAGAGCAACTTACTCCAGCCCTGCTTATACTCAAATAGGCAGGAGCTACTTCTAATGCAGTTTTGGGACTTTTAAACATTTTTACTGAAGTTAAAGGTGTTTAGTCTTTCTTAGCATCTGTTCCACAAATAACGTCAAAGCTATTCTGATAAAAAGGCACAGGTGGAGAGGAGGCAAACTCATGGCTTTTCAAGAGTGAACTACAAGGACTATGTGCATATAACACAAAATAGGTTGGCATACTTCCAAAAGTTGCAAAAGTTACTAAAATACAAAATCATAAAAAAATGTTAGGCTGTTTCCCTCTAAAATTAACTAAATACGGCGTATCTACTGTAGCTTTAGCGAAGTAACTAGTCCTCTGTGAATGTATGAAGAGGGCAGTAACCTCGTAGCTGAGCCTATCTTAGTTTCATTTTGTTTTATAATGGTTGAAGTTTTTGAATGCATCAGTTTTACTTGTAGCCTACGTTCTTATTTAGTAAGTATTTACTCTAGTTTAAAAGTCTTAACACCCTTCAAAGTCGAAATGTCAGCGGTATTTGACCGTCCCCCAGCATCTGTCTGATAATTTTCCTTGTGTGGTGCTGCCGGTTGAAACGTGAGCGTCACGGTGCTCCCACCGCCTCCTCCCCCCTCGTCTCCCCCTGACTGGAGTCCCACTGAGCGGCTCTCAAACTTCAGTGTTGAGCCTGAAAGCAAAGGACGAAGAGCAGGAGCCGACAGATAGACAAACAGAGGGACTAGAGTCTCAGCTAAACGGCGTTTTGGAGCCGCTAACCGCCGCTTTGACAACTGCTTTTATCATCGGCTGCTAACGGTCGCTTTGAGGATTTACGCTCAGCCCTCGGTCTGTGATTTTGATGATTTTTCCTCCATTGTTGGTCGAAGTTTTCGACTGTCACGTCTTAGTTACGGACATTTATCTGTCGTGCATGTGGGATAAATCTTTTAAATCAGAGACAACATAATTAAACACTGCTCTACTTCTCGTGTTCAGCTGTTTTTGAGTGTTTTTCTGACGGATAGCTAACGGCAGAGGCGACATTTGGACCTGCTTTCGCCATGGGGAAATAGCGGGGCTCCCTCTGAAACAGACTCCTGTGTTTTTGACTCTTTCATGCTCTTTACTAAAAGACAGAGCTCAGTGTTAGACTTAAACAATGAGCATGGATGGCTGTCCGCTAAAAGTGGCGATTTTGTTGTGGTGTATGCTGGTGATTTCTGGCTCCAGCTTTGAGATCGGCTCCTACGACCTGGAGCGAGGCAGACCAGCTAAGTGCGAGCCCATCGTGATCCCCATGTGCCAGGGGATCGGCTACAACCTGACCCGGATGCCCAACTTCATGGACCACGACGACCAGAAGGAAGCTGCTATCAAGCTGAACGAGTTTGCTCCTCTGGTGGCTTATGGCTGTGATGTGCACCTCCGCTTTTTCCTCTGCTCCCTCTACGCCCCCATGTGCACGGACAAAGTGTCCACCTCCATCCCAGCATGCAGACCCATGTGTGAGCAGGCCAGGGAGAGGTGCGCCCCCATCATGAAGAAGTTCAGCTACACCTGGCCGGACTCACTGGACTGCTCCAGGCTGCCCACCAGGAATGATCCCAATGCTCTGTGCATGGAGGCACCAGAGAATGAAACCAGGACAGAGGGAAAGAAAGGTGAGGGCATGCTTCCTGTTCCCCCTCGGCCCAGGCAACCAGGTACTAGTAGCGGGCGCTCCCCTGGCAATGTGGGCTCCTGTGAGAACCCTGACAAGTTCCAGTTTGTGGAGAAGAGCCAGTCATGTGCACCTCGATGCTCCCCTGCTGTGGACGTGTTTTGGTCCAGACAGGACAAGGACTTTGCTTTCATTTGGATGACAGTGTGGTCAATCCTCTGCTTTGTCTCCACCGCCTTCACCGTCCTGACCTTCCTCCTGGAGCCGCACCGCTTTCAGTACCCTGAACGCCCCATTATTTTCCTCTCTATGTGCTACAACGTGTACTCTGTGGCCTTCATCATCCGCTCCGTGGCTGGAGCTGAGAACATCGCCTGTGATCGTGAGCATGGTGAGCTGTACATCATCCAGGAGGGGCTGGAGTCGACCGGCTGCACCATAGTCTTCCTCATCCTTTACTATTTTGGCATGGCCTCCTCTATCTGGTGGGTGATTCTTACTCTCACCTGGTTCCTGGCTGCTGGTAAAAAGTGGGGTCATGAGGCTATAGAAGCCCACAGTAATTACTTCCACATGGCAGCTTGGGGCATACCTGCTCTTAAGACCATCGTCATCCTCACAATGAGAAAAGTAGCTGGAGATGAGCTGACAGGGCTTTGCTATGTTGGGAGCATGGACTCTGGGGCGCTAACCGGCTTCGTCCTCATCCCTCTATCCTGCTACCTGATCATTGGCACCTCCTTCATCCTCACCGGCTTCGTCGCTCTCTTCCACATCCGCAAAGTGATGAAGACGGAGGGCACCAACACAGAGAAGCTGGAGAAGCTGATGGTGAAAATCGGCATCTACTCCATCCTCTACACGGTGCCGGCCACCTGCGTCATCGTCTGCTACTTCTATGAGAGGCTCAACATGGACTACTGGAAGCTGAGGGGGCTGCAGATGAAGTGTGGCTCGTTCGACAGCCTCAGCGGAGACTGTTCACTGCAGACGTCTGTTCCCACTGTGGCTGTCTTCATGCTGAAGATCTTCATGTCGCTGGTGGTGGGTATCACCAGCGGGGTGTGGGTTTGGAGCTCTAAGACCCTGCAGACCTGGCAGGGCCTGTGCAGCAGGAAGCTGACAGACAGGACTAGAAGCAGGAAGCCGTGCAGCGGCGTCAGCTGCGGCAGCACACACTGCCACTACAAATCTCCTGCTGTGGTTCTGCACATGGCCAAGACTGACCTGCACTCAGACAACCCCACGCATGTGTGAGACAAAGACATAAACACTGCCAAATACAAACATACACTCTGACATACACACATGCCCTGAGTAAGGAGCTGCTAAAGACTTTGTGAGAAGATGAGCGGATGAAATGAACTGTCAGGTACCGCTCTGCTGCTGCCAGTGGACACAAAGGCATCACTATGAGAAACTATCTATTAACAGTATTCAATGCATAAAAGGAAATGCTCAGTATTGTAACCTATATTTTTTTGTTTCATAGTTGTCTGTGCAGTAGAAATGCCCAGTGTTTCAAAGCAAAAAAAAAGACTGTTATGGGAGGTATCTATGGAAATATTAGTCTTTTCTCCTCCTTTAAAGTGGCATGATTTTCTGTATAAATGTGTATAAATGTTTTATTTATTGTAAATATATTTAATTTAAAGTTCACCGTAAGAGATTTGTTGTTTAGATGCATTTAAGGAAGGTAAAGGGAAAATAAGTGCCTTTTATAAGAACTCTGGCCTTTTTTGAGGAAAATAAATTTGTGGAATTCATGTTCAGCTGATTTGTGTTATTGTTGTCATTTTCCTAACAGTTTAAATCTTAACCATTTCAAATTTCAGTCTTGTTTCCTGATTTTTTGCCATTCTTCTCCCAGGCACTTATTTTTTTAACAGCGGGACTCCCCCTCCAAAACTCTTCCAAGAGCATTCTGCACATCCCAGAGGCGTCCCCGACAATGATCCTCAAAGAGAATCACTGATGAATAGAGTGACAATCCCAGCAAGCGTTAATGTTTGCATCATCGTCTTAAAAATGCAGGAGCAGTTTGCGGAGGAATATATTTAATTAATGGCTGTTTTAATCCCCTCTGCAGAATCGCTGTTGTTGCCCTCTCTCCCAGCTCCATTTGATCCTTGTGCAAACACTCAGCACTTTGATCTGAGAGGACAAATCTGAAGTGGATTTCAGCCTTATTGCATGGCTTCACTGGCAGATTTAAGTTAAGCACAGGCACTCAAAACTGGTTGTTCATTAAGTAGAAGGATTACTATCTTCATATTTAAATTTGAGGATTTTGAAAGCTGCTGAGAAATTATCCAAATTTTTATGTTAGATGTTTGAATTTGATTCTGCGGCGCCTTTTCTGTCTCCTCCATCCTTAATAAGTGCACAACAGTATTGTGATTAAATTGATACCTATTAGAAATAGTAATTAAGTTCCGTTTATGATGCACAAGAGTTCTTGTGTCAGCACTCTGTAAAAAGTCAAAATGAATAGTTTTGACATAGCAGGGCTTTAACATTTTCTGTGCCAGCATGAGTTGCAGTGTTTGACAGCTGTAGGATTGATTCTATGTCTGCTTGTGTAATTGTGTGCTGTGTCACCTCCTGCAGCAGCGCATGGGAGTGATAGCATGGAAAAAATGTGATGACCAGGAGCTTGTTTTCATTACATTACCGGAGCCTCTGCAGTGTGAGGCATGCAGGCGTGTTCTCGCTGACATCTCCAGAGGTTAAAAGTTGTTTTGTTTTTCCTCACCAGTTAAAGTTGTAAAAAACTTCATGTTGTGCAGCTTGTTTCACATGATTCTGGCACTCATTTACCACAAAAATAACAGTCATAATCAAATGTGTAGTGGATTAACCACATTTCCACTCGCTGCAGTGCTGCCTGAGTTAACTTCAATTACTGATTCCTTCCTCCTGCAGACTGAGATGTGTGTTAACTACCAACATCCTCTCCTTTTTGTTTTCATTAAGCAGCCATTGTAGACGTTGTCCATGGCTTGGCAGGCGAGCACAGCGACTCCTGGACTCTGACACTGTGTGGATCACATTTAACTATTAAATTGGGCTGTTTTGCTTGGAGCGCGCTGGCTGCTGGTGTTTCAGCCACATGTTCCAGTTCATGGGCGCCTGAACGGGGGCGCGTGCTTCCTCCCCAGTTTACACTCCAGTGACATGACCCAGAGAGGCCAAACACTTGCTGTGTGAGACACAGACCAGCCTGTCTCACCTGCACTGATTAGATAGGAAGAAGAGAGCTGAACACATGGAGCTAGTGCAGAGGGCATTTCTTTGTTTAAACTTTTATTTCCCTTCTCAGCATTTCTTTTTCCACTTTCTTGCCCTCTCTGCATGCCCCCTTTTTACATTTTTTCCATGTATTACTGAATATGACTATGCCAGGTTTTAAAATATTACTAAGGTGTACAGAATGACTTATTATAGCAGCAACAGGGCGCCTTTTGCTTTGCTCCTTTTTTCCCAAAAGTATGAATTCTATCTCTACATTTCCAGGTCACTGACAGCTATTTTTAGCTCCTCTCTTTTTGCAGAGGAAAGGAATCACACACGGCTCACACAACACAGCCTCAGATATAGAGGCAAGAAAGAGAGAGTCATTCCAAAATATCAGAGTTTGTTTGAGCTGTGGTTCCTTTGGCGCCAGAGATGTGGCTGCCGGGAACACCTTCACACATACACATACACCTGAGGTCGGCTGAAGCAGCCAATCGACACCAAGCATGTTCTGGAGAAGACCCCACCCCATCTTCCAGTAATATGCAGTTTCAGGGGTTAGTAAGCTCGGCCTCGCTCGAAAGATTTAGCTTGGCTGTGTGTCCACGCTGTTTTTCTTCTCCTCTGGCTCGGGAGGTTAAATAGTGTCAGAGTCAGTCGCACTGACTCAGTCTGGGCCAAAAGTGAGACTACTCCCACAAAAGGCAGCACTTTTCCTTATAGGCTTCTCAGCAATATTTCATTGTGTGGATTGTGAGCTGAAAAGTGTATTTTTTTACTCAAATTCCACACAGAATAGGTCTGTTTACCATGGATTTGCACAATTTGTTTTCTGTAAAAAGGTGTAAAAACACCTCAGAGGTTATCCCGCCTTAGCTGCTGACTCCATGTTTTTGTCTGCTGAGGAGAAATCCCTCCATCTGGTCGTGGCTCTGATTAAAGGCGATCATTATGGCATCAATGTGCCTCCCTCATAGACCTAAACCTCTGCCCACCCCTGAGGGGAAAAAAGGAGAAAATAAAGCATCCTTCATTACGCTGCCCTCCCTCCCTTCTGCAGTCCCCCCGCCCCCCCTCGAGCACTATCCCTTTCCTGTGCTGTTTTGATGTGTAAATGAGCACATTGAAAACCTGCAGGCCCCCAAAGAGATGCTTTCCATGAAAATGCGGCAGTCAGAGAGCACCGGAGTTCACACAGCTCGCCACTCCTCGCAACCAGACCCCAATCAGACGCACAGTGCACTGCTGCCGTCCCACAAACCCACACAAGATCACACACAATAGCACACGCATGCTGACTCACATTGCTATGCAGACATAAACATTTACATGAGGGGGGAAAAAAAGTTGCACAGGCCAGTGTCAGAATTCGGTGACTCTTTTTTTTTTTGGTTGAAATGAGGATTCACTTTCAAGTGTGTGAGGGTAAACAGCAGCTAAAATATTTCTGCAGCATCTCTCACAACTGTGAAATGAAAGCACGCAGGCTGAGAGATTAAAAGTCTGTTTGGGAGTACAGAGGATCTCTATGTTGTTCGGTGTCTTTGAATTTCAGAAGCACTGCAGAGGGAGAAATACTTAAAGGTTTTTATTCTATTCAATAAATGATGTTGTTATCTAATCAACAGTAGCACATCGACCAGGATTTTATGTTAAGTCAGATCAATCAGGTCTCACTTTTATGTTCCCTTTGAATGTTGTTTAAGATCTTTCTTTGAGGGTGTATTTTCATTCCTGGGTTTGGATTATTCCAGCCGTCAGGGGTACAATCTCAAAATTTTCTCCCGTTTTCAAACCCAGACTGTATTCTGAGAAGTAAATTGTTCCATAACCATTGCAAACAAGGTTTTATTAAGTGTGGATATGTTCATAAAATCCATAACTTAAAGACCAAAGTTTTCAACTTAACTCTCAAGACATCTATAATATAAATCAATTCAAAAGAAAATTCTTTATAGTCTTGTTTTTGCATGCAAAAGTCTTGCTTGTGCAATCACATGGCATTTAAAACAAAGGATAACAAATTTAAACTAGGCAGCACATTGGAATCAACAAGTTCAAAACACAAAATATGATAAAACACACAGTAAAGCTACATTTAAGGAGTGCATCAGGTTTATTTAAGTGCTTATTGAAGCAATATGTAATAGTAAAGTGCTACATTTTGCAGAAACATCATAACAAACAAAAGAAAAGTCATGTTTAAATAACACTATTTTTAAGTATTTGCCATAAAGGACCAAAAATTTGCACAGAAATCAACCAGAACGAACTGAGCAAACTTTATTAATATAGACCAAAGGCCCTAAATAACTATTAAAGGTAAACCAAGGCTTTATGCTATGCTATACTCAAGGAAAACACCTTTCATGGCATTTGAGAGCAATAGAATCAAAGAAATGCATTTTCCAGGTGAGAAACTACAAATTGAGGGTAAACTTTAGCTTAAAATTTATAAAATCTGCAGATGAAGCCGATGTTATCATGACAGAAGAAAATAAAAAGAAGTGTTTAAGAGTGTGAAGAGAATTACTTAATTTTTTGCACTGAAGTTTCATCACAAAGTGCATAAAATGTCACCACCAGGGGGCTCTCTATTAAGACTGTAACAAAATATGATTACAAAGACTACCTGCTCGGCTCCCCCTATCTCCACTGCTTACTTTTTGTTTTGAATTGAGCACTCTGTTCAACAAAAATGGCACTCCATTAAGTCTTTTTACTAAACCGCAAATCAATGATGGTTTAATAAACACATTTCACACAATGAAGGAGAAAAGCTGTTATTAGTAGCGTCCCTGTTTTGCGATGTGACTACTCAGAAAAATTCCAGTACCAGGAGGTGTACTTTCATCAGCTTTTCTCCCTCGTTATGAGAAATTAACTGAATGTTGGTTGACTGTTTAGTAAAAACACCTTATGGAATGTTGTTTTTAATGTACAGAGTCCTCATTAAAAAAAGGCAGTAGAATTGGCGCTGAGCAACAGGACTGATCTCTACTCGATAAGAAAAGTCAAGTGAGGCCACAGCATCACATAGGAGATGGGGGAGAGTCCATTTCAAGTAAGCAGAACAAAACTTGACTGAGATGTTGCAATACAATGGCAACGTCCAAAAGAAGTCTTTCACATAACATCTAATGTTTCTATGGCCATTATATACAAGTCATTTGTCATGACAGCCACCATAACTAGACATGTACCGGAAAAAAAAATTGCACTGGTTGTGGAAATATTTGAGTGCGAAAAATCGACATATTTTATCATTAAAGGTTGCACCTTTGATTGCGTGATGCTAAAGCTTAACATACTATCTGGACCCCTGTCACATAACCTGTCTCCCTAAAAATACTATGTACAAAACACTTTGAAACAACATCTCTGTCCTATTCACACATGTCCAAAACTTCCGTAATTCTACCAAAACTTTTGTGAACACAAACAGCCAAATGTTCCACCCTGGAATTATTCTTAATTTCCTCATTACAAAACTTTCTATGTGAAGTAGTATGTATAAGTGCAGGAGGAAATATTCGGGAATATTGAACACAAGTGAGCAAATGGTCCGGCCTAATGTTGATCCTATCACAACCAGACACATGACCTAACATGATCGCTACATTGACCAGTCTTTAAGCTTAGCTTGAAGGCTTTCCACTTTCCTTTGGCACTACTGTCACATCCTTCTGTGGACATTTCTTTTGAAATTATTTTAAAAACAGCTCAGTTATAGTACAATCTGTCAGGTTTTGCTTGTCTATAAGCATCTCCTTACATATAATACCTATAAGGTCTGTCCCTTCACTAACTGTCTCCATCACTGCTGTTTTCCATGGTTGTTTTCTTTTTCCTTTTTTTAAAGGTTTATTTTGGTGCCTCCATTTGACAGAGAAGGACAGTGGATAGAATCAGGAACAGGGACAAGAGTGGGGGAGAGACATACGATAAAGGGCCCCAGGTACATGGGGTACGCCTTAACCACCCAGCCACCTGCGCCCCTCCATGGTCTTTTTCCACCTTTGCCAATTCTGTTGCCCACCAGCACAGAACTGTGATGTGTGTCGATCCAGAATAACATTAAAGCTACATTCAAATGTGCCCTGGTTGTTCAGATAGCAGTCAAATTACAAAAGATCAGCTATGTATCTGATTTAACAACACTTATGAAAGTTGCCAGACTCTAATATGAAAAGATCTAATTCTTGTGCTATCAGAAAAAAGTATGAACAATTCCTGCTTGCATTCATGCTAATGCACCCTGCAAAACTATTCATTTTGCAATAAAATGGTAAAATGTAAAAAAAAAAAAAAAAAAAAAAAAAAGGAAAAAGAATGAACATTGCCTCAGTGTTATTCTGTAGATTATCTGCCATATTGGTATTTGCTTTCCAATGTCTTGCCTCAGACTCCTCTGCCTCCCTGTCCAACAGAGAAACTTCCTGTTAGGGGTGTGTGAACAAGAACATTGGGAAGTTTGTAGTGACAGCAACTTTCTAAAAAATTTCAGCAGAGCTTTACACCACTCTATCCAATGTTTGGCATTTGACTCGGTGATGTGAGGCTTGCATGCAGCTGCTCTGCCATGGAAACCCATCATATGAAACTCCAATCACACAATTGTGCTAACATTAGTGCCAGCAGAAGTTCAGAACTCCTCAGCTATGGAATTGGTAGTGTTGGTGACCTTTAAGCACCATGCACCTTATCAGCCATTGACCCCACTAACAGGCCTTGCCCACAGAATTGGCTGGGCCCCTGAAAACCCCAGAGAATGGGCCCTCCCCAGTTGAAGACGCATGTGTGTTGGATCTGTAGAATTGGTGCTAGCATCCTGGCTTACAGTTACTTCGTATTGGAGCTGAAAAGTGTGCCAAGCTATTATTGGGTTCTGGTGTTCAAATTACCTATTATTACACTGTGCTCTGTGATTTGCAGTTTGTTTGACCTGTGTTTTTTTTTAACCGTAATATTTCATGAACTCTGTTCATTGTGCTGCTGCCCTTCTTGTCCAGGACACTCTTGTAAATGAGATTTTTCGATCTCAATGAGGTTTTCCTGGTTAAATAAAATTAAATAAATTAACCCATTTGTACCTCTTTAGATGAGTTTTTGCCACTTTTGAACCACTTTTCACATTTTTTCTGCCACTTTTAACTCATTTTTTGCCTTTCTTCACCCATTTCTGCAGCCCTTGTGCTATTTTTGCCTCTTTTAAATCCTTTTTGCCACTTAATAACCACTTTTAACTATTTTCCCTCCCAATTTCTGCCATTTTTAACCCATTATGTCAATTTTTGCGTTATTTTTTGTGATTATTTCATTCTACTTTATTCCCTGGTACCCTGACATGTGTGCAGATCATGGCTTATAGCTAAGAAGTCTGGCATTACTTTCCAAATGGTTTAGTCAATGTGTCCATCCACAATGTAACATAAGCTAAAAAAGTCATTCTGTTTTCAGAGAAAGGAGTTGACATTTTGAAAAAGGCTCCATTGTACTACACTGTAGACTGATAAAATGTATTGGTTATTATTCAGATTACATGTATATTTTGATTATCAAAGATCAAATTTACAATGGACTGTGATTTTGCTGGCTTCCCCATTTGGCCACAGAAAACTCTCCCCTTCATCCCCTCTATGGGCAGCTTTGCTCACTAACCTGGTCTTCCACTTCATGGCTGAGTTGCTGTTGTTCCTAAACTCTTCATCTGCATCAATCGCATCACCACGCTTGAGGTCACTGAGCTCTTCATAACGACCTCTTTTGGATCTCAGCTGTTACGTAAAGCTGTAAAACAATGTGAATAAGCAGACAGAGCCACCAAGTATCATGCCGTCAATATGAATGTCTCAGGGCATGATGAAGGCAAGCCTTCACTTCAACACTGCTGGGGACATGCACAGTGAACGTCCTACTGCTCTAGGTTGTTCATTTTTAATGATCCACTGAGGATTTTGATATCATTCTCTTGTTATTCTCTCTGGGCTTGGAAACATTTATTCAGACAAACATCTGTCAGATTAATGCAGTGTGCTTTGAAAGATGCAGGTCAGAATGGATGCAAACGAAAGCAAAAGAACAAAAAGGTGTCATGGAAGCATGAAGGCCAGGCAGATTATATAAAGAACACAGTGCAGGAGGAGAAAGTTTCAAGAAAAAACTTTGCAGCTTTTAGCTGTATCTTCTTTTTTCCAGTGTTTTTTTCATGTTCTTTGATCAATAAGCAGAAGACAGAGAAGTAAAGCTCTCTCATCCCTCTGTACTCATTCCTGCGCTGCGTCTGCCTGTGGCTGAAGGAGAGATGAATCAGTGAACAGAGGGAGGTTCCGCCGCTCGCGCTCACTCTCTGAAGCCAACAGCATTGCTGTGATCACTGTTAATCTCCTTTGCCACTCTGCTGCCATCTCCTCAAATGCATTCATCTCATTTCCAGTGGTGTTCACAGCCTCTTCTTCCTTTCTAATTAGGCATCGTCAAGATTTCAGAAGTCACCCTTTGGTGTTCTGCAAGCAGGCGAGATTGCTCTTTGAGCCAGGGGGTCAGTGATGGCAAGTATTTGTTTGAGGGTTAAATCACAGCAGGCCTTTCATCATGTTGTTATGTTGCACGATCAGAGGCTTGGGATTATGTAGGTCAGACGTTGGAGAGTGAGAGAGCCCCTTTTGTAGCTGCCATTTTTATTCAGTTGCTAGGCAGCACCCGCTCTAATCTCTTGTACCAAAGAGTCTCTCCCCAGAGAAAAAGAGAGGGAGCAGGAGTTACAAAGGACCAAAAAAATGTGAAAACAGCATCAACAAAGAACACAAACCCATGCAATGACTGCTTTTAGAAGCACTCCAAAGGGAGGGAGTGGAAAAGGACAGGATGTGGAGCCTATAAGCTGGGCCCTGAAACCTGCTCTGGCCCTCCTGAACATCTTAAACCCCCTGTGTTTTGTTTGTGCCATTGACTGAACAACCAAAGAACATTCAACCAATTGCTCAACTCCAAGACAAGAGTGGATTCAGAACAAATCTGAGAGGAATTATTTCCATGTTAGGACTCCAAAGATTGAGTCCAGCTCTTAAAAACAAGCAGAAATTGATGTGTCAGGTAGTCCGTGAAGAGAAACCAAAACTGGATCAGAACCGCTCAGATGCACGTCTGGGTCGTCTGGAAAGTGTGTCTGCTGTCACACCGCCGCCTCACCCCCATCTTAAATGTGCTCATGTCACGCTCCGCCATCAAAGGCTCACCCCTCGGCTCTGTGTTCAGAGAGAGGCACACACCCCCACTCACACACACGCACTGATCCCCCCTCCTTCCCTCTCCCACCCCGGCCCCAGGCTCAGTAAGGATCTGCTATTCTCCGTTGCATTTCACACCCTTTGATTTGGAGTTTTGAAGTTTGTTCTTGTCTGGCTTTTTTTCCTCCTCTCTTTTTTAAGACTTGCTTGTGTTTCATATTGACTGTCTTGATTCTCAAAGTTTTCAGATGATGTGTGCCGAGCAAACTGAGCACTGTGGCCCTGCTGGCTCGAAAGCTGCCTTCATCACTTCCTATAAACCTGCTTTGACAACGACAGAGGAAGCTAAAACAAAAATAATCTGTGAAATTAACAATATTTATGTCTTTTTACACACAGTTATTGAGAGTTAGTCAGTTATTGAAAACGCTAATGTGTAGCTTCCTGTAAGTTTATTTTTTAATGGTTACACTACAACTTGCCATGTAAATATAATATTTAAAACAGGTTAAGAAATTCAACTTTGTGTTAAGTCAAACATACTCCTCATAAGTTTTTGTGGAAGCTAGCTAAATAACCTCTCTGCTTAGAGTAGGATTGTAACGGCATGGCCTGCATTAACTTTTAAACGAATTAAAGAAAAGTGAGAAATTTGCAAGACAGTCTGGCTGTAGACCAGAGCTCTCAGACTCTTCCTCTTGCACACCACTACTGTGGCAGATGTCAGCACAGATATTTATGCTACATTTTTTGAAAATGTACTAAACTTACTGTTGGGGTAAGGGTAGTTTTCAGCTAAGTGTTAGGTTAAGTTTAAAGTCAGAAACCTGACCTGAAAAACATGACAAAATTTCAATAAAGTTTTATAATGCTGAGTAAACAGTCTGCTTACAGGAAAAAAGCTTGTCTCCATGAAAACACAGCTAACATAGCTAAGGCTATGTTAGCTTCATAAGCTAAATAGGAAATGTAGCCAAGGACTTTACACCTTAACAGTTTTGCAAATCCCACAAATCCATGTTTCATTCAAGTACAACAGGCACATGGCTAACGTAGCTAAAGCTTAATCTAGACAAAGTAATGTTAGTAATGTTAGCTTATGCTACATTTGCTAAAGATATCTTAGCTACATTAGTTACGTAGCCATGTTACATTGCTAGGTTAGCATTAGCTACCCTGTATTTTTCTGCCTAAGAACACGTCATACAAATTAGCAGTTTTCAGTCCCACAAACGTAATACATTTCCCACGAATGTACAAGCAGTTGCTTACTGCAACAGTAAAAACAAATTTCCTTGTAAACATAAAATTCTAATTACTTTCCATAAATGTAATATGAACATGAAAACTAAATGTTTGTGGTCATTGTTTGTTGTTGTTATTCAATTCAGCTTTAGCTCAAGTCAAATAAAAAAAAAACATAGTCCTGGAAATTTTTAGAAATGTTTGCCATGAGACAGGAGGTAGTTTTTTTCAGCATCTGTTTTGAAACATTTTAATCCACTCTGCAAAGATTCATGAATCTCTGATTGTTTCAGGACTCTGGAAATACTTCCTGTTCCATGGCGAACAAGAAAAACTGGCATAACTGTCATGAACCATGGACTAGAACACAGAATAAGGCAGGACCCAAATGCACCACTCAGGAGACCAGTTGACGAGAAGCAAAAATCAGAATCTTTAATTCAGTCCGAGTCAAAAACCAGAGATCCAAAAACTCACAAGCAAAGGTACAGGTAGGGATCAGGCAAGAGCAGAGACGGGAAAACTGGCAGAGTCGTTAACAGTAGACAAGACGAGAGCAAACTAAAGAGCCGGAATGTGAACTATGGAGAACAACGGACTGACAAGGAGGTGAGTGTGCAGGTGAGTATTATACTATGACTAATCAGTGATGCAGGACAGGTGTGAGGAGCAGCATGCAGGACGGAGAGCAGCAGTGGGAGGAGACGAGGTGAGTGACACATGAGGGATCGGGAGTCAGTGAGGAAAGGCGGGGCGAGGTGAGCAAAGCGGAATCAATCTAAAACAGAAAAGGAAAATTAGAACATGCAAAACATAAAACAGACATGAATGTGCAAAAATAAAAGTGAACAAAAATAGACTTAACAGACAGGGATCATGACACATAACTGCACTTTTTGATGTGAATTGAGCTTAGGCTGACTTGAAACCACTGGCAGTTGTTAAAAAGCTACAACAAACAATGACCACAAGTTTAATTTTCCTGGTCCACATTACATTTGTAGGAAGTGAAAACAAATTAGAGAGACAGTGATTTTTGCACTCCCATTTACTTTCTATATATCCCTGCAACTGCAGTTATTATTACATTTTCTGTAGGCAGCTGTTACTATGTTTGTGGGAAATTTATCACATCTTTGGGATTATTAAAAGCGGCAGATTTGTGTCATGTTTGTGGTTTACTACATTTATAGGCAGTTAATACATTAGCAGGTGTTACATAGCCCTCATTCAGCATTGCCTCCATAGCTTTGAGATCAAAATGAGGCACTAAGGCTAAAGTTGCTTTAATATGTTAAAAGCTGAGTATGATATGAATAGTAAAACACATCTGTCCCCACTGACCAGTTAAGATAAATACACATTAAAGGGATGGTCTGGTGTTCGCCCATCTGATTCTGACCCAGACAACCTTAACATAAATCACACACCACAGGAACTCCTGAAAAAAAGTGATGAGATGTTCAAAACAGGCTGTCCCTGAGGTTTTCCTGAATGTGTTGTTCTCAAATGCACCTGACATTTGGGAGAATATCCCTGTCAGAAGGGGGGTCTCATGAGAAAAGACATGACATTAAAAGGACTACGAAAAATGGAAGCCAAAAGTCTGATGCTATGATGGCAGTTTGTGCCTCTAAATCCTTACTATGTAGCTGAACATAAAAATAAATGAGTGGAGAAGGGTCTACATAATAAAGCATTACCTGCATGAAGATCATGCAGGCAACCCTAAGTTGTGTGATGTAAATGTCATCACTCCAGTGAATTTTCCTGATTATCTGCTGTGTTCACACATTGATTCACCTAACCTTCACACAGGAATTTTACCATTAGGGATGGCAGGAAAAACAGCATTAGGTCAGAATGAAAAATTTGGTGCTTTGCACTCCGACCAGCAGCTCACCTAAAAAATTTGGGGAAATTTTTAAGAGTTGTGTATATGTGAAAACATATTTTAGAATACGAAAACTGTCAAATAGTGTGTTTTGTGCACAACCAGATAGCTCTCAACTAAAAGAGAACCCACAAAGCCGACTGTAAGTTTCAATCAACCAAAAAAACTGATACCATTTTAATTTGTTCCTTAGACTTTTGTGCATACTAAAAGAGACACTTTCTTTTCAAGTACATTTACCTGAGACTTTAAGGGCGCATTCGCACCACGGCCAACTGCCATCTCTGCCATGGTTTAAAATGATTGTCAAGGGGAACAATTGTATCATACTGTGCTGAAACCTACCTCCTGTCTGCCAGGGCGGGAAGTGTTCTATTCTGAAGCACTCACTCTGGTCCAACAAACTGAACTGTGGAGGTTAAGCGTGCTTAGGTATGGTATGGTTTGTCTAGTGCAAGTGTGCTATGGGACTAAAAAGCAGCATATGACTCTAAATAAGATAATGATTAGCATATATACTCAGGTACATAAGTTTAATGCATGTAGGTTGCTAAGGATTCATGGGGCCTAATGTGCCACAAACCGAGGCTGCAAGGAGGCGAGGGACGATCAGAGTCAGTCGCGACAAATGTTGACAATTTTGTGTTGCTTACCAGCCAAGGTCAAGCCTGACAGCATCTCTTTTGTCCTGGCCATCTCACATGCTAATACACCAAGACACCACCAGTGGTTTTGGCTCATGGGACATTCACAGTATGACCAGGGGTTCATGCTAACACTAAATGTCCATCGGGACAGTACCCTTGGCCATGCTTACTCACCACATCTACCCTTTTTTCTTCCCTAAAGGTGTGCACTTAGTTAATTTTTCTACAAATTATTTTCACATTCCCCTGGTAATTCGCAAGGACATCCAGAGCACAACCAGGGTTGTGTCAGTTCTCCCTCCAGCTCTGCATGTGAGCTTATTTGCCACATCTATGCCTTGCTGCAGCCTCTATTTTGCCTAACATGCCTAAAGATTACGTGCAGTACTGTACACATTTATTCTTCAGCTCTCGACAAAAGCAGGTGTACTGTTCATCCTTGCATATACTCTTCATTCTGTGCTGAACTTAGCTACCCTTTTCAGTTCAATTTGATTAAAAAAAAAACAGTTTTGGTGGTTGTTAGGGCAACTCTGTAACTGTTGGCTGGTCATCAGAGTTACTCTGTGGCTCTTGGCTGGTCATCAGTGGAACTCTGTGACTGTTGGCTGGTCATCAGCAGTGTTGCGAAAAGTTCAATTTCTACATGAACTACTTCAAAGTTCAGTTTACAAATTTTAAAATGAACTAGTTCAGTTCATAGTTCATAATTCAAAATTTTGAACTAAGTTCACAGTTCCAAAAATGAAGTAGTTCATAATTATTTTTTTTGGTAAGTTGCTACGAGCTATTACCCTTAGAATACTGGCATTTCCCCATTGTTGCCACCCATTCAGTCCACACTTGCACCCATTCAGTCACTTGCACATACCTTGAAAGGCTAGCTGGGTGCTTTAGTTCAATGTGCCATTTCAGGTTTGCTGTTGATGTTGTTGATGTACGGAGATGCTTCTTGAAACCCGGCGGGCAAAGTTTACACAAAAAGGTAAGATTTTTCCCACCTGGATCATCACTGACCTTTTCATAGAATTCTTTTAAGTAATCATACAAAGATGCCGTATTGATTGTGTAGGCAGAGTTTGAGATAGTGCTGCTGCCTTCATTTGTTTTTGCCTCCATGCTTCACATTTTGATGACGTACTACTCTGTGGTGGCTGGTGTTGCCAGATTAGGTGTTTTTCACCCTACATACTAAGGCCCGTTCACAGTGTGTTTTAGCCAAATTTCACCTGGAGGGCTCTATGGAAATCTGGCACTCTCTTGAACAAAGTTAAACTGTGAGAGAGCACCATTCACAAACGCCAGAATGACTGCGCACACAGTAAAGTTCATCAGGCAGAAAAACAGTACGTTCAGTTCACATCGGCCCAAAATATGAACAAGTTCATGAACGAACGTTCACTGAATTAATTCAGGCACAGCACTGGTCATCAGTGGAACTCTGTGACTGTTGTTCGGTCATCAGAGTTACTCTGTGGCTGTTGGCTGGTCATCAGTGGAACTCTGTGACTTTTGTCTGGTCATCAGTGGAACTCTGTGGCTGTTGGCTGGTCATCAGTGGAACTCTGTGACTGTTGGCTGGTCATCAGTGGAACTCTGTGACTGTTGGCTGGTCATCAGTGGAACTCTGTGACTTTTGTCTGGTCATCAGTGGAACTCTGTGACTGTTGGCTGGCCATCAGTGGAACTCTGTGACTTGTCTGGTCATCAGTGGAAGTCTGTGACTTTTGTCTGGTCATCAGTGGAACTCTGTGACTGATGGCTGGTCATTAGTGGAACTCTGTGGCTGTTGGCTGGTCATCAGTGGAACTCTGTAATTTTTCTGGTCATCAGTGGAACTCTGTGGCTGTTGGCTGGTCATCAGTGGAACTCTGTGACTGTTGGCTGGTCATCAGTGGAACTCTGTGACTTTTGTCTGGTCATCAGTGGTACTCTGTGACTGATGGCTGGTCATCAGTGGAACTCTGTGACTGTTGGCTGGTCATCAGTGGAACTCTATGACTTTTGGCTGGTCATCAGTGGAACTCTGTGACTGATGGCTGGTCATCAGTGGAACTCTGTGGCTGTTGGCTGGTCATCAGTGGAACTCTTTAATTTGTCTGGTCATCAGTGGAACTCTGTGACTTTTTTCTGGTCATCGGTGGAACTCTGTGACTTTTTTCTGGTCATCAGTGGAACCCTGTGACTGATGGCTGGTCATCAGTGGAACTCTGTGACTGTTGTCTGGTCATCAGTGGAACTCTATGACTTTTGGCTGGTCATCAGTGGAACTCTGTGACTGATGGCTGGTCATCAGTGGAACTCTGTGGCTGTTGGCTGGTCATCAGTGGAACTCTTTAATTTGTCTGGTCATCAGTGGAACTCTGTGACTTTTTTCTGGTCATCGGTGGAACTCTGTGACTTTTTTCTGGTCATCAGTGGAACCCTGTGACTGTTGGCTGGTCATCAATGGAACTCTGTGACTGTTGGCTGGTCATCAGTGGAACTCTGTGACTGTTGGCTGGCCATCAGTGGAACTCTGTGACTGTTGGCTGGCCATCAGTGGAACTCTGTGACTTTTGTCTGGTCATCAGTGGAACTTTGTGACTGTTGGCTGGTCAACAGTAGAACTCTGTGACTTTTGTCTGGCCATCAGTGGAACTCTGTGGCTGTTGGCTGGTCATCAGTGGAACTCTGTTGGCTGGCCATCAGTGGAACTCTGTGACTTTGGCTGGTCATCAGTGGAACTCTGTGACTGTTGGCTGGCCATCAGTGGAACTCTGTGACCTTTGTCTAGTCATCAGTGCAACTCTGTGACTGTTGGCTGGTCATCAGTGGAACTCTGACTTTTGTCTGGTCATCAGTGGAACTCTGTGACTGATGGCTGGTCATCAGTGGAACTCTGTGACTTTTGTCTGGTCATCAGTGGAACTCTGTGACTGATGGCTGGTCATTAGTGGAACTCTGTGGCTGTTGGCTGGTCATCAGTGGAACTCTGTGACTTTTGTCTGGTCATCAGTGGAATTCTGTGACTGTTGGCTGGTCATCAGTGGAACTCTGTGACTTTTGTCTGGTCATCAGTGGAACTCTGTGACTGATGGCTGGTCATCAGTGGAACTCTGTGGCTGTTGGCTGGTCATCAGTGGAACTCTTTAATTTGTCTGGTCATCAGTGGAACTCTGTGACTTTTTTCTGGTCATCGGTGGAACTCTGTGACTTTTTTCTGGTCATCAGTGGAACCCTGTGACTGATGGCTGGTCATCAGTGGAACTCTGTGACTGTTGTCTGGTCATCAGTGGAACTCTATGACTTTTGGCTGGTCATCAGTGGAACTCTGTGACTGATGGCTGGTCATCAGTGGAACTCTGTGGCTGTTGGCTGGTCATCAGTGGAACTCTTTAATTTGTCTGGTCATCAGTGGAACTCTGTGACTTTTTTCTGGTCATCGGTGGAACTCTGTGACTTTTTTCTGGTCATCAGTGGAACCCTGTGACTGTTGGCTGGTCATCAATGGAACTCTGTGACTGTTGGCTGGTCATCAGTGGAACTCTGTGACTGTTGGCTGGCCATCAGTGGAACTCTGTGACTGTTGGCTGGCCATCAGTGGAACTCTGTGACTTTTGTCTGGTCATCAGTGGAACTTTGTGACTGTTGGCTGGTCATCAGTGGAACTCTGTGACTTTTGTCTGGTCATCAGTGGATCTCTGTGGCTGTTGGCTGGTCATCAGTGGAACTCTGTGACTGTTGGCTGGTCATCAGTGGAACTCTGTGACTGTTGGCTGGTCATCAGTGGAACTCTGTGACTTTTGTCTGGTCATCAGTGGAACTCTGTGACTGTTGGCTGGCCATCAGTGGAACTCTGTGACTTGTCTGGTCATCAGTGGAAGTCTGTGACTTTTGTCTGGTCATCAGTGGAACTCTGTGACTGATGGCTGGTCATTAGTGGAACTCTGTGGCTGTTGGCTGGTCATCAGTGGAACTCTGTAATTTTTCTGGTCATCAGTGGAACTCTGTGGCTGTTGGCTGGTCATCAGTGGAACTCTGTGACTGTTGGCTGGTCATCAGTGGAACTCTGTGACTTTTGTCTGGTCATCAGTGGTACTCTGTGACTGATGGCTGGTCATCAGTGGAACTCTGTGACTGTTGGCTGGTCATCAGTGGAACTCTATGACTTTTGGCTGGTCATCAGTGGAACTCTGTGACTGATGGCTGGTCATCAGTGGAACTCTGTGGCTGTTGGCTGGTCATCAGTGGAACTCTTTAATTTGTCTGGTCATCAGTGGAACTCTGTGACTTTTTTCTGGTCATCAGTGGAACTCTGTGACTTTTTTCTGGTCATCAGTGGAACCCTGTGACTGATGGCTGGTCATCAGTGGAACTCTGTGACTGTTGTCTGGTCATCAGTGGAACTCTATGACTTTTGGCTGGTCATCAGTGGAACTCTGTGACTGATGGCTGGTCATCAGTGGAACTCTGTGGCTGTTGGCTGGTCATCAGTGGAACTCTTTAATTTGTCTGGTCATCAGTGGAACTCTGTGACTTTTGTCTGGTCATCAGTGGAACTCTGTGACTTTTGTCTGGTCATCAGTGGAACTCTGTGGCTGTTGGCTGGTCATCAGTGGAACTCTGTGGCTGTTGGCTGGTCATCAGTGGAACTCTGTGACTGTTGGCTGGTCATCAGTGGAACTCTGTGACTTTTGTCTGGTCATCAGTGGAACTCTGTGGCTGTTGGCTGGTCATCAGTGGAACTCTGTGGCTGTTGGCTGGTCATCAGTGGAACTCTGTGACTGTTGGCTGGTCATCAGTGGAACTCTGTGACTGTTGGCTGGTCATCAGTGGAACTCTGTGACTGTTGGCTGGCCATCAGTGGAACTCTGTGACTTGTCTGGTCATCAGTGGAAGTCTGTGACTTTTGTCTGGTCATCAGTGGAACTCTGTGACTGATGGCTGGTCATTAGTGGAACTCTGTGGCTGTTGGCTGGTCATCAGTGGAACTCTGTAATTTTTCTGGTCATCAGTGGAACTCTGTGGCTGTTGGCTGGTCATCAGTGGAACTCTGTGACTGTTGGCTGGTCATCAGTGGAACTCTGTGACTTTTGTCTGGTCATCAGTGGTACTCTGTGACTGATGGCTGGTCATCAGTGGAACTCTGTGACTTGTCTGGTCATCAGTGGAAGTCTGTGACTTTTGTCTGGTCATCAGTGGAACTCTGTGACTGATGGCTGGTCATCAGTGGAACTCTGTGGCTGTTGGCTGGTCATCAGTGGAACTCTGTAATTTTTCTGGTCATCAGTGGAACTCTGTGGCTGTTGGCTGGTCATCAGTGGAACTCTGTGACTGTTGGCTGGTCATCAGTGGAACTCTGTGACTTTTGTCTGGTCATCAGTGGTACTCTTTGACTGATGGCTGGTCATCAGTGGAACTCTGTGACTGTTGTCTGGTCATCAGTGGAACTCTATGACTTTTGGCTGGTCATCAGTGGAACTCTGTGACTGATGGCTGGTCATCAGTGGAACTCTGTGGCTGTTGGCTGGTCATCAGTGGAACTCTTTAATTTGTCTGGTCATCAGTGGAACTCTGTGACTTTTTTCTGGTCATCGGTGGAACTCTGTGACTTTTTTCTGGTCATCAGTGGAACCCTGTGACTGTTGGCTGGTCATCAATGGAACTCTGTGACTGTTGGCTGGTCATCAGTGGAACTCTGTGACTTTTGTCTGGTCATCAGTGGAACTCTGTGGCTGTTGGTTGGTCATCAGTGGAACTCTGTGACTGTTGGCTGGCCATCAGTGGAACTCTGTGACTGATGGCTGGCCATCAGTGGAACTCTGTGACTGTTGGCTGGTCATCAGCAGTGTTGCGAAAAGTTCAATTTCTACATGAACTACTTCAAAGTTCAGTTTACAAATTTTAAAATGAACTAGTTCAGTTCATAGTTCATAATTCAAAATTTTGAACTAAGTTCACAGTTCCAAAAATGAAGTAGTTCATAATTATTTTTTTTGGTAAGTTGCTACGAGCTATTACCCTTAGAATACTGGCATTTCCCCATTGTTGCCACCCATTCAGTCCACACTTGCACCCATTCAGTCACTTGCACATACCTTGAAAGGCTAGCTGGGTGCTTTAGTTCAATGTGCCATTTCAGGTTTGCTGTTGATGTTGTTGATGTACGGAGATGCTTCTTGAAACCCGGCGGGCAAAGTTTACACAAAAAGGTAAGATTTTTCCCACCTGGATCATCACTGACCTTTTCATAGAATTCTTTTAAGTAATCATACAAAGATGCCGTATTGATTGTGTAGGCAGAGTTTGAGATAGTGCTGCTGCCTTCATTTGTTTTTGCCTCCATGCTTCGCATTTTGATGACGTACTACTCTGTGGTGGCTGGTGTTGCCAGATTAGGTGTTTTTCACCCTACATACTAAGGCCCGTTCACAGTGTGTTTTAGCCAAATTTCACCTGGAGGGCTCTATGGAAATCTGGCACTCTCTTGAACAAAGTTAAACTGTGAGAGAGCACCATTCACAACGCCAGAATGACTGCGCACACAGTAAAGTTCATCAGGCAGAAAAACAGTACGTTCAGTTCACATCGGCCCAAAATATGAACAAGTTCATGAACGAACGTTCACTGAATTAATTCAGGCACAGCACTGGTCATCAGTGGAACTCTGTGACTGTTGTTCGGTCATCAGAGTTACTCTGTGGCTGTTGGCTGGTCATCAGTGGAACTCTGTGACTTTTGTCTGGTCATCAGTGGAACTCTGTGGCTGTTGGCTGGTCATCAGTGGAACTCTGTGACTGTTGGCTGGTCATCAGTGGAACTCTGTGACTGTTGGCTGGTCATCAGTGGAACTCTGTGACTTTTGTCTGGTCATCAGTGGAACTCTGTGACTGTTGGCTGGCCATCAGTGGAACTCTGTGACTTGTCTGGTCATCAGTGGAAGTCTGTGACTTTTGTCTGGTCATCAGTGGAACTCTGTGACTGATGGCTGGTCATTAGTGGAACTCTGTGGCTGTTGGCTGGTCATCAGTGGAACTCTGTAATTTTTCTGGTCATCAGTGGAACTCTGTGGCTGTTGGCTGGTCATCAGTGGAACTCTGTGACTGTTGGCTGGTCATCAGTGGAACTCTGTGACTTTTGTCTGGTCATCAGTGGTACTCTGTGACTGATGGCTGGTCATCAGTGGAACTCTGTGACTGTTGGCTGGTCATCAGTGGAACTCTATGACTTTTGGCTGGTCATCAGTGGAACTCTGTGACTGATGGCTGGTCATCAGTGGAACTCTGTGGCTGTTGGCTGGTCATCAGTGGAACTCTTTAATTTGTCTGGTCATCAGTGGAACTCTGTGACTTTTTTCTGGTCATCGGTGGAACTCTGTGACTTTTTTCTGGTCATCAGTGGAACCCTGTGACTGATGGCTGGTCATCAGTGGAACTCTGTGACTGTTGTCTGGTCATCAGTGGAACTCTATGACTTTTGGCTGGTCATCAGTGGAACTCTGTGACTGATGGCTGGTCATCAGTGGAACTCTGTGGCTGTTGGCTGGTCATCAGTGGAACTCTTTAATTTGTCTGGTCATCAGTGGAACTCTGTGACTTTTTTCTGGTCATCGGTGGAACTCTGTGACTTTTTTCTGGTCATCAGTGGAACCCTGTGACTGTTGGCTGGTCATCAATGGAACTCTGTGACTGTTGGCTGGTCATCAGTGGAACTCTGTGACTGTTGGCTGGCCATCAGTGGAACTCTGTGACTGTTGGCTGGCCATCAGTGGAACTCTGTGACTTTTGTCTGGTCATCAGTGGAACTTTGTGACTGTTGGCTGGTCAACAGTAGAACTCTGTGACTTTTGTCTGGCCATCAGTGGAACTCTGTGGCTGTTGGCTGGTCATCAGTGGAACTCTGTTGGCTGGCCATCAGTGGAACTCTGTGACTTTGGCTGGTCATCAGTGGAACTCTGTGACTGTTGGCTGGCCATCAGTGGAACTCTGTGACCTTTGTCTAGTCATCAGTGCAACTCTGTGACTGTTGGCTGGTCATCAGTGGAACTCTGACTTTTGTCTGGTCATCAGTGGAACTCTGTGACTGATGGCTGGTCATCAGTGGAACTCTGTGACTTTTGTCTGGTCATCAGTGGAACTCTGTGACTGATGGCTGGTCATTAGTGGAACTCTGTGGCTGTTGGCTGGTCATCAGTGGAACTCTGTGACTTTTGTCTGGTCATCAGTGGAATTCTGTGACTGTTGGCTGGTCATCAGTGGAACTCTGTGACTTTTGTCTGGTCATCAGTGGAACTCTGTGACTGATGGCTGGTCATCAGTGGAACTCTGTGGCTGTTGGCTGGTCATCAGTGGAACTCTTTAATTTGTCTGGTCATCAGTGGAACTCTGTGACTTTTTTCTGGTCATCGGTGGAACTCTGTGACTTTTTTCTGGTCATCAGTGGAACCCTGTGACTGATGGCTGGTCATCAGTGGAACTCTGTGACTGTTGTCTGGTCATCAGTGGAACTCTATGACTTTTGGCTGGTCATCAGTGGAACTCTGTGACTGATGGCTGGTCATCAGTGGAACTCTGTGGCTGTTGGCTGGTCATCAGTGGAACTCTTTAATTTGTCTGGTCATCAGTGGAACTCTGTGACTTTTTTCTGGTCATCGGTGGAACTTTGTGACTTTTTTCTGGTCATCAGTGGAACCCTGTGACTGTTGGCTGGTCATCAGTGGAACTCTGTGACTGTTGGCTGGTCATCAGTGGAACTCTGTGACTGTTGGCTGGTCATCAGTGGAACTCTGTGACTGTTGGCTGGCCATCAGTGGAACTCTGTGACTGTTGGCTGGCCATCAGTGGAACTCTGTGACTTTTGTCTGGTCATCAGTGGAACTTTGTGACTGTTGGCTGGTCATCAGTGGAACTCTGTGACTTTTGTCTGGTCATCAGTGGATCTCTGTGGCTGTTGGCTGGTCATCAGTGGAACTCTGTGACTGTTGGCTGGTCATCAGTGGAACTCTGTGACTGTTGGCTGGTCATCAGTGGAACTCTGTGACTTTTGTCTGGTCATCAGTGGAACTCTGTGACTGTTGGCTGGCCATCAGTGGAACTCTGTGACTTGTCTGGTCATCAGTGGAAGTCTGTGACTTTTGTCTGGTCATCAGTGGAACTCTGTGACTGATGGCTGGTCATTAGTGGAACTCTGTGGCTGTTGGCTGGTCATCAGTGGAACTCTGTGAATTTTCTGGTCATCAGTGGAACTCTGTGGCTGTTGGCTGGTCATCAGTGGAACTCTGTGACTGTTGGCTGGTCATCAGTGGAACTCTGTGACTTTTGTCTGGTCATCAGTGGTACTCTGTGACTGATGGCTGGTCATCAGTGGAACTCTGTGACTGTTGGCTGGTCATCAGTGGAACTCTATGACTTTTGGCTGGTCATCAGTGGAACTCTGTGACTGATGGCTGGTCATCAGTGGAACTCTGTGGCTGTTGGCTGGTCATCAGTGGAACTCTTTAATTTGTCTGGTCATCAGTGGAACTCTGTGACTTTTTTCTGGTCATCGGTGGAACTCTGTGACTTTTTTCTGGTCATCAGTGGAACCCTGTGACTGATGGCTGGTCATCAGTGGAACTCTGTGACTGTTGTCTGGTCATCAGTGGAACTCTATGACTTTTGGCTGGTCATCAGTGGAACTCTGTGACTGATGGCTGGTCATCAGTGGAACTCTGTGGCTGTTGGCTGGTCATCAGTGGAACTCTTTAATTTGTCTGGTCATCAGTGGAACTCTGTGACTTTTTTCTGGTCATCGGTGGAACTCTGTGACTTTTTTCTGGTCATCAGTGGAACCCTGTGACTGTTGGCTGGTCATCAATGGAACTCTGTGACTGTTGGCTGGTCATCAGTGGAACTCTGTGACTGTTGGCTGGCCATCAGTGGAACTCTGTGACTGTTGGCTGGCCATCAGTGGAACTCTGTGACTTTTGTCTGGTCATCAGTGGAACTTTGTGACTGTTGGCTGGTCAACAGTAGAACTCTGTGACTTTTGTCTGGCCATCAGTGGAACTCTGTGGCTGTTGGCTGGTCATCAGTGGAACTCTGTTGGCTGGCCATCAGTGGAACTCTGTGACTTTGGCTGGTCATCAGTGGAACTCTGTGACTGTTGGCTGGCCATCAGTGGAACTCTGTGACCTTTGTCTAGTCATCAGTGCAACTCTGTGACTGTTGGCTGGTCATCAGTGGAACTCTGACTTTTGTCTGGTCATCAGTGGAACTCTGTGACTGATGGCTGGTCATCAGTGGAACTCTGTGACTTTTGTCTGGTCATCAGTGGAACTCTGTGACTGATGGCTGGTCATTAGTGGAACTCTGTGGCTGTTGGCTGGTCATCAGTGGAACTCTGTGACTTTTGTCTGGTCATCAGTGGAATTCTGTGACTGTTGGCTGGTCATCAGTGGAACTCTGTGACTTTTGTCTGGTCATCAGTGGAACTCTGTGGCTGTTGGCTGGTCATCAGTGGAACTCTGTGACTGTTGGCTGGTCATTAGTGGAACTCTGTGGCTGTTGGCTGGTCATCAGTGCAACTCTGTAATTTGTCTGGTCATCAGTGGAACTCTGTGACTGATGGCTGGTCATCAGTGGAACCCTGTGACTTTTGTCTGGTCATCAGTGGAACTCTGTGACTTTTGTCTGGTCATCAGTGGAACTCTGTGACTGTTGGCTGGTCATCAGTGGAACTCTGTGACTGTTGGCTGGCCATCAGTGGAACTCTGTGACTTTTGTCTGGTCATCAGTGAAACTCTGTGGCTGTTGGCTGGTCATCAGTGGAACTCTGTGACTGTTGGCTGGCCATCAGTGGAACTCTGTGACTGTTGGCTGGTCATCAGTGGAACTCTGTGACTTTTGTCTGGTCATCAATGGAACTCTGTGACTGATGGCTGGTCATCAGTGGAACTCTGTGACTTTTGTCTGGTCATCAGTGGAACTCTGTGACTTTTGTCTGGTCATCAGCGGAACTCTGTGGCTGTTGGCTGGTCATCAGTGGAACTCTGTGACTTTTGTCTGGTCATCAGTGGAACTTTGTGACTGTTGGCTGGTCAACAGTAGAACTCTGTGACTTTTGTCTGGCCATCAGTGGAACTCTGTGGCTGTTGGCTGGTCATCAGTGGAACTCTGTTGGCTGGCCATCAGTGGAACTCTGTGACTTTGGCTGGTCATCAGTGGAACTCTGTGACTTTTGTCTGGTCATCAGTGGAACTCTGTGGCTGTTGGCTGGTCATCAGTGGAACTCTGTGACTGATGGCTGGTCATTAGTGGAACTCTGTGGCTGTTGGCTGGTCATCAGTGCAACTCTGTAATTTGTCTGGTCATCAGTGGAACTCTGTGACTGATGGCTGGTCATCAGTGGAACTCTGTGACTTTTGTCTGGTCATCAGTGGAACTCTGTGACTTTTGTCTGGTCATCAGTGGAACTCTGTGACTTTTGTCTGGTCATCAGTGGTACTCTGTGACTGATGGCTGGTCATCAGTGGAACTCTGTGACTTTTGTCTTGTCATCAGTGGAACTCTGTGACTGTTGGCTGGTCATGAGTGGAACTCTGTGACTTTTGTCTGGTCATCAATGGAACTCTGTGACTGATGGCTGGTCATCAGTGGAACTCTGTGACTTTTGTCTGGTCATCAGTGGAACTCTGTGACTTTTGTCTGGTCATCAGCGGAACCCTGTGGCTGTTGGCTGGTCATCAGTGGAACTCTGTGACTTTTGTCTGGTCATCAGTGGAACTCTGTGACTGTTGGCTGGTCATCAGTGGAACTCTGTGACTGTTGGCTGGCCATCAGTGGAACTCTGTGACTTTTGTCTGGTCATCAGTGAAACTCTGTGGCTGTTGGCTGGTCATCAGTGGAACTCTGTGACTGTTGGCTGGCCATCAGTGGAACTCTGTGACTTTTGGCTGGTCATCAATGGAACTCTGTGACTGTTGGCTGGTCATCAGTGGAACTCTGTGACTTTTGGCTGGTCATCAATGGAACTCTGTGACTGATGGCTGGTCATCAGTGGAACTCTGTGACTTTTGTCTGGTCATCAGTGGAACTCTGTGACTTTTGTCTGGTCATCAGCGGAACTCTGTGGCTGTTGGCTGGTCATCAGTGGAACTCTGTGACTTTTGTCTGGTCATCAGTGGAACTCTGTGACTGTTGGCTGGTCATCAGTGGAACTCTGTGACTGTTGGCTGGCCATCAGTGGAACTCTGTGACTTTTGTCTGGTCATCAGTGGAACTCTGTGGCTGTTGGCTGGTCATCAGTGGAACTCTGTGACTGTTGGCTGGCCATCAGTGGAACTCTGTGACTGTTGGCTGGTCATCAGTGGAACTCTGTGACTTTTGTCTGGTCATCAATGGAACTCTGTGACTGATGGCTGGTCATCAGTGGAACTCTGTGACTTTTGTCTGGTCATCAGTGGAACTCTGTGGCTGTTGGCTGGTCATCAGTAGAACTCTGTGGCTGCTGGCTGGTCATCAGTGGAACTCTGTATATGCTCAGTGGTCATCAGCTTATCATCCAATGGATCAAACTCAACTTAGTTCAAATAGATAATATTAGACAACCCTTTGCTATAAAGACATTTGTTTTTTACTTTGAGCCAAACTGAAATAAAAAGGAAAGATTCAACACACTCCCATGTTTTATTCTTTATTGCATAGAGACTCCTTACATCCTTTTAATTTGGCCTCTCCTAAATATGATTCTCTTCTGCCAGTTAACAATCATTAACTGTCCCTGAAGGGGGGCAGAATTACACTAGCATATTCAAAAGTACATAAAATTAGTTTACACTTACATTGCAGTTTAACAGTTATTATGCAAACCTGCTTAAATAGCTTTTATGGTTAGATTTTGTGGTGCTGTTTGGTTGATTTTGTTACCTTTTAGCAGAGACAGTTCATTTCTGCCTTTTTCTAGGCTGTATGCTAAGCTAACACAGGTGCTGGCACTAGTAGGAATCTTTTTTGTTTTTAATCCATTAAGCATATTTCCTCATCATGCCAAAGTATTCTAGTAAAATTAGCAGACATTCACAGTAGACAAGTGTCAGAGGGAGTGACCTGTGTCCATGGCCGAAACAGATGAGTGCCGGACTGTTTTAAGGTATAAAAGTCCTTTGTATACCAGCTCTTAGGTTTATTTAGGGGAATGTAATTGGCTAATTAAGGAGAAGCAGTGTGTATGTAGTGCCACTACGTGTGTGTGTGTCTTTTTTTGGGTGGGGGTCTTCATCAGTGCACCAATGGAAACTATGTTTTAGTCCTGGTTTCTGTTCTTAATTCATCCAGATGAGCATGCTAATTAACTAACATTTGTGCTTTTTCACTGTGTTTTCCTCTTTGCTAAGGCTTTCCAGCACTGTTTGTATTTTGCAGACAAAATGAAACAGAAAATTCAATGGGACATTTAGGGGCAGTTCAAACCCATTTGGCCAAAAGTTTCCTATCATCAATTAAACCCTTTTTCCGGCCCGGACTGTTGACTCAGGCCGATCACTGTACGAGTCTGTGTAGTAAAGGGAACCAGCTGGGGCCACACTTTCTCTAACACTGGACCTTTTGTCAAGGCCTCAGCCCCCCTTAAAGTAAAATAAAAAACCTTGTAGCATGAGAGATACTCTTTGTGCAGAGGCAGACATTGTTCCTATTGTGGCGTGTCAAGGCTGACATGCCAGGTCCAACACGGTGCTGAATAAACTGTGGTTTGTGTACATACTGTAACTGTAGGCTGTGGAAAAGGAGCGAGGCAAGCAGCGGTGTGTGATGATCTTGGCGGCCGGCTGGGATTTGGCACGGAGAACGAGAACTGGAGCGGCGGTACCACATGCACTCTTTTAGCCTCAGGATAATAAGTGCTTGTGGAGCAGAGAGGGAGAAAAACCTGCAAGGATCAGCCTTCCTGTTCACACCCCATCATGCATGAGCTGGCTGGAGCCGTGTGTTGTTATGGTCATGAGACATTTCCTGTGTGTGTTTTGGGGTTGCATCTGGGCTTGTTTACAGGCTGGCGTAGAGCCTCATTAAGTGGAACATGGTATTGGGCGGATGTTGGGGGGGCTCAAGTGCCTATTAGTGGGGTCGGCTTGTAGCCCCAAACCAGAACCCAACTGGGCCAGGTGCTCCATGCTACAGGCAGATTTCCAAAATACAGCCAAACAGCCTAGTCATTAGAAAAGTGTGCATCGTTAAGTTTCACCAGAAATGAACTCCTTGCAGACAGCGCATGTTAAATCATCAGTGTGGATGAATCAGAGTGGACAATGTGTTTAGGATTAATATCAGCAAGTTTTTGGTGCTGGTTTCGCTCAATTGGTAGAGCAGATGTGCCATGTACTAAAACTACAGTCTGGGGCACAGATGGCCTAGTGGTTAAGGTCATGCCCCATGTACGTGGTTGACCAGGTTCAAGTCTGGCCTGTGGCTCTTTCACTGCTTATCATTCCCCCCTCCCTCATCCCTGTTACTATGTACTGTCCTATCTCTATAATAAAGCAATAAAGCCTTAAAATAAATCTGAAAAAACTACAGTCCAAATAGTAATGGTCAAGACCACCCATATGGGGGATAAAAGAGGGAGAGCTTTCTAGGGCCCAGCCATTCTGGGGGCCCATGGAGGTCAGCATGGTCTATTGAAAAGTTCAGCTGTAATGACTTTTTTTTCTTTTAACCTGAATGATAACCTCTCTTGTCAAAGCGGCAAATATGTTCATTTATTTATGCCTTTGCATAAAGCCTTCTTAAAGATGTAAACCCCATTTCTTAAAACACAAGAAAGATGGGTCAAAAGTGGTAAAAATGGGCAGAAAAGGGTGGTGAAATGGGATTTCAAAAGTAGCAGATATGTATTAAAAGTGGTATAAACACGTTTAGAGTGGCAAACATGGGTAAGCCAAAGCAAAAAATTGTGGAAGTGGAAAGTGGACAAAATGTGTTCAAATTAGTAAAAATGGGTTTAAGGTGGCATTAACTGGCAGAAAAAGAGGTATAGTGGGCAAAAAAGTAGTAAAAACATGTGTAAAAGTGTTGAAAATGGTTATAATGTATACCAGCTCTTAATTTTAAGTGGCAATAAACAAGGCAAGCATGAATGCTACTGATCCATTACACATGCATTGATAAAATCAATTAATCCTAACTGGGGAGGGTCCGTTCTCTGGGTTTGTCAGGCCACAGCCAAATCTGTGGGCAGTTCTGACACTGGCTACAGGTTCATCTGACCCACACTGAGTTTGGGCATGCCCTACCTGTCACTCTAAAGCTGTCCTATTACATAAAGCTGGATAAATATTTCAAAAGAGCAAGTGTAATAAACATACCTAATAATACCTCCAGTACACAATACATATTTATCATCCAAAGCTAATGGAACAGTTAAGAGAACTTCATTCTAATCCAATTCTAAACTTTCATTTACTTAGATAATCTACTTCAACATTGTTATAATTGATAAATCTATTACTTCACTACATTTCAATCTGGAGAGATAAGAAAATGAATCAAAGATAAACATTTTATTTGCATGGATGTGATACAGAACTGCTGTCATTGACTGCTGTCACTATTTGAGGCTTGAACTCTAGGGAGACAGAGTGATTGCAGCAAGACAGTAGCGAGAACTGTTGAGTCCAGTAACTGATGATGGAGGTGTTTGATAATGTCATCTGATAAGCTGACCAAGCTGCAAAGACTGAGGCTGACCCGAAGATGTATTAAAATGTCAACTAAAGGCTTTCAAAACACAGAGCTCTCTGACATACTCAGCATTTTTGTCTGATTTCTGCACATTCACTCAAAGGTTCAGATACAGACTAAACATTGCAATACCAATGGTAAGTGTGGGAGCCAGTGTTAACCAATGTGGCTAACAGTTCAAGCCAGAGCAGCAAAACACAAACAATGACATTTAAAAATTGTTGGAACTTATTATGAAACTTTTTTAGGAAATATTACTGAATATTGTATGAGTTTTTAGAAACATAATGTTACTAAAACTGGTAACATATTTCCAGTTACAGATTGTTTTAATTCAACTTTAGTCAAATACATAGTCTGACAGCAACAGTCATGAAATAACCACATTGCAAAGATTACAGACAAAGAAACATTTCATAAATAAAACAGAAAAAAAGATCAGAAGTCTAATTCAGGAATAAATTATGTATAGACCCATTTAAGAAATAGTTACATAAACAGTGGCTCGCCTTAGCTTCATCAACATAGCTATGCTAGCTATGCAATAAACATTACTACATAATACTGTAATAATAATACTCCACTGCAGCTAAGTAGGCTTCAGCAATGTAAGCTTTAGAAAACATAGCTAAAGCAAATAGCTACATTAGCTATGTAGCTACAATGCCTACATAGCTTTCGCAGCTACTGAAGCTATACCTAGCTATGTTTGCTACAAATGTTTTAATGGAGGAGAAGCTTTTTTCATGGAAGTGGACTTTTACTCAGCTTTATTAAATGTTTTGTTATCAGGTGTTGCAGGTCAGATTTTTTACTGAGACGTTGTCTCAGATGAACGGTCTGTGAGAGCGGCCTTCAGTGGTCTGGTCTGCAACTAGACCCCTCTTAACTCACCTGGGCTTAGAGACGATTAACTAGTTGGGTGGAGGACAGACAGAGGTATTGTGAAGGTCGGTAAGAGGAAGAGACCTTTAGCGAATACATTTTTTAATACCCACCAAAACATAACAGGTGAGAATGAGGGAAGTGGCATTTGTGTTTTTTAAAATACAGATCTATTTTTTTTTTCTTTATTTCAAGCACAAATGAGTCAAAAGGCTGATAGGATGGAGAAGGTGATGAAACTGCACAGACCTGGTGGATGCAATGATATCTTGAATGAACTGGTGAAGGAGAGAGCCATATTTTTTTTTTTTTAAAAAGACAGCAGTAATATGATAGGCTAACAGTGAGGGAGCCGAGCAGTGCTAGTGGATGCAATAAGGTGATGTGAACTGATGATTACATGAAAATGAAAAATCACTGTTCATATAATAAATGGTTGCAGGTTATCAAATGTTCCTTCTTTGGGTCTACCTTTGTTCACTTTGAACTTGACTTAATTGTTAACAGCCAACATCATGCATTTATCGATGTAACATTTGTGATAATGCATCCTATAATAAAGAGTTAACACATCTTCAGTAGGTCTTCAGATGAGCTCAGCTTTGATTAAGGTCTGTCAGATCAATAAGTTCTGCCTTTGTGGTTCATGCCTTGTTGTTTTCCCCAAATCCACATCTGATTATGGGCCACTGCTCCCATTGCAGAACCCTCTCTCAAGCCTTTTTCACACATGCACAAAACTTTGAGCTGTGAGCCATCATGTAAAATTTCTGTAAGAAGTCAGGATGAGCTGATGTGTAAATGTAATAGGAAATACCAGGGCCATCTACAAAGGGAGAAAAAGGAAAGAGTTCTGGGGACTGAGTCAACAATACAATAAAATATGCACTTATTGCTGATGGTTTTAAAATGTTGAATGGACCCACCACTCTTTTAAGAGTGGTGGGTCTTAATACAGTAATGTCAGTGTAAAGATTTGCTAGCACCTGCAGCAACTTTTCTCAGCTATCTTCACAACAAATCAGAACCAGGCAGGGAACTAAAGTTAACAAGGCTGCTGATCTACTGTGCACACATACAATACTGTGCAGAACTTTTATGCGTCTTCTGGACATAAATAGAGGCTAAAGTAGGGATGTGGGAAGTAAGCTGCCTGAAGACAGGAAGGAGGACTGGCACAAACCTGTTGTGCTCTGGATGTCCTTGCATATTACCAGGGGCATGGGAAAACAATCTGTTGCAAAAATAAGAGAGTCCACACCTTTAGGGCGGAGTTAGGGGTGGATTTGGCGAGTAAGTACAGCCATGGGTAACAGTCTGGCGGGAAGTAGGGTTGATACCCACCCACCCAGGCGTATTACCAGGGGTGAAAAGGAATAGACAAAAGAGATGCCGTTGAGCTTGACCTTGGCTGCCGAGTGACACATGTTTTGGCATGTGTCAAGCTTGACTCTGGCCCTATCCCCATCCGTTGTTCCAAAAAATAAATAGTTTCAATGCACAAACCTGCAGTTTTAAGGAATCACTTTGCATTAAAAGTCTAACACTTACAAATAGAGACCAAGCAGATAGATGACTGAGCAGAGTGAAATGTCCTTGAATCATCCTTTTTCTCTAGTTGTGCAAGTGTAAATAGCCCTTCACTGTGATTCCCTCCCATCCCAGCAGCCCCCCTCTCTCTCTCTGTGCAGCAGCAGCTCCACGAATTCCTCCAGTGTGAAGTGTCCTGCAAAGACTAAAGCCGCACAGCAGAGGACAAAGCAGAGAGGGATTAGCGTCTCCCGCCTTTCTGCTCATGCACACTCGCACCATGTAACACTCAACATAATCAAACACTCACCGAGTGTGACACACAACACAACCAAACACTCTTCTGGGGGCTATGCTACTAAAACAAACCTCGCGCGGGAACCCCAGGGGCCAAGGAGAAGTGGTGGAGGAGCTGAGGAGGCGGATGTGAGGGAGGCCAAAGAACTCATAGTGTTTATGCTGAGCAGCCAAAGAGTGGGAAAGGCACGGAACACGATCCCCATGTTTTCCTTACCCCGGCTAATCCGACGAACGACAGAGGGAGCAGATTCCCTTACAGAGAAAGCTGCCACTTAGATATTTATCCTTGCTAAGGCAAACATCTGGCCCCGGCGGGCTCTTTTCATAGGGCGATATGAGTGGGTGTGATACTCGGCTACATTTATTTGGGTGTGAAGTTTTAATTAAAAGTGAAAGCGATGCCCGCTGGCCAACCCCCCTAGCTTTGTCTATCCCTTGAGCCTGTGTGGAATGAAAAGAGAAAGGCAGGAGTAGAGAAGACAAGACAGACAGATGGCAGAAAAAAGCACAAAAATTGACAAACAAATGCAGGGGGTGTAGGATAGGAGGTACAGACAGTGATTTATCTGCTCAGGAGGTGCTCAGGGTGTGAAATTTCACTTCTTGCTGTTTGTTTTCAGTTGCAGTCAGATGGAACAGCCTGAATTACAGACAAAGTGCCTGCTCCCCCCACACCCCCACACATACAGAGGAGGGTGTATTGCTTACAGAAAATCTGCTTACTCTCCTGAGTTTGCTTCTTCAGAAGCACTCTTGCATGCAACATCACCTCTGTCATCCAGCTTAGGGCAGTAAAGACCCTTAAGACCCAAAACCAGGAGCAAAATCCTCAAGTCATCCATCCTGTTTTGTGGTTTTCATGTTTAAGAATTATCAAAGATTTTTCAAGACATTTTGGTTAAAGTGAAACCCCGGCATTGCTGCAGCTCCTGCATTCTGGTCACAGTAGGAGCAGCAGTTTACGAGTGAGATTGAGCTCATGTTGTGTTTACCAATCGCCTCTGAATACAAAGTGCAGGGGCCTCATTTATGAGCTGGCACATGAAGTCCCTCATCACTTTAAAACTAAAAAAAAAAGCTCTTATTGTATGTACACCTTGTTTATAGCAACACAGGTAATAAAGCTAAACCTCCCATCTATCAGTTGTAATTGCCTTCAGGGGGCAGGGAGTGTGTGAATGAGCCTCAGGGCCCCTCTATTTGATCAAACTACCAGACACTTTTAATTGAAGCCAGACTGGTTTTGCAAACACTCTTTACAAATGTGTCAAGTTTAAACATGCAAATAGAGATTTTTTTATGGAGGGAGGACTTTTTACTTTCTTTCTCATAGCTTGGATAAGATTATATCATTTTGGTCCACTAAGTGTAAATAAAATTGGACATATCTCCATCTCCTTCTGTTGTACAGGAGTGAAGTCAAAATACCCACAAAAATACTCTGCTCTTGATGTAAAATGGAGCCAAGGCACGGGGAGACTGGAAATGGGTGGCTGATTTAAAAATGCAGAAGATCCCTCAGGACAGTTCAGTTCACAAAAGGACAGATTTATAGATGCAGACAAGGAAAGTTCACAGACTGAATAGTTACTTTTAGTTGTATTTTCTCTTACATTTCACAGCAAACACAGCGAGGGGGCACAATGGTCAACAGAGCTGTCTCCAATAATGTTACATCCACTCTTATTTTAATCAAATAACACCATGAACATTTTGAATCAAATCAGCATGATAATATCTACACAGCAGAAACCAGGTTTGACAAGAATTTATTTGATGTGGCTTTAAAGGGATATTTCGGTGTTTTTGGAGTGGTGTTGTATGAGATACTTGGCAGTAGTGATGTCATTAGCCTCCAGTAATTTCAATGAGTGTTGCCCCGACATGGAAAGCTATAGCTATATAGTGCAGCGCTACAGACAGGTAGCGCTTCATGTAATTCAGCAAGTTTTAGGTAAAAATAGGGCAAAAAAGAATAATGGCTTAAAGGTACACTCTACCAAAAAATGTTGTGCTTTATTTTTCACCCAGAAAGCCCCTGTTTTTGGCACTATTTTTGCAACACGAGCTCCATTTTCCAGCTATATGTTCTTGCGCCTCAGCATTTTGGAACAGCTGTTTGGATCTGAAGGCGTCGTCAGAGGAAACAAGAAGTAACTAAGCTAAAACAAATTTTGAATGAGTGGTTCCAATACAGAGGCCATAGTTCTCAATACACTGGTCGCAGGAATGATTTACAGAGCAACTGCACCCATCTGTGGCACTGTAGCCTAGATTCTCCAAGTGCATCATGGATAACGCACACTGAAATCTCTGGAGGCTAATAGCAATGCTGTTGTAAGGTACCTTATACAACCTTACTTCAAAAATACCAAAATATCCCTTTAACTTTCTCAGGTTGGCTCTAGATTGGTATTTGGTGTTTATATTTTTGTTTCACCTATTGTGTTAAACTAAGCAGCCCCCCTCCTCTCCCTACAGTTGGTTTAGTCCAAAAGCCACGCTGAGACTTACTGGTAAACAGACGGACTTAGAGCAGATAGTTGCTGAATTTTTCATGAAAGTACTGACTCATTAAAAAGTGTATGTGAAAAAGTGTATTATTAATTGCCAGCTAAAGATTAGGTTTCCCTTGTTTATGTGGTTTAGCGCTCTGATGCATTAGCTAACATCACACCATGTCTTCCAGGTTAATATTAATAAGGAGAGCTCAGAGCTGTGTGAATTTCGTGACAGTGGGCTGAGAATGTAAGATTGTTTTATAGCTCATAAGACTTTACATTCTTAATGACATTCCATGTCAGGATGCAGAGGAGGAAATCCCCACCTCTTCTATATAATTTACTCAGTAGTAATGGTAGCTTTCACATGAAGTCCCACAGTGTTGTGAGTAAAAGTCCTGCTTTCAGAACTTTATTGACATAGTAATTGAACGATTTTAGCTTTGAAATCTGTACAGACAATAAGCAAGTTATTTTTCTCTTTTTTTAAATTACAAAATTCAAACCACTCAAAAGTATCAGTGAGATCCTGACTATGACCTATGACATTAAAATATTTGGAAAATTCTGCTGTTTTTTTTTTTTTTTCATTCCCTCATTCCGTTTTGGCCCGGTTAGAAAGTGACAGGACCAATCAGCGACAAGGGGCAGTACTTTCAGGTGCAGCAGAGTCGTGACGTAAACAAGCAGCAGCAAGAGCTGGTGCAGTTATGGAGGAAGAGATTAGCGTGGATGCTGCTAAAGCGCCAGTTTTATCAGAACTTGATGACAATTCTTCTTAAAAGAAGAACGAAGAACAGCAGTGAGTTGTTTTCTTTTCAAAAACGACAAAAGTTGAGTACTTACATGTCTATGGTCGCCATGTTTCACGTTATTCCCTGTAGCTGCGTAGGCACTGTCGATAGCAGCTACATCATGTGTTTTGTTGCTCTGATTGGCCCGTAGAGATGTGACAGGCAGAACGTTCACCCGATCACAATCTGAGTATTTTCAAAGCTTCTGCCTTTTCACAAACATTTCCTATTGAAGATTTCCCAGATGGACGTTTGAAACAAATCCATCTGGCGTGTTAGGTTATGAAAAGTGGTGATTTTGGAGATATGAGGTTTTGGCCAGCATTATGCTGACTGGCTCATTACAGAATAATTCTTGTTTTTCCATCTTAATGAACAGTCAATACATTTAAAATAAACTACATAGAGCTGATAAGGTCTGCATGGTTTAACCTGAGATTTTATAAAAAGCAAAATCATCAAGGATTTTTTTTTTTTCAGAACTCTTAAACTTTGAAGATTTTTTGCTCCACTGCCATCTGAAACACTAAACAAAAGACCTTTGACTGACCTTGGCTTATTGTAGCACAAGTTTTCTTTTCTTATCTTAAAGTAACATTTAATAACCAGCTGAATGTAGCCATTTTTCTATATCTACTCTGATGTCATGTAATAACTGAAATACCAAGTCAGATTGTTTATTTCACATCATAGTCCTGTGTGAACATGGTGAACTCTCACAAACTTGTCACTGCCCCTGATACAAACTCTAAATGGTTAAAAGATGAGACACTACAGAACACTGATGCTCTTTACTAACTGTTTATAGGGAGAAACCCGTTCTTTAAATCCTCATATGCTGTATTCAAGAAGATTCTGTTATTTACCAAGTTAACAGGAATTTGTTCTTGCTGAAAAACAAAAAATTAATGCTTAAAAGCATTTGAGTACTGCTATACAAGAGTGAAATTTTTTTTTTTCTTTTTTAGAGCATTTGTATTGTGAAATAAAATATATACACGATTGAAAAGAAGAGGAAGTAGAAGTAAAAAGTCCTCATATTTTAGTCTTTACAGAATAGCTACAGATGCATTGTATTTTGATTTACCCGCCATGGAGAAAAATTATGAATTTTGAATGTGTGACAAAAATAAATTACATTTTAGTCTCATTTTAATCATCTTGACGAAAACTAAACTTACTTTTTGTCAGTTTTAGTCATTAAAGATCTATTTTGGGCTAGTCTCATTCTAGTCTTTCTCATTAAAAAAAAGTGTGCCCACCAACTTTTTTTAGTCATAGTTTTAGTCAACAAAATTAACTCTGGTTCACCAGGCATGAGTAAAAAGTGAAACTGTCTGCTTATAATGAAGTAGATTATGGAGAAAAAAAACTAGAAATCAGTGAAATGTATTGTTTTGTAACGACTCATACAAACTGGCTTCAACTCATCACCTCTCCATGTTTGTTGCCAACTTCCACCTGCCGTACAGGTGCACACATTTTTTCATCAGCTCTGTTTTTTTAATAGAGCTTACTCTGCGTGGGGACCTTGCCCTGTTTTGTGCACGTGCAGTGTTTATAAATGTGATCCCTTAGCCTGACAGACACGAGCTGCCGTAGTTCATGAATGATGGAGCTTGACTGTGGGTAAAATTTAGAGCAGGGCTAGTCAGGAGAATTACAAAGACATTCCGCCAAGAGAAGCTTTCAGGGTGGCTCTTTACTCTTGTTTTAATAGAGAAGTGTGTCCAGATCTGATAAAACTGCAGCTATACTACAGCAACATCAGAGCTCAAAGGTACAGTGGTGGTAGCTGTTACTATCTTCTCGTTCTCCAGTACACCTTAACTCCGCCTGTAGCTACGTTTTCCTCAAATGGCACTGATTGGTCAGGTCTTAGACCTTGCACAATCATTACAGACTAGAGCTTTGCAAGATGGATCTGCCTGATGACAGACATGGAATCTGGACAATCTATCTGCTTTGCAAGGTTAGAGCAATTCTGCAACTGAAGATAGCTTCATGAATCTGTTTCAGATTTTGGGGAAAATCTGCTTAAGAACAATTCTAGAAAAATCGTGGGGCAATATCAGTGAATTAGGCCCACGTTTCTGGCCCTCAACAGCAACCAAAAAAACTTGAATTGAGAGCAATAGTTAGCTCAGTTAGCGTCGAATAACTACATGAAACAGAAAAATAACAGTCCTAGCTCTGTCTGTAAATCATTCTGGATGTTTGGTGCCACTGTCCCAACTGTTTTTGAAGGGTGGTGTAGGCATAAAATTCAAATGGGGATACCAAAAGAAAAAAAAGTTCTTAGTTTTAATATCTGATGTATTGTCTTTGGGCTATTTTCATTAAACAGAGCTGTAGATGTCTAACAAAATATCACATTCTGGTGTTCTTTACATTTTAGACAACATCCCAACTTTTTAGGAAATGGAGCTGTAAAAAAGCAAGTGGGGTACAAGATTATGCACCTGATATTTCTTTCCTTGGAGTATTGCTGGAGTCCTGTTGTCACTGTGATTTATTGTACTGATCAAACAAATCACATAAAATGTGTTGAGTAAGTGACCTTTGGAGATGCTGGTGGGCAGATTTTGTTACCGTTGGACAGAGCCATTCTAACTGTCTCCCCTTGTTTCCACTAACTCTACCACTGGCTCTCAGCCTTTAAAAAAAGCACTTGCTACTGTAGTATCACTGACAGATGTCCAGCGTGTGGATAAGTTAATGCATCACCCCAGCAGACTGTCAGCTAGAGCCTTTGCTAGAAAGAGACAGGCCTATCATGTGTTACCTGGCCGTGCTCTCAGTGTGAGAGGATGTTAATTGGCAGTGAGGCGCCAGTCTCTCCCCACCCCTCCTCTGGCGTCAGTCAGAGCCAGGAAAGGTGGCATAAAGCCTGGCCTCTGAGTGCTCCAGACTCCATGGGTCCATAGGGAACCAGAAGGCATGATCCAGTATGTGGAGGCCATCTCTGAAGCCCACACCTGGCCTGAACTTGTACTCTTGAATGGAAAACCTTCACAGAGAGAACCCTTTCAGAATAAAAGACTTATTTTCAATTTAAAAGTCAGAGTGGTTTGGAGTAAAACTCCTGTCCTCTGTTTGGTTTTCTTGTTCTCCTCCTGGCTGACTGGATTTCACCCAACATTACATGTATGTGTGTATGTGCGTGTCTCTCCTGGCTCCTGTCTGCCGTCCGTCTGCCTCCCCTGGATTGGACTTCTGTCGCCTTCACAGTGAAGGGCCACTCGGCCTGGGTGGATATTCTTTCCCTCACATCTGCTATGAATTTAGGAGAGCCAAGCCATTCAAAGGCTCCTTTATGGAGCCATCAGCAGCCCTGTGACTGCTTCCTATTAAGACACTAGCACACCTTGGCACACACACATACACCAAGGCTCAAATAATCCACACAGGTTTGTTATTTAGCACATATTCACACTCATGACTGTATTTAAATGATTTTTTTTAATTTTTGATGTTTTGTCCTTGCCTCTCTCTTAATCTCTACACCTGAGTCACATACTTTATATTAACACACACTCAAACATGTACACCCACACCCATTGCTTTTTACTAAACCAAAAATCTGAACTTAAGTCAGCCCCAACAGCTGCAGCCTTCTTCTTCTTGTTTTTTTTAAGTGAATCACCCGTGCATGGTGGGGCAGTGCAGCAGGGGTTATTGGGCCATTACACACTTTAATCTATTTATTGCTGACATCCCCCTCACTTGGCATATGTGCACCTCAGAGAAACAAGAGCTAATACAGCAGCAAGGCCACTGAGTAACTTTAAGGAGATCTAATCTTGATAGAAAAGGAGAGAAGATATAGAAATAAAAAAATAAACCATGATCTAATAGCTCTTTTCATTATATGTCTAAAATTCTGGATCCTTATAACTGGTTTCTTCTTGTTCTTTTTCATTATAGGGTTGCACAAAAGATTTTTCTTCTTCTTCAAAGGTAGTAATGGAGGTATTGCTTTATCAAATAATTACTTGTTCAGACGTTGAAATAAAGCCTCTTTCCCCCCTGGACAGTATGCCAACTAACAATGTCCATCCAACAATGTTCCATTTACACCTTACAGCTTTTTTTTTAATTCTTGCAAAAACTTGGACAACTCAAGCCTTTATGGCCTTAGAATATGGTGGCTGCTTCGCTGCTTTGAAAAGGCTACCATGTCCTGTTGTTTTTCGGCTTTATGGATAACTAAGCTAACAGTTGATTTAAATAAGCTGGGCTTTCTGAACAAAATCCACTTCTGTTATTGTTTACTAATTCAGTGGTTCCAAGAAGCACCCCTTTAATGTATTGCAAACAGAGAGGTCTAAAACACAGATTTAAATTTGTTGTTGTTGTCTCAGACCCAAACAGCTTACCAGATACGCTGAGGTGGACGAACATGGCCCAAGCTTCCATTGCAAAATAGTACCAAACACAGGCTTTCTGGATGAAAAATTGAACACTTCAGATTGAATTGATTTTTTAATGCTTTTTTTTAAACCTTAAACTCACTGAATTACGTGGAAAAGTGTGTCCCTCTCTTATGCTGTATAGCCTAGCTTCCTTGTTCACTGTCTTCTTTAATGGTCACTGAAATCCATGGAGGCTAATGCCACTACTGTTGCCAAGTATCTCATATAACCTGACCTCAAAAAACAAAAAAAAACAGAAATATCCTACTAAAATGTACAGGGTGTACAGATAATTATTTTATATAAGCTGTTTTGATTTTATATAATCCTTTTTTAAGGGTAGGGTAGTTGAGACAGAAAATTTCTCAATTATCAACAGGAAGAGAGGAAAATGATGCACAGTGAAGGGCCAAGGTTGGAAAAAAAAAAATCACCGTCTGCTGTGACGAAGATTGTAGACTTTGTACATGAAGTGTGCATCTAACCTACCTGGCTATCCTAGATTCTAGGGCTTGGCTGAGGTGACTAGGTAGGTGCATTTTAGCTGTTTGATATGAGGCTCAAGGCCCAGTTCAACTTCACCTCTGCTGGTTTCTAGATTGAAAAAAAATCTAGAGAGGTAGCTTTTCCAAAATGGTGAGCAGATTTATGTAGTCTTTGGTTAAAGCTTTGTCTTTGAGACACAGACAATAAAATATAAGAATCCAAAATATCCAAAGATGTGAGAAGAATAATGCAGGCAGATGACATCACTACCCATGGTGCACTGCACAAAAATGACAGCCTACAAGTAAGTCTATTTTCTACATTTACTCAGATGTGGATCTCTTGTGTGTTTCCTCATACCAAACAAATATAAAAGACATTAATGTTAATATATTCAAGGCAGCATGTCTTCATATGCTGGGTTCCATTTATCTGATGTGTCATGGCTGCATGGTGAATGTACAGGTCACAACTTGTCCACGTGAGCGTTTTTGGAGTTGTTGGATTGCGTATTTGATGAGTTTGATGAGGGAAAGCCGGAATACCGTCTGCTTACATTGAGTTGGCACAGCAGCTCCGAACTTGGCAGTGTGGGTGTAAAAATAGCTTGCACTGACAACTAAAGATAATGAACCTATTACTAAGGCTATAGGAATTATGGCAATGGGCGAATTTGCCAAAATGTTGAAGTATCCCTTTAAGTTCATACGCAAGTCAAGGCAGGTGAGCAAATACTTTTGGCAATACAGTGTATATGAAACCATTGGAGCAGCTGAGAACTCCGTTGATTCTTTCTGCTCTCCTGTACATCTAGCTAAAAATTAACCTGATAGTGGTTTACCAGATGGATGTGTTTCACACATCCATCTAGAAAACCACTCATAGAAAATGTTTGGGAAAGGGCAGAGCCTTTGAAAAAAATTTGGAGGGCGATTGGATGAACGTTCTGTCTGTCACATCTTTAAGGGCCAATCAGAGAAACAAAACACGTGACGTAGCCGCTGCCATGCTGTGCCCCTACCGAAGGAGTGAATATATATAGAACTGCATAACGCCACCCATGACGATCATGCCAGCTATGTTAGCTATGTAGCTGCATTGGCTATGTAGCCACCTAGCTAACACTAAGCTAACAAAGCAGCAATGGCAGCTATGTACCATAGCTACTTTTTCTATATAGCTACATTAGCTTTTGCTATTTTTGCTCATGCACATGTTGCTAAAGTTAACTTAGCTACATTGGCTTTTGTAATTATAATTAATATGTCACCAGAGTTGCTACAATATGTAAACTTTAGCTAAAAATAACAAAGATAAAGTGAAAATTTTCTAAAATGGTCTTTACATAGTTTGATCTCAGACTGGACCTCTGACCCTGTTCTCTGTTTTTTATGAGAAATGTTGCTTTGTCTGTAATGTTTGCAACGTGGTTGTTTCATGAATGTAACTGCCAGATAACCTGACATGCCAGATGGAAAAACCTCGATATACAGCGTTTGAAAAAGGGCAGAGCCTTTCAAAAAAAAAAAACTCAGAGGGTGGTTTGATTAATATTCTGTCATATTTTTATGAGCCAATCAGAGCAACAAAACATATGATGTCCTCGCAGCTACCGAGGAATAAACTCCATGTAGAACTGCATAACGTGAACCATGGCGATCATAGACATGTCAGTACACGACTTTTGTGGTTTTTAAAAAGAAAACAACTCACTGCTGTTCTTCTTCTTTTTACGAAGAAATGCCGTCAAGTTCTGATTAAACTGGCACTTTAGCAGCATCCATGCTAATGTCTTCTGCCATATTTGCGCCGGCCTCTTGTTGCTGCTTGCTTACGTCACGACTCCACCGCGCCCAAAAGTACTGCCCCTCGAAGCTGACTGGTCCTGTCATTTTCTAACCGGGCCCAAACAGTTCAGATGGGAGCTTTGCAAGATGGATTCACCAGTGAGAAACAAGGAAATGGGGGGATCCATCTGCTTTGCAGGGTTACTTTACATCAAAACAGTCAACTGCCAGACTGTGTTGATGTAAAGTGGAGTTTAAAAAAAAAAACCTAAAATGGAAATATGTTCTACTGGTAAATTATAGCACTTCCGTCCTTAAATCCATAGTGTCTCAGATGAATGGTCTGTGAGAGTGACTGTCAGAGATGTATGGTCTGCAGCCAGACTGACTTGAAGACACCACTTTCATGATGTCACTCACTGGACAGCAGAAGTGGCATAGTGACTTACTGGTGAGTAAGATGCCCCTTTTGCTGCCCAGGTGAGGGCGGGGCCTGCTGGAACAGACTGTGTGATGTCAGGAGCAAAAGGTCTATAGTAGTGACCATCAACTGGTGGCCTGGGGTAAAAATTACACAGAAAATCACTGAACTAAGAAAATGTGCAGAGTAAAAACCATGTTGTAGAGAACCTTATCAAAACAAATATCCCTTTAACTTTTAAACAACCCAAAACAATTAGGATTGAAATATTTTTGTCTATTTGTTTGATCTGTTTTACAAAAACCCAACTGTCAGCTGTTTTTATTGAATATAATGTGTGATAAAGACATAAGCGTCAGTCCATTGTTGATTAATGTTGCCATTTTCCACATCAACTTTCCTCTTCAGGCTCTTTAGAAGTTCAATTCCCCCTGCCTGAGAATCAAAATAATAGACCTGAACCAATCAAAAGACAGCATCTAAGCTTGAAACCCATAAATGGACAACGTGACAGACCCAGAAATACAGTATGTTGTCAAAACATTTCAGTTGCTTCCTGGTGGCAATTGCAGTCAGGACTGATTTCATTAAGGCTAAAAATTGTCTGTATTTTGGGAGAATGCAAAATTAATTAGATGTACGTGTTAATATCATTTTAGTTCATCCCCACAGCATCTGCCAGGAAAAAAGCTGGCCCTGAACAAAGCACAAACATGATGGTGGTGCTCACATCTTAACTCATAAACTGATCAACTCTTTTGACAGAGAACATCAGCTTTGAGTATAGTGTTTGAAAGCTCATCATAATTTTGGCACTTTTCTTCTAAAAATCAGTGTGTGTGCTGAGAACTGTGGGAGGAAGTTAATTGGCTTTCTATCATCCACTGCCGAGCTTTACAAAGAATCCAGATATATATAAGCCTATTCAACATTTGGGATCACTAGCTTGACTGAACGGTAAGATGAAGCCTCAGTATGAATCATGAAAGGCCTCAGCCCACTTATTACGACTACAAGTTTGACTGCCTTTCATCTTCCCCGCAGCGCGCTCATCCAATTGTTGCTGGTGCCATATCTGGAAACCCCGAGTTCAAAGAAATCCCTGGGTGATTCTGAGGTTATTCTCTGCGGTCGTTTTTCAGATTGCCTTTAACATTTTTCAGATTTGTGCCTTCATGTAAAACTTAAATTAAAATATTATTCATAAAGACAGAAAGGCTTGTATAGGAATAACCTACATTTACCTGTTTGATGAAAAGCCAGGCTGAGTAAGCAGGCCAAGCGTGGATCTTGGCACTGAATGTGTCTGGTAGCAGACATGGCAGAGAGGATATATGACTGATATGTTAATGCTGCTGTTTGGAGCCTGGTCTACAGGAAGATTTCAGAAGAGTGCAGGATCCCCTCTGGGATGAGAGCTCTGTGTTCCCAAGAGAAAAGCCATCCTCTGAACTCCTCCGTTTCAGCACTCCCTCGCTTTTCTCCCCCTCTTACTTTGGTTATATCATCAAAGGCAGAGGATGCACATGAGTGGAGAAAATTGGGGGAGAAGGCTCTGTTTTGTGAATAATGCATTAATAATCATTTATAGTTGCACTTAAAGCAGAAGGGAAGAGAAATTTAGGGCATGTCGCCGCTGCGGTCATATAAGTTGGTTTTGGCACTTGGTTTTCAGGTCACCTTTATGCTCACTGAACAATTATGTTACTTCATTTCTCTCTGTTCTGGCAGACTGTCAGGATTTTTCACTCTTTTTTCCTCTTGTCCTCGTTTCTCTGTGTCCTACAGCTGCCAGCCTGATAGACTATTGACTGAGCTCATTCTGAAGTGTGCCATGATATGACACAAATCCAGTTTACGCTTTAAGCTCAAAACCGTCATGCAGCGTAACACCGACTCCAGCAGGAGAGCTTGACTCGTTGTGTCATCCTGTCTGTTGGCAGCGGTGAGACAGGTGACAAAAACACAGCAAGAGTCTCAGTATAACCTCATCTCAAGATAAAGACCTGTTCAACATGTAGCGAGATATTTATAAATGTTTGATCTCTGGAGTCATTCAAAGGTGAAGCTGTTAAAGGTACAGTGGGGAGTCTTGGGAGGTGTCGAGACTCAACAGGCTCTCAGAGCAGACTCGGTGTTTTCACTTCAACACTTCTCCTCTCTCTCAAAAGTTATTTCCTCATTTGGTGTTTTGATGAGGGAGCACTGCTCGTCCAGTTTGAGATCAGGTGACTGTGAAGACCATCTTAGAGGATGTCAGATGAGATTTAATCCCATCTCTTACATAACCCACAATAAAAGCCAATTATTAAAGCACATGATCCTTTTTTATATCATCACAGTTTTCATTGGCCTTTACGCCCTGAATGCAAGAATTTGTTTGTTTGTTTTTTTACAGTAAAGGTTGTGCTTTTCTCCCCTTTGCTTAACTATATCTCAGACAAATAACAAGATTTAAAGGTACAGTATGTAGATTTGCTCCTTCCAGGTGGGGAGGGTGTCTTTGGCCCAAGTGAAGGAGCTTAAGTATCTGGGGGTCTTGTTCACAAGTGAAGGTAGAATGGACTGCGAGATCAACAGGCAGATTGGTGCAGCATCTGCAGTATTGCAGATATTGTACTGTACCGTTGTAGTGAAGAGGGAGCTAAACCAGAGGACAAAGCTTTCAGTTTATCGGTCTATCTTCACCTATGGTCATGCACTCTGGGTAATGACTGAAAGAATGAGATTGCGGGTTCAAGAGGTTGAAAGGCTGGGCTCAGCCTTAGAGATAGAGTTAGGAGCTTGGACATAAGACTGGTGTTCCTTCACATCGAAAAGGGCCAGTTGAGGGGGTTTGGTATCTGATTAGGATTCCTCCTAAAAGTAGGATTCCTAAAAGTAAAATTACTGTTTTTACAGTAAGTACACAAAGAGCTACTCAAAAAAAGTTATGTAAGTAGATGTAATTAGCTATTTTCACCTCTGAGATTATTAAAACATGCTTTTTAGAGTGGTTTCACATATTAGGGGCCCATGCATGGACACAAGTACACTTGACTTTAAATTCTGGTTCATTTCTTCTGGGTGAACATAAGTGAGGGACAGGGTCCCCTGTATGATTAACGTGTGCTCAAGCATAGTTAACAATGATGTGAAAGTAACCGTGATTGAGTACAGGGTGCTCATCTGTTGCAAAAAAAAAAAAAAAAATTATGTATCCTGTCCCATTAGAACTACTGTATCCACACAGCTTGGGACCATATCATCCTTTGAGCTGAACGTTAGATGTGGAAGTAGGAAGAGGGTTGTTGTTGGCATTTCAAAAATAATACAACCTACATAGTAGCCTGCAGGACTCCAGTGTCTGCACAGAACATAAGCAAATGTTGACCAGTGGTTATTGTGGTTTCTGCCTGTTCTTGCCTCTTAGTAGATTTGAAAACCAGCTATGTGCATAGCACCATTTACCATGTCAAACTTTGTACATAACTATGTCTGCTAAGGCTGGTGCCAACCACCCCCAACTGTGACGTTACACTGGGTTAAAACAGCTTTTAGTGCACTTGCACTATACCAATGTCAGAAGTAAAACCAATGTAGAGTGGCCCAAACAAGGTAGAGTATACTGCAAAAAATATTGAGGGAACAATGGTCTTAAACTTTACCAGAAGTTTATTTGAAGAGTTTTGTATTTCAAAACTGCTTGAAGTTTTATGATGTCAAATAGAAGCAGGAAAGACCAGGCTTTACTTTGTCCAGTCACTAATGTCCTAAACTACACAAAAAACTGAATAGAAGTTGAACAGACTTTGTACAAAGCGATAGAAATCAGACTGAAAATCTAGAAGACTATAAAGAACATGAAATTAATGAAAATATGATAGAAATAGAAGATGGTGTATTCTAACCAATATATGAAAGGATTCAGGAATTTAATTAATAATTGAAACCAGATGAGTCATTTCTTTTAAATATACATTTTTGTAAGTGCACTCTGAAGCGCAGCACAACCCAACCCTGCTATGATTAAACCTCTGTAATGTCCTTTAATGGTTCACTGACAGACTTGTAGTGCATCATGTCTGCTGGAATGAGACAAAAAAAAATACTTTTTGTCTTTTTGCCAGATGCCCTCTGCACTGACTTGAACCCCAGGTAAATATTTGCTGGGTCGATCTGCTGGCTCTCCTCATGCACATGCACACGCTGAGTGGACGGCTCAGTCATACTCTGCTGCTGTCAGTTTGCTCACGGTTCAAAGATTAGTGGGCACATGGACTGGGTTTGCCTGTGAGAGAGTGAGAACACCTGTTGCTGCTGTTTCAACCTGTCAGGTCAGACTTGTAGAAGCAGTGAAAGACCAAATCGCTCTGTATAACTGATTATAAAATATTTATTTTAGTTGGGTAAACCGTGTGGTGTTAAAGTTAATAATAAGTGAATATTATCAATAAACCTCGTAGAAGAATAGGGCACTGCTTATGCGGATTGGTTATTTAGTAATTATTAATGCTGTTATTAATTAACGACATTAACTGTATATCAGTTTCATTTCTAAAGGGGATGAGTCCTCGTAACAAGGACTCCATTTCTCTCAGCTTAATTTAAAAAATGATTTCCTGAACAGCGACTGAATTTTGAAGATTTATTATCAAATCACAAAATGACAGGCCTAAATCCCGGGGTTATATGAATATACTGTGAATGAATAAACAGAACATGGCTAAATATGATAAGAAAGAAAGGATGCTAAACTAGTTTGGTGAAGAGTGGAATGTTTGAAAATCATAACAGAAAAATTAACTGACAGGATGTAAATTTGAAAAATCAATTTGGTCTGAACTAGAACTAGTTTTGGATTTGGAGGAACCTTCACCAGGAAAGATGGAACAGACCCACTTTATTACAGTCGCAGCAGGATGCCATGGAGGGGAAACGTCCTGTCTGTGACCTCCTAAAGCATGAAGGATTCATAAACATAGGTGGACCTGGGAAGGAGAAAGGGCCTCTCCCCCTTGTAGCTGTGGGGTTTATGACTTCCGTTGTCTTTCTTCTTTAGATGGTGTGATATGAGCAGACTTAGGTTTTGATTCCACTTCAAATCATCCTGGATTTTCATTACAACAGTCATGTATGCTATGTAAGCCAGATAGCTAACATAGCTAAAGCTGAATCTCTCAAAGTTAGCTTAGCTATGTTAGCATATGCTACGTCTACTAAGGCATACATAGCTACATTTACTTAAGCTACATTATATTTGTACTGTAGCTTAAGTTAATGTGGCTATGTAAGCCAAGCTACAGTTTATAAAGCTCAAATTACCAGATCCAAAGTAACTACATTGGCTTACATAGTAACGTTAACTAAGTTGCTAGTGTAGCTATGTTAGCTCTAGCCAAAGCTAATGAAGCTAAAGCAAGTCTATGGCTGTGTCCAAAACCACACACTCATTTCCTACTCCCTATCCACTCTATAGTGAGCAGCATACAGTGGACTTTATAGCGGACTCAACTGCAAAACTCAGTAATGATTTCGGACACTACTCTGGCTGCGGGCAATGATGTCATCACCGTCTCACAATTAAAATGTTGAGCAACAGCGGCTCGTAGATTCCCATGACAACAGCTGAGGATTGAAATTATCAGTATAACTTCACTGAAAATTAATTCTTAACGTCACATATGTACACAAAAAATAACTAATAGATAAAAAGTTTTGTGACTTTAGTTGCGAAATAGTGCACATTTTTGCATGAAGAAGTGATCCTGTGCTCTTCTCGTTCATCCATCATGTTTAAGAGCAGCAACTGCGATTCATGATGGTAAATATTGCTGGGCTAGTGACCATTGGTTGTTCACTACTTTTCACAATGCATTGTGGGATACAATGAGTGTACTATATAGTGAATAAGGAGTGATTTCGGACACAGCTTTCATATAATCTAATCCTAGATTAGACGTCTGACATTTATTTCTGTTTCATTTACAAAATGTTGCTTCATTTTTAATGTTTGCAATGTGGTTATTTCATCAATGTTACTGCCAGACTTTTATTTTTTAATAATAAAGTTAAATTTAAAAAAGTTCTCAAACAGGTAGTACATTGTACTGGCAAATTACATTACTTCCATCCAGACAGGGAAGGCATCTCACAGTGGTTATTTCCAAGAGGGCCTGTCTGCAAGTTGCAGTCTGCAGCAGGATGTTACATGTCACTACAGCGGTTCGACATGTGATTAATCGGTCAGTAAAAAAAAAAAAAAAAAAAAAAAACTATCGCCATTTAAACCATTTTCAAGCGTGAATATAAACCCCTGCATAAAACCAGAAACAAATAGAATTTTCTACCAGAGCAACATTTCAATGGAAACCGCCGGCTAATAGTTTTATAGATTCTTTTTCCTTGTAGAATTATATGAGCTCTGTGTAGGGTATGTCTAAAAAACATAACCATGTATGAAATACTATCAAATTAAATGTTTATATAGAATCACATTACACATTATTTAAAAGAATATCTAACCACAAACGAGTAACTTGCCCTGATGTACGTGAATTAACTATTAAAGGGGACATATTGTGCAAAAATCACTTTTCAGGCTTTTTATAACAAAAATACTGTATGTGCCCCTGGCCTGTCCACAATGCCCTCAAATACCAGAAAAATCCATTCCCTACCCCCCTCTCTTTCTCCACCTTTCAGAAAACGTGCGCTGAAACATGCCATTCTCAGATTTTCTACCCTAATGATGTCATGTGGGGAGTTAGCTCGGTTGGGTTGGCCCTCCCCCGCTTGGAAGAAAATTCTGCCCTTTTCACCTGATCCTCCTCTCAGAGCCACATCTATTAAGTCACATCCATTTCCTGAGAGGGACGGAGTCAGACAGCTCAGTAACATTTAAAGCCACAGACACAGAAACAGCTCGTTCTGAGCACGGCTGAAACAGAGGGCTTTTAAAACATGCATAAATCCAACACTGGAGTGTATTTTCAGCAACAGACTTCACAGACATGTTTTTGAGACCTCTGAGACCGATATAAACTTATCTTAAAGGGGTAAAATATGTCCCCTTTAAGCATATCTCTGAATATGCACCCTGTAAACTCATTGAGTCTCAAAGCTTTGCATAAGAACACTGTGTATGACCATATCAATACAGAATACCAAATACTTGATTTTAGACACAAAAGGAACTTTTTGAAAAACTAAAACTTTTTTTGAATGATTTTGTTTTACACTTAGGGTTGTTAAACAAAAAAATGTGACAAACGACTTGCTTTCGATATCAAAGTTAATATTTTGCTATCTTTAAAACACTATTGCACTCCACACAATGTATGTGTTGAATTTGTCACTCTTTTTGATTGTGAATGGAGCTCTCACATTTTCAAAAAAGGTTCAGTACCTTGCTCCTACCACAAGTGGCCTGAAGAGCTTGGAATTAAACCACCAACCCTCCAACTGAGACCCTCCCACTCTACCACTGGCCCACAGCCACCATGTTGACTTATAAAGTTCATCATAATAATCCAGCTTACAGAAAACTCTTTCCTAAAGTCAGAAAGCACTGGACACATTTCCACCTGATGTATGTAGAAGGACACACACATGTTTATACCACATTTTAGAACAAACTTCCCTGTTATTCTGAAGATATTTATTTGTGTTTTAGTCCAGCTAAAAGTTGGGTACTCACCAGAGTCAGACTGATGAATTCAATGAAAAAAAAGTGGTATGAAATTCACTACAGCTTTTTCAAACAGTGTTTTAGCAAGAAACCGATGATACAACAGAGCCCTAACATCATCATCTAAAATTAACACCACTCACATGAACCAAGGCTATAAATAATACACAGCCTATAAGTCATCCTACAAGATTCTTTAACAATCTGGATTTAACTGTTTTTCCGAACCTCTTAGTCCTGCTACCTGAAAAAGCTCCAGAGCTTCTTTGTGCAGCATGTGCAGTGATTTCTTTGACCTCAACAGGGAGTAAAAGCTGCGTGATTAATGCATGTCTCGGCTGTGTCTCAGTGCGTAGGATGCACTGTGCAAGGAATGAACAATACTTCATGTGTCATGAGTTTGGAAAGGCCCTGAGTGATGCACTAAAGTTAATACATCACGACTCTATTGTGCTTAATTTAACAACGTCTTGAATGCTAAAGAGGCTAATCCTCCCCAGAACAAGTTCATGAGAAGTTCACTCCAATCATGCAGAGGTCATATTAGTAGGTAAAGCTATGCTCAGTTGTTTTTGGCTCCATTTCCCAAAACAGTCAGCCACCAAATCTCGCTGTCACAAAGATTCAGTCAGCGTCAATTCTCAGGAAAAAATCAAACAAAAAGCAGCGATTTCCCTCCAACGCCTCAGGGCTTTGGAGCTCATAATGTCCTCAATCTGCCATTGACTTCTTTTCTTCTGCTTCAGATCATGGACCTGGATCTTTTTCATGGGGGAGAATCTTAAATTTAATCAATGTCAATAAAAACGTGAAAGTAAAGTGAAACATCATTTTAGGTTGATTATAGCTGACTGCAGCTGTCACCGAGCTCCAAAGTGCCTCTAATCAAGTGCTACGTTTCCAGTGACTTTTCACATCTCTGACCTTTCCTCTGAGCCGTCTCAGCTTCTACACCTGTTGCCAAGTTACAGATGGCTCAGAGGCTGTCAGCGCCGCAGAAGATATTTCATTAGATCCTGCTGTCCTGCTCTCACTTCTGCTCTATACATCACAGGCGGGCCCCTCAGTCTGGATATACGACTCAGCTGCTTCTACTTGTACATGCAGATTTTTAGCTGTTTAGCTGTTCATGTCTGTGCTGACTGCAAAAAAAAAAAAACTTTGTTAGTCAGAACCTCAAAATTTAATTAATTAGAAGTCCAGACTCTTAAAAGTCACATCCGTTTGTTTTTACTAGTTCATACTCAAGGATAAAAATCATTCACAAAATTTAACAAGTGAAAAGTAAATGAAATGGGAAAAATAGAGAAAAATTAAGTGAAATAAAGTAATAGTTTGCTCATTAATTTTGTTCATATTCTGGAAAAAAAAAGTTGGATAAAAAGTGCTATATACTGTTTATCATGCTTACTCACATCCATATATCAGGGGTGTCTAGACTGCAGCCTGCAGCCTTTGGTCCATTTTTAATTGGCCCACACCAAATTATTGAATCAATGAAATAAAGCCTGTATCAGAACATAAAACTTTTGCTTGACTGTATTGTTGATGAAGTACATTAATTTGAGTTTTCAATGGGGTATGACATGTCCTACAACGAACAGAGGTGTCCTTTACCATTAGGCAAACGTAGGCTATTGCTTGAGGCCCAAATAACCAGGGGCCCCATGAACACCTAACACATACAGGTTAAGCCTATATCATCATCAGAATGACTGCCACTTACAAATAACTAGTGTCTCTGCACCCACAATTCCCCACTTCAATATTGGAATATTTCATGAGTGCATCTACTGAACATACAAAAGTTTACTCTTTTTGTGCAGATCTAATATTGTTTAACAAAAATAATATTTTTTTGATGAAAAGGATGAAGAACCAACAGTACAAAAGGCCCAATGCCCGAAACGGTCTGGCTGCAGTCTGTACATCTCTGATGGTAACTCTCACGGACGTTTATCTCAGAGAGGAAATGCTATTTTGCCGCTACAACATATTTCCAGCTTTTCTTGTTTTTTGTTTTTTTTAATCAAACTTTATTCATAAACAAAATCAGTGGTTACGTTCATGAAATAACCACAATGGACTAAGAAATATTTCATAAATGAAACAGGAAAAAGGTCAGAGGTCAAATCTGGTATTAAATTATGTATAGACTTGTTTTAGAAGTAGAGACATGAATGGTGACTCGCTTTACCTATGTTAGCTTCAATATTCATTATTACATTGTTGATGGAAAATGTAGTCATAGTCTTTGAATTTGTTCTTGTAACTGAAACATTGGTTCACTTGTGTTCTGATTGAAGAGCAGGCAAAATAAGACTTTTCTTCTACTACTCCTTTCTGGGCATGGTGTGATGGAGCTGTGAATTGTGTCTTTTGTGTACTGAGCTGATTTTAACTCCAAACTTTTACTTTTAACTCAACTCTGACTTAAATGGTCTCCAGTGTTTGACAGTGTTGATTCACCAGTGTTAGTTTAACTCTGTAAAGAGTCAAATGATCTAAGCTCTACCCACTGCTGTATCAAATCTGGGAGATGTGTGGGCGGAGTTTCCCATCATGCCCTTTAATGTTTAGTTGTGTTTAGATTTTGCTTCCAGTGATCCCTGCTAGGTTTCTTTTGCTGTTCCTTGTAAATTGTGTTGTTTTTAATGTTAGAAACATTTGCACCATGAGTGAAGTTATCCACTGTGTTAGATTTCCTACCTGTGACTTAGGGAGGCAGTGAACTGTCCAGCATGTTGATCATTACATGAAATGAATGAATCAGTACCAAAGATAAAGTAAGCCAACATGTGAGTGGAGACTACAACATATTGCTATTGCTACACAGAGGCTAAGCAACACTGACATGTATTTAAGTGTATTAAGTGACATATACAAAGCCCCTAATCATTACCTGTTATGCCACTTCCTGCCTTTGGTTTTCAAGTTGGTCTGCTTTGCTTTCACACCTTGAACGAACCGCACCAATGTTCGTTTGGAGAAGGACCAAAACCCCGAATTTTTAAACATTTTGCACCAGAATATCCAAACAAACCAGAATATCCAGGAAAATGGACCAGATTTCATTTAAAGTGAACCAAACAGTTCTGCTGTGAATGTGACCTTAAGGTCTTCTTCAAGTATGCATTGCTTTGCTATGAGATTGACTTTCTGCTCTGTTATTGCCAAAAGAAACCCACCTCATCACAGATTATCAGGAGTTACTTTAGCTGTTTTATATATATTGTTAAATAGTTAACACTTTAAAAGGTGTAGTTTAACTATATGTAGTATGCACCACTACAGACACTTTCAAAGCGTTAAATCTAAGGCATTTAAACTTCTTTCTGAGGTGAATGCACTCAATAGTAAGAACTTTTGCAAGTTGTCTCTGGCCTTGGGTTAACATCTATTATTTATCAGCAGTTGTCCTCAGACCAAATAGGGATTATTTCCTTTTTAACATTTAGCTCTACTTTATTGGAAAAAAAGTTAAGCAGAATTACCCCTCATGCATGTTTTCTTTAAACCAGTAGTCTGGCTTGCATTCTTTATTTCAAGTGCACATGTATCAGTTTTTCAGTAATGCAGATACCTCTTTGTTAGTAATAAACCTATTAATCCATGTTTGAGGCTACCCTTGCCTCCATTTGAATATGCAGATGTGTCAGAGAAATAAGTCCACACCAGAAAGTATGAAAACTGATATTTTATTAAAAAGCAGAATAAGACATCAGTCGGTAGTCACGGCTAACCCGTTTTCCTCCCCGTTCATTGTCTTGTCACAAAGTTTAACACATGGCAGTGATGTCTGTCTGTCTGACCTGGAGACGCTCTTCAGCTCAGCACAAATAAAACATGGAGAACTACAGTCTTCATCCATAGCCTTTATTGGAAATTCTTTACATGTGAATCCTCTGAACCTGCCCAAACCCCATTTTTAGAGACTATAAATATATATATTAAAAAAGGAAGTGTAAAAGACTTTTGCAGTTCCTCCAAGGACAAATAAAGCATTTACAGTCTGATCTCATCTTGAGAAGGGCAGTCACTTTTTGTTTGTTCATCAAGATCTATTTTTAAGAGTGATTTTAGCAATCGAGTCAAAGCTGAATTATAACAAAAATAATCAAATGGGTGGGAAACAATTGGCAGACATTGGTGATAACAGCACTAGAGAAACACAAGAGCACAGCACAGTACAGAGAGAAGAGCCAAACACTGTCTTCAGTATATTAACAGATATACACTGATAGTAGTAACGTGCCTGGAAATGCTGCAAATTCAAGAAGTTTTTTTTAATGTGGAAATGCAGCTGATTGCAAAAGTCAAATCAACTTGTCAGATGAGCAATTTTCTTATCTGATGCAAAAAGGCCTAGCTCTATCAAGCTCCTCTTGTTTATGATGACCAGAGACGGCACAAAGCAGAGTGAGCGCTGTGAATGAAACGATCTGAAACTGCTGAGATAAAAGAATTCAAAGTGCAGGAGGAGAGCACCACCTAATGTCCAAACTTGGACATGCAGGTACATCTTTATTATGCGCAAAACAACCGAAGTGACTGACTGAGGCTTTAGAGGGTTTGTTGCACATGCAACTAATTCAATGATTCCAGCTGTAAGGAAAAGTAAACCAACCATCAGTTCTCTGCATTGATTAGGAGATCCCTGGTTGAACCATATCAATTTATTAGATGTGATTAAGATTGACTAACAAGTTTTCATTTACAATACCAAATAAAATGTGCAAAAAATATCAAATATTCAAAAATGCCCATTTTCTTAACAAACATCACATTTGTGGTTTTTAAACACTGTTTAAAAATGCACATAATTTTCAGAAAGAATGGTCCTGCAGCTGCTGGCATAAGAGGTGCACTTTACACAGGAGGAGTGCAAACTGACTGAGCATTGAGGTACTGGTTCTTTTAAAGTGGCAGGGCACTACAGAGGAGGAAAGGCTGGTCAGCATGCCAAGTATGAGACCCCAAAGTAGGGGTCACAGGTTTTAAAAACATCTTGGCACCAAGAGCTGAGATGAAACTTGTGTTTGAGGACTAAAGTGAGAAGATTACACGTGATTCTTTAGTCTGGATGCAGATTTCTACAATAAATCCGAACCTTGACTGGAAAAATAACACAAATGAAGACTACAACTAGTAAAATCCTATCATGTTTATCTATAAATTTGCATTTGAGATAAATTTGGTGTCAAGATGCGAAGAAGAAAGAGATTTACAGGTGACGGGAACAATTCAGCCATTAGTGCTGCTTTTACACCAAGACAGAGGGTTTGGACTATAGACACCACAAGTACTTGAAGTGAGTGACAACACCATGACTCGTAACAGAGGTTTGGTTGGGCTCAACCCTTACAGCCTGATTTTAAACCGCAATCACCCCACTGACCTGATGGCTGTGTAAAGGGTGAGAGCAGGCCTCTGTTAACACTGCACTGGTGTTTGAGATTACAATGCAGTTCGCAGGACAACAAATTACACTTGAGCATGTGTGCGCTTGTCATCTGGGAACAGAAATTCAAATCAGAGTCTTAAGAGCTACAAGGACCTCTCCATTATCTAATTTTCTCTGTTTGAACAAAAAAACACCAATATTAACCATGTTACAAATATAAATCAGTTTTCTTTTATCATTTTCCAAAATCTGAACAAAAAAGTTCAATAACACAAAAAATCCTTCTGAGGATCAAGTCCCGCTGGCTGAAGGAGGAGGAGGAGGCAGCCTGTTGATCATTTCGAAAAAGAGCAGGACAGAAGTTTTAAAGCAAAGAGAGACGACAGAACGAAACAGAAGCACCGAGGACTTCATGAGCGTTTCACTCTCTTGGAATGTCGCTGCTGGCTGGACCGCTCATCGTCATCGTCGCTGCTTGCCTCTGCAGCGCCGCCCCGGCCCCCCCGTTGACGAGTTCTGCGTGTGTCCCGCTCACCATCGCTGTCCTGCTCCCTGTAATCCTTTCTGCCTGACGTGGCAGAGGAGCGTTTACTTCTCCTCCTGCCAACCTCATCATCATCATCATCATCATCCTCCTCCTCCTCCTCCTCCTCGCTCTTGCTCTCCTCGCCCATCCGTCCTCTACCATTCCTAACTTTCTTCCTGCTTGATTTACCGTTCTGCATCTTCTTCTTCGGTTCGTCGTGTTCCTCCTCCTCCTCTTCGTCTTCTTCCTCTTCCTCAGATGTTTCAGGTTGCTGGCTGATGCGTTTGCGTGAACGCCGGCGGAGGTAGCTGAGGCCAGGCAGCTGTTTTTGGAGCAGCTCGGTAAACGTCTGCTCTGTCTTGACCATGCAGGACAGAACCGTGCTGCCCTGCTGGTTGTACTCCTCTGCATTGGAGAAAACAAGTTTCATGTCTTGCAAGAAATCCTGAGCGTGACGATAGGAGCCCTGGCTGAACTTCCCCAGCATGGTTTGGAAATCCATTGGCTGGGAGATGATGTCCAGGTAGTCCTCAGCCTCTTCCACAGACACAGGCTCCCTGTAAGAGAAGCAGAGCGTGAGAGGGCGGCCATATTGAACTATGAATAAATGAATGATAATTAATTTCAGACTAAATACATCAAATTCATATTTTTTGGATTCTAGCCTTTAAAGCTGTACAACTTTTACACTTTGTGTAAAGAAGTTAAGTGTGCTGTTTGAGTTTTTGTTCACTATAGTTTACTTGTCTTAACTATAGTAAAGCAAATGCATTCCAGATTGGGCTGCATGAGAAGCACTGTAGCTATTGGCAACTAATTAGATATCTTTTGAAAATGACACAACCCTATTCTCTCAAACAATACATTTAAAAATAAAGATGAAAAAAGTAAAACAAGAAAAATACCCAAAGCTCTAATGAACTTTGACTGGACTTGTAGCAGTGACTCAAAGTGAATTTTAACATTTAATATCATTCATTTGTCATCCCTTTAGTTATATCTTAGTGAGAGGCATCCTGAATGTCAATTTCTTCCTTGTACACAGGATGGAAGTCGGATACTTTATTTTGAAGGCGGAACGGTGAAGTGTGGTTAACTGTACTCAGCTTTCATGATGGCAAGTAAGTTTGGAAAATCTTATTTATACAAAGAAGCCCTGTGTTGTTGTTTTTATATTCATACAGTTTAGGTGCAACTTTAGATTCTTTCTTACAACAGTTATACAAGACTGAGACTAACATCCAGGGGAAAATCTTACTTATGTGGGTAATAAAATAATGTGAAACTAAACTGACATCAACTGTGCCTTTAATAATCTTGGTTAATATAGGAGTTGACTGATTATTGATGATAATAATAATAATAATAATAATAATAATAATAATAATACTATCTTGAATTTATATAGTGTCTTTCGAGAAACCCAAGGACGCTTTACAGGAACACATATACATGGACAAACTATGTGAGGGGTAGGATGAGTGTAAGGGGTGGTTTAGTGAAGACTGTAGGTTGTGGTGAACAGGTGGTGCTTGAGACGTTTTTTGAAAATGTCCAGAGATGGAGCGCTACGAATGTCTGCAGGAAGAGTGTTCCAGAGGGTGGGAGCAGCAGCACTGAAGGCTCTGTCTCCATAGGTTCGGAGTTTGGTTTTGGGCATGGAAAGTAGGCCGATGTAGCTAATGTAGTTATTTGGCATTTCGCCAATCATCTGGTATCTGCACTTTATTTTACCGTTGATGATAATCAATCATAAAATGTGCTACTTTGGCTCCAATGCGAGGTTTGACTTCTCCTCTGGCCTAAATTCTCACTCTCCAAAGTCTCACCAAATGTCCTGCATACAACTCAATCTGACTGGCTAGATCTCACATGAGAACTAGCCCAATAAGAAATAAGTAATAATAGAAATAACTAGCCCAATCTTGCATTTTATTTGAGAATGACCAGGCGCACTTGCGTATTTACTCGTATTTACTCCATCCTGCATCCATGTATGATTAAAATCAATAAGATACATGCAGCTCAAAGGATTAAATGGGCTCGCGCTGCAAAGATACAGCGGTTTTTGAGGTGACAGGAGACTTTTATTGCCTTTGCATCTCCTCTCACCGACTCCAACCTGTGTACATCTGTAAGGTGAGTCACAGCAGACCATTTACTGACTGGATTCTGATGATTTCCGCCCTTTACTGAGGAAAAATGTGAACAAACTGCCATGCTGTTTAAAGAAGTTTGGTTTTTACGATGACATCATAAAGCTGAAAGACGCTTTGTCCCGTATCCGAGCGCAGCTGCATTCACATCTCATCCGAACCGTGCCAGAGTCCATTTGAATCTCGCCCGAGACCACCTCCCCAAGTGGGCCCGGGCCCGGTGCCAGGGCGCGGTTCGTTTGCATTCACACTACCAAAACAAACCGGACTTTGGGCTCAAGTGCACTCGGATCCGGGACCGGGCCCCTAGTGTGAAAGCCACCTAAGACTTAAATTCTGTCTTGAAGCTTCTAATGTGAAGTTGGAGTTGGACACGAGGTGTGCTGATTCATAACCGTTAGTGTTTGCTGTTTGCTCTGATGATGACAGTCTCTAACAAAAGCCTGATAAATACTTCTATATAAAATTGAAACAGTAGCATAAGGTAGGCGCACCAAGCCCTGAACCTATGAAAAGGCCAACATGCACCTCCTTAAAAATCAAAATATGTGTCAACATGACACGGACCACAAGCCCTGTGATTGGTCACCTGGGTTCCATTGAGTGACAACTAGTCTCTTACTTACTGAGTATTTATCAGCTCCGTTGTTTTTCCGTTGTTCAGTATAGTAGGCACTATGCGAATAACCCAAACCAAATAGCACTCACAGTTTTCCTTTTAAAGTTTCAAAGTTTTCCTTTAGATTGCAAAACAATTTACTGCTGCTCCTTCATGTTATACTGCAGGCAAAACTGTCAAATGTCACTGATAGTGGCATATAGATTTAAAATTTTATTTCAAAGCCTACAAACTCAATGTTTCATCAGGTGCTACGAACATATCAGTCAGTTATCACAGCTTTACTTGGTGTCTCAGCTCAGTGGTGATCTGCAGATCAAAGTTCAGACCAGGGCTAAATAATTTCGGGAAATATATATAATTGTGTAACCTGACATGCCAGATGGAATTGTTTCACAAATCCACCTGGAAAACCTCCAATACTAAGCATTTGGGAAAGAGCAGAGGATTTGAAAAAAACTCAGATTGTGACTGGATGAATATTCTGTCTGTCACATCTTTACGGGCCAATCAGAGCAATAAAACATGTGACGTAGCCGCGCCCGAGTTGCACATGCGCAGCTACTGAGGAATAACATCAACCATGGTGACTGTAGATATGTAAGTACAAGACTTTTGTTGTTTTTGAAAAGAAAACAACTCACTGCTGTTCTTTGTTCTTCTTTCAACAAAGAAATGTAGTCAAGTTCTGATAAACTGGCACTTAAGCAGCATCCCTGCTAAGCTCTTCCGCCATATTTGCACCGGCCTCTTGTTGCTGCTTGTTTACGTCACGACTCCGCTGCGCCTGAAAGTACTACCTCTTGTCGCTGATTGGTCCTGTCACTTTCTAACCGGACCCAAATGGTTCAGAGGGGAGCTTTACAAGATGGATTCGCCAGTGAGAAACAAGGAAACTGGCGTATCCATCTGCTTTGCGAGGTTAGCTAAAAATATAATTACAGTGAAAGTTGTTAACGGTAAAGAAATGTGAGCAATTTGAGCAAAACTTTAATTGTCCAGCCCTGACACATTAAGTTGCACACCACAGGTGTTACTTGATTTTTGTTCTGTGCAGGTAGTGCCAGATATAAAAGTACACCCAGCCACATTTTGTCTAAACACATGATGTTATGGAGCCTTGAGGCTCAGTGAACTGTAGCACATTGAAGCAACACTGGTAAACTGCCTCATCACAAGTACATGTTTGTCCTCTGCTCACCTAAAAGGCCAGCTGTAGCGGAATTTCATCAGTTTCTTGAGGATTTCCTCACACCTCTCCAGCTCCAGCGCCTGCCTGCGCACTCCAGTTTGTGAACTCAGTCGCACCTACAAAACCAGCACACACACAAACAGCAATAAGATCAAACAACAAGGGGCTGATTTAGTTGCTGCAACAAAATAACAGTCTTTTGTTAAGAAAACGGCTACCTCACATCTCCTGATGTAAGCTTTAAAGAAATGCTCTGATGCCTAAGGTCTTATGGCAGTTTCTTACCAGTTCATCGATGTCTGCAGGGCTGTTGGGGCCAGTCCTCTGTCTGCTGCTCTGATTACTTGAAGATGACGGCTTTTTGGATTTACTTTTTGAACTTTTCTGCCGAGATGAAGACTGCTTATTTTTCTTCCTTGGTCTCACTGTCAAGAAACAAAGAGTGGTTGTCAGGATAAAAACAAGGAGATATTATTAGAGACAGCGAGTAAAAAGGTAACCCCTAAAAAAGGGGTGTACACACTTAAAGGCACAGAACATATCTTGATATAGATGGGGAATCGTGATGAAGCTATTGTTTAAACCTGTCGCGATTGACTTCACTCTACAAAAAAAGCCTCACTATGTGCCCCCTGAGGGTAGTTGACTTTATGAACTGTGTTGCTCTCCTGAACTGTTCAGCAGCAATGCATAAAACTTTTTAAATCATTATCCTTGGCATGCAGCTTGAACTGACAGAGGGGGATCATCCTGCCACATACTCTGAGTGAAACCAGAGTGAGAGCTGGCTTCAAAGCTAAAGGTCCAGACCTGAGCTCACTACATGACAACACACAGACAATGGAGACAGGGAGACGACAGGGAAAGAAATTCTCTGTCAGCATTCCTCCCATACCCAACCTGCCCCACAACAAAGATCCTCTTCTTTAACCCTAAAAGTAAACATTTTGTTCTCAAACTGGTTTTGTGATTTATTTTTCAAAAGAAAACGCTCTCTACTGACAACCAGAGGTCTCAAATTTTGAGTTGTTAATAATGAAATATGACATAACCTGTATAGCCAGTAAGTCTGTCATATTATCACCATCTGTTGCTCCCTTTAGGAGAGTCAATTTTCAAACTTTAAATTTAAATTTTTCTTGTTGAGACTCACAGCTGTGCCCCATCGCTTTGTAATCATTTTCTTCCTCATCCTCTTCATCTTCATCTGACTCCTCTTCTTCAGACTCCTCCTCATCCTCTTCTTCATCAGAGTCTTGTTTGTAGTTTCTGCAACAGAGAGGTTGATTAAGACTTGTAATGAGTGAGAATTGTTTAAATGGTAACCGCACAGCCCATCCTACATGGACTAACTTGTCAATGAAGGAAAATTATGGAAATGCACATAAATCAAATGCTTATTTACTATAATTAGAAAATGAATACTAGGCATTAAAATAACCTTTTTTTAAAAGTGCAATAACCCAAATGGCTTGAGGCAGCCAGTTACCTGGAGCGGGAGCCTCGTCTGGCCACAGTGGGCTGGCAGGCCGGGCACAGCCACTCTCCATCAGGGATGCGGTACAGGGCCGGTCGCAGACAGAACAGGTGGAAGGCCTTGTTGCACTCATCACAGAGGATAAGTTTCTCATCGTCACCTGACAGACGAAAATATATTTAATAACAGAGCTTCTTTAGAGGAAACTTAATGGTTTTACTGCAACTTCAGTTTGATCCAAATTTTTTTTTAGCTTTTTTAAGTCTTGACTTGTATTTTCTATACTGTACTCTTAAAAAATAGCAGACCTTGTTCATATTGATCCTCTATATTGTAGCTTATATATTCTCCTTATCACTAAAGATTCACCTGTTGGCCTGCAGGGCTGGCAGTTCTGTACGTAGACCTGCCTGACACAACTAGTCTGTTCTGATCTGAGCCTGGCCCTGCTGCTTTGACTTGATCTTGTCCTAGACTCCTTCAGCTTCAACACACAAGGGCTCTGCCTGAGTGCTGGGACAAGGAGCAAAGATACTCGTACACTTATCATTAAGAACTGTTGTGCTGACTGCTTCTTGGTGATCTGCTGTAATGTCAGTGATGCTAGTACAGATTAAAGGTATACACTCTCAACAGCTGTAGGTGCACATTTGAATGACAACCATCTCCTTTTTTTGAAATACCAGTCTAAAACAGTCCTTACCTTTCCTGCGACAGACTTTGCAGCGAGCGTTCTCAGCAGACATATCCCACTTTATGCAAGCGTCCAGCATCCCTAGCAGGACATGCATGCGGGAAAAGGTCTGGGCTTCTCGAATAGCCGCCTTCCACTTCTCCACTGCTGTTGCCACCTATGCAACCAAATGACCAAAGTTTGAAAAGAGCTTTACAATAATGACTCCAAGAACAATCAGAGTGGCGCTGTGATGTTTCAACCTTGATGGCTAAACACAAACAATACCCATGTCTTACCCTGGCCTCCTCTGCCAGTCTCTTCTCCTCATCCACCTCCTCAGCCTTACTGTTTTCTTCCCCTGCCTGCTTCTTCTTCTTTTTTTGCTTTGGGGCCATGAATCCCTGCAGGAATTTTTTGATGACGCAGGCCTGAATGGTGATGATGCACTCGCCAAACTCTTTCAAGCTATCCATTTCTTTCAGCTGTGAATAAACAGGAAGTTAAGAGTACTTTTTCCATGTTTGTGCACAAAACCAACACTTTCATATTATTTGAAATAATTCACTGTATTAAAAAAAATTAAGATTTTGACTGGAAACTAGATGGTGCAGTTTGCAAAACTGGGGGATATTATCAACATCCAACAGTCACTTCTAGTTTTAATCATTGTAACCTGTGGAACTTCAGAAAATGAGTTTGTTAGTTGCTGCCCTCTGTTGTACTGTAGAAACATGCAAGATGTAAAATCCAAGATGGCAGAGTCCATTGGGGGGACCCTCCCAATGTATAAATATGAGGCTTGTTCCAATCTAATAAAAATAAAACTAATTTATATATACAGGTGATTAAACACCAATTTGGATAGGCTGATTATGTAATTTTTATCAAGTTTCTTCTGCTAAATACAACTTGGCTAAATATTACACACTACACCTTCAATGCATGCACCCAACCACTAATGATGATAAAACAGTTTAAAGTTTATACTCCAGAATTTGCAGGACTACACATATTGAATATGATTAGACAAATTTATTACCTGCTCTTCAATGTCTACGTTGTCATCCAAGTATCCAAGACCACCTTTCTGGAGTCGTGAGGCCACTTCCTGGATGTCGCTGCGGAGGTACTTGAGCAGCTCTGCATAGCCGTCGCAAGTCCTAAGGCCCAATTTACCCTTACGAGTCAGATGAATAGAGTGCAGGATGTCCTGGTATCTGAAGAATGATAAGGGACATCTTTGCGTTGAGCTTCATAATAATCTGTGTTTGTTAAGCACAACACTGTATGCTCTGGGTGGGGGAACTGTGCAGCATAATGTCTGAAGGCTTGCATCATGATACATTTTAGAGGGGAATAAAACTTAAAACATCTAGTGTCACTAAACTTAAAAAGGATTATTTAAAATGTATGTTATTTTGGATAACCTCAACAGATCAGTAAGAGCTGATTTTTCAATGCTGCTGCTTTTGAACTTGATGGTTCTTTGTTTGATGGCAGAGGGCACAAAGCTTTACATGGCATGCTTCCAGGAGAGACAACTGTGCAGGCAAGTGGCTGTGCAGAGTGTGATAGCTAAGGCTCTTCAAAGTCCAACTCACCTGTTTTGAATCTTTGCCTTCAGTTCACTCTCTCGAACCCCCTGAGGATGAAGACTTTCCACGAGCTCGTCTAGCTCAGCTATGTTGTCACAGATGAACCTGGATTGAGAGCAGGAAACATCATGAAATATTGTGTGGAAAAATAAAGAGCTAAGAAATTAGCAAAATGAAGGATGTATTGAGACAGTAAAAAAGACAGCAGAAAAGCCCTCACCAGAGGTTCTGTCCCTGTTTGGGAACAGTAGTTTCTATAGTGATGTCAGCTGCTGCCCCCTGCTGGGCTCCCTCACTAACAGCACCATCTATGCTGCAATCATCCTTTTCAGCACCTACAATTTAGACACGTTTATCTTTTAATAAGAAACATGTTCTATACAAATGTGACCAATCAAAACACAATATTGATGAGACAAACCTCCATAAAATGTATAATGAAATAACTAGTGTCAGACAATCTTTGTGGTTTTTAAATTCAAACCACTACTTATTTCTACCAACTTCCATTTTGTTCAGATGATGATAACTGATACTGTACCTTGTGAATCCTGATTAGCTGCAGAGCCACCATCCTCTTCCTCCTCCACCTCCATCTCCACCTCAGGCTCAGGCTCGGGCTCGGCTGGTTTGTCCTCAGGTGGAGGAGTGTAGTTGTAATCGATGCTTTCATGCACCCAGCCTTTCTCAACGTACAGACCAGGAACCACATCTGAGAAAAGCCAGTATCTGAGGGAAAAAAAGCATGAAACCACAACTGTAATTATTTCATCATTTTTAAAATGCATGAATGCTTTAATTACTGATGTAACAGCACTTACCGATTATGACTCCTGTCCGTACCCAGTGGAGTTCTGCGCATGACCAGTCTGGCTTTGGTGATACCATCCTGGAAGGCCCTCTCTGTGGCAGCTCTCTGTCTACGCATACGCTCCTCTTCTGCCTCCTTCTCCATGCGCTCTGAGGATGAAGACAACAAATAAGAGTGAGGCACACCAAGTTCAAGCAGAGAGAATAATTACAGATAGTCTGACTGGTTCTAGGTGTACCTTTGTTCTGTCTGTCCATCTCCTCCTTCTCCTTCTTAGCCTGAATAGACATCAGGCGCCGGTTCTTTACCGAGCTGATCATGTCCTCTGGCTCCGGCTCCACCTTAGACTCTACCTTTACTTCCTTTTTGCTCTCCTTCTTGGCAGATCCCTCTTTCTTCTTCTCCCCTTGGAGCACCAAATAAAAAAAATAATAATTTGTTAATCAGTCTGTATTTAATTTGGGAATTCAATAGTGGCTTCAATATATTTCTCTTGTACTTTAACAATAGATAATCACAAAATGTTAAAACCAATGGACATTACAAGAGAAATTGAGAGTTTGTAGGTATCATAAAAGCTTTTCGTCATTGAAATCAATGGACAAAGATGTAGAAATTACAGTTTAACTTAATTTCACTGTTACATAAATAAGCTCCAGTATGAGCCCTGCCTACCTTTGCCCTCCATCTCTTTTCTTTTTTTCCTTTCTTCCCTCTTGCGGTCATTGACTTCTTTCATCATTGCCAGACGCTCCCTCCATAGCTCAGCTGAGCGTTGCTGCTTTGCCTCAACATGGTCCTCAACAGAGTACGTCATGAGTATTCTGTGGCACAAAGCTACTAGCAAGTTGACCTTCTCCTCCGGGCTCAGCTCAAACACCTCCACTGTCTCAAGTTTCTCCAAGAACTCACTTGTCACCACATCATCAAAGCCTCCAAGTGGTCCAGAATCCTCTGAACCCTGACCACTTTCTTCATTGTGAGCGTCACTTGGTCGCAGGCATAACCGTGTCAGCTCTGACGCAGAGTGCATGGTGAGGGGGATCTCAGAGAGGGGCATATCGAGCTCGCTGTAGCCTTCTGCCAGCTCGTCCTGAAGCAAAGTCTGCAGAAGCACGACCAGCACTCGATTCAGGTACAGGAAGCCAGAACGCTCTCCTGATAGTGCTTCCATTAGAGCCACTGCTGTGATTGGATACTGGTCCTCTGGCATTAGCAGGCCTGCATAGCAGTGAAGGAAGTCCACCACCATAGCTATGTCTCCAAACAGGGTGTTGGGCAGCCCCTCAGGCATGTCTACCAGCTTGAACGCTGGCAGGTTCTTGCCACCTTCGATATCCTGGTCCTCATATCTGCGTGATTGTTCACGACGGACCAGCAGCTCCTTTTCACGCCTCTCCTTTGCCTTTTCTCTCAGCTTTTCTTTCATATCCTCGCGCCTCTTTTTCATTTCCTCCTGTTTTTCTTCTTCACTCATAGCTGCCCATCGCTTCTTCTGCTCCAGGAGTTCCCAGCGTTTCTGTACCAGGTCCCGCAGCTCCTCTGGCAGCCGGCCCCGATCATCAGGGGACAGGGTCTTTGCAGCCTTGGAGATGAGCGAGGAAAGGGAGGTCTTCTTGTCCTCTTTGCCCTTGTTCTCCTTATAGTAGCGCAGGAGGTGCAGAGCCATGGGATGCAATGGCTTTCCCAGTTTGGGGGTGCCAAGACCAGTACTGCGGGCTCTCTTCTTAGGGCTTCCAGTTGGGGTGCTCTTAGCCAGATGGAGCAGCGTCATCTGCTTCATCTTTGGTGTCTTAGCACCAGCTTTGCCATCTTTTTTTGATGCTTTGAGGATGTTCTTTTCATCATTTTTCCCACTTCTCTTCCCTTCTTTCTTTTCCCCAGACTTCTTGCCTGATTTGGGGGTGGAGGGAGAAGAGCTTTTGCCATCTCCTTTCTTGGGGGTTCCTGGGTTCTTTACCTTGAGGGGGGAGCCATTCATCTTTATTTTCTGAAATGCATATAAAACAATCCACTAAGTAAAGCTTTGCCTTTAAAATAATAACATGTTTTCAATGAGGAAATCTCAACTGAGAAATGATGCGCATTTGAGCAAGCTAACCTGCATGTGGCCCAAAATGGTTGGGCTAAGGGGCATGCCTAAAGCATCCTTCTTCCTCTTCCTTTTCTTCTTTTCTCCCTTCTCGTTTCCTGAATCCTCTCCTGGTGTGTCTGAGGACTTCTGCTTTTTTCTTGGTTTACCTTCTGGAGACGTTAGGCTCTTGCGCTTCGCTGAGGGATTCTCTGCTAAAAACTGGATACAAGCAAGAGTGTGAGCCAAGCATGGCAACATTTTGCCACAATGTAAAACCAAAGAAACTGCCAAGAGTTACTTACCTTGTGTGGATCAAGAAGAAAGTCACTAAATTTGCTTGGCAGGTTGAACTTTTTCACTAGTTCATCTTCAACCACCCAGGGAGCACTCTCTCCCATACCCAGCCTCAGGGCGTAGTGTCTGATGAAGTAGCGCATGATTTCCTTGGTTGGAGGGCGCTCTGTTCTATAAAGGCTGTCTACTGGGACATCACTGATCACCTACAGGAGAAATCATCAGAAAAAATGTTGACTAAAGATCATACAGGACTGGCACTTAAAGCAGTGAATGGAGCCTTCAAAACTCCTAGTACAAACCTTATCCTCAGTAATGAGCTTCACGTCATACTTATGAGGAAGGAATTTGGGCATGACCCACTTCTTCTTCTCTTCCTTCATGGCTGTTGGAAGCTTCCTGGGTGAACGGCGAGCTCTGTCACCTGAAAGAGGAAAAAAGAAGACAAGCAATGTGAAAAAGCAACACAGTGATGATCAGTCTAACAGCAGTTTGGATGGATTTTCTCTATGTACTCACTGAGACTCTCTCTTCTGTTCTCCTCCTCTCGGGGCGGAGGATCCTTTCGCTGGTTCTCCTGACTTGCATTTTCTTTGTCACTGGATGGAGAATCACAAGCACCTTCAAGCTTCTTCTCACCAGTCTCACCCTCCGGGTTTTCTAGGGGATGGATCTTCATCACCTTCACTCGCAAACTTTTGCCCTTTCCCACCTGAGGGGGAAAAAATATCTCATGAGCATTTCCAAACACATCAAGAGGGCCGTTTCAGTTTAATATGTTTTCCAGTTGTTAATGTTCTCTAGTAAGAAATACAAAAATTGTTGACAGGTTTAGAAAGGAATCAGGATTTCAACTGACCAGGAAGTCACACTCCTCGTCTACAGCATACTTGGTGAGGATTTCCACCCAAGCCATTTCAACCAGTTTGTCTAAAGACACTGTGTTGTGGTGGACCATCTCCAGGACTGGCTTCTCAAACCATACTGGATACTCCTCTTGGAGCCTGCAAAAGAAAGGCACCTAAGGGTTAGTACAAACTAATCAGCATGATATGCCAAGAAAGACAGCTGTTCTCCACCGTTGAAGTCAGCAGACAGCACTTACAAACATACTGAAAAAACAATCAGACTTGACACTGATGCATTCTTCTCAGTGCATGATTTTCCCCACTCTCATATTCATTTGATGCACTTATCACAGGGCCCAGGACATTACATAACAGGGTAAGACATGCACATGAGTGACCAGCAGGGGGAGTACAAGCTCTTTACAGATAAAATTAGATGGAGCTTAAATACAACCCATGATCCTGTGTGTTGGACTCCAGGCAGCTGAGCACTGCTGTTGGCTGAAATTGTAGCAAGACTCAGCTTCCACTGGCTAAAGGGACATATATGATGTGCTTGGGTACAGATAGTTTGCAACAGGTTAACAGATCATCTAAAAGATTCTAAAATTGTTTGGCTAAAGGTTCTTCCATTTTGCAGATGAGGATAAGGAAACTCACCAGGACATTGCAGATTCAAGGATGACTCAATCACACACCCTCTAAATAGAATAAGAGGAGGAGCACTAGATCTATCCAATCAGGGCGAAGAAGCAAGCCTTGTGACCTTCACTGGCAGAGTATGACTCTTCCCTGATACTACAGTGCTCTAGTTGGGGAGGTTAATCTATATCCTTGGGCCAAAGCATCTATGTTAACTAAAGGTGGTATTATTACCACCGGAGCTTTACAGGACACCTAAATACACAACACGCCAATCTACACAACTGTAGGGCTGTCCTTTTTTTTTACAACAGCTTATATCTGTAAAGGCCATAGATTGCTATGGCAGAGATTATGCGACCTATTGGATGAAACTGCTAAAGCACGCACAGATTTTGGATTTAATACTCACAGTTCAGTGACTTCTTGTTCCTCATCCCATGCTTCTTTGTGTGTGAGCTGGTTGCTTCCAGTGCTCTTACAGGTCCAGATGCGCTCACTATACCTCTGCAAGCGAGCCTCATACTCTCTGTAGACATTTTGTCAAGGAAATTACAGTCACACAGACACATCTTTTTAAGTCCTTTTCATTTGAATTGACCACAAAATATATATGGTGTCAAACAATGTCATTATTCAGTAAAATTGACTGAGACCTGAGAGCACCCAGCATACCAAGCCAGCAATTCAAATTTAAAAAAAGGAACAAAGGGGACAAAAATTAAAAAACCAGAGAGAAATCAGGGAAAAAGTCCAGGTTTTCTGCAAAATATGGCATTCTAAAATTATAAGAATGTCTGTAGAGAAAGTATATCAATGGGTCGTTCATGAATAAGCCGGTTCAAAGAGCCACCCCTTTAAAAGATAAGATCAGGATCCCACTTAGGTGCCATTTTATAACATTATTATTACAACTTTTATTTTCTATATATGTTGTGTGTCTCTGTGTGTTATTTGATTATTAGGGATGGTCTTTTCTCCACACTACAGTGCCACAGGCACACCATGCATGAAGGACTCATGCTTGGGCATGGGAATTGATAAGATTTTATTGATATCAATTCTGTATATATATTCAATTCTTTGTCAATTCCTTTATCAAGTCCTTCCTGTGAATTTTTATTTTGGAAAATGTAGACATAGGTTTTGACTTTTAACTGAAATTTTCTCTCTGAACATTAATGCCACCTTCAGTGAGAGTTAATGACAAGCATACTACAATTACAGGTTGTAATGAACAGTTTTGATAAAACCTTTTCAAGGCACACAGTAGTAAGGCATCAATAAGGGAATGGTTAAGATCAAATGTAAATTAGGTCGATGGATTGAACCAATTGGAACTGGTTCTCAGCTGGAACCAGTTCCTGATTCCAATCCTTACTCATACTTGATTGTGTGACATTATTGTTACATCAAGTGTGTCATAAAGCCCAGTCAGTGAGCTAATTTCATCTAGCCTGCAAGGTGTTTAGGGGAGACAGCATATTTAGAAAATAATTACATGATATTTTTATCAATTTAAAAAACTGAACATAACTGGAGACAAATACCAGCACAAATATCAATGGTATGTCATGACATCGCAAAATTTGGCAGGTCAAATGGAGCCAAGCTGGTACCCAAATGAAGAGCTATTTGAGAATCAAAGGAGCTGGCTCTTCTTGTTGAGATGAGCCAAATGAACCAGGACACTGAAAAAAAGCCACCACTATCAATGTAAAGAAATATGTAGTGAGTCAAAACAAAAAAAAAAAAATCAACATCTGTCCTGTATATTAATATATAGCCCAGTTGATGGGTTTGCATTGACATTCCAAGACCTGTGTGCAATGACAACGAATAATTCTCACAAAAAGGTGACTATTTTTTATAAATCCCAGATATCTCCAGTAATTTAAGTTGCAAAATGATAATTTTGCAACTAATTTTAGTTCACAATATAGCCTATATTCCTACTGTAAAGAACCAGTGTGTACATTTCTGAACCAATTAGAATATATTTTATTATTTACAGATTAAAAATGACTTACTTGTGGAAAACATTCCGTAACCCGCCACAGTGGTGGACTGGAAACCTAGTTATCAACGTCTGCTGAATTGTTACATTTCAGGCGGTTGGGCTACATATTTACAGATATCCGATGTCATTTCAACTTTTGCTAACTTCAGTATCACTACATGACGTAGAGAAAACTTCGAGTACTTCGTGTGTATCAGAATGATATGGCTGTCAAAGCAGATTTCACTTTCTGACAGTTACGAACCGTTTGACTCAAGGTGTCACACAAGCTAAAACAAATTAATAAAGATGTAAAGCCCCGACCACAATCAAACCTATATATTTTACCTATAAACAGTCAACTCTTCCCTGCCAGCTGTTGACTTCCCCTTGACAAACTAAAAATCCGCAATGGTACCGGGAGCTAAGGCTAGCTTACTGTAACGAGCCTTGCGTGCTAACGTTTACAGCTAACTGTTACCAACCTAGCTTCAACTCCAGTCTGTGGAGGCGACGGGCTATTGTGAGATAATGGGATACCTAACGTTAGCAGCTATCTAGCTAGCATTAGTATCTGACAGCCAGGCCGTAACAGCTGAAAGCGAGAGGACACAATTTAACACATGTCAACACACAATTAAGCATCGAGGTTATACTGAGATCCATGCAGTATTTTATCTGGTGCTAACTCTATTAACTAGCCCACTAGGTGTGTTAGAGTGAGTTTACTAGCTAGCTGATCAATGGCTAGCTAGCATCCGAGTATGAACTGTGTACATGCGAGTAAAGAGTGAATGTTGATAAAACGTCAGGTGTCATAAAATACGGTACACCGTACTAATTTACATTGCGATGTGTATGGCTGTATGAAGAAGTATAAAAAAATGATAGACAAAACTAGTTATAATGTTACAGCATGCCGGCAGCAGACACTGAGCATCAGCATCACGTCAAAGGATACTCTTTGTTCCTGAAGGCCTCCTTGGTGTGCTCGATGATGTAGACCTCCTCTCCCGGGCCTGGTGGCTCGGGCAGCGGCTTAACTAGTGGATATGGTTTCCGGCCTAAAAGCGGTGCCATCTCAATTTCACAAATGGCACAGCTTGCTACGGTAGGGTTCCAACGGTTTAACCTTGTAGTCACAAACTAATTAAACAATATACAGCAATATGTCCTTAGCATTTATACAAGTGCCCCAAAATATCTTAGCACGTCTCACGTTACCGCCGGCAGGCCCGGCACTCAACGTGTAGCAGCTAGCTAACTAGCTAGTAGGCTGGATCGCTAGCTCGTTGCAAAACAATAACAGTGCGCTTCTTGTCACCCGCCTCATCGCATCCTTGCTCTCTTCTCTGCTAGCGGTGTCATGATGGTTTTACGTAATGTCAGTGATGTAGATCAGGTAGCTGGATTTGTCCCCCGGTAGTATTAGGGAACTTTCAGCTCCTCTGGATGAACATGAAAAGATGCAAACCACACCGAGATCAAACTCGCGGCAACAGCCAAAGCGCAGTTCAGCAGCGAGATCTGGCGCGCTGTGCAATCCAAACCTTCAAATCGAAGCCCGTTTTCCTTTAGTTAAACGTTTTCGTTGCATGTCCGTGGTGTCGTTGCCTCTTGATAACCTTCAAAAGCGTAGTGAGTGTTACGGAAAACTACCCTGTATCAATCAAGAGGTTAATTCCTTGTCGAAATGGCGGGAGTTTCTACTCCACCGGCACAATTCCGTCCACCGTCAGTACCCCGTTTCCCCGGCAGCAAGCAGCGTCTCAGTTAGGTCCCACCTCCTCTAAACGCTCATTGGCTGACTCTATGAGGCGCCCTCGTCGAATTCGTCTAATGCAGGTGCTCATTGGCTGATGTGGCCTGTCTTTTGTAAGTCGAGCACAGCCCCTCAAGATAAACAACGCCCCTGTAGAATATTCATTAGGGGCTAGAGGTTAGTTGATGACAAAAAGATTAGTGAATTTTGATTTAACGGCTCTATGGTTAATCCATATTGCTCTATTGAAAATGCTCTTCCAATTCTGAAAGGTATCTGCAATTAATTTCTGTCTGAACAAGTATCTGAATCCATTGTCTGGGCCCCACGTTAATTGAGCGTTGTTACACAAAAGGGCCTACCGTCATTATGAGGTAAAGAGGCTGGCACAAGAGAAAATGGACATACCAACCTTGCAGTACTAATGACTTAAACAGCAAGAAGCAATTAATTTGGTTTGGACTGAATTCAGTTATAAACACTGGTGAAATATAAATACCAAAAAAATCATTTATTCTTGAATGAGCTGAACAAAAAGATTTGTTTTATGAAGGGTGTTGCATGAAAAAAAGCAGAATAGCACACCTAAACATTTATCTTCATAAAGTTACACAATTAACTTTATTCCCCCTAAAATGCCCCTGTAAACCTAAAAAGAGCAATGAAATATGAGAACATGCACAAGTAAAGTTACACTGCATAAAGCGAAAATTAGAAGCAGAAAACTAGAAATTTACAGCAGATGATTTAAAATACTAACTGTCCTCAGCAGCACTTCCTTGCATCAGTTTGTAAAATCCCCTCCTTTATTCCCAGCAATCACTTCATACAGCAATACTTAAAAGAGCTCTTAAAGTGAACAAAATAAGCAGTAAATACTTGTAATACTTGTAATTTTGAGATGTAAAATTCATGTTAACATTTCAACAGAACCTTAAATCTTAGCTAATCTGAAAGGGACAAGTATTGTTTGCATTTTAACAAAACAACTATAAATAAGCTATCTCAAAACCGTGTTGTCTCCTGTGCAAATCTTCTTTAAAGGAGGTGCTCCTGATTCATCCAGTTCCTCCTGTAAATCAGAAAGGAAAAAAAACATTAAATATGGCCTTCTGTGTGCTGTATGCAAGGCTGGACTGGTAATCTGACATGGAGGCACTTTCCTGGGGGGCAGACACACTCTGGAACCATTATTTTTATTTTCCATTATAATTACTAACTTCTTACATACCTCTGCTATAGCAAGGGTATTTTGCCTTTAACATCAAGTGATAACAGAGTGAATACACACAATTTTGTTTGTCCATGGCATTTATGTCTAAGCTTTTTAACAGTTTGAGGAAATAATTTGGAAGACCAGGGGTAAAGGGCTGGTTTGCACCAAAAAATGCCAGGGCCAACTTTTCTTTACAGTCCAGCACTTGCTGTAAGTGACAAAGAAAAATCCGGCATCTAGCTTAAATTGACCTCTATTTTATACCATACAACTAGTCCAATATATATGAAGTAAGCTCTTATCTAATTTTAAAAAAATGTATGTTTGTACCCCCCCTAAAATGAACCTGTGTGTCTGGGCTGCTCCGTCTGGTGGTTCCTGATGAAAGTAGCTCCTCCTTGATAAGAGTAGGTGGCTCATCAGCCCCCTCCTGCCCTGAATGAACTGGCTCTGCATTTGCAAGGGAATGAATACCCTCATTAGTGCATCTTTGACAGCAAAAGAATACCAAAACAGTATAGGGAACAACTCAATGGTATCAAATTGTACTCATGTGTTCAAAGTAAATTTACACATTGTATAGAATTGTTAAAATCAAACACAGTAAATGGCTCCCCAATAAATCCCTGAAGTCTAATTATAATGTTTTTTAAAATGTGGTTCCATTTTGTTTATTTCTTTCTCTGAACCAACTGCCGCTCAGGGGATTAATAAAGTTGTTGAATTGAATTAATAGTATTTCCTTTGGGAATATAATAATGGTTCAATACAAAAAATAAATAAAGCGTGTGTTTAACTGATTAAAAATTATGTTTTTGGCATCCCCATACCATCCACACTCTCCTGGCCCAACATGGGTGGCTGTGAGTCTTCGGTCCGGAGGCTGGAGGTATGTGGAGGGCTGACCTGCTGTGAGCTCGATGTGCTGCTGCTGTTATCCATTTTAGGCTGGTAAACGTCCGATAAAAAGCTCTGGTTGCTATTTTCATCTGAAGTAGAGAGCATAGAAACTGCACTGACTATGAGGTGTCAGCTTTGAGGGTACATCTGCAGCAAATTTAGGAACAATCATCTGACATCCTCTTTGTATTGTGCCTACAGTTGCTCCAGACACAAAACTCACCAGTGAAGTCCAGGAGAGAGTTTGTGTTTTCAAGGACCACATCCTTCAGTCCTCTTACATCTCCACCTGTGGATTTGGTGCGATATATCTGACAACAAAGAGGAAAGTGGCATGAGGTTTCCTGAATAAATGAATTTCATAGTAGCAGTGGAGCTTAACATGACAGAGCCCCACCTGCTTTGTTTCTGTAACTGGCACCCACTTGAAGATGCGTAAGGATGTATCACCTACTGTCACCCATTTCTTCTCCCTGGAGATGACATTGGTTCATTAAGAAATGAGAGAAGCTCATTTTGGGTGCTACACCACACAGTCTGCTTTATTAGCATGAACCTGTAACATGGTATACAATGTGCATGCCCGTTTCTTTTGTAAATACATGGCAGTTTATCAAATATCGTATTAATCTCGCTTATTGTTAGCGCTTACTTTACAAGAGCGTGTAAAAAATCATTAAAATTAGCCAGAAGCTATTCATTTATTTGACAGTAGACTGACAACAGGATAGTCGTGTGGATTACAGCGCGCGGCATGTGAGGCTGTAGCCATATTGACAGCTCTCGACGGAAAAAAACTCAACTAGCCCCGCCTCCTCTGCCAAAGTCGGGCATACATTGGTCAGGAACGGCGTCAATCATCCAACTTTTCCGACTGAAGTTTGTTGAGCGACGCAGAAGATACAAGGCTACAGTCTGTACTTAAACATTCCCCTCCATATTGTCCCTCACACAGACTACATACCATTTCCGCACTTTCTCGATGGCAGCCAGGACCTTTTTAATATCATCTTTAGCGCGACTTCGGGTCTCAGCACGGCCTGATCGTCCCGACATCTTGATGCTGTTATGATTCATCTACAGATGCATCTGAAAACTTCAAGACCAAGCCCCAGTCCTCTGTTACCGCGCTAATCTCGCGAGATTTACAGGTCTTAAGTTTTTTTTCTTTTTTTAGCTTCATCCTCTTCAGTCTAATCAGATGTAATGTGATGTAATTATTTGGACACATTAAGTGTCCACACACATTTGTTAATGATTTTCTGATATATTTATACACAATTTTCACTGTATTTGAAGTTTATAATAATTTTTAATTTCAACTTGATTTTTTATTAGCTTGACTGTTATAAAAGAGTATTGCTAAAGCAGCTAAACAGCAGTAATAGTCATCTAATATGAATTCATTTACAATAGCCTGATTTATTTTTAATAACAGAATAATAAACATAATAATTACATAACTGTTGAAACCACTACATAATTCCAATAATACAATGCAAAAAAAAAACGATGAATACTGAAGAGGGACAAAAGTAATTCATCCTTCTATTTCTATATTTGTGAAAGACTTCAAATAATTTATTTAGGGGTTTTTTGTTTTGTTTTGTTTTGTTTTTTGTATCTACAAGGGGTCCCCATCAGTTGTTACCACAGTAACAATTATTCTTCTGGGGGTCCATACAAAGGAACAAGACAATGCATACTAATTCAATCAAATACACAAACAGTAATGTATACAATCAAATACAATAAAATGAAAACAATCACATCAAATAGCTAAAATATCCTTTAGAGTCTTGAAGCCTGATGGTTGAAACATTTGTTGACATAAGTACTAAAATCTGATTTTCTACCACACGTTAAATATCAGTCACATTCATTAAATCATTTACCAGATGTTACAAGTTAACATGACTTCTTTTTTTGATGGCTTTCCTTAATTTCTTAATTGTGTTAAGTGTGTTAAGTATTATTGATAACCTTAAACAAATCTAGTGGCAGTTGCCTATTGCCCTACAGGCATGCCCACAGATTTCACTGGACTCCATTACAATTCCAGGGAATCGGCCCTCCACAGTTGTGGCTAATTGATGGTATCAGTGTATGTGAGTTGGATTAGTAGCATTGGTACTGGTCTTGGTGCCACTTTTCATCAGTTTTGCACGCCTTTTCTTCCTTTCTTATCACACTATAGACCCTTTATTGCCACTTTCTACCTACTTTTTGCCTCTGTGAATTTTTTGCCTCTCAGTCACATTTAGACACTATCAACTATTTTTTCAACAATTTAGTCATCAGCTTTTCTGACAGTTTTTGCCAATCTCAACCCATTTTTGCCACCATACTGTTGCCTCTGTTCACCAGTTTTTGGCACTGTTAACCCTCTTCCATCAATTTTATGCAAATTTTAACTGTAATCAGCTATTCTAATGCCTTTTTTTTCAAATTTAAATCAATATTTTGTCACATTTACCCCCCTTCACTACTTTTTCCTGACTAGTTTTGCAGCTGGAAACAAATTTTCCCCTTTTCCAACTATTTTTTTGTCTCTGTTAATCCATTTGCCTCCTTGGACCCATTTTTGCCACTTTTTAATCAAATTTCACCACTTTGTCTTCCCATTTTGAACCTATGTCAAATCTTTTTTTGAGAGAAGGGTTTTACAGTATGAAGAGCGAGAGCTCGGAGACCTCTTGGATACAGACCTCACCCGTCCAGACCTGAGCAGACCTCTCGCCTCCGACCAATCTGCATAATGCCATCTTAGCGCATGCGCGGGCATTCATAACAGCAAGTCTACAGGGGCAGAAATGATCTGGGATGATTTTTCGTGTATGTGAATGCAGTTTATGGAATAAACAGGCTGTTGTTACGGTGATAACTGAAGACTTTCCCCGAGTTTTTAACTCATAAAAGTGTTTAGTGTTGTTTCCGTCTGTTTGTGCTACGTATGCCGTCTCAACAGGTGAGATTTACGTGCTGCAGTTGTCCTTTATCGCCTCTCTCCAAAGCGTACAGACAGGCAGAAATGTTGAAAGTCATCCCTCCTTCATATTAAGTCATTTCTGAGGTGCAGAACTGTATATCGGTTTATCTTTTCACCACTAGTTTACAGTGAATCAGTCAGCCTCCTTCCACACACAATCAACGGGACAGGACAAAACGTGATAAAGTGACCATAGTGTTCAAAGCTAAAAGGAGTAACCACAAACAAAAGACAAAACTCGTAACTAAAAACAAGATAAAGTAACAATACCGCCAATAGCTAAAACATGGTAGATAAATCAAGATGGAAATTTGCTGTTCTTATTGGGTTTTTGTTTGTTTTTTTGTTTGTCTGTTTGTTTTGTTTTGTTTTTTTGCAGGCTAGTACTTTATGTCTACGACCAGAAGAGAGGCTTGGAAAGGGTGGGATTTGTCTCCAAGAAGATAATATTCTCATATAGCCTATTATATAGATGAATAACAAAATCAGTAGTATGTTAATAATAGTTCACATAATTTATCTGAATTTACTCTGACATATATAAAAAACAATATTCATACATGAATATTATCCCATATTCTTCTTAATTTAATATTAAAAAGTTCATATGAAAAATAACAAGACAAGAACTCCTCCAACGCTATCTTTTTTTTTTTTTTTTAATTATAAATATGTCTTCTTAATTTAAACGGTAATAAAAAATATTAAAATACATGATAATACTATTCATACACCTGGCATGACATTTTACTTTGAAAGTTAGAAGTATTTCCTCTTCATTTAATATGAAATATAAACAAAATAGACCTGACTAGATGTTATTCATTTTAAAAATAGAAAGTATGTCCTCTTCATTTAATATTTAAAACTAAATAAAATAAAAAATAAAAAAAAATAAATAAATAAACATACTGTGCGACCAGACATGATCTATTATTTTGAAAATAGAGCACGGGTGCGGGACATCGCTGCATTCTCCTGGAATTCTGTATCCAAGAGGTCTCCGGACTGCAGCCATACACTCTTGAGTTTGGCTGTGCCTGTGGTGTGGTGTTTTTGTGTGAGAGTGTGGTTGTGTCTGTTTAGGTTCCGCTGTTTGTCCTCAGTAGTGCTATAATTGGGTTTTTTCTCCCCGTAGATATGACAGTTTTTGTGAGTTGGCATTGTGTTCAGACTCAGGGTATGTATATATGGTATTTTATGGGGAAAGTATCTATCTCACATCCTGATACTTAGGGCAGATCTAGCAATAGTAGTTGACATTCAAGCTTGTATTAATTTTACTTCCTGTAAGGAGGCTATTTCATTTTGCATGACAATAGCTTATTTTGTTATCAGAAATTATGTGGCATTTATATTCAAAAGGTACAGTCCAGATAAGGCTGAGATTTTATATCAATTTTCTGTGAGTTACTCAAGACTATAAAAATGGTTTATGGCCCATGCCCCCACTTGAGTAAATGAATAAATAGATAAATTAAACAAATAAGCTATGTCAGTGGTTTCAGACAGACACAAAAAAAATAAATACACTGTGGTAAAAAAATAACATCGATTTTAATTTTCATTGTTTAAATCAAATGAAAACATCCTAAACACACATGCCTGAAAATTCATTCAAATAAAATTCATTTGTATTTTATCCTGATTTTACTTAGTATGAGTAAATCTAATTCTAACAACTTCAGTGCAGACAGAGCCCCATGCCCCTCATGAAATCTCTGGCAGCCCCTGAGAGGGTCCCTGACACCAGGTTGGGAACCAAAGTGTTAAAGGTCTCTCTTTTGATAAATATATTTTAAAAATGTTGTACTTTTACTGCAGCTGGATTTTAGATACACAACTTTTACATGTAATAGTATATTATTAAACTGTGGTATCAACACTTCTACAGGAGAGTGTCAGGGTTTATTCCAGCTTCCAACCTCCATCAAATCAAGTGTCTGGTTAGCATGTATAAGACAAGTTATATACACTTCACTGATTCCTCACAATTGTAAATATTACAGCACTTTAAAAGTCACCGGAAAAGACCAATCAACAGACAGATGCCAAAATAAGTGCACAAAGTATAATAATGTGTGAAAATATGTGTCTTCTCTAAGTCCCTACACTTGTTTGGATTTGTAGTTCCCATTTGACCAACTGATGGCAGCATTGAGCCATGCAGCTGAGGTTGACAGCAAAGGTAGCAGCTCTGATTCATTGTAAAAGAAATACTGACAGGAAATTATCCTTTTCCATATCCCCCAAGCAACATGAAAGCAGGGCCAACTCTTTTTACCCAGCACCAAACGGACTGACTGGACTATGGATACAGTTGTGTGAGCTCTCAGTTAAATTTACTACTACTACTACTACTACTGATAATAATAACAATAATAATAATAATAATAATAATAACATTGGAAAAACATGAAGGGTTCAGCAATCCTTTCAATATTATTATAACCAATTAATGCATCAAATGATGACAATTACTCCATTCATTTATTGACATATGTCACAAGTACCTATGTGTTAAGCACATACCATACATGTTTGTGTAAGTACATTTATGGACTGGTACAGTTATGTTTACAATAAAATTATTTTTAAACCACATTAAAAAACAAAACCCATAAAACTCTTGTAAATGCTATAAATCTTTCATTTGTGAACCTGATGTTCTGCTTTAAATAAAAAAATAATAATATTACGCTCTAACAGTGGTGTGGGCGGGGCCTGTTGGTCATCCAGCCAATGGCTAAGCGCAGCGGGAGGAGTCAACGACAGTTGCCAGTAGATATATCCAAATATCGGCGACGCTTCAGAACAGTCACTGTTAACCGGTTTCTCAACTTAACAGCTGTCGCTTGTGATGTGATTGTGCTTTGAGATTTCTCAGAAGGGTCTCAGAAATGTTTTGTGTTGCTTCCTGCAGAACTGAATCATTTAAAGACAGTTACTGACTTGTGTAAATTTCCCGCAAGTTGTTGCACATATTACTTCTGGGTTTTGTGAATAATTTCATACAAAAACGGCGATTTAAAAAGTTTCTTACGTTACATTTACAATATAGGGTGTTTCTCTTTTAAGAATAGCCGTGTTATATTGAAAAATAATCAGCCGTCCGACTGGGTTTACTACGTTATGCATCTTAGGTCTTTCAGCCAATAAAATTTGCTTTGATATATCATTCAACATATATTTGTTGAGCCGTTTTTGATAAGATTTTGGCTGAAATATTTTCAATTAGATCCAACAACTGGATTTACTTCGAGGCGAAGCAGCTGCCTCCTTCGTGTCAAATTAATCAACAGATTGTTTATTTTGAAAAATCAAAGCGGAAGCGTTGCCGTTAGCGTTGCTACCTTCACACTGGTGCCGTTCATACTGCTGCTGTCATTGACTGGGGTGGTGGACAGAAAAGGCCAAATGATTCAGTGAACGGGGCGACGAGTCCGGCGAAGCATGGACTGCTGCCCGCCATAGTTAGAGCAGCTTTTAGTTCTTGTTTTATTTTTTCACTTTTCTACGCGGCGAACAGTGTTTTTATTTCTTTCTTTCGTCGCTTAAGACAACGGACAACAATGGATCGAGTGAAAAGCTCCATGCAGCAAGTACCGAACGCTATTCCCAAAGTGATCCGACGGACCGGAGGGGCCAACAGCCTGGAGCTTGAGAAGGAAAACTTTGAGAGAGGACAGGTAGCTATGGGGCACATAAATGTAATACATTTATTTTCCTGAAAGCGTGGGATGAAGGTACTACAGCTGATAACGCCTGAATAACGTGGGAGGATAGTAACAGTCATGTCAGGATGTTTGCTGACAGCCAAATTAAACTTAGCAACGAGAGTATTATCTCAGCTGACTTCAGGTTTATAAAATAAGACACTCTACACACATATTTTTTTTAGTTTTGTGTAATGTTTTGACAAACTGATTTTTTTTTTTTTTTTTTTTTTTTTTTTTTACAGTTTTGTGTTTTTTGATCATGATGATTGATTATTCCCAACATGTACAACAAAAGAGCTATTCAAATATAGGTCAGTGGTCTTATGAATTGAGATAACTGCGCAGTTTAGCCCATCTGCTGGATAAAACCAGACAAGAGGGAGGCAAGTTTAGGCTTGGTAGAGCCGTGTCATGAATGACAGGCTATCAGTGTCTCCTGTAAACCTACTGTTAGAGACAGGATCTCTGGTGATGGGGATCATGATGATGGTGCAGATGATGACTATTGTAAGACAGAACGGAGAATGGCAGTGTTTTTATCTGTTATTTTTAGAGACTGCTGTTGAATAATGAATGCTCAATAGCTTCATGTGACTTTGCATAAAGAGCTTTCCCACTGAGCATATGTATGTAGGCTGCTGTTGTACTGTGGAGCCTGCTGCTTCCTGCCTGGTGGTCTCCCCTCCCCTCTCCTCTCCTTTCCCAGACCAGGCACCGAGGGAGGGGAGAGGAGAGGGGGGAGAAAGTAGGTCAGATGAATCCAGGCAGCCAAACAGCCATGGTCCTGCTGCAGCATGCTTCCTCCTATTGACAGTGCGCTCATTACAGCCTAAATGTGCACAGCAGGTATTTGGTGATTGTGTGTCTGGAATGGATGGTGGCTGTACAGTTTGCCCCCCCACCCCCCCACCCCCGCCTCTCCCATCCGGGACAGCAGCATGGATTAGAGGCTGGGAGAGACGCATGCGTGGCTCTTTATGTATCCCAGCCAAGCCTGGTCACTGGGTCACTGTCAGGCTCCTGAGATCATCACACGCTGCTGGAAGTGTGTCAAGGCAAAATGCATTTCAACATAATACACAGTTATCTCCTGCATTGGTGTTGCATGAACTTCTAATAACACAGAGAACGGAAAAAGCATTTGAGTCAGATTCCTTTCACCTGCTCTTTATAAAAAGTTATTCATGATCTGGGATCAGCCTCACAAAGCAACGCTTTTTGCAGCTGATCAGCAGTGAAAGTATTCATGCAAGACAAAACAAGCCCAAAGTTGATTAGCTATTAATGTTCCAACATGACTGGACTGCAGCGCTCAGCTGGTTTGTTCCTGAAACACCATTTCTGCTTCTCTGTACTTTGAGGATTTGCTGTTGTTGTGTTTGTTTTCTTTTCTCACCCCCTGTGGTTGACTTTTGACAGAGGATCCGGAGCTGTGGCAGGCAGTGTGGGAATCAATGAATCTGCTGTCGACTTTATAGGGGATCAGTGAGAGATAATCTCATCTGATCTGTTGTGCTCCAAAGCTGCCCAAATCTGCTGGCTTTCACCTCCTGTGGTGGTTTTATTTTCACTTTTCCAGCCATCTCTTTGAGCCACAAAGCACACTTGGTGAAAGTTTAATGTTTACAGCCTATGATAAAATATAAACTCCTTCAAACAGAAAACACAGGGTCAGAAGAAGGGTCTTTTACCTCCATAGTTGTGTAAAACCCTGATTATAAAAAGTGTTTGCCTATCTCAGTGGAGTTGGGTAAACAACAAGGGTGTGTTCAAAATCCTCCCTGTCAGTGTCCACACTGGGTTATAAAAAGAACGAAACAGGGCAGCCAGATAGCACACAACGCTTGCTTTTAATGACATGTTTAGCCTCATGATAGCAGCTGACTCTTTAATTTAGAGTTTAGGGAGATTTAATCTGTGGTGTGTTTTCCTCAAACATCATTGCCTGTTTTGGGTTCATGTTGTATCGTGTTCACACTAAGAGTAAGGAAAACCATGAAGCCAACAAGAGAATGCTTTTATGTTTTTTATCAAGGCTCCAAGAATGCCAGAGATACCAAATCTCTCCCGGAGTGCAAAACAGTCTCTGAGCTGTCAGAGTCAAGAGGAGGCTTTTCATCTGAGAGCCTGTGTAGGTTGTAATCTCTGGACCGATATGAACCATAATTAGCGCTTGTGGCAAACTTCTTTGGCACCAGTTCCTCCGCTGGGGGATGTAGAGTGAGCCCCCGGGTGAGTCCACATATGTATTACATAATTAAGGCCTTAAATGAAAACTGCCTGCCGCCTCCTTTTCTTCACTTATCCACACAGAGGTCACCCCTGTTTGCACAAGGAGGCCTTTATGAGTGATTGTGTGTTTTGCTGTTTGTTTGTGATGTGCAGTGAAACCCGAACTCCTCCTTTTGAGCATTTAGTGTCATGATCAGATTAAGTTCAAGTTTACACTCGCTGGACTTTTAAACCTTTTATCAAGTAGGCTACTTGTCAATGTTTCACATTTTATGTTACTCTTTAACTCTCAGGTTTTTCTGTCAATATTTCCAGCTAGATATTTACTCTATTTTTAATTACTCAATCAAGCCCTTTTATTGGCGCCATTTTGGAGAGGGATAACTGCAGCTAAAAATGAATGTGGTTCTGTGATGATGGGAGGTCTAACCAGGTTAAAGTATAACTTATAATCTGAAATGTGAATTCATGGTCAGTGCACTTGTTTTGTGATAAAAATCAGGATACTCAATTAAATTAAAATAGTTTTCATACTGAAGTGCTTGATCTTTTGTAAGATCACCGTGACTTTAGAACAAGCAGTAGCATTTTTATCATGGGGGGGGGGGCACAACTACTGTACTCAAGAAAACGTACAGTTACTAAAGTAAGAGAACTGATCTTAAAAAGAATATGGATCTCCAACCAGGTTGGTCAGGTAAAATCACACCTTTATAATGAAATAAAATACACCATCCATCCATCCATTTTCTATAGGGCTTATCCCATTGGGGGTTGCGGGAGGGCTGGAGCCTAACCCAGCTGTCATTGGGCGAGAGGCAGGGTACACCCTGGACTGGTCACCAGTCAATCACAGGACTGTCATATAGAGACAGACAACCAGGCACTTTCACAATTACACCTACGGCGGATTTAGAGTCACCAGTTAACCTAATGAGCATGTTTTTGACGGTGGGAGGAAGCCGGAGTACCCGGAGAGAACCCACGCATGCACAGGGAGAACATGCAAACTCCGCACAGAAAGGCCCTGACCAGGAATCGAACCTTCTTGCTGTGAGGCAACAGTGCTAACCCCTGTGCTGCTGTGCAGCCCTAGAATACAGCCCTAAAAATTTTAATCAAATTTAAAAATTAATTTCAGCCGATACCAACATTTAAATGTAGTTCAGATCTTAAACCCCTGGCCTCAGTTAAGGTCATCAAATGGCATCATGGGAGAGTTCCAAGGCCAAAACCACGGCTGACAAAAAAGAACACAAAGGCTCATCTCACGTTTGCCAAAAAAAACATTTTGATGATCCACAAGACTTTTGGAGACATATTCTGTGGACTGACCAGACAAAAGTTGAACTTTTTGGAAGGTGTGCGGCCCGTTGTAAAAATAACACAGCATTTGATAAAAAAGAACATCATGCCAACAGTCAAACATATTGGTGTCAGTGTGATGGTCTAGGGCTGATTTGCTGCTTCAGGACCTGGACCACTTGCTGTGATTGATGCAACAATGAATTCTGCTGTCTACCAGAAAATCCTGAAGGCGAATGTCCGGCCATCAGTTCATGCCCTCAAGCACAAGCGCTCTTGGGTTATGCAGCAGGACAATGACCCAATACAAACCAGCAAGTCCACCTCTGAAAGGCTCAAAAATAATAAAATTAAGGTCTTGGAGTGGCAAAATCAAAGTCCGGACTTAAATCCAATTGAGATGCTGTGGTGTGACCTTAAACAGGCAGTTCATGCTGGAAAATCCTCCAATATAGCTGAGTTAAAACAATTCTGCAAAGAAGAGTGGGCCAAAATTTCTCCACAGCGATGTGAAAGACTCATCACCAGTTATCACAAACGCTTGATTTCAGTTATTGCTGCCGAGGGTGACACAACTAGTGTCAAAAAATTAAATAATCATTCAGACACTGCATTTTATATTTACTTGGGTTGTCTTTGTGAAATATAAAAATTAGTTTGATGATCTGAAACATTTAAGTGTGATAAATATGCAAAAAAACTCAGAATCAGAAAGGGGGCAAATACTTTTTCTCAGCACAGTACAACTGTGCTAATAGCTACCACAGCAGTAGCCATTGTATACACTGGCAAACCCCAACCAGGAGAAGGGCAAAATCCTCTTTTCTGTCACGGAAAGCTTTCAGTGTTGTTTTATGATCTTTATTTCTCACAGACACGTAGTCCAGTTCTGATAAAACTGCCGCTATACTGTGGCTACATCCAAGCTACTCACCACACTGGTGGTAGCCATTGCTATCAGCTTTCAGTAAACAACTGCACTGCAGGTGGGGTTTAGTTGTTACTGATTGGTCCAACCTGTCTTTGGTTCCTTAAAATCATTGTGGACTGGAACCTTTTTGAAGGTGGATTTGCCTGATAACATAATGGCAAATCTGTCTGCTTTGCAAGGTTATTACTTACTTTCCAGCCTGAGGAAAAGATTATAAGAGCAGTGGTTTTTCAAACTTACAGGCCCAAGGCACACCTAAGACACGTTCTATTAATTTTTTCCTTCTGCTAACTGCTTGTACTAAATTTCTTACTTTTAGCTAGCTATGTGAAAATAATCAATAAATATTTGCTTTTTAAATGGTTAACAATTCAGCTACTATTTCAAATGGTTTTGTTTTTCCTTCTTAGTTTAAGTTTATTATTATTTCTGCAAACTTTTTTAATTTGCTTCATTCCTCAAAGCTAACTAAAAATGTCATTCTTTTAAGCTAGCTGTTTTAAGGGTTTGTTCAACACTTCTGGCTATCAATTAGAACTTTTTGTTTATGAAAGCTAAGGCTTACTATTTAAAAAAAAAAAAAAGGAATTACAACTTACAGCTAACTATTTCAAACATGTTGTCAATTCCAGCAAATTGTGCTACATTCAGCATTCAGGTGTTACAACTCAGTGGTTGTTTTTAAACTTATAAAATGGGTTTCTTGTAAGTCAAATTAGTTGTCTTATACAAAGTTAGTTTGGCAGCTCAAAAGTGTCACACCTGCAGGAATATTTGTTGGTTAAAGTACCAAAGAGTGGGCTTTATTGGCACATAGCCTGCACCCCTTGTACCCCTGTTTTGCACCCTCTAGTTAGTGCTGTTTGGTTCCCAGGCAGCTGTGACATTCATGAGAGGAGTGGTTCTGTGGCTCTTGTTCACATCCAGGACCCAGCAGGGTGGACTTAGACAAGACTTTCATTTTTTTTCCCTTTGCAGTTTTTCTTTCATTTAGATTTGTTGTTTTCATTTCCATTAGTTGTTGTCTTGATTCATTTCTTGCCTCTTTCACATGCTGCAGTTCAAAATACAGAAAAGTTACAAAGGGATGTCAGTTTATAGGCAATCCACATACAGACAAGCATGCAGGCATCAAAGCAAGACCATTAAAAGCACTGAGGCAGCAGAAACAGCAGGCGATGGTTTGTGGCCTCATTGCACTGACTGGCTGGAGAATAATAGAGCTGGACATGAGTGACAGGTCAGTAAGTGGAACAAAGTGCACCGATGAGTCCCTGGCAGCGTTAACAATGGCTTTGATTTACAGATTGTTTTGGACTTCTCCTCTTGTGTTTTACAGCACAGTAATATGGAAAGACCGACAGACAGACACAACAATCTACTGCTTTTTGTTTCACTTGCTGCAAAGGTCAAAAGTCAAACAGAAACTTACATCCTGGCTTTGAGTGTGTGGTATGCAAATTAGCCTGCTTCATCATCAGCTGAATGCAGGAGTCTGCAGAGCAGTGCAACAGAGTTGAAAAGTTATGCCCCTGAAGTAAAAAAAAAAAAATTAAAAAAAGGACAATAATAAGAAGGACTCTGGATAACAGTTATGGCAGTAAGTCCCTTATCAAGTAAGGGTGGGAATCACTAGTGGCCCCACGATACGATATTATCACGATACTTGGGTCACAATTTGATATTATTGCGATTTTAAACATTTTGCAATACAGCGAGTATTGCTATACCATATATTGCGATACTGAACTGTTTAGCTGATTTAGCATTGGTCTTGCCCACATGTTTGTCATATTTCTGTCGTATTTTATTTTCATGTAGCACTTCTTGCAAACCCCATGTGTCATGTCCATCTCATTTGGGCTCTGCCTGCTTTCCTAATGTCCTTCCCCTGGTGCTGCCATGTTTGTTGTACTAACTTTCTCCTGCTCTATGACTGTAACCTCTGCAGACCTCACTGGACAAACAATTGTCTAGACAATTTATTTTATTTTTCCATTATCATAGACTTCAGTTCATATTAGCAATTAATTTGAAAAAAAAAATCAATACTTGGTGGATGATACGATACGATATATCACCAGACAAAATATTGTGATGCTATGCTGTATCGATTTTTTCTTCCACCCTTATTTTCAAGTGACTAAGCTGATACTGCAAGGTACAGGCTGTGTCCAATCTTATTTACATGCGACAAAGGTGTTTTATTATGTTAAAATAAACCTGCATTTAATCATTTACTAGTGCAACAGATGTCGGAGCTATGACAAAAATTGTGTGCATCTATTCATATGGACTGTTTTGCAGTGAAAAATATTGAGGACAAAAATATTCACAAAGGACCAGGGTATTTATTAGGGATAACATGACTGTGAAAATCAAGGCTGATACCGATGTCAGAAATAATATTCAGTCAATGTCGGGTTTTTTCCGTTCCATCAATTTTTTTGGTGCAAAATTCAAAACATTTTCTTTCATGTTTGACCACAAAAACAGACCAAAGTCAGTTCACTTCTTCTTCCTTAAAAAAAAAAAAAAAAAAAAAAAAAAAACTCTTCTCTTAATCAGCTGTTAATAATGAGATACTACACATCAGATACAACTTAGTTACTCAGTGGTCTTGCCTCAGGACCCACTGCCAAGTCCTAAATGAGCAACAGTGACTCAAATTTCTGATTTATTTATTTATTTTCTCAACCAGTGTTATTTAATGAAATATAATACTAAATTATTTGGACCTCAGACAGTCCTAATAATAAATGTTGAAAATTCCTAAAACTGAAAGTCCCTTGTGAAATTTCTTTAGATTTACAGGAACTGTCACAGAGAATATTACCAAAAGCTTCTGGGTAAAAATAGGGGAAATTATTTTAGGTTTCCTAGAAACATTTACAGGGGAAATTCCTCAAAGATTTCAGGTAAATTAAAAAAGAAAATTTGTCAGCACTTCAGAAAAAAAGCCCTTTTTTCTTTCTGCTATCAAAAACTTAAAGTACAGAAAAAAAAAATAACTGAAAGCGCTTCATAGACTCTTTGACATTTGTTTTTCCTGGCACTCATTCACGTCCCACTGGAAACTGATCCAGACCCACTTTTGAGTCCCAGCCAACCAACTGAGGACCACTGCTGTTACTGACATCAGTTAATGCACGTTATAAACTTATTTGCAAAGCAAATACTGCTTATCCCAGTGTTGTACTGATGCATTGGTATATCCATATTTTCAGTTTGGATCTGTTGGTTTAACTGTCAGTGGAAACACTGATCCATAGTCTTGTTTAAAATTTGTCAGCAGGTATGTAAGCATAGTTGATAAAATGCAGCTGATGGCTGCATTTAAATTAACCTGTTCTGAGAAATTGTAGCCCTCTATATTCATCAAATCAATGATTTGATTGTGCTGAACTTTGTGATATAAGCAAATGTCATCAATTGAATTTTGCAATAAGTTTGTCATGTGAAACAGGTCATTTTTACCTCAACAAAAGACACCAGCAGCATTTTTTTTCTATACATCAGACATGTATTGAGATTTGTCATTTCTGATCAGCCTATAGACCTCGTATCCCAACAGCAGAATCATTTCCTTCAGTGAAATCAACATTGAACTTTAACCTTTGTGCTCTTTATATCACCTGTTGTCTCCACTCAGGCTAGGTTTTGGTTTTGTTAGTTAATAGGACTAATTCAAAGTGCGTGAAAGTGAAATTGCCATTTTTATCAGTCATCTTACTGCTCCATGAATACTTGCTTAGTATTCACAGTTGTTATATTTTAGGCTAGCCTGTGTCTAAAGACTTACAAGGAATCCAACATTTAAAACTGATAACTATGGAAAAGCATCAAGAGTACATGATCTTATGTCCTAGAGAAAAGATCATGGCCTTTGATGAGTTATTTTTTATGTTCAACACTAGAATGGCAAAATTAATTGGACCTCCTCTGTCATATTTTAATCTTTAATATATGAGGAAGGAAATTACTTTGTTACTATAGCAGAAACTCATTTATAATGAGGACATGACACATAATCAAACACTGATAGCACCAAGTAAACTGCATGCTTTAAATAAATTTAGAGCCAGCAGTTGTTTTTTAAATCTGAGAATTAAACAGGTCCTTTTGAATATAATACACCTTGGTTACTATGAATACTATTATTAGTGGATAAAAAGGGAAAGCAGATTCCTTGTTTGTCGTCAGAAGAACAACTGTGATTCTGGTTGTGATCTGTGGGGGTTTGAGGGGTTAGAAGCCAGGCAGGGTCGGAGTGGGCCTACTGTATGTGAGAAATGCTGTGTGTGAGACTGCCCTCCCATCATCAGGCCCACGCCGTACCAGGAAGTGAAGAGGCAGGGTCAGGAAGAGAGGCGGCATTGTCTGGAGACAGACTGTTTATGTTGTACAAGCTGGAGGTATAATGTGCTGGCCCAGTGGTGTAATGAGAAGCATATTGATTATTGTGGTTGGCCTGGACTCTGCTGGTCAGCTGATGTCCTGCAGGACCTTTTTAACAGCGTCCTGGATTTATAAATGAATTATATTGGTTTGTTTGTGTTTATATGTTGATGCATTTTCTCTTTTTTGGGGGGGCTGGGGGGCTACAAATCAACAAGGGCATTATTATCTGTTAACAAACAAGTTTATATGAGAGAAACTAACCATTGCAATGAAAATAAACAGTATGTAAACCCCTTTAAAAGCCTGATTTTTTTTTACATCAAAGAGAAGTGTTGCTAAATTATAGATGTATGAAGGATTTAAAAAAAAAAGAAATTTTCACAGTTGTGGAAACTTCAACAATTGCTCTTTTCTTTAAGTCATTTTGGTGCTAAAGTGAGTCTGCATTCACATACAAGGACCAATCAGCATTTTATTAATTTTACTTATTTGCAGAAGTTTTCCTATACTGCGACTTGCCAAATTTTCCTTCGAGGCAAAATTTCTGTTAAAACTCTCATCAGTCATAAAACACCTCTGTTTCATTGAAGACAGAGGCATATTTTGGTTGACAGTCTCACAGAAACCAGATGGGGGCATCAGCTACCTAGAAGTGCTTCGTTGTGGAGGCTGGGCTGCTCCTTTTAAGGTCTCATGTGTTTTCCAGAAGCATTAAATCAATGTATGTACACACCTGGAGAAAGACTTACAGGTTATTAACTTCCTAAAAGGGCCTCATCCTTTAAGAGCCCAACTTTATGAACTACTTGAATGAGTGTTAGCATGCTTTTTAGTGATTTTCAGCAGTAGAAATATGAGGCTCTGTCAATATTTTGTGTGTGCAAATATTGTGTTTGGGAGCAGGATTGAAATGGGTTAATGGATCTCTCAAATATGCATTTTATCTGATATTAACACTTTGACCCTAAGGAGTGAAGGTGACTGCAGATTTCCAAATATTTTTGGAAGTTTTTTAGCCTCTTCGGCAGGAAACCAGTGAATTGATGCATTCATCTGTGACCCCACTGTTGCTTTATGAATGGTGTGGAGAAAATCCAGCTGTTTTCTCATTAACCCCCTCCCTCTGTCCTTCACCTCCCCTCTCACGTGACCCCTGGCGGTCCCCGGACCCGAGCTTGGGAACCACCGGGTTAGAGCCATCCCACTCTCCAGGCTACATGCTACTATTGTCCAACACGAGAGCTGGCTATTTGCAAAATAAAGGTAGCCTTCTGTGTTGGTGTTAGCCGCTGTGTGGGACTGATACGTGCAGCCGAAACAAGGTGTTCTTTCAAACCTAAAATGAGCGGGTAATAATCAGCGGCACCTCTGCTTTGTATCTCCCGGGCAGCGGTGGTTCTTCGGCGGGCTGATGCTGGAAGTCCTCGCCGATAAGGGAGACCTCAGGGCGAAGAGGAGAAGGGACGCGAAAAGAGGAAAAGGCAGGGGAGCATTTTAATACCAAATCGGGACACATGTTGAGCTAAGGGTCCGCTCCACCCCCACCCCTTCTCCTCTTCTTCTTCTTCTCCTCCCAAATGCGTTTGTTCCCTCTATCGTTTTCCCGTTACTAATTTCTCCGCGTGAGGATAAAGCCTGAAGACGTCCTCTCCGGCTTCAAGGATCCTCACGCGCCGTTCCCTGGGACCAAAATGGATCTCAGCAAAATTGTAAGTGCCCGACGACCAGACTTGTTTCACATTTTGAGTCATGATAGACAGTAAAACGGAGACTACATGTTTTTGGAGGTGGGGGTAGGCGTCCAAGAAGTCCTGTTACACTCTCGCGCATTATACGGGCGTGAATTCATGTAAGTTATGCTCAGTGCGAGCATGGGCTTGTTTTCTGCCGGTTTTGCAGCCAAGTGTGGCGTGGGAAGTTTGTGTTTTTGTTGTGGAGTAGAAAACATTTGAACCTAGATAGTTTGCAAACTGTGTCAGAAGGTCCTTGAATGGGTCCTCACGGTCCCCACCTCTAAGGAAGTGGGCTACATTTTAAGTCCACTTGGCAATAATAAGGCAGGTTTCCCTTGACTTGACACTGAAACAAGGCTTATGAAACAGAGGCATCCTCTTTTGAGGAGAGGGCAGTAACGCATGATGGTTTTGTGGGTCTATTTTGGGGGTCAGCTACATGTAAAATGTCTGAGATGTTATCCTCTGTTGCTCAGAGCTTTCAGCTTTTCACTTGGCTGAGCCTCCAGCTGCAGGTTAGAGGAAAGAAGTTGAACTGAGTGTAGCTTAAATGTGCTGTGAATATCAATTGCAGATGGTATTGATGTTAGACAAACCTGAAGACAGAGCTAACACTGTGTCTTTGTGTGTCTTCAAGAGTGTTAAAACCTTAAGAAGACTCTAGGTTTGAATTTAAAGATGCTGTTTAATCTGAACTAACAATAATAAGCAGCTTAAACTGACACTTTAGAAATCTTAACAGTCTTTAGTGTTTATCTTCCTGTCCCTGTGTGTTGTGAATGATGCAAGACAGTGTCTGGAGTGTACTGGAGCAGGTGCACTTAAGCCAAAGCAACAAGACTGGCCTTTCACTGCCAACATGGTTGGATGGCTGTACTTTTAGCTCTTGTAAAGGTGTGGGGGAGGGTGTGTGATAAAAGAAGACCAAAGAGTCTTCTCTCCAATGATCCTCAGAGTTTGTATTGAAGGAAGCGCTTTGAGGAACAGAAATAAAGAGAGGGTAGACCAACACTGAAATGTATTAAGAGGCAGGAAATCCAAACAGGAAAATCTCTGTCCAACAACTCTGAAATAAATCTCAGCTGCCCACATGAAGTCAGCAAGGCCGAGCATTGCAGACATGGCGTAGGTGTTGTGATGGAAAATCTCCTCCAGTGCATCTCCATTCAGTTACACTTTTAAAGAGGACAGACCTCTTTAGGAAACAGATCAGTATTTTGGGGTCTAGCCCCCCCCCCCCCCCCCCAAGGCTGTTCTCTGTCCTCTCTCTCTCTCTGCTGCTTTGTTTTGGCTGTTTGGCATGAGGTGAGACACAGTGGAATGAAAACTAAATCCAGAGAGATGCATGATATTTCCACACTCTGCGAACATCTGCACAGTAGGGTTCAGTAGTTTTCTAAGCTTGATTTCACAAGTATACCTGTTGCACATGCACATTGGTCCTGATGTCTTAAACACTACTGGACTTCATTAAATGTCAGAAGTTTAGAATCTACCTTAAAAAGAGAGAGGAGGTAATGACATGATAATTAAGTCTGACCACCATGTACGGTATTATCTCATTATTGCTTCAGTATATGGTATGTTTTTCATAACTATTGTAAAAAGGAAAAATTAACTTCTTCAACTGGGGTATTTGAAACATACAAGTGTAAATATTTAATATTCCATTTCAAAATGTCCTTGTATTTTCAACTAAAATGATTGGTAATTTAGGTTAACTGCTGTAGAGGTAATAAATAATGTATATAAATTAACAATTTAAATGGTGCTTTGAATATTTCTGTAATTTTCTTTAATACATTATAATTCCAGCATTTAAATATTTTCTTTATGTTTTTTTTAAGTCACAAGTGTTTAAGGAATATCTTGAACTTCAAGGCTGTGTCAGAAGATAGAGCCTCTTAATAATACCACCTTTTGAAGATTGTCTGGTATTTTGAAAATCAGACCTTCTTTTGACATAACTCTTTGATTGAGAAAATTGTCAGCTGAAATTGCGTTATGGGTAAGATTTACACAAGGCAACAAAAACAGGTCTACATTTTTTAAAGATTTGTTTTGGGCTTTTTTATGCCTTTACTGTAAAGGGTTAACTAGAGTTAGAACTAGGGATGAGAACAATGGTGGAAATTGTTCATTTTTATAGGAATATTAATACGAATAATTAGACGTGGTTCAGACCTTACACCTCAATCCTTATAATACACAATTTAAATTAAAATGACCATATTCCTGTCCTTAAAACACACCTAAAAGTGTAAGGAATGATGATGAATAAAGAAAAAGACTTCAGGCGATGTAGGTCTGTTGCCAGCCTCAAACTCCACAGCTTATTTGGATAAGTTGTAGATATAAGCAGAAAGTTTCCTATCTGCTGATTCCATATTTCACTTTTAAAGCTAATATCCACCAGTCTGCAATGTCATATTGTGCATCCCTATGGATAATGACACCCTTATTGAAACTCTTTGTTGATCTGATCCCTCGTAGTTGTCGCTATCACTCCTTTTTTATTATTTTTTGAAAAGACATGACAATGCACCTTAACAGTAGTGGTAGCTGAGTAGAGCTCAAGGTAAAAATTAAAGAGTCATGATTTCTTCTGTGATATCTTATTTATATTGCTGTAAAAACAAACATTCCTAACTTCACAACTGCAAAATCAGAATTTTCTTTTTTGGGGGGATATTTGAAAACATAATGATATTTTATTTACATTTGCCAATCAGTCATTTTTACTGAGCTGACCTCAAACACATCATGATATTCATTAACTGCCTGTCTGCTTGTTATGTCTGATCATTAACTTTTATTAAACCACATTCAACACAAATATCAACATTTGATTAATGATATTTTTAACAGACTGGACTTGCTGCTGAGTTTGGGAGCATTCTTTACTCCTGTTGAATGTTTTTGCACCAGTGATAATATTCAATGTTATGTCACAAAATCTGTGAGGTTTGATAGTAGTGTTGATTAGCTTTTTTTTTTTTTTTTTTAAATACTGAACCAGGTTTTCATACCCAGGTTTCAATCTCTATTCCTAGATGAGAGTGAGAAATGACAGGAACCACAGGGCACACCCAGGCTGCCCACATACATGGGGCATGACGTAACTGCTTTGCTATCTGGAGGGAAGGTCTGCATTATAATTGGAGAAATAAAGCCATAACATGGCTTAATAAAGAACAGAGCGGTTATTAAGGGTCTGTGACCATAGCCGCTGACAGTGCCGATATCCTTATTTCCAGAGCGCTTCTGACCAGTGTTCATTGTTGCTATGTAATATGAATCCCTCTTTCATCTGTAGAATGTGTAACTTTTTAAAATAGCTCTATGTGCTTCATATTTCCATATTTCAAGGAAGACATGCAGACAGTGTCAAGGTATCCTATCCTGACACAGGCAGCAGATGCAGTCCTGAAAACTACCCTAGAAAAAAGATGAGTGGGCTCGATTTATCTTCCGCTAATGTCAAAAGTCACGCCTCTTCCTTATTTTGATTGGCAAGTAAGGGAGACGTGACACTGACAGGTGCAGCGTGGTTCCAAAAGTTGAATGGTTTTCAACCAAGAGCACTTTACGCCATCTGGGAAATTGCTGGCATTCTAGTAATTAATTAAACGCTGCAATTTTTTTTCTGCTGAGGGTGCTCAGCGCTCAGAACTGTGGACTACATTGGATTTGAATTAAAAATCAGTGCTGCTAGCTGGCTATGGACACAAGCCCTATACCTTTAATTTAAGGTAGCACATCTTTTTTAAATAATAAAATATCTTCTCTAATAATTGATCGGTTCAAGGCTACTGAACTGTTGAAGTGTATGTAGATCTTCAGTTTTAACCCAAAGCTGCCATGACCAGAATATTGGGAGCATGCTTCTGTATCCAAAGGTCAATGCATTTGAGCAAATGATGAAGGCACTCAGAGCTATACTGGTGTATTTAAACTCGTGCACGGTGCGCAATGGCCTGGCTCCCTGGCATGGCGCTGGCACAGCGTTGAAGTCTGTCTAAAGTCAAAGTGTTTGATTGCCCTGCTGGCTATAATGTGATACACAGTATCGTGATTTTAAAAACCATGCTTATTCTTCTCATGTGGCTGGCGGTAATACCATATACCCCGGTAAAATTTGGGGAGGTTGACGGTGTTAAAAAGTGGATACCGCCCAATCCTACTACCTTACATTACTAAGGATGGACGAAGGCACCCATAACCACCTGTAACTTCCCCAGCTTCAGCAGTTGATAAATCAGGCACCTATGTGTAGAGGCTGCAGTCCTACAGGTACACTAGTTATTAGTTAGGATTTCAATCCTGACACTATTTGGTGCATGCCATCCCTCACCTTTGTTTTACTGTTGTTTGCTGCTTTAACTGGTGTCACATCACTGAGCCATCATCATTTTTCAGGAAAAACACACCCAACACACACATACAACAGCTCTGTGATGTTCATGTGTGTTGAGTGTTGGGATGTAATGAGCTTGTTGGCTAAAGGCTTCTTGCTGTGCTGCACAGATGTTCCTTTTATAACGCGTGGTCATGACATCACCAGTCCTGCAGGAAGTAAAGCTTTAAAGCCGAGGCTCCTTCACACGCGGCTGCAGAAAGCTGTGTTATTAGGCGAGCCTCATAAAGCTGCCAGGCCAGTGTAGACCTGAGAGTTTAATTATGCTGGAGCCCAGCCGTTAGTGTATGCATGTGTGTGTTTTTAACCAGCTGCTGCCCTCAGGAACAGAAACCCTGTGCTCTGAGGTCACACTTCTCCAAATATCACCAAGCTCTGTGTTATGATGCTTGTTAATGGGCTCTTATGAGACTGCAGCATCCCACTGGGCTTATCCGCATCATCAAATGCCCTGATGGTAATGGGAGAGAAGATGCTCAGTCCATTGTGGTGAAAACAAGTTAACAGAAACAGTCTACTTCTGTCAGACCATTTTTCTTTACTAGTACTGATTCTGATAAACAGACCTGAGTAGTGGCTTTCTAGGATTATTTATCAGATGCTCATGTGGTTTTAAAAATGGAGGAAAAAACTGTCTTTGTTCCCTTTTAGCTTGCTTTGACAAAATACTCTCTGATAGCACCTCCCTGTTGCTAATGTTGATGATGTGCATGATAACGCTACAATTTTTGATAGATTCATTCCAGGGCTGGGACAGTAATCAATAAATCAATTAATCATATGCTAAATGAAAATGAACTCAATAATTTTGCCGGCCTTGATATATTTCCACGTGCAAGCATGTCTGTTTTCCTCGTCTCTTGCCTCCAAACAGGCTGGATGACAAGAGGGTTCACTCCGTGCATTGGTCTCAGCACCTGGGTGCGTTTATTCCACAGCAGAATGAACGGAGTGAACCCTCTTGTCAGTCATCCAGTCTCTTTGTCTCTGTGGAGAGGGAGGCTGGGCCGCTAGCATACACACACAGAGCGCAGCAAGTGAGCCTCGTGAGGGGCAATGCAAGGTAACGTAGTAGAAATTAGGAGGAAAAAAGACAATTGCAGAGCCAAATGCCACAGCCCCGGTTTGGGAATATTTCGGCTTCACACCGAATGGGCAAGGTGAGCTCATCAGCACAGGCGAGCCAGTATGCCTAACTTGTTCGAAAGTGGTGGCAAAAAAAGGCATCACAACAAACTTGCATTTCCACCTAAAACATAACCACCCAGCCCAGTTTTCCCAGCTGGGGAAAAAAACTGCACCTTGAGATGCAGAGCCTTCGTCCCGACAGTCAACACTCACTAAGGCGTGTGATCGACAAAGAAAAAATAGAAACGGAACAGTGCAAAATGGTGTGTTTGTTTTATTTATTTAAGATATTTTAAAGTTCTTGACATTACAATTACAATGGTAAAAAAATACTTGAGAAATAAAAGTTTATTGCATTTGAAAGGGTGTACTTGCATTATTATTATGTATTATCGTTACATTAGTGGTTAATTTGGTCTCAAAATAGTGTTGACAATAATATTGTTTATCGGCAATAATTTGTGGGACAATGTATCGTCTAGCAAAATTTGTTATCGTCACAGGCCTATTCATTCTTCTCTTACGTGCCTGTCTTGTTAAATTGATGTTTCTCTCCATTTTTTTTTCTTTTTTCATAATCAGATGGTAAAATATGGTAAATACTTGATTTATCAATCAATTAAAAAATATGTTGTTTTGTTGTTGAGCTAACCCTGGATTGACTGGCGACCAGCCCAGAGTGTTTCCTGCCTCTCGCCCAATGACAGCCGGGATAGGCTCCAGCCCCCTTACAAAACCAACGGGATAAGCAGTATAGAAAATGGATGGATGGATGGGATGAATGTTGTTGATCCTCACAGCCTTACTTAATGTCCTGCCCACAACACTATCTGACGGGCTAGATGCCAGGCCTTAGTGCAGATTGGTTAGATGTCAAACCAATATCTGCCAATCAGCACTCAGAGCTGGGTCCCACTGACACTGTGGCATCACTTCCTCCTTTCCTGCTTCTTCTGTGTTCTGGCAGTTCTTGTGTCAAGGAAAACTTTGACCTCAGTTAATACCCATTGCATGTAACATTAATCAGTTTGTTATACAGGAGGCTTTATTTGTCAAACTTAATTTACTACCTTTATTTTTGTCTGTAGATTTCCATTACCTTTATTTGCCATTTTTTTGCACTTTTTTCCACTGTTAATTCATGTTTGCTACTTTTATCCCATTTTTGCCACTTCTTTTTGCCACTTTTGGTCAAGTTTTGCGACTTTAATCATGATTTTGTCCCTTTTCACCAGTTGCTGCCTCTTGTACCCTGCTTTGTGCAGTCTGCATTTTCCCTCTTTTGCAATTTTTTTTGCCATTTTTGGCCCATTTAAGATGTCCCTTGCCATTAAATATCAACTGTGGCTCTTGTAAATGTATTTTTCAATAGTTTGGCTCTCTGAGCAGGGTTGAGTAACACTGATGTAGTATCAGTGGGTAAAACAGATTGAGTTTCTTTTTAAGAGATTGAGTCATTCTTTTTAAACACATGGCATTGAAAAAATTTTCAAAGAGGAGACAGTTTTGATGGCCATGGATGGGTCAAGGCCAGCTGTGTGATGGCACCTGGAGAAGTGGGAATGTTCTTAATAGATGCTCCACAGTTTTTAGTGACAAGGTTAAACAGTGTGTGTTCTGGACTGCTCTTGCATATTTGGTTTATGTAGGCCCTTTTGTCTTTGCACATTGACAATCAATATCTGCTGCTTGACTTCAGGTAATGAGGATCATTATAAAATTATGATGAGGGAGGCAAGATGATGAAAAGTAGCTCTGCCTGCTCTGTTCATGTCACTAGAAAGAAGAAAGAGGATGGATTTATGGATGGAAAAAAACTGAAAGATTTGACATTACTGCTTTCAACTTGATATTTTACAGAAAATGAAAGCTCATCCCTTTTAAGATAAAAATATATGTCTACAAAGTGCAATTATTGCATTGTTATAAATTTACAGGCCTTTCTGCAGGTTTCTTTGTAAACATTCAAAGTACTACTTAATGCAAAAATAATAGCAGCCCTTTATGTGATGACATAATTCCGCAGCCTGCTGTTGCCATTGCGCTTAGATTAATCGTGCAGCACTAGAACCAACAAAACAACAAAGACAACAATGACTACTAGACAACTATAGACTGAATAAGGTTGATCATGCCTCTTTCATTTTAGGGGAAAAAATGCTGAATGATGTGCATCAGTTCATAGAGAAGTGGACTTATCAATTGCTGGTTGTTCGATCCCTTATAAGCAGAGTCTGTACACACTGTTGATATTGGTGCAGATCAATACACAGACAGCTTCCCTTCTCTTCAACAATAATCTCAGAGCAGAGCCCTAGTATGTTTTGATGCTCTCCCTGCATGCGTCTCAGTACACCAGAAAAAGGCACACTAAAAAAAGGCCATCTTTTCCACCACCTTCCCCTCCTTAATGCCAGCCGGGCTCCCTTTCAAGAGGTGTGGAGTGACTGTTGTATGAGAGCGGATGTTCATGTCAGATGTGACGTTCTAAAACGGGCCTTAAACAAGCAACACAGAAGGCTCTGTTCACAGGACTGACCTTTTGGAAACGGGTGGAGTTACTTTTGGAAAAATGTTTGGGCCCAGAACACTTTTCCATCTATTATCTGATATTTGAATGCATTTGTAAAAAAGTGCCATTTTATAGCGTAGAATGGAAGTGTTTGTTTGTGTTCACTATACTGTGTGGTTAGGCAAGATTTCAGTTTCAAGTGTTTATTTTAGGATGAGCATGTTGAGCTACCAGGGTTGTAGTATTATTTTCTAGGAAATGTAATTCAAAGTCAAACCTCCCTTCATTTTAATGACTGTTTAATTTTTCTTTTCTAGTTTTTTCTTTTCTCTATTTCTTCAATTTGTCTTATTCTATTCCTTACTGTCTCTTGCTCTCTTTGGTTTTTATTGATCATTGCTGTCTTTCTATTCCTTTGTAAAGCACTTTGGACTACATGTCTGTGTATGAAAGGTGCTATACAAATAAATAAAGTTGAAGTTGAAGTTAACCCTTACTGTACTCACATATCGAAGGCAAGTATGCATACAAGGGATCAGTTATAAGCAGTTGGTAGTTTTTTATCCTATGACATTCTTGTTTTTGTGTACATTTCTAGTGATAACATAAATGGATCTAAATCATAATGATAATAAAGTGACAATGACATGAAAATTACACCAGTTGTTTCATAAAAGTTGTAAATATACAGTACTGTGCAGTAGGAATGGGCGATATCTTATCGTTTGCGATATACTGTGAAAAAAACTTTCCACAATGAGAAAACGGCATTCAACGATACTAACAATAAACTATGGTTGATGGCTAATGTGTCTGCGACAGTGTTGCCAGATACAACTGATAGTATCCAGCCCAAAACTTGTCCAAAAACCGCCTATGGTTTTTGTAATTGCACCGCAGAGTCAAGGTCAACATGGATGGATAGAACTCTAGAAAGTTAGCCCCATGATGAATGCTTAGTGCCCTACCTAAAACCTATGAACATGAGTGTAAAGGTTGAGTATTTTTGCTCCTTTGTTGTGGTTTTACCCACTTTCGGTTGTCTTACACCATCATTTTCACTCAGTCATTTTCTGACACCTCCACTCCACACAATATATTTAGAGCCAGAGAGCAGAGTGGCAAAGTTAGAATCTAGCTGGTACACAGTTTAGCATTTAGCAGTTAGATAATTTCCTCATGGGGCTGCATGGTTAGCACTGTTGCCTCACAACAAGAAGTTACCTGGTTTGAATCCTTTCCTGGTTTGAGGGCCTTTCTGAGTGATGTTCTCCCCATGCATACGTGGGTTCTGTTTATATTCTCCAGCTTCCTCCCACAGACCAAAATCATGCTTTTTAGGGTTAATTGGTGACTCTAAATCAGGTACATGAGTAGGTTGGACTGAATTTGGTCGGCATGAGTGTGAGCAGGCCTGGTTATGTCAGCCCTGTGATTGACTGGTGACCAGTCTGGGTGTATCCTGCCTCTCACCCAGTGACAGCTGGGATTGGCTCCAGGTCAGTGCAACCCAGGAAGGATGTTTGATTTCCTCAGGAGTTGGTGAAGACCTTAACAGAGCTTAAAGGAAGGCAAAAAATGGATAGATAATCGTCAGGGGCTAAAACATGACTCAGCAAATGACACATTTGTCCTGCGTCTGCTGTAGGTGTTAGTAGGCAACTTGTGTTAAACCAGGCTGAAGTTGTTGTGACTGCAATATGCTTAAAAGACTCAAATACTGTTTGATTAAGTTTGTTTTAAACACTTTTCCTTACTTTTCAAAGACTCAAAGATATAAAGAGCATTATAGAAAAAGCAAGGCTTATCACAACATGAGTCTGAAATGTGCAACTAGAGACAGGAAACCATCAAGATCATAAGATAGGTAAAACAGCAAAAGACATTTGTCAAACTAAATGGTAAGTGTTAATAAGGGATACATGATATTAGATTTGTACTGACTTCAGATAACAGATCTATGTCAGACTTCAGCTGATGTAGATCTGTTGGTCAAACCTGAAAGTCAACTATTATTTTGTACAATATATTGCATCTCCAGTGATAATAGACCTAAAGATTAGAACATCACCTTCCTGGTTCCATATTTTAAGCAGTGCCACTTTGGACATAGCAATACACATAGTCAAGTGCATCTTTTTCTTTTGTAATTAAGAGACAGAGCTATGAAAAATAAGTCCCAGCAGATTGATGAAAACAATGTTTTCCTTGAAAGTCACCTGGAAGAGACTGTCAGGAAATGTGAGAGGGATGAAGGAATGAAACGTTCGGCCTGACTGACCGTCTCGGGCACTGTTTCGGTCGACTGAGCTAGGTTTTCAGCCAGAGGGGGGCTGGAATAGGGCATTTTTCAGCAGGCAGGCAGGAAATGGGCAGTGCAGGGTGTGCCAAGACAGGAAGCCTGACTGAGTGCCTCTATCCCAACCACCACCACCTCCTTCTCTGCCACCAGTAACTCCTCCCCCAGCACATCAGCCAAGATGACCATTACTTCCCCGCTGTACCTCAGCATTACAACATTACTGCATTCACATACAGCTGTGTAGATGCTGTTTTCAGTCAACCAGTCCTCCCTGGTTGTTTTCCTCTACTAAACACTACCATGATTGAGTAGCTGGTCTCATCTGTAGAGTTAACATTAAAACTACCATTTTATTTAACCTCAGTGGAGAAACTCAACTGACATCGAACATTAAACAAGATGACTATCTTTTATTTATGTTAATTAGGGTAGGTGTTTGAAATAAGGTGATATGTAAGAAATGTGCAATTTTGTGCTTTCTTTTTCAATTACTGTGTGGAAAATCTGCTCAATTTAATGCAATGTTGGTTAATCAGAGCATGATTTGTTAAATATAACAGAAAATGGAAATAGATTCCTCTTTGGATCACTGAAAATATTGCAGAAACATTGGAAAACCTACAGATTGCTGTGCCTTGTCTTGTATCATTTGGCTTCATGGCCTAAAATTAGCTCAGAGCTCTTCAGACTAAAGGCTTTATGATTCAACACTTACACTGGAAGTTAACATTAAGCTTTTCTCTTCGTAAGAAGATTGACACCAAACCAAGTTAGAATTGCTGTTTGAATACGAAGCTTAGAAGACTTGCTGACTATGAAGAGTCCTCCCAGCTCACTGTCATCCTCCCTCCAGACCTAAAGGACTTGGGCCATATAATTACTCTGCTCTTACTGAGATTAATAACTCCTCTCCGGCACTAAATCATCAGGGTCCTACAAGGATTCCTCCTCCGCCTCCTTGACCATGAGAATTTAAATCCAGTGAGAACAAGTGTTTCCGAATTTACTCTGTCCCCTTTTCATTTTGGCTCTGCTGAGGTTTTCCACAGTCACTTTCTCAAGATTGAACAGTACTGACTGTGGGTTTGTTCCGCCAATAATTTTGACTTAAATTGTGCCACAGCTGAGATAAAAATAGCCAAGAGAGCTGTCTTTCTCTGCAGCCATATTTGAGTGACCACTTGGGGTTGAAATATCTCTAGAGTTATCAAGGAAATGGATTGACGAAGGTGTGCTTTACTCATATTTTCTTGAGTATTGCTCAGAAGAGATGCAAGGACAGTGTGGAAGTGAGTCAGATGTTCTGATAAGGGATGGAAATTTTCAAGCTAATTAACAACTTGAAATATGTGGCTTATGTTCACAATAACATCACAATATAGTAAGTGATGACTGGTTTATTTTGACAATAAAAGTATTATGCTAGTTGAATGACCTAACAAGGTTAAGTGCAGGGCTGATGTATTTTTCACTTCACACTTTTTTCTCTTAACTTTGGAAATAGTCTCTTTGTGGTCTTTTCTTGCTGCTGTCAATGTCTTTAACCAGACTTCTTGTTACTGTTGTGATCATTGATGTCACAATATTAACAATGCAACATGCTTCCTCAAGGAACCCTGCGAGAGTAAAGAGCTGGTCTACTGTCCCATGACCAGGATGGAATCTGCATTTTTCCTCCTGAATCTCAGGTTCAACCATAGGACGGAGCCTTCTTTCCAGCATCCTAGAGTACACTTTTCCTGGGAGGCTGAGTAGTGTGAAATCCTGATACTTGGAACACACCCTCTGGTACCCTTTTTTAAAAATGGGAACCATCACCCCAGCCTGCCATTCCACAGGCACTGTCCCAGACCTCCGTGTGACATTGCAGAGGCGTGTCAGCCATGACAGCCAAACAATATCCAGTGCCTTCAGCATCTCGGGTCGAATCTTATCTATACCTGGCGCATCTGAGATGCACAAGAAGTTCTTCCAGAGGTGGGAGTTAAAGACCTCACTTACAGGGGCTTCTACCAGACATTCCCAGTTCACCTGCACTACACATTTAAGTTTACCGGGTCTGTCCGGCAGCCTCTACACCATCTGATCCAACTCACCACCAGTTGGTGAACAATTGACAGCTCTGCTCCTCTCTTCACCTGAGTGTCCAAAACACACGGCCACATATCTGACGAAACAACAACAAAGTCTATCATCGATCTTTGGTCTAGGGTGCTCTGGTCCCAAGTGCACTTATGAGCATCCTTGTGTTGGTGATGGTGTTCGTTATGGACAGTCCATGACTAGCACAGGAGTCCAATAACAAAGCACCGCTCTGGTTCAGATTAGGCAGGCTGTGCCTCCCAATCACCCCCCTCCAGGTGTCTCCGTCATTGCCCACATGGGTGCTGAAGTCTCCCAGTATGACAGTTGAGTTCCCAGGAGGCATCCTTTACAGGACATCACTCAGAGACTCCAAGAAGGCCTGGCACTCTGAATTGCTGTTAGGCACATATGCCCCCACAGCAGTCAAAGCTTTCCTCCACCCGGTGTCCATATTCCGGGCAAGGTGACTCCATACCATTGGCTCTGCTTCATGAGGGCTGTTTTGATTCGTTGTGCCTAGTTAACACAGTGGAGGCAGCCATTAGTGACAGCATTCAGTCCAAGCAAACGCAACTCTGTATTACATGGGTCATACAAAAGCGTCACTCATTCAGGTAACGACAGACAAACATACTCATTCATCTGGACCCTCCCCTGGGACCAATTTGCCTTGCCATGGTAGGGAGAACCTACCATGGGCATTAAGCCCCCAACAACATTGCTCCCGTGTTCACTGGGACACACAAACTCCCCACCATAATATGGTGGCAATTCTCTGAGGAGTCCTGTCTCTTTCTTCAGTCCATCCAAGATCCAAACTGCAACATTAATTTTTAAATAAACCTGCATTATTGATTCTGTTTTACTTTTTTTGTTTAACTTGGGTCTCAATTTGTCATTGAAGAAACTGGTGGGTCCTGAGGCTAGACCAGAAACCACTGCTCTATATTGTAGCCAGTCATCATCTTGTGTTGAATATCACTGCTTACATATTGGTATTTTGACTAGCAATGACTGTGACTGCACTTTAACAGCTTTTTTTTTTCTGCAAAATTACACTGGTTTACATTCAGGCAGTAGAGCAGGGACAGGCCCATTAACCATAGCCCCATTGAGTGATGTTTGACTGCCTTACAGCTTAGACACTACATTTAATCAGAAATGTGGGGCTGTATTGGGAAAATACTAATCAGTATGCCTTTGTTTCTCTAAAATATTAGTTACTGGTAGCAGCCATAGCATACATGCATGGTGGCAGTCTAGTGCATGGGGGTTTAATGTGTAGGTTGCAGCTTTAGAGCACCACAAAGTAGTTCCAGGTGAAGCCAAGTTGACCTCATTTTGTGATACTGAGTCCTGATATCAGATCTCTTGTGTTTATGCTGCATTCGATTGTACTCGGAACTCAGATAAATCCGTCCTCCAAATTGGAAAAGTGCCCTTGAGCTTGGGACTCCGACTCGGGAATTCGGGTAGGATCCAAGCAGCCTGAGTCGGTCAGAATGACATAGCAAAATAGCGTTGCACACCGTGAGAGTCACTTTCTCCTCAACTTTTACTTTCATGTGTCGTCTAATTTAGCATTTGTGTAACTACAGTACAGGCCTCTGCACAGCTCGCTTTGATGCCTGTATAAGTTCAATGATGCATGCAGGATTCCCCTCGCTGATGCATTCAAGTCATACTTACAGCATATGACGTTTCTCTTTCTCTTTCTCCCTCAAGTGGCTAATATATTTCCCCAACAGTGATTTTTGATCCTCGTAAAACATCAAAACAAACATCAGCTTACTGCAGCCGGCCATGTCTTCCGGGCTTATGCAATGAAATGCATTTACCTTGGAAGTCAGAATTTCCGACCTGGATCTTTCCAAGTTCTGAGTACAATCGAACGCAGCATAAGTACCTGATCTTGTGCAATAGGCAGTCATCATAACGTTTCTCATACTTGAATTGAAATACTTCTATTGTTGAATGATGGCTGTTTCATTTAGCGGGCAGAAGATGCTTCCTCTCTCTGGGCTCTGTGCACTGACCCTTCAGTGGACACAGCCAGGCTATGATCAGCATATCAATGCCCTGCTTTCTACAGAAGGGCTGATTAAGGGTTGCCAGGCCTGACTTAACATGCTTTCAACACTGTATCAATAACACTTTGTTCGTAAGCAAAGCTGTGAAGAAAACAAAGATGTTTCTGTAGATACCAAAGGATTTCTGTGTTCATGTGGAAGATAATTATTTAAACCCTTACCATACTTGCCAGGTAAAGTATTAAAAGTAATGGAAAGATGAAAGGGTTGTGGAATCGTACAGGAAAGCATCTGTGCTGCTGTGGATACTATGACGTAGGTTTCTTTCCAACTGAGTCTGTTCAGTAAAGACTCTGTAGCAGCTTATGTTCCATCTGAATCATCAGAATTACCTACTTCTTACCTGTGATTTAATTTTTTATCATTTCAGTATGTCAGCTGGTCTGTATAGTTGCATTGCAAGGAGCCAATAGGCCATTGATGCATCGATGCCAGCGGCCAATGCCAGGAGTCCTAGGCAGCTGGCACTCTCATTCAACCAAACACAAAGTACAAAGTCTCACTGTGGGCTAATTGGGTCATCCTCATGTGGGAACCAGTGGCACAGGGAGTTTCTCAGTCATGCTTTGATTTTTGTGTTTGAGTGACAGGAGGTAAAACAGCAGCAGTATGACATGGCATGACAATCTTTAAAAAGATGGTTTCAAAGGGATGAGCTTGCTTTTTGTGAGATCTGTATGCATCGCTTACTAAAACAACAGCTGATATCATACATAAGATTATGAATAGGCATCCTGACTGAAGGACCACTGATAAATCATAACAACTACATTTTTTTTCTCTGAAAAAAGAGCAGCCAGGTTAGTGAGAGGAATTAGCACATATATTACTTCCCCTCTCTTAAAAAACAAATCGGCAGATGCTATAACATTGAAAGAATGTAATTGAAAAAAATGAGAAAGTGTAGGGAAGGACCAAGTATTTGTTTTGTTAAAATTGCTAATAGTGTAAATCAAGTCAGTATGTTTGTGTGAAAAGATGTCAGCTGCATGTAAATAGCAGCACCTTGCCAAAAATGCCTTTCACATCAAAAACAATAAATAACAAGCAAAGTTAATATGAGTGGGAATCAGCTCCTAAATTTGCAGTTTTGAATGGGAAAATTAAACTTGTAGGCTTGTATTTATGCATACAGTCATGCTCACAATGTTTGGCACAAGCATTAGAATGGCATCGGGAGTAAATGGACAAAACATTTTTTTATACCTGATGCATATTATAATTAACCTGACACGCTAGATGGATTTGTTTCACACATCCATCTGGGAAAGCTTCAATAGGAAACATCTGAGAGAAGGCAGAGGCTTTGAAAAAAACTCTTCAGTGTGATTGGGTGAACGTTCTGTCTGTCACATCTCTACAGGCCAAACAGAGCAACAAAATGTGACATAGCCACTATCAAGCTGCACGTGCGCAGCTAGTGAGGAATAACGCACATGGCAACTATAGACATGAAAGTACTTGACTTTTGTCGTGTTTGAAAAGAAAACAATTTACTGCTGTTTTTTGTTCTTCTTTCAACGAAGAAATGTCAAGTTCTAAAAAAATTGGCGCTTTAGCAGCATCCACACTAATCTCTTCCTCCATAGCTGCACCAGCTCTTGCTGCTGCTTGTTTACATCACAACTCTGCTGCACCTGAAAGCACTGCCCCTCATCGCTGATTGGTCCTGTCACTTTCTAACCGGGTCCAAACGGTTCAGATGGGAGCTTTGTAAGATGGATTCGCCAGTGAAAAACAAGGAAACTGGCGTATCCATCTGCTTTGCAAGATTATATTATAATAGTATTATTTTAAATCCAGTAATTAATTTCCTTTAATTGCTTGTTTTTAAAAGTGTTGAGTTCATCAGTTTGATAAATGCATTTGATGCAGATGTTGTAAAATCAAGTGTTTCATAATCAGGATCTCAATACCTATCAATATAATTGTGATTATGTTTTTTGCCATAGTAGAGCAGCCTTAATGTTTAATTTTGCTGTGTAGGTATTTGTTTTAAAAAGTCTTTTCAGTGGTACTAAATAAGGAAATTACTATGGTATGTTAACTGTTATAAACACTGATATCTTTGATAGTACTGGAGGCAGACTAGATCTTTTATCAGGAGCTGTAAAATCGGTTTTCTCAGCATGAAGGAAACAGAAAGCAGGTACAATTATGTCCTTAGTCATAGTCTCTTTTTATTTCAGCTCTTTCTACACAGTGTGGACAGGACAGTATAAGCCCTGCTGGGTTTGACCTTTATAGTACAGACTCATACACACACCCAGAGCCAGAGTCTTGGCTTGGGTTAGCTGCTGATGCAACAGGACAGGTGTTGCCTCTGTGACCATGTTTAATCAACATCCTGCATGTTTAATGACAGGAGAGGGAGTGTAGTCAGTGATCTTCTGTGGTGTTTCCTCATCATCTTCAGGATTACAAGCTGAACACAGATGGATAAATGTGGAAGTTAATGTGAGATATGTCGAAACCTCAACCAGCTCTTCATTCCTCCTCCCTCCAGAGTGTCACTGGAAAATTAGATTTTAGTGAACACAAAACTCGTGTTCCTCGATTTGCTCAAGCTGCTAATGATTACACAGTGGTTGTATTTTCTGCCCAGTGTTGTGAGTAGGAGGTAGGTTATTGTTTAGTCTGTTAAGGCAAGACAGGAGCTCAATAATGCGGATTGTTTTTTCTCTGATCTTGACTTTGTCTGTGCTTTCAGCTGGTATTTGAACAGTAATTTTTTTTAGAATAAAATAGTTAGTCACCTGAATTTAAAGACACTTTATATTCAAAAGAGTCAGTGGCACCTATGATTCTATTAAAGTACACTGTGATGATCCAGTAGCCGTGTACAATTAAGAATAACATCATCCATGTCTTGTCTATGTCTGCTGGACAACTAAAACTACCACCTAGTAGTTAATAGCCTCTGTGAGGTTTCCAGTTGGTGGACAATGAAAGTATAGTTACAGGTTATGAAGAAGGACTGGGTTGGTTTCTGTGGAAGTGTGATTCATATGCTGTATATTTCATAAACAAGGGCCAACCACGATTACCATGACTTTTGACCTCTAAAATCTAATCAGTTCATCCTTAAGTCAGAGTAGACATTCATGCAAAGTTAGAAGAAAATTATTCTAAGCTTTCCAAAGATATCAGGTTCACAAGAATTATTTGGAAAGCAAGGGGTTAAACCAAGTGTGGTGACTTTTGACTTATGAGGGGTTTACCTTTGACATATGAGCTCCAGAATTTAATGGGTTTAATCCTTGAGTCAGGTTTAACATTGGTGCCAAATTTGAATAAAGTTTTCTTTAAGTGTTTTAAAGAGATAATTGACAAACTGAACCAAGTTATCAGACCCCTCAGTGATTTGATAACTTTAAGAGGTTGAGTTTGTCTTATTTAACTGACATTGATACCAATACTTTTGAGCTGTTTCCCCTTCTTCCCTCCCCACACATCCTGGCCCTCCCCACTTCATCCAGTGGCTCTTTTAGTGAACTTCCTGTACTGACAGCTCATATACTGGAAGAGGAGGAGCCAACTCAGGACATCTGTGGGAAGTGAGATTTTGAAACAGTCCTCCACTCCTCTACTGAAACTAGCTGACACTCTCCAGGTCACGATACCTTGCAAGTGATAGTGACAAAATGCATGGGGGATTTTAAAGATTAAAATAAGTTTCTGAGTTGAGGTGCTGGGATGAAAATGTTATGGTTACATTTTCCTTTCCTGCAATGTGATAGGCCAGCTTGTTTGAAAAGCCATCTGAAACAGCTTAAACACTAGCTGCCTTTAAAGGAATGCTAACTGCCTATTTCTTTTTTTTTTAAATTTTATCACACAGTGTTTTCATGTCTTCACACACCCTTGATCGATTACATATTGCATATAATCATGTGTATATATTTGTTAAGGACTTTGATATTTCTAAAACAGTTGCATAATTAAAATTATAATTTAGTACATACAGAAATGGTCCAAGATGATAAAGCACCCTAACTTTGGGGGTTTCTTGACATTTTTACTTTGACAAGGCTAACAGTTTAATTTTTTAAGCAAAATGTCTCCCCATTTACATAAGAAATTCACATTGCACTGCTTGATATTCATGGTCCTCATAAGTTATGTTCCTGTGAGTTGGTAATCCATCAAGGAAACTCCTTTGGTTCCACAGTGTAAAGCGGGGATGTCAAACTCCTGGCCCGTGGACCACTTCTAGCCCACCAGCAGGTGCCATCCTGCCCGCAAGATATTTGGGGAAAAAGAGAGAAATATATATATAAATTATATATATAAATATATATAAATTACTAACATAGGTGTTTAAAATACAAATTTCACTCATTTTTGGTTGACCGTTGAGGTCAGCCTTACACATGGCAATGTCTGTGTCTGAGTGAGTATGTCTGTCTGTCAGTATCTGAGTGAGTGCCGCTTTTGTATGAGCCATATAATACAGAGTTGCGTTTGCTTGGACTGAATGCTGTCACTAATGGCTGCCTCCACTGTGTTAACTAGGCATTAGTTAACATCATTTATGTATGGCTGATCCATACAGAGTTGCTCTATGGGCGGGGTTTACTCGTGCTGAAAGTCATTTAATGGCTGCCTCCACTCCTCTAAATACTCAGATACAGCTTTAGCTTCTGTTTAACCAGAACTGGGCCACATTTCTGTATGACAAAGAATAAAACAACCCTATAAGCTTTTTCATGTTTCAGGGAAAAATGTTTTTTTACTCCTCTACTGACCTGCTTTGGCATAACTATGTGATAATTGAGGGGGAAAAGGTAACTTGTTGTGTGAATGCTTGTAGACTAGCCTAACGTTAGCTCTGCCGTAGCCAGACCAACACATTTCTTCATCACAATTAGTGGTGAGAGCAACACGGAGAGCTTTCTGCAAAAGAAAATGAAGATGCTGCTCTTCTGCCCCCTGCTTTGGCATGACAGTGTGATAGTTATGGGGGGAGGGTTAGTTGTATATAACTAATGAGTTGTTGTGTCCCAGCTAAGGACTAGCAGGCCTGTCATTAGCTGACCGAGCCTCAGCGGAGCTTCTGTCTGAACCAGACAACATGTCTGAATCCAAACGTGCAGAGAGCAACACTGAAAGCTTTCTGTGACAGAAAAAATTTTCTCTCTTCACTCCTGGTCTGTATCGGCATGACTTTCTGATCATGGTGGTGGGCTCATCCCGTTTACTAAGTTACCTGCGTTAGCTGTTAGCTTGGATGTTGCGGTAGGACCGCTGCTGTGTTCTCCAACCTAGGCGCAGTTCTTGTTGAAATCAGGGCACAGAGCCACAGCCACAGCTTGTCTTGTGCAGAGGAAGACTTCTTGCTCTTTTCCAGTAGCTCCTCACACAGAAGGAGACAGAGAGAGAGAGAGTGCAACATGTAGGCCTAGGTTTTTACATTTCAGTAACCACTCATTATACCTTTGGCTAAAAATAATAAACTACTAACAATCATGACAACATCACTCTGCCAGAGCACACATTTTAGTCAGGCATTTCAACAACCATCCCAGATAATTGCTGTCAGCCATATAATAGGTTTTATCTAGTCTCGTTCATGATCTATCTATAATTTTAGCAAAGCGATGCAGTAAATGAGTTAAATATGGTACACTGAACACACCTCTTTAGAGCAGAGAGGAACAGCCTAAAAAAGACACACAGCAGCACATCCGCTTCATCACCTCAGCTCCACAAACACATGGTTCAAAAAGAAAGGCTGACACAGACTGCATGTTTTTTAAGACTGAAGGAGATGGATTGATTCATGATTTATTAGGGGTGCACCGATTGCAATTTTCTGGCCGATCACCGATCTTTAAAAATCCTGACCTGCCGATTCTGATTTTGGCCGATACCGATTTTTATTTTTTTTTTATAACTGACAGCATACACCTTCAATGTTCCAATCTTATTTTATTGAATAACATTGAACAGTACCTGTGAAACAATACAAACTTGTTTTAACTGCACATGAGGTAGTTCTCTCAAATATAAATGAAACGTTTAAAGCATTGCTGTCCAAACTACTAGATTATATCAGTTCCTTTAGTCTTTCATTTTTCACATTTTAGTAGGTAGAGGCATATGAAACCGATCTTATCCACCAATCTTATTTACAAGGATCGGCCGATCGCCGATCTCCTAAAATTAAGGAAATCAGCACCAATACCGATTTTGGCCAATCGATCGGTGCACCCCTACGATTTATTAGTTGTATACTACATTACATACATCTCTGTGTGAAAGCCCTGTGCACACTTACACATTGAAAATGCGATTTGGGACACACTATTAGCTTTATGAAGTTGCTAGCATAGCTTTAAAACAGCTTTTCTCCTAAATATCTGCTGTAATTTGTGCTGTGCAAAATGTTGCCATTTGAAAATACTTAATATTGGAAGAATATTTGACCTGCTTTACTGCAGCCTGCTTGTCACATTAGCTCCATATAGTTGCTAACAGAGCTTCGCAGGCCCTGAGTGGCTAATCTGGAGAACCAGCAGAATTCCCAGTGGGTCAGGCTGCTTAAAGGGCCGTAAGGGCCTGTTATAGTAAATATTTAATATAGTTTCCACTCGCAAGGAATGGTCACAAACTCTTTCTTATCTGAGTAGCGTTTTCCCTCTCAACTTCTCTCTCTCTTTCTGCGGCCCTATCTCTTTCTGAATCTCTCGACATCTCTGTATCCCTCTCGAGCTGACAGCCAATTTGCTCCATCAGTAGGTCTGTCTGTGTCCATCTGACTTACAACATAAGCATAACATTAGTGCCTTAAAAATGGTAAATCCCTCCGCCCAGTAAAAGTCAAGAGGATAAGATAAAGGAAAGGATCGATAAAAAACGGCGCTGAAAAGGTTAGATTAAAAAACACTGACATGTTTTAGATGCTGACATGCGTCAAACTTATTCCCTTACAAAAGTTAGAACAAGCTCACAGCTCATTTGAAACATGCTAGGTGGAGATGACTCAGGTAAGCTCGCAGTACCAGATGTGCAACATAAAACACAGTTTATACAACCCACATCAAAGTTCAAATCAATTCAGTGAATAATGTGGTGTCAACTCCAGGTAAATAGTAACCATGTTATAATATGAACTAAGTGTGAAATATAAGCTGCTGCACCTTAAACAATACTCCTGACTATCAGAAGAAGAGCCACCTCTACTAAGAGAAAGGGCACGAGGATGCTAGCTAATGTTTGTATTTATAAAGAGCAGCCTACAGTCTCTACCTGCTCCTTATGAAAAGTGCTCTGTAAAAAAACATACTAATCCAGCGCCACATAAATAAAACTGACGAGGACATATCAACAAAAAATATCTTTAAACTATAAAACTTGACCATGTCATACAAAATATAGTAATCCCATAGTAAAACGCAATTATGACATTATAATAAATATGAGAACATTTTTAAACCTTAGCAGTAGTTCCAGGACTGCGTTTTAAGCCTAGTGTAATTGTTACTGTCAACAAGGCACCAATGAGCTGTTTCTCCAGTGTGTAAACTACTACACATCAAATAATTTAAAATATTATACGTTTTTATACCAAACCCTAAAAGGGACCTTTTTCTGCTTTTAAAATTTGTAATTGTAGACAAGTGTTATAATCAATGCACTTAATCCACAATTAAATAACTCCTGTAAAGTGTGAACTATAATGGGCTTGTCTGAACCATGAACATGAGTCCCACTCCTTCAAAACAGCTTTTATAGCATAGTTGATGGTTCATTTTTCTTAAACTGCATTTTTTCCCCACTTTGAAAAAAAGCATTCACCCCAAAAAATTTACAATTAGGAATGAGCACAGAGGAACGTCAAGGTCGGTGTTGTGGCCTCAGAAGCAGCTAACACAGAGTATCACTTCTGGTGGCTTTATTTCAGTCTGTTTATCAGACAGTAGTATGATGTCTTAAAGTTTTGATCAAAGTCTAAAACTTAACTGTGTCTGTTCAGAAGCTGCATGTATAACTGGGAGGTTGAGATGCTTCTCTGGTGTTTCTGTAATGGAGGTTAGATGATACTTGAATTTGAGCTGATGTTGGAAAGTGTTCAGCTCAGCATGGCCAACATTCCTGAGTAGATTTCAGAGCACACACGCATACTATCCTGATCCACACATGAGCAATAGTCAGTGCTGCTTCTTTTGAGTCTTTATGCCCTATGCCAACTGTGATCTCAATGATTGGCTCCTTAAACCAATACTGAGCAATGTGATGGCATATGTGTCACATCATGAGACAGGTGTTTACCTCTGCAGAGCTCCTGAAAAGCGGAGAGGATTTCAGCCCTCTCAGCTCCTGCCTTGAATATCAACTCTGTAGAAAGTGGGTCATTCAACCTTTAACAGATTCACTTCTGCTTCTCATTCCCCAGGTGGTTAAGAAGGAAAAAGCGACTTTCTGAAAAGGTGGAAGGGTGCCAAAGTTTAAAATGAAACACTTCACACTTGATGTTTTCTTGTATTTTCTCTCTGTAAGCGCTGTGATAAAGGCTGTGGGCTGATATGTGGTCTCTCTTCTCTTCCTCTTTCTCCCTCTCCTCTGCTCATCCTCTCCCTCTCCTCTGCTTCACAGGCTGTCAGCATCAATAAGGCCATCAACACACAGGAGGTCGCTGTCAAAGAGAAGCATGCCAGGAATATCCTCATATTGTCTGTGTGTGAGCATGCACAAGGAAAGGAAGTGTGTTTGTCCTCTTTTTGGTGTGTGTTTGTGTAAAGCTGTTCCCCCATAGCTGGAGGGTTATTTAAGTGCATGAAGAAAACAACAAACTTAGTGTAACCTCATCATCTATGCGTGGCTCTGCTGCTGAGCTAATTTAGTCTTGTGTGAGACAAAGCAGACTGCAGCTGTTCAGAGTCTGAGGAGTTTGTTAACAACAAAAAAAATATTGGTCTGGTTGTTTAATTTTATGAAGAGCTTTTACTGATTTTACAGACTGATGCAAATGTGGCCATTATTGTGTAATCTGCTGTAAAAACAATGTAGTTTAACTGTGTTGTTTTCAAGCAGGCTGTGTTTTATTGTCAATAGCCTAAGGGGATTTCCGGCCTGCAAGTGTCCTTTTGCACCAGGAAAAACAACAATTTTTAGTCAAGTTGTGATGGAACTTTCTAATTAAATAGCTAGGAAATATTTTGACATTATGTGTTTTTGCATTGCTTTTGGTCAAGAAAGAGACTACTCTTAAGTTTTGCATCCCTCTCAAGCAATCAGAGATACACAACTCTAAGATGAGCTATTATCCTTGACCATCCCATCACCCTGCATCTTGGGTACCCATCATGAGAAAGGCGCCCACACCTTTTGGGCAGCAGTCAACCGGCTTCCTCTGTCCAGCAACGCCGTGCTCTGCTGGAAGTTTTGCCACGTCTTTCACAAGCTGCTGCGAGACGGGCATCCAAACGTATGCAAAAACATCTTCTTTCTTGTTATATTCAGCCTATAACCCTGTACACTTTAAGTGAGTGATTTATTCTTCAGCTTATGTCACACGTAATCTACATTTAGGGAATAAAACCCCAAAAAGTGCTGTTTCATGAAGTGTTCTCCCCCTCCTTGCCTGGTCCCCTTCCTCTTTGTTTCCTCGTGCTATCCCTGCAGGTGATAAAAGACTCCATGAGGAATAAGGCTGATCTAACCGATATGAGCAGGATGTGGGTAAGTACACAAATTATCATTTTTATCTGGTCATGTAACAACTTGTAGTCATGAGTTCAAACCACTGCAACTTAATGACCTACTTCTTTATTCTGCTTTTTATTCTGAAACAGTGATTTACAAATCTAGTCTTTATCTTTATTCTTTACCTTTATTAGTCTTTATACAACACTGTTTCCATAAAGTTGGGACATATGAAATGCAAATAGATTTGATTTTCGAAAGCATATTAAAGATTAGTGTCATTATGTACATGGAGGTTGCACTGTTTGCACTGGTCCCAGGATAAAAGCTTAATCATCAGCTTGTCCCACTTCTTGTGGTGATTTCTCCTGAATATTTCCTGCTGCATTTGCACATAAGCTCACTCTGACTGTGCACATAAATATTTACAAAGGGAGGTAACAGTAAAAATTCCAGTTAATTTTTTAATTTAAACTTTGACCGTTTCCATTCAGACATGCAGCTCAACCTCTAAATATTGCAGGAATTTTCAGAAGTGTTGTGTATGTGTAAAAGCACTATAACTGACAGTATTACTGCAGAAGTTGATTTACCAGCTTCTTTATTATGACTTACATTCTAGTGAGTCTCATTGATTGTAATATTCAAGACCAAGAGTGTTCACAGTATTGTCACACACCCACGATGAAATTTGCAGGCTTTATTGTGTAACTCGTGTGTTTTACTCTGCATTGCACCACAGAATCTGAACACTCACTCTGACTCAGTTATATCTTAAGCAACATTAGTTTGGGTGGAGATTCTTCTTTGCTCCTTATTCACAGAGCTTTTTTATCACTTTGTTTTTGTTGATGTCACCAGGCAGGAGGATAGAGGAAGTTTGGTCTTTCTGATGAGAGCTGTAGTCTTTGTTTCCTGTTTTGTCATCACCATCCACATCCCCTGACTCAAGAAAACGGGAAGTGAGAAGCAATTGGCCAAATTACTGCTCACTTCAACTTTGTCCACTATTTAGAATGGGGACATTACCACACAGAGTGAACAGAGGCATGTTTTGGAGAAAGCAAGTGCAAGGCAGGAGTAGGAGAGAATATTTTGGTTGCTAAAATAAATTTGCCTTGTGCTCAGTCTTTTCTCACTTTCACCGTGTTTATTTTATGCTGCCTCCAGCCAAAGTGCCACTTCAAGTTTCCTGAAAATGCCAAATGGTTTGTTTCCTCTGTGATCTGAAATCTGCAAATCCTTCAGGAAGGAAGAGATGTTTTTGTACTTTGATCACATCTCTCTCTTGCCTTCTCTCTCTCTCTCTCTCTCTCTCTCTCTCTCTCTCTCTCTCTCTCCCCCCCCCTCCAGGGTCACCTGAGTGAAGGCTATGGGAAGCTGTGCAGCATCTACCTCAAACTGCTCATCACCAAAATGGAGTTTCACATCAAAGTGAGTTGGCCTGGCCTATAAAAACTCAGTGAGCAGCAGACTCCCTCAACACTCATTATCTTTGTTTCAGGCTCTCCTTTTAGTGTGAGTGTGTCTCTGCAGAAGGGAATAGAAAATTCTGGAGTGTACGTTAATGGCCTCTCAAGAATCTGTAATGTAGCCTTTTTATGAGACAGCAAAGCAGAGCAGTGCAGGGGCAGAGAGGCAGAGCTGATGCTATCAAAGGGTGATGTGGTTAGGTGTTGCTCCCGAGGGTGATGGGCAGTTCGCCAAGAGGTAACTGGAGAATCAAAGTAATAATGTGACTCTGTGGCACATGAAACATTGATCAACTTTACCCATTTTTGCTAGATTAGATGTTTTTTCTGCTCATGCACCAGAAAACAGGAAGATTTTAAAGCGTTACACAATGTTATAAATAACCAAACAGAAAAAGAAGTAAACCCCATTAGTCACACAACATATAAAGGTCAATTAATGATAAATCAACTCTTGTAAACAGACTTGTATTCACTTTTAACCTTCAAAGCTTATCTGCTGAAAGACTCTCTTCCTGGCTAGTTTTTAATGTCAAGACAATGACAATCCTTTAAAACCTTTTCATAAAAATGCTCCCTTCCCTCATATTAGTGGCAGTAGAATCCCACAAATTGTTTTGTGCCCTGAAAAGCATTGCCAGTTTTTTCAGAGATCTGTGCTACTGCAACTAATTGACTGCCTGTTCGATTCAGAGCCAGAGGTTGTTTTTATCGGCCTGGAATGAAAAAAAATAAAAGAATGCACAGTAGTAGTCAAAGTCCAAACATTTGCCTGAAGCATGCATTTTTAAAACTTACCCACCTGTAGCAGTAGAGGTGATATTCAGATCCTTCTCTTTAAGCTGCTCTGATCAACACTGTTTTTTTGTGAAAAGCTTGATTCAGATCATGGCATATTTTTCAAATGCCAGGGTCTGAAATTCATCATCTTTCAGGAACTTTGGAGCACATAAGCTTATTTTTCAATCTTACATATTTCCGTTTGTTTGTGTTGTACAACGTGCCACTTCATATTTTTTGTTCAAGCTTCAGTAGTAAATTATTTATGTCTGCCATAGTTTCCTTCATCAGCACAACCTCTAAAAATTCACTGAACACCTGCTCAGTGCCAGACTGGCCGAAACAAAGTAAGAAATTCCCGCTGTGTGACCCTGGTTGAGAATTTGGCAGCCACGGACAAAAATATTTCATACAGACTTTGATAGAAACCGAAACAGATTTAAAAGGGGATGCATACTAGACAGAAATGTATGAACTCACCAGAAATACACTGTTAATGTCGCTTAATATGTGCTTGATTTGTAGTTAAGCAACTGATTTCTGACAAATATGCTCAAAAGAAAATATGTTGCTGTTTTGTTGGGAAGGATCTGGCTTTAGGCCGTCCATCTCTGACTGCCACTCTCCCAAACCATTTATCTGACACACCATTTATCTCATAACGGAAATACACGCTAAACTTCTGAAATAAAATTGTTTTAAACTTCCTTTTAGGGTAAGGCTAAGGGTTAAGGTAATGGTCAGGATAGCAAAAATTAATTATAAAACATTTAATAAAGCCAAGTAAACAGTCCTGTCACTGGAATAAAGCTTGTCCTCCATAAAAATATTGTAATGCAGAAAGCGTAGTTAACGCAGCTCCCTATACTGCATAAGCTACGAAGATAACAGAGCTATGTAGCTAACAGAGCTATGTAGCAAATAGAGCTAAAGCTAAGATCACAAACTAACTATGTAAGCTACATATCTACATTATCTATGTGGCTAAGTTAGCTGTAACTACGTTAACTGAAGCTCACATTGCTAAAGCTAACTTAGCTACATTGGCTTATGCAGTAACCTTAATTATGTGTCTCGGGTAGCTACATTACCTAAGCTAACAGAGCTAAAGCAAGCCACTTGTCATATAATTGTTTCTAATCCCTGATATGACCTCTGATCTTGCTCTCTGATTTATTTATGAAATGTGTTTTAGTCTGTAACGTTAGCAGTGTGGTAATTTCACGACTGTAACTGCCAGACTTTGTTTATGCAGAAAGTTTAATACAAAGGAAAAAAAAAACACATCTTAAGCTGGAAATATATTGTACCGGCTTGTCATGGCAGTTCTGTTCTGAGATACACAGCATCTCAGATGAATAGTCTGTGAGAGTGGCTGTCAGAGATGAACGGTCGGCAGCCAGACTGTCATGGGATTTTGTTCACAGCTGGGTCTGTCTGCCTCTATGCTGCAAAAATGTTTTGCAAGTATTTAAAATAGAAATAGTTGCTACAATACTGTAGATATGGTTGTAATTTAAATGTTAAGCAGTATGAAAATGAAAATAAAGTAGTACCTTAAAAGCGTACAGGAATACAGTGTTTGAGTACCAGTTTAAGTATTCCAAAATGTTCAATATTTAAGTAGTACATTGAGCTAGATGGCCTCGCAAAAAGCTGTATCTTTATATAAGTATAAAAGCATGTTACCTGTGATGAATATCATCCTGTAAATTGCCGTGTGTTCATCTCTGATGAGCCTTAGGTCTCATTCAAGCTTCCTCCTGCTTTTCTTCTTCTCCAGAATCCCCGTTTCCCCGGCAACCTGCAGATGTCAAACAGACAGCTTGACGAGGCAGGAGAGAATGACGTGAACAATTTGTGAGTGCTGCTGTCTCTCCTGTTGACTCTGTGATTGTTGTTGGGGATTTTTGTAAGCATGCTGGCCAGACCCAGACAGCAAAGAGCTTCAGTGTGTTTTTTTCTCTGTGATGATAAAAGTCTGACATCAAAGTGGATAAATAATTGAACAATGATTCACCAGAGCTGGCATTCATTCAAGATTTTAATCTTGATGATAATTTTAGAACTGTCAGATGGGTATTTTAAGCACAACATACTCCCTGAAAGCTGTTTAAATTTTAACTGGCAGACATTTAAACTAAATATTCATAAACAAATTGTATCTTTATGCCTCTGTACAGGCAGTGGCCAAAGCTAGTTGCATTTTTGGGTCGTCCATCAGTCGACTAAGACTAATGAAGTGAACCTGACATCCCATGAATGCTCTGGTGGATAAGCAGAGATACAGAGTCATCAGGCTCATGGGGAGCCCTTGCTTATAACATTTCTCTGACTTACACTACCACAGGAAACCCCACAGCCAGTCTTCTTGATCTACAACTATACTTTCAAATGAAAACCAAGGTATTAAAATGTGCCTGATAAATACCTAAATATATTTAAAAACACAAAAGAAGACACACAAATCATAATTTTGAATAAGTGCTGTAAATGCAGAAATTGGCTCCACAAAATAGATCATAATGCAGGAAAATAAATGTTTGGTCCTTAAATATTCTGTTAGAAGACCTCCAGACCCCTTACCTTATGGTGCCAACTATGACATAGCAAATTTTGAAATATTTCGTCTGGCCAACAGGTTGTTGCAGAAGAAAAAGATACTGTGCAAGCACAGTATTTCAGCAAAAAATGTTATGGGGAATGTGTTTGTTTTTTTCTGGTCATTACCTCAGAAACTAGTCTTAGAAATTGAATGAAAAACATATGATAAAATCAAGATCATAGTCAGGCCATAAAAAATCCTGATATATTTCTGTTTTCATATTGCCCACCCCTAGATGCAGACTACTCCAGGAGGTATTTTCATTTTTTAATAAGGCTTAATCTTGACACTGCCATAAAAGCAAAAGGCCAAAGCAAAAGCTGTCATAAATATTTATCTGATTGAGAGCAAAAATAAGGTCAAATGTAAAAGCAAAGTCTTAATTTCAGCTATAGCTGTGCATGTTTTAATCTCCTTCCATCAGTTTAGTTTTGGACTGCTTCAGTTAGCAGCTGTAATGGCTTCAACACCAAAGGTTACCCTCCTTTTTCTATTTTTTGCAAGTTGCCCCCCAAATTCCTTATAAAGCAAGGTGAAAAAAGTCTATTATAAAGGCACAGTCATAATAAACACTCAAAATTGTTTAAAAAAGAATTTAAGAGCCATGTTATTTGAAATATGACATTAAAATGCCAATTCTATGAAGATATCAGGTCCAAAAAAGCCATTAATTGAGCTTTTGGGAAAGCAGCGATAAGTAAAACATGTTTAAAGACGTGTTTTACACGGGCTGAGAAAGCCTCATATACACCGGCAGCTTGCTTCACAAGTGAGGAGTGTAGAAACTAGGAGCTGCTTCTCCATTCTTAACTCTGATTCTGGAAACATTTCATTAGTTATTATAGCCTTATTTATGTGTGAGCTGTACGGTTAATTTTTTACCTTCTCAGTTTGTGAGATTTGTAACACTTTCAGGGAGCTAAAGAATCAAAAGTATTTTGCTTACAGTAAAGAAAAGGCAAAAATAAAGGGGAACATCACTGTATTGTATTGAAAATGTGTTACTGCTTTTACAACCGATGAGATTAATTTTCACGTCTGAAAATGCTCAATAATGTAGTTACAGGTGTGATTTATTTGGGGGATTTATTTTTATACTCTTTTTTTCAGAAGCCTTTTTAACAAGGGATCGTTTAGCCTGCACTTTTTGATCCCGTAAAAACTGAACTGCATGCTGATAATCTTGGTAAAGTGTTCTCCTCTCAATCTTTCCCTCTTCAGCTTCCAGCTGACAGTGGAGATGTTCGACTACCTGGAGTGTGAGCTCAACCTCTTCCTTGGTGGTGAGTTATTCCACTCTGTGCTTATCTGAGCATGATGACAAACACAGGTGGGTGCACACAACTTCACACTCTGATGGACAGACTGGATGACACTGTGTGACTGATAGGTGTCTGACACATAATGGTGCACAGAAATAGTTGCAGTAGATTATATCTGCAATGTCATCAGGGCTCCTCCTCGTCTGACTCGGTCTGCTCAAACACTATTAGTGGTTACACACTGGGCTGTAGCTCTGTTGTTGTGTGGGTGAGTCATACTGGGTTAATGTCTTGATCTGAGAGCACGGACAGGACTAAAAATAGACGTCTGGGATGTGACCAGGAGCTCAGAAGAAATGATGGAAAACTGCATGCCCCCTTTCATTAATGAGAAGGAAATTACAGCTGAGCTTCTGTGCGTGTTTCCATTTATTCTGCGTCCCATGTTATCTCTTCCTTTTTATTAAAACTTACAAGGCCCTACTTCTACATATAGAGGACAGCTTTCTATTTGAATACACAGCACTCACACCCACAAATCTAGAAGCCCTTCAGCTTCCTCCTCTGGTCTGCTGCATCACGTCATCCAAAAGTTAAAGAGGCCAAGTTTGGGGTGTCTGAATGCGGGTGTTTGTGGGAGTGTATATTTTTTAGCTGTGCAGGAAACCACACCTCTGCAGTGAACACAGGCTCTCTGGGCCTGCTTCTGAGGTGGTGGTGATGCATGAAAGAGAGGCATAATGATGGAAGCAAAGAGGGGTTAAGACAATCCTGTCAGTGTTCAGGGTGCTACTTCCCTTTTCCTGTCTGTTTTAAGAAGTAGGAGTGAGCTGTGTATTACTTTAAATTTTAAATAAGCTGTTTACTTTACCGCCTCATACTGAAACAGGCAGCATGGCTTGATTGATTAATGATGAAAAATTTATGTCCGCCTCACTGTGTTTGCATGATTAATCACTAATCTGTCCTGATGTTGGCATCTACTGATCCAGTGATGGCTTCTGTTGATGTTTTATGTGTGTTTTTCTCTCCCTGTCTTCCCAGTGTTCAGCTCTCTCGACATGTCTCGGTCAGTGTCAGTGACAGCAGCAGGTCAGTGTCGCCTGGCCCCCCTCATTCAGGTCATCCTGGACTGCAGCCACCTGTACGACTACACTGTCAAGCTGCTGTTCAAGCTGCATTCCTGTGAGTGTCTCACAAACACACGAGATGTTATAACAGCACATCCTGGTAGAGAAAACTCACTGTAAAATTTTGCAGAGACACAGATAGAATACTTTTTAATATATGTGTTTGGTAAACCATACAAAGACAAATAGTCATGAAGTAATTTAAATTCACAGTATGTACATTCTGCAACCACAAGGCTCTCAATAAATGCAGTAACAAAAGATGACTTGTGAAGAATCTTTGCTTCTTACTTCTTGCTTTGAAGGACTCGATTAAAAAACTGCACTCCGTAAGCAGCCCTCTTTTCATGCCATGGATGAATTTCACAAAATAAGGGAGAAAAGCTGTTAAAAGTAGCTCTCTTGGTTTGCTCACAGTGCAAACCAGGGACTCCACTTTTAAACAGCTTGTCTCCCACATTATTTGAAGTTTGTCCATGACATGAAAGCACTGGGTTACTGTTTACTAAAATACACCTGTTAGAAGGCAACTTTTGTTGAAGAGACTCATTGAATAAAAATAACAAGAAAGCAGAAGAAGTGGTTAGGCTGAGCAGCTTCTCTGCGTGGCATGGAAATGTCTAGTGGGGAAACACCATTACAGGGGTCTGGGAATGTGATGGGTTTACATATTAAGCCTGATTTATGCTTCTTTGTCAAATCTGCACCCGACATACACAGTATGTGAATGTAACCCTGAACCAGATGTGGAAAAAGTACACAACTATTGTAATCAAATAAAAGTACAGTTACTCAGGTTAAAATGCACGGAAGTCCAAGTAAATGTACTGGTGTATAAATCTACTGAAGTAAAAGTAAAAAGTGTCTAATTTAAAGTTTACTTTAAGTACTGAGTAGCTACTGAAGAGTTGTACTGTAATATATATGTCCTTATTGGAAAGAACAACAAGAGAATAGATCTACAACCAGGTTGTTCAGGTAAAATCACAGTTCTATAATAAGGTAAAATACAGAAAAAATAGTGTAATTAAAGTCATTTAAGAGTTAAATTTAAGACTTTAAAGAGTTTATAATGGGCCAGACTACATATATATTTAATATACAGTGGACCAACACCAGCAGATGCCATGGCAGCCCAAATTATCACTGACTGTGGAAACTTCACACTGGACTCTAAGCAATGTGGATTCTGTGCCTAAGTGGAGAGGCACTGTGTTTTCTGAAGTCCACAGTCAACGCAGCCATCTACCAGGACATTATAGAGCACTTCATGCTTCCTTCTGCTGACAAGCTTTATGGAGATGCTGATTTCATTTTCCAGCAGGACTTGGCACCTGCCCACACTGGCAAAGGTACCAAAAGCTGGTTCAATGACCATGGTGTTACTGTTCTTGATTGGCCAACAAACTGGCCTGACCTGAACCCCATAGAGAATCTATGGGGTATTGTCAAGAGGAAAATGAGAGACAAGAGACCCAACAATGCAGACAACCTGAAGGCTGCTATCAAAGCAACCTGGGTTTCCATTACACCTGAGCAGTGCCACAGGCTGATCGCCTCCATGCCATGCCGCATTGATGCAGTAATTCACGCAAAAGGAGGCCCAACGAAGTATTGAAGGCATAGAAATGAACATACTTTTCAAAAGCCTGACATTTCTGTTTAAAACATCCTTTTTTAATTGATCTTATGTTATATTCTAATTTTTTGAGACACTGAATTTTGGGCTTTGTTATCTGTAAGCCATAATTATCAACATTTCAAGAAATAAAGGCTTAAAATATTTCACTCTATGTGTAATGAGTCTATATAATATAAGTTTCACTTTCAGAAAAGAGTGACAAAAAATATCGAGCTTTTTCATGATATTCTAACTTTCTGAGACATACCTGTATATGATTAGCTTTTGCCCCTAAAGGTCCTGCAGTAAAGAACTACAGTGTGAATACTTAAGAGAGGTTATACTTCACTTTAAAGATTCAAAGATGACATGATCCTCCCCAATTTAAAGACTTTTTCATTCCCTTTGGCTCCTGAAACCTTCAAAGCCACACCTGATGAACTCAAACATGCGTGCAGTTCCCTTTCAAAAAGGCTTTTCTCATTTTTGACAAGAAGCCTTTGATATATTCAGGCACAAAACCCCATCATCCAAGTCAAACATCATATAGACAGGGAATACCTGCACAGCTTTAGTGTCCCAGCTCTGACTCTGTGTTTGTTGTTCTGTTTGTGTTTTCAGGCCTTCCAGCTGACACTCTTCAGGGTCACAGAGATCGCTTCCAGGAACAGTTCAAGAAGTATGAAGTTCTCTGTAGTTAAGCTCAGACAGCAGAAACAAAGCCAGTCACAGTGTTAATTGCTTAGAAATATGTTCATGCTATGTATGGATGTTCAAAGTCTGTCCCTCTCACTCTGCTTGTCTGTCCTCTCCACCTCTCTCTCTGTTTCAGGCTAAAGAGTCTCTTCTATCGCTCCAGTAACCTGCAGTATTTCAAGAGGCTTATTCAGATCCCACAGTTGCCAGAGGTGAGGACCACCATTACGTAGTTTTATATTTTTTATACCAGGTTGATGAATGACAGTTTTTTCCAGTTTTAATTACCTATGCCTTCATTCATTATAGAGTAGCCCCTTTTATCATTGTCATAGTTTGATGCCTGTATCTTACATCGTATATTTTTGATCTTTCATTTAAGCTACATAACATGGTGGTATCTCTGTGCATCTACATGTGAGCTGCATGCATATTAGGATTTTGTATTGTAAGAAAAAGGAGAATTTGAGGTGTTCTTTGTGGCAGGGTAGCTAAACTCCTTATTAGGTCAGGTCATTCATTTAAAAATCCAGCATATATGGACATATGCTTATATAAGCACCACAACTTATAATTATGAGCAAATGTCGACCAGTTTCTACTGTGCAGGGTGAAGCGAAGTAAAAAACAGATCTCACTTAAATCTTCAAGTGGCCTGAAGGGTGAATTGCATTTTCATATATTTATGCAAACCAGAATTGGTAATTAAAGGAGCTCCATGTGACAAAAAAGTGCACAGCACCCATTTCATTTATACGCCTCTTTCCTCCGCAGTTTGTTAAACTAATTTCAGTTTTTAAATCCCATTGTCAGTTTATCCATGTTAAAATTGCTGAAGGGGAGCTTATATTTCAGGACACTTTCCCCCAAACTGTTCTGATGTTGACAGAAGTTCACAAAAATCATTGATAAAAACAAAGTGTCTGATACTAGGGCTTTATGATTCTTTCAGAACCCTCCTAACTTCCTGCGTGCATCAGCTCTGTCAGAGCACATCAGCCCTGTGGTTGTGATCCCCGCCGAGTCGTCATCCCCGGAGTCAGAGCACGTGGTGGAGACAGACGACTTGGTGGATACAGACGTCCCCGTTCTGCCGGTAACTAAAATAAATAAGAACGGTATCCCTGAGTGGCATCTTACTAAATGCAGCTCAACTTGTTTCGTGTGTTAGTGCTCCAATGGCAAACATGTGTGTTGTAAAATCTGCCAAACATCTATGAGGGATGTTGTGTTTGTGGGAGTAGTTTGAGGAGGAGAACCGTTCAAAGAGCTACATGAAGAAGATTAAAGATGGAATAAGCTGCCAGCAGTATAGACATGAATGGGATGCCCTTGTTAAATATTTCCATTAGGTTTTTGGAAGACTTCTAAAGACAGTTGGTTTATTGTAGTGTTGTAATTAAGTCAAAATTTACTTAAATAGAAGTAAAAGTACTTGTATATAAATGTCAGCTAAGAAAAACAACATAAAAGGTTGTTATTTATGTTTTTTTTGTGTTTTTTTTTTTTTAACAAGAACAACAACGTTTTCAAGGTTTTTCGGTTAACTTTCAGGCTGCTGTGGAGACAAAATTTGACGACCTGTTTGGCACCTCAGCTGCGATAGACCCCTTTAACTTCAACAGTCAGAATGGAATGAGAAAGGACGACAAGTAAGGCCTGTTTCTTTTATTATTATTATTTAAAACAATTCGTTAATCTTTTTCTATTACACCCAAAATTATCATCATCACCACAGACATCCTTTAAACAGTTCTGATTTTTTCTGTCTTCTAAGTGAGAGTTTTCGGTTTGATCGTTTAAAATTTGAATTTGTTTGTTTGTTCAGAATCATGAGTGACTATACATTTTTTAAAAGCTGATTTTTACTTTGATTGCTATTTTGTCTGTAATCATCAGGGACCTTCTGATTGAACAGCTGACGCGAGAGATTCAGGCCCTCAAAGACGAGCTGGAGTCCTTCAGACTGGAGGTAAAGAGAAAGCAACCCACGGATTTCTCATCAAGTTCTTTCAAATTTCATTACTTTCATTGTCAGAATTCCCAGTGCTGAGTGAATCAGCGGTCTCTCCATAATTTGCTTTTGTCTGCCCCAAGAGTGGCCGCTTGTGCCAGGCGCTGCGGGGGCGTGTCAGTGAGCTGGAGGCGGAGCTTGCAGAGCAAAGCCACCTGAGGCTGCAGGCTGCAGGAGAGAGCGAGTTCTTGAAGGCGGAGTTGGATGACCTACGAAGGGTCAGAGAGGACACAGAGAAAGAGCAGCGGAGCCTGACTGAGATAGAGAGTAAGACCAGTCTTTATGCACTTTTCTTCTTTTCCAGGATGCACCATGACCTATTAAGTTAAGTTCTAATTATATGATTATTATAATGCAAGAATATGATTTTAAAAGAATAGTCTGTAATTATTAAGGCTTTGTTTTTTAAATTTATTTTTATTCAGTACCATAATGTCTAATGCTTAATCTGTCAAAACAGGGGACAACTTTAATCTTTGGACTTAAAACACACTCTGTCCTTTTACATGTACAGAATAAACAAGCCGGAGTTATCGCTAGATTTGGATGTCTAACTGGACTTCTGTTCTTGTCCTAGTATATATGCAGAGCAAGAGATTTTATTTATTGCTGGTTATATGACTGCTTCTGCCACAGTAGATGTGCAGATGTGGATATACCCCCTTTAAAAAAGTTCCTCTGGACTGTCTTCCTGTTGACTTTTTAAAAGTTAGCATACAGCTCACTGGTTGTATGTCAAATGTTGAAACAATGAACAAACTTTACAGCCCTGTGTATTTTGTATGTAATCTCCACTTAACTCTTGGTGTAAATCAATGCCATACCTCTAACTTAAGGTGATAAAGGGTCAAAGCCCAGCGCTGAGACTGCAGAGGATGTTCAGAATACAATTAATGTGTATATATGCAAGAGAAACTTGATGTCCAACTACATTAATAAGATGTATTTGTCTGACTTAGAGAAGTCTGTTTTAGTACCATTTTATATGGATTAACATGTTTGCATGCATTTTAAAAGTCCAGAAGTAGTCTGACTGAAACAATAAATTGACTTTATCTTACTTGATGTAAGTGTACCAAGTGAAGGCCTGTTGTCTTCTTCTTATTTGTCTTTCTGCACCTTTGTTAAATTGACTTTCTGTCTGTTTGGCCCAGCTAAGTTTTGACTACAGTCATCAAACCAAATAAACCAAGTTGAATTATTAATCTCAAGCTGAAGCATGAATAATGACTGCGTGTTCACTGTTTTTCCTAACCAGAAAAGGCTCAGGCCAACGAGCAGCGCTACACCAAACTGAAGGAGAAGTACACAGAGCTGGTTCAGAGTCATGCAGACCTGCTGAGGAAGGTAAAAGACAAATCTTTATTTTTAATCTGACCTTAAAGTTCTCTCCAATTTAAATTAACCTTCATCCTCCTGTTGTCCTTCATAGTTACTCCCTACTTGATGATCCACCGTCCTGTGTTAATCTTTGTCTAACAGCCTCTCTGTTTGCTTTGTTGTCTGTGTTTTTTTTGCGTGTGTCTAGAACGCAGAGGTGACCAGACAGATGACGGTAGCGCGGGCAGCTCAGGATGAAGTAGAAGCAGTGAGGAGAGAGATGCAGGAGAAGGTGAAAGCTGCTCAGGAGGCTGCAGACCAACAGGTGAGCAGGTTATCTCTGCTGACAGCAGAGCAGGTTAGGCCTTGGCATGTTAATCCCAAGATAATTGAAGAAAGATTAAGAATTTATTTGAGATGGTGCAGTGCAGTCATGTACTGTAGCAGTAAAATGATCTAAAAACACTAACGGCTTCAAGTAACTTTGTTTCAGTTTGGATAAAATTCACGTGAATTGGCTAAAGTAACAATCTGACTTTTCTGGTAGGAGAGGGAGCAGCTGGATCAGCTTCAGGAGCTTCAGAGGGAGCTGGTGTCCAGCAAGGCAGAGCTAGACTCCCTGAAGACCACCATGGTGTCAACACAGCAGGTCACTCTCCCCTCGACTTCTTACACCAGGAGATTAACTCCACTGTCTTTACTAGACCTGCAAAAAAGTTGTATATCATGAATAGGACTGTCAAAATAACACATTATTGATTAATAACAGAAAGAAATTAAATTACCAACAAAGGATAATTTTACAACAATATCACTTGCCAGTGATCATACACCCTATTTTGGCCTACAGCTATTTATTAGTTTACTCATTTAAAAGATCCACATCAAACAGGATGGACTAATAAGCAAACAATCCATCCTTGATCCCTCCTCCCCCCTGTCCGTCTGCCTTCACCCAAATACACACATTTAAAGAGACATGCTAAGACATATTCTAGCTATGACCACATCTTTTGGCGTACAAACTCTCCTACCTAATGTAAATCTACTCCCATTGCTGTTTGATAAACTATTATTCAGAAACATGCTCTTTTAAATCAATTCCATGCACCATGTAGAATGTCTTCCATGAAACAAGCAGCTGACATGCTGAAAATTGATTAAACAGGAAATAAACTCAACTTCTGCAACCTATAAAAAATTCTGGTGATGAAGAGAAAGGAAGAAATATGGCAAGAGCCAGTGAGGCAAGCAGCTATGCTCAAGAACAGAGGTGTAGGGATGTTTGTGCACCGAAGAGGGGAAAAAATAGACGATAATCTTGATCAGATTAAAGTAGTCCGTGAATGACCAGTTAATGTAAAGAGAGGTGTAAAACTGAAATGTGAAAGTTAGTAACATGTAATCAGTTTTAAGCAGTCATACCAGTAGTCTATTTGTAAGTAACCCTTCTCATATATATGAGATTATCAGCGATTAACTTGATGTAAACTCTGTGATTATAATCACCAGTATAATTTTAATGATTGAAAGCTCTAATTATAGCATATACATAGCCATCCTAACAACGATGGCTGCTACATGAAAGTATAAAAATGTTAAGAAAGTTGTCACCCACACTAATTAATCTCACAGTAGACCACCTGAAACAAAGCCCATTCCATTTCAGCCATAAAGGGATGATAAATCTCTTTTTTTACATAGATTTCCTGTTTTCTCTACATCTCAAAGACTGTCTTGTTACAAATATCAACTTTTTATGCTGAAATATCTCATGTACTTTTAATCAAGAGACAGATGTGTGAAATATCCAGGGCTAAGCCCATAAAAAGACAATCCAGAAGGCGGCTTCCCCAGAAATTCTTTGGTTATCGAGCATCTGTATGCATTATTTCAATGCAATTTGAAACACAAACTTAGAATTAAAATGACAGAAAATCTATGTATCATTTGGGCAAAAATTATGCACTTCAACCTTTCAAAAAATCCTTGGCGTATAGATTTTTTTTCTCAATCTAATTGCGTTAAAAGTTTGATTACCATTCTAAAATGAACTACTTTAAGCATTTTATCTTTGCCATGCCTATCACTTCCTTTTTTATGTCATCTACCCTCTTTGTCACCATTTCATCCTCCTACAGAACAATCTCACATGACATTCTAACACATGTTTTTCACATCAGTGAATTTGTGTTTATTGTTGGGAGATATTGTTGAAACAGGAGCAGAGTTTTTCTCAGCCTTTTCTCTCCCTCTTTCTCGCTCTGCCTGCATTTTTCATCTTTGCATTTTTCATCAACAATTGACTGCACTCGTTTGCAAGAAAAGGGGACAGAGGCTGTGAAATCTTCTTCTTTGCTTCAGTGCACTCATGTTAGTCTGTAACAACAGGAGAGGCTGAGAAATTAATTCAATAAGCTGTGAATTCAAAGTGTTAACCCTCACGACCCCTCTGATTGCCTGTTACTCCCGCCGCCTCTCGTTGCCTCTCATCTCCTTTCTGCCTCCCACTCGACACATCCTATATCTGTATCCACTACTCATCCCCCTTGTCACTTTCTGCCCCCCCGTCCTCCTCCGTCTTTCGTCTTTCCTTCACACACAGCCCACATCTTATTGCTTCTGTCATATGCCTTCAGTGTCCAGATCTCACAACAGCAGCTCCTGCAGCACACAGTTTGCATTCATGTTCTTAACATCTCTGTTTCTCCTCCATCTCTCAATGTTTCTCGTCTTCTGTTTGGATCTGCTGGTGCTCAGGCTGTAAGTCTCTTTTTCTTACCTGCATGACACTTAAATGCACATAATGGTGCTTTATTTCACTGCTTTCCAGCACACTGGGTGTGGTGCAATTATCTTAAAATTCATAGTCAATGCATTGTAGCCACAAAAGTAACCCAGTGTGGGTTTGTAGCTTTATCTCTAAAATCAAACCTCTTTGGGAAAAATCTCCTCACAAACTCAGATGATGTAGATATGAATGCTTTTGTTGACCATGTTTTCCCATCAGTTGTTGCTCACTGAATAACATTCCCCTCATCTCTGATTTCCTTAACGCAGTCAAGTGAGGTTCTCAACACCCAGCTGGCCACCCTGGAGTCAGAGAAGGCGGAGCTGGTGCAGTCTCTCTCAAAGGTGGAGGCGGAGCTGGCTGTCCGGGGGGAGGAGTTAGAGAAGGTCCAAAGCTCTCTGGCGACTGAGCGGGAGAGTGGGGTGAAGACGGCTGAAGCTCTGCAGAATCAGCTCAATGAGAAGGTGAACATCAGTCGTTCCTCAATTAGCTTTCTTAATTAACTCTCCTGATCAGGTTTAATTATTCAAGCAGATGGTTTAGCTGCTGCGAGCAAACATCTCAATGAAGGTTGGTGTGTTAAACTCAAGCACATCTGTGTGTCTGTGTGTGTCCTTGCACAGGAGAGTAGGGAGCAGGAGCTGGAGAGCCAGCTGGTTGCAGCTCGATGGTCTAGTCTGCAGGGAGCTGTGGAGGAGGCTGAGAAGATCATACAGGACTCACTCGCTCAGATAGATGACCCGGCACACATCAGCTGCACCAGCTCTGCAGGTCAGAAGCTAATGCTGTACTTTCATGAAAATGCAGAGCTGCCATTAGTCAGTTAAGGGATGCTAATTAGCGCAGTGTGTAATATAAAGCTGGGGTGCATGTTTGTGTCAATTCTCCAGTTTCACAGCCTTGTGGATTTTGTTATCTCTGCAGATTACCTTGCATCACGATGTCAGGCCTCAATAGACTGTATGGACCGGCTGCACTCTGCCAGAAACTCTTTTGTAGCTGACAACACAGGTAGGAGTCCTCACTTAAACTTTAAGAAGGACACATCATACTTTGTGTAATTATGAAACAAAGTAATTCATTAAGAGTGAATATATACTGGATATATCTGGATATATCCAGATATATCATGTTCTTAACCTGGCACACCAGATGGATTTGTTTACACATCCAGCATTTGGGAAAGGGCAGAGCCTTTAAAAAAAACTTGGAGGGTGATTTGATGAACATTCTGTCCGTCACATCTTTACGGGCCAATCAGAGCAACAAAACACGTGACGTAGCCGCTACCTAGCTCTGCGCCTGCGCCCCTACCGAAGGAGTTAGCTCCATAGAGAACTGCATAACGCCACGAACCATGGCGACTGTAGACATGTCAGTACATGACTTTTGTTGTTTTTTAAAAGAAAACAATGCAATGCTGTTCTTTTTTCTTCTTTTAACAAAGAAATGTCGTCAGGTGCTGATAAAACTGGTGCTTTAGCAGCATCCACGCTAATGTCTTCCGCCATTATTGCACTGGCCTCTTGTTGCTGCTTGCTTATATCACGACTCTGCCGCACCCGAAAGTACTGCCCCTCGACGCTCATTGGTCCTGTTACTTTTTAACCAGGCCCAAACGGTTCAGATGGGAGCTTTGCAAGATGGATTCGCCAGTGAGAAACACGGAAACGGGCGGATCCATCTACTTTGCAAGGTTATCATGCTCTGCCACTCAGGCACAAAATATTGAGATGTAATTTTCGGTGTTTATCACCCAGCCCTACCTGAAAGTTAGTTTTGATTGTAATCCAAGCTTTAAAATTCAGTTTGACCACATGTATCAGTATTAGGGGGGGAAGTCTACTTTTCAACTATCTAACAAACTACATAATAGTGTGAAAGAGTAATGCTTAAACACATTATTGCACATGAGTATCAATAAAGTTGTATCTTTCTAAAGAAAAAACAAATAAAGTGAACTTGATTAACATTTATGTTTTAACTTTTTGTATTGATTGAGGCTGGATGGCTGTAAATCTCTGAACATTTACAATCATTTGTTCTTCAGGTGTCTCTGAGCTGGTGCGAGTTGTGACCCAATGTGGCCACCTGGTGGGTGACACCATCGTTCAGGGTAGTGCCACCTCCCACATGGTGCCTGTGGAGCAAGCTGATGGTGAGTATGAATCTGAAACAGAGGGAAGGGAAGAGAGTATGAAATCTTCTCCCGTTATCAATCTGTGGGCGAGTCAGTTGGCCCAGACTTTAAATGTTGGCAGGATTTGTTCTCTTTAGAGATTTAAGAAGTAGGGGCTAGTCTAAACACGCCTCAATATACAAAGTGCTCTCATTACTGAAACAAAACCACATGTAGGGCTAAAACTGGGTCAATTTTAAGCCTCATGTCACTGAAGCTCTAGGAATCAATGAGGTTGCATTGATCATGGGTTTGTCCTAAAACATGTGCATGTTGCATTTGAAAGTATGCACACAGTTGATGCAAATCAGCCCACTGTTGTTCATCAGAGTACAGTCCTGCTGTGTAAGTTTTGCTTTCTCTTCCTCCATCAGAGCGCCAGTAAGAGGGTGTTAACACTCTGCCTCAGGGGATGTCAGTGTAATTATAACTGCTGGAACTAGCATTATCTGATAGTTGCATCTCAACATCCCACATTTTGTGGGGGGGAAAAAAAAAGAGAGAGAGAGAAAGAGAGGGAATTAGGTATGAAAAATCAATAAACATAAGAAACTATTTAAATCTGTAAAATAATCAAATGGATCATGATTTGACCTTTTTAGCATTAAAGTTAACTATCTACTTTGGACTTACCTTGTTCACAGTCCTCACAACATTGGGTTGCAGACATAGAAGTAGCAGGTGTAAATCACCATTGTTCACCTGTCTCCTGAGGCTTGCATGCAACTGCTGGGCCATAGAAACCCATTTCATGAAGCTCTCGCTGCACGATTTTAATGCTTGCATTAATGCCAGCAGAAGTTCAGTACTCCAGCCGTGGAATGAGCAGAGCTTTGGCAGCTTTTACATACCATGTGCCTTAAGCAATTGTTGACCCTGCTACTTCGTAGCCGAGTTGCTGTAATTCCTTAACGCTTCAACTCTCTAATAATTAGGACTGGGCAATTAATCGCTAATTAGAATAATCACAATATGGCCCGCTGCAATTTTCAAATCGCAGAAGGTGCAATATTTCTTTAACCTGAAAATACTAGTTTAAAAAAAAAAGAAAATTTGCAGCTGAGATGTTATGCATAACATATCAGGCAATCGTTTAAGTGCCTTTTTTCAATTAGTCTGTAAAATTTTTCTTTTTTTTTTCATTTTTGTACGTTTTTCTTATCAAATAAGAGAATAACATAAAAATGATCACTCCATTCAATACACCGCGTTCCACATTATTATGCAAACGATATTTTTCACTGATTTTCCTAAATATTAATGCAAATGACAGTCAGAATATTTTTCAAGTCATCAGCCGTTAGAGCATAATTCAAATGTTTTTGAACAATCTTCATAATGACAAAAATTATTTTTTTAAAAATAAAAACCTCAAAATGCACTGTTCCACATTATTAAGCACAACAGCTTTTTAAAACATTTTATAGGTTGTAAAGAACTGAAAATGGTCATTTGTAGAAATTGCAGCATCAGGGGGTCATATTTACTTAAATCAAAGCTATTTCAATCAAAAACATCTTAACAGGACAAGTTCCATGTTAACATAGGAGCCCTTCTTTGATATGACCTTCACTATTCTTGCATCCATTGAACTTGGGAGTTTTTGGAGAGTTTCTGCTAGAATTATTTTTGCAGGATGTCAGAATATCCTCCCAGAGCTGCTGTTTTGATGTGAACAGCCTCCCACCCTCATAGATCTTTAGCTTGAGGATGCTCCAAAGGTTCTCAGTAGGGTTGAGGTCAGGGGAGGATGGGGGCCACACCATGAGTTTCTCTCCTTTTATGCCCATAGCAGCCAATGACACAGAGGTATTCTTTGCAGCATGAGATGGAGCACTGTCATGCTTGAAGAAAATTTTGCTACAGAAGGCATGATTCTCTTTTTGTACCATGGAAGAAAGTGGTCAGTCAGAAACTCTATATACTTTGCCGAGGTCATTTTCACACCTTCAGGGACCCTAAAGGGGCCTATCAGCTCTCTCCTCATGATTCCGGCCCAAACATGACTCCGCCCCCTCCTTGTTGACATCCTGGCCTCATTGGGAGATGGTGGCCATCCACCAACCATCCACTACTCCTCCATCTGGACCATCCAGGGTTGCACGGCACTCATCAGTCAACAAGACTGTTTGAAAATGAGTCTTCATGTATTTCTGGGCCCACTGCAACCATTTCTGCTTGTGAGCACTGGTTAGGGGTGGCTGAATAGTAGATTTATACACGACTGCAAGCCTCTGGAGGATCCTACACCTTGAGGTTGGTGGGACTCCAGAAGCACCAGCAGCTTCAAATACTTGTTTGCTGCTTTGTAATGGCATTTTAGCATCTGCTCTCTTAATCTGATATATTTATCTATCAGAAACCTTCCTCATTATGTCTTATCTGCACACACCTGTCTGTGCTCTGAATCAGCCACAAATTTCTTCACAGTACGATGATCATGCTTTATTTTTCCTGAAATATCTAATGTTTTCATTCCTTGTCCAAGGCATTACACTATTTGACACTTTTGAGGAGCAGGGAGATCCTTTTTCTTTCCCATATTGCTGAAACCTGTGGCCTGCTTAATGTGGAAAAGTGCATTTTGAGGTTTTTATTTAAAAAAAAATAATAGTTATCATTATGAAGTTTGTTCAAAAACATTTGAATTATACTCTAACTGTTGATGACATGAAAAATATTATGACTGTCATTTGCATTGATATTTAGAAAAATCAGAGAAAAACGTCATTTGCATAATAATGTCACAATAAGTTATTTTTTCAAAATTGTTCAGACGTTCTTTAATCTAATATATTGTTTGTTTTAATATAGAATGATTTAATGCTTGTGTTTGTTGGAAAATATATAAGATGAGGAACTTAAGAAATAATCACATATCAAATCCCAATGTAGGGGGAAAAAATTGCAATTAGATTATTTCCCCAAATCATTCAGCTCTACTAATCATATCACTCACAGTTGACTGTGGAATATCCAGCGAGGATGAAATTCAAGAACCATCTTATTGAAAGGTGGTATCCATCACAGTACCACGTCTGAAGTCACTGAGCTCACTGAATCACAGAAGGACCCATTTTGTATCGCAAATTTTTGCAAATGGAGACTGCATGGCTAGGTGCTTGATTTTATACACCTGTGGCAGGTGCTGAATTTAATAGTTAACAGATGTGGCCAAATACTTTTTTCCATACAGTTTATAAACTACACAGAGGAATGAAAAAGCTTTTGGATACTTTTATGTCAGCAGTTAAAATAGATATGATTGATATGGACAGGGTTGATAAATTATATTTATTTGTGCTTTATGCAACCCTACCATTGTAACAGCTGCGCAACCTCAGTTAAAGTCTGAAGTCCCCCCTGGTTCAACTGGGGTTTTTTACGTACCTATTCAATATTTAAAAATGAAAGTAATAACCTCCTCTTTGTCATATTTCAGCGCTGTCAGAGAGCGTGAAGGCGTGTGGGGCCGAAGCTCTGGCTCTGCTCAGCCAAATGAAGCAGCAGGATAGCATAGCAGCAGCAGACAACGGCAAGCTGAAGGCAGCGCTGGAGGCCATCCTGGCTACTGCAGTGGTCTGTACTTCATCCTAAAGATGACACTTTTTAATTCTATGAGTTTTACAGTGATAAAATAGCTGTAACTTTCTTGATACTATTGAAAAGTACCAAATGTATCTCCAGTCTGCAGTCTTTTAGTATAGAAACACTACCAATGTAATTTCACAAACCATAGCAAGAAAATAGTTTATATTGGGCACCACTGGCTTCTATTTTTGATGCTGTTGTCATGAAACAGGTGTTGACATTGTTAGATATACTTGTACCACACCAAAATGTAACATTGTTAGTTTTACATGCACACTGTTTTCATTCTTACTCTGCTTGCTAAATATCACAGGGCTACTTAAAGAAGAAACACAATAATGTTTGTATTTCAAATGTGAGCTGCTTCGGTTAATTTTTGCTGTCAAACTGACTTCAGTGTCTCTTTTTTTGGTGTCTTTGAGCAGAAATTGCGTCCCCGGGGTTTGGAGCTGCAGCAGGGGGAGCTGGGAGATCTCGTGGAGCAGGAAATGGCGGCCACTTCCGCCGCTGTAGAATCGGCAGCTGCCAGGATAGAGGTGCGTGTGTTAATGTGTGTCTGCTCAGCTGCAGCCACCTGATAGAAGTCGTGTATTTAAAATAAGTTTGCATGAGTGTGTAAGAGCCCTTTAAATGCTGTGAAAACATTGCCCCCATTTCTCTTTACAGCAGTATTAACTTCAAAGCAACTTTTTTCTGTCTCCTCTGTGCCTCTGTGGATCCCAACAGGAAATGCTCAACAAGTCTCGGGCGGTTGATACAGGAATCAAGATGGAGGTCAATGAGAGGTAAACCTCAGATTAAGGGATGGTTTGGAGGATTGCACAGAAAAAGACTGGCATCAGATTTTTCCATGTTATTAATATTACAATTGACTGTCTCCTAGGTGAGCAAATCCTTCAATTAAAAACTCTTGAAGGAGCTTTCAACCAAATAAATTAAGCAAAGTACAAAAAGGTTCAAACTATATCAAGTGAAAAAGCTCCGGCCCTGTTAAGCTTTAGCTAATACCTGAAATAGAAACATGTGCGACCCAAAAACTTCTTCCTTTTGCTTTGTTCTCTGCTTTCCATAGCAGGAAGTGTAAAGATTAAAGATCAAACTGAGGTGAACATGGCTTAAAAATATGAAAGATTTGGGAACTGATTCATCTGTTTTCTTTAAATATATTAGGCTGGGCCTCCAGCAATGTTTGCTTCACATGACATTTCAGGGCATTTCTGCCTTTCTCTCATATTGACGAAAGTGTGCATGATATCTTCTCGCCATGTTTGCATCGTTTTACTTTCAGACACCAACAGAGAAAAATGTTGTTTTATTCATCTGAGTCATCAGTTTCTCTTTGCTCAAGTCAAGCTAATTGAACTCCCCAGCTCTCCCTCTGACTTAATTATTAATGCTAAATTAAAACCGTTGTTTACTCAATAACAGCGCTGATGCTGTAGAATGCAATAATGAAACCAAACAAACAAGCACCGCGGCGTCAAATGCTACTTTGAGATTTAGGTCAGTGGTGCATCGCTCATGCAACAACAACAACAACTAGTCTGTGTCAACCCAGGCTGAAGGTTTCTTCTGTTTTGACCTTCAACTGTCATACTGAGAGACAACAAGCAGAGCAGACTGAGCCTAGAATAAGATGATATCAAGGTTTTCACTAGCTTATCACTGATGGTGTTACACAATGTTGTACATCCTCTATACATAGAGAGATGGGTATTAACAGCCGTGGTTAAGCTGTACAGAGGGTCACCGTTCTTCTCCTCTGCTCTGTCGCCCTCTGCAGGATTCTGGCCTCCTGCACAGAGCTGATGCAGGCGATCAAAGAGCTCGTTTTGTCTTCCAAAAATCTGCAAAGGGACATCGTGGAGAGCGGCAGGGTGAGTCATATAAACAAAAGATTTTTCTCTAGATTTAACTGACTGATTGAACTTCAGACTGGTAGAGAAAATCATGCTTTTTTAGATGTTTATAATTGTAATAAATACAGGGTTCCTGCAGATCCCTAAAAAGTCTTAGATTGGACTTTTTTACTTAAGGCTATAGAAAGTCTTGAAAAGTCTTATTTATACTAGCTAGTGATATTAAATCTAGAGGGTACTTTGACTTTGACGTGTCTTTATTTATTCAGTTTTAATAATCTTTTTTAAGTTCATGCTTGTTGCTTATGTTTTGATAAATACCACCATGCTGTATTTTGATAGAAAAGAAACATTAAATGTGCCAGAAATCATGAGATTTGGGTGATGCCCTCTATAAATTGACATTTTATTAACAGTTCAGTAAACCGGATAATTCGTCTCGGTTGGATGTACCGAGAATTCTCATATGCCTTTCCTTTTTGACCATTTACCACACAAAAAACGGCATTCATTTTTCTCAGCTCAAGTTTTAAACAGGCCTTACAAAGTCTTAAATGTGATTGTTGGAACACCAAAAAGCTCCCGTATCATGCTTTTATTAGCATTTTAAATGTTTAAAATGCTAACTAGAAAAGCGCTCAGAGAGCGCTGACCTCCGCCATAAGGCCTATCTCCCAAAAGTGCAGAATCCTTAAAAAAATTCCTGGATCCAGACAGTGATCCGGATCACTTCCAAAATCTAATCAGTTCTTCCTTATGCCATTTCTGTCATTCCTGAAAATTTTATCAAAATCTGTCCATAGGTTTTTGGGTTACGTTGCTAACAAACAAACAAACTTACTAACAAACTAACTAACAAACCCTGCTGATCACATAACCTCCTTGGCGGAGGCAATAAAAGCATGATACGGGAGCTTTTTGGAGTGTGGATCTTCTCTCCTAGTCTTCTATGCTGCTTTTTGGATCCTGCACCCTATACACTGATGTGCATGTTCTACCTTTGATTGTTAATAAATGGGATTGTTAAAATTATGTAGGAAGCCCCTAAGAATAAATCTCAAAATTCCCGTAAGTTTACAGCAAGCATGAGCATTTTTATCAAGGAGGTTTTTTGCATGTGTTATATGGTTTACAACCTGTGTTTCTCCTTATTAATCGGTGTAACAATTAAATGTGCATTTAGAGGGGGTTTCACAATACCATATATTTTTTTACTTTGATTAAATGGTTTTAAAAGTGAAATGATACAAACACCTGTTGTCAGTGAGAAAAATAAGTGTCTGCACTGCCCTGAATCACCTGTCAGTGTGTCACAGAATCACAGATCTAATTTGGGTGATATCGACAAATATCTCATATCATTTTTTAGGCTGAACTGCAATTTATAATATATATTTGGAGATCTTTTATCTACAAAGAAATGTAAAAAAACATAGTCACTTCTAAATCAAATCCACATGGATCAAATATCACACTGGCTCCTTCATTAACAGTATCCACATGGACATGGAAATAAGTTCCTTAAATAAGGAAAAGAATAATGCTTTTTCCATGAGACTCAGCATTTGAAATAGACTTTTTTTGTGGTCAATAAGTTTATTACTGTTAATGGTTCATACTCCTGACTTTCTCTACTTGATTTCCTTACCTATCCACTGTCTTGTTCTCTAAAAGTAAAGGCAAAAAGACGCAAAATACATTTTACAAATGAAACCATAATATGTATACTGTTAGAACAATAAAACAATGAAAAAAATTATATATCTTCAAAACAAGTAAGATCATAAATAATATTTTTTCTCATGCAATTAATTGATTTGTTTTTCCTTGTCAGCACCAAATGTAGTGCTCAAACAGCCCCAAACTGTCTTTAATTTCAAACCTCAATTTGTCCTTTATCTGACCATGCAAATATTTGCTGTGCTTCCTAGAGGCGCACTGTAAATTTATAGGCATTTTCCAGTGTTGACTCACTAGAATTTCACATTTAGTAGGTGATTTCTGAAGACACATGCCAAATTCAGGCTTTGGTTCAATCACACCTGTTGCAGTAGACAGCTACTCTTATGATACTGGGTTAAATCATTCCAGCACACAGCTGTCTGTGAACATTTATCAGCAGCTCTGACACAAGGAGGAATTGGTTTTTTGGTCAGAGAGCATGTTGGTCCACTCAGCTATGCTCATAAATTAAAAAGGAAAAAGGAGAAAAAGGGGTATTATTTATGCCATTTACCATCACAAAATCACTCTGTTAGGTTAGGCTACTCTTATTCACCTGCACCAGTGGCTGGGAAGTTGAGCAATGTCACTCTACACTGCTCAAAAGTCTTTAAAGCTTTTATGGTCATTTCCCCTTTCCTCAGATTTCTTGGCTAAACATTTACATTTCTAATACTGAAAAGACTAGTTTATGGTTATTGATTTTTTTTTTTTGCTCCCCTGTCCTCATTACAGCGTATAACAAGTATGTCATTTGTGTATCTAATATATAAACATTTCCTCTCTTGCCCATTAGGGGGCAGCCTCAATGAAGGAATTTTATGCTAAGAACTCCCGCTGGACCGAGGGCCTGATCTCTGCCTCTAAAGCAGTGGGATGGGGCGCTACGGTCATGGTGTAAGTATCAGTGCTCCCCTGAGCATCTCTTTCAGAGTGTAAAAGTGCTTATGTTCACAAAGAGAGCAGTGGGGAAGTCTGCTGCAAGCAAATTTGAATGCTCTGAGTATATTAAATGTCAGAATGAAAGAGGGGACCTTTACAGGGAAATAAATAAAAAATTAAAACAAGACTATAAATGAGGGGTTCCTACCCATTGTTGCTCTCCAGTTTATTTGGCATTTTGTCGTTTCAGAGACGCTGCTGATCTGGTGGTGCAGGGCAAAGGGAAGTTTGAGGAGTTGATGGTGTGTTCACATGAAATAGCTGCCAGCACAGCACAGCTAGTGGCTGCCTCAAAGGTAAGCAAAGATCAAACTGTTTTTTAGGCTTTTTTCAAATACCATGTGGACTGATATAGTAAAGATATAGTACTATAATTTACCCTTATAATTACAACAGCATTGTATAAGCTGTTCTGTAATAGATAGCTTCAACTGTGATTCCACTGTTGCACATCTGAACCTTCTTTAGAGGTGGGTTGTAAATTAGTACATTTATCCAAGAATTGTGACCAAGTGGACATTTATTTTCTTCTACCTTCCTTAAATGTCACAGAGGAATCATTTTATTTGAGACTCACATTTTTCCTTTTGAAACACAAACAAGTGCAGCTGAAACCATTAGATTAGTAAAGCTAAGCAACATAACATAGCTTAAGAAACATTGAGAATTGTCGAGAATTTGATGCCTTACCTTTGAATTCTGATTCACTTGAGTGATTTCACAATTTACTCTTTTATTTGGACAAAGGACCTTCTTTAATGTCACTCAAGGATTTTTGATGGATTGGATGAAAGCAAAAATCAAACACTCAAGGCTGTAATCCAGAAGATTAATCTTTAATGGAAGCATATTCCACATCTGTATGGGACTTTGAGTGTTTTCAATACATGGAATGCAAAAGTGAAATATCATATTCATTTTCCCATTTTTACTTCCAAACTTTTACCTAAATTTCCTTTTAAATCAGGGATTTAAACTTGTAAGACTCTATACAGTAAAGCCTTTCTATTTTTACTTAATGATAATAATATAGATTATCATAAAAGTACCTTACACTGGGCCGTTGTTCTTCCTCTCCAGGTAAAGGCAGACAAAGACAGCGCCAACCTGCACCGTCTGCAGCAGGCGTCCCGTGGCGTCACACAGGCCACCGCAGCTGTTGTGGCCTCCACAAAGTCTGGGAAGTCCCAGATTGAAGAGAAAGGTGAGAGAGCCATGTGGATGCAGAGTCTCTGAGATTATCTGGTTTAAAAATTGACAGCTGCTCCACAGCATCACATTCAACCCTGAAGGGGTTTTAACATTTAACATTTATTTTTTGTGTGCAGATACAATGGACTTCTCTAGCATGACTCTCACTCAGATCAAACGACAGGAGATGGACGCACAGGTAAGCAGCAGAATACAGGGGAAGTAATCAATAGGTGACAGGAACAAAGTCCTCTCTTTTTTGGATAGCAGAAGTTGTGAAAATCTTTATTATGCAGGATCCTTTAGTTCAGGATCAGTAGTCTGAGTTTGGTTTCATCCTAGTGAATAAAGTTTCCACTCAGCTTTCTGAAGGTGCATTAGTTTTCATCCTTTAGAGATCCATTTCAGACCCACACAAACACTTTCCTGTGTGTTGTCACGCTCTTTCCCGACACTGAAAGAAAAACAGAGAAGGCCCTGGACCTGCTCACACATGGCCCATTGTTTGAATGCACACAGTCTTCTTTTTTGAAGTTTATTTTTGGAAGTCCAAACCGAAGGCTGTGTAAAGAGTGATTGTAAACTGGGAAATTGGAAAAAATAGTGTAACCAGCAAGAATTTAGTTAACTACTGCCCTGTCTAACTTTATTTAGCATCAGTAGCTCAAGTTTGATTGTAATGGTGTTCATCATTAGGGGTTTTATTAAATCTGTAGAGGCTGCTCTTTAAACAGTACTTGGAATAAAAACACTTTATCCTGTAATAGTTTTCTCTCACTTGGAAATGATAAGTGAGTGTAGCCCTTTTCACATGTATGATAGGTTCTCAGAAGGTAATACAAGGCCTGAAAAAGAAGTCTGCTGAAGTGGCAGACAAAGCAGCAGTCTGACGCTGTGATGGCTCATCATGCTATGTGAAATTGGGCATACATTCAGAGTGGAAAATTATATGCTGAAAAGCAGAAAACAATGTGAAGCAGCATCATGTGCACAAAAGCTCACACCAAAGAAATTATATTAACATTGTCACACTCGTCCACTCATGCATCTTGATTGTCCCGAATATTACGGCTGCATTCACATATCAGTTCATCCCAACTCTTGCAGGAATTTTTCAAAGGGATCTAACAGTATAAAGTCTGGATCAAGGGAGAAAGTTTCAGGAGGTTTCCAGGTTTTTGTGTACCCCTGACAAGTCTGTCTCTCTGTTTTTCCCTAGGTCCTGGTCCTGGAGCTGGAGACCCGTCTGCAGAAGGAGCGAGAGCGTCTCGGCGAGCTGAGGAAGAAACATTACGAGCTAGCTGGGGTGGCAGAGGGCTGGGGCGAGGAGGAAGAGGGTAAGGATGAAGGATGATTCTGACACCATAAATATAATGTATTCAGAAAGTATTCAGACCCCCTTCACTGTTTCAGTTTTGTTTTGTTACGGCCTGATACTACAGTAAAATGCATTAATTTCTTTCTCACATTAATCTACACTCAGTACCCCATCGTGACAAAGTGAAAACTGAATTTTAAATTATTTTTTTTTCTTTCAAATTTACTAAAAATAAAAAACTGGAATATCACATTGACAACAGTATTCAAACCCTTTACTCAAGACTTAGTTGAAGCTTCTTTGGCAGCAATTATAGCCTTGAGTCTTTTTGAATATGCCGCAACAAACTCTGCACACCTGGACTAGGGGATTTTCTACCATTCTTCTTTGCAAATCCTCTCAAGCCCAGTCAGATTGGATGGGGATCGTTGTTGTTGGACAGCCATTTTCAGGTCTCTCCAGAGATTTTTGGATAGGGTTCAAGTCAAGGCTCTGGCTGGGCCACTCTAGGACATTCACAGAGTTGTTTCTAAGCCACTCCAGTGTTGTCCTGGTTGTGTGCTTGGGGTCATTTTCATGTTGGAAAGTGAACCTTCAGCCCAGTCTGAGGTCCTGAACAGATTTTCATTGAGGATATCTCTGTACCTTGCCCCATTCAGCTTTGCCTCAACCTTGACTAGTCTCCCAGTCCCTGCTGCTGAAAAACATCCCCACACCATGATGCTGCCACCACCACGCTTCAATGTTGAGATGGTATTGGGCAGGTGATGAGCAATGTCTGATGTCCTTCAGGCATAACATTCAGAATTGAGGGCTTTAGGTGCTCTTTTGCAAACAAACTCCAAGAGGATTTTCATGTGTTTTGCACTGAGGAGAGGCTACCATCTAGCCACTGCTATAAAGCCCAGATCGGTGGAGGGCTGCAGTGATGGTCGTCCTTCTTTAACTTTGTCTCATCTCCATGCAGGATCAATGGAGCTTAGTCAGAGTGACAATCGAGTTCTTGGTCAACTCTCTTACTAAGGCCCTTCCCCCTTGATCAGATGTCCAATCAGTTTAGTTTACCACAGGTGGAGTCATCTAGCAGTCAATAGGTGCGTCTCCCTTCTACTGTTTTATGGCTTGGGACTCTGGCATGAGTCTTTTCCTTGAGTCTTAGTCCCACCCACCAGAGACTCATGGAGAAACTAGAGGATTCGACGCCGAGGACTGAAGCAAAAAGACCGATTTTTAACGGCCCATGGGACGTCCTTCCCTCTCCAGCGTCACGTGAAACGACGCCAGTTTATGATGATGGTGCCGGCTGATCATCAATCAGCTGATCATCAATCAGCTGTCAGGAGGCATAAACAGCTGTGTCTGCATAATTTGTACTGTATTTATTCTAAACAAATATCCACATTTACTGTGTTTGGTCTCAGTGTGGGATCAGAAAACACCTGCATGAGGAGAAACCTGCAGTATATAAAAAAACATGCAGACTCTTTCTACCAGCAAATGCTGAATTATAAAATTATTTATTATCCTAATTGTTCAGTGTGAAGGCTAATGATCAAACCTGACGCTCACTAACAATCAGACTGATAGAAACTTTATTGACCCTGCGATGACTTAAAACATGTTTCTTCCTGACAGACAGGCTGCTGCTGTCAGACTTTAATTTTCTTCATAATCTTATAAGCAGAAATAACTAAATAGGCTACTATATGACCCAGCAAATATTAGTTGTAAAGACATTAAAAAGACATCTCCACTATGTCTAAACAACATCTAGATTTAATTGAAAAGTGAAAGGTTAAAAGATGTAATTTTCAGGTCATTGAAAAGATGTCTCTATAAAGACGTGGCTGTAGTATGGTCATATTTTAAATGACTATTAATGGACTAAATTTGGACCAAATCAGACGAACAAAACATGGCTCAATTTCCAACGACTATCTTTTGACTAAATTAAGGCTATGACGGACCAAATGTAGAAAAAAAACGTGTAAATGATGTCAGGTGTTTGGTGGGAAAGGGAGGATTTATATCTAATTCTTTTGATTTTATGAGCTTTAACATGTTTTATGTTTGACGGTGAAACAGAAAACAAATCAAATATTAAACTCCATACCGGTTCACTCTTAACTATTGATTTTATTAAATATATTCTCAATATTTCACTGTAAATCCTTATTTCCAACACCTCTTTTAAATCCCATTATTAAGCCTTTTAAAACTTCTGATGTTTATGTTCTCTTGAGAGTCTGTTGAGTCCATTTATCGTCTGTTATAAACTCCGTTTCTCTTATGTTATTTACCTCTGCTGGTGCTGTGAAGTTTCACTGACATCCACTTTGTAGCAGCATCCTCTCAGAGAGTGATATCCAATAAGGAAGGTCTTTAAGATGGCGAATCAGAAACTACTTCCGTTCGAGCAAAGACCGAGGACCGATAAGCAAACGACATGGGATCCACCTAATTTGTTGAAACATCACAGCAATGATCAAGAGAAATGGGAGGAATATTAGCTAAATTTCACATGCTGCAAAGTTTATGAATACTTAAGTCAATGTGATATTACAGTTTTTTTTTTTTTAGAAAAAATATGCAAATATTTCACACATTATGGGGCACTGAGCATAGATTAATGAGTAAAAAAAGGAATTTAATTGACTGTGGTATCATGCTGCAACATAACAAAATTTAAAGAAGTGAAGAGGGGGGTCTGAATCCTTTCTGAATGCACCACAGTCATGGATGAAAGTATTGGCACCCCTGGATTTTTTTCCAGAAAATACACCATTTCCCCTAGAAATTGTTGCAATTACAAATGTGTTTGGTATACATGTGTTTATTGCCTTTATGTGCATTGGAACAACACAAAAAATCCAAAGAAAAAAAGACAAAATTGACACAATTTTACACAAAACTCAAAAAATGGGCCAGACAAAATTATTGGCACCCCCAACTTAATAGTTTGAATGACGTGCTTTTCCATAATGCTCTACCTTAGTCTCATCTGCCCACGAAATGTTCTCCCAGAAGGATTGAGGCTTACTCAGGTACATTTTTGCAAACTCTAGTCTGGCTTTTTTATGTCTCTTTGTCAGCAGTTGGGTTCTCCTTGGTCTCCTGCCATAGTGCTTTATCTCATTCAGGTGATGACGTACAGTCTGAGCTGACACTTTTGCACCCTGAGTCTGCAGGACAGCCTGAATTTGTGTGGAAGTTGACTGAGGATGTCTATCCACCATTCCAGCTATCCTGCGTTGCATTCTTTTGTCAATTTTTCTCTTCTGTCCACGTCCAGGGAGATCAGCCACAGGTCCATGGGTTATAAACTTCTTGATTATATTACGCACAGTGTACAAAGGACTTTCAAGATCTCTGGAGATGGTCTTGTAACCTTGAGATTGATCATATTTTTCCACAATTTTGCTTCCTAGGTCCTCAGACGATTCTCAGTTCTTCTTTCTCTTCTCCATGCTTGGTGTGGAGAAGGTTGAGTCAACTTTTATACATTCTAACTGGTTTCAGGTATGATTTCTGTATTGCCAGCACCTGTTACTGCCACAGGTGAGTTTAAATGAGCATCACATGCTTGAAGTAAAATGATGTACCCACAGTTTTAAAAGGGTGCCAATAATTTTGTCTGGCCCATTTTTCTGAGTTTTGTGTAAAATTGTGTCAATTTTGTCTTTTTTCTTTGGATTTTTTGTGTTGTTCCAATGCACATAAAGGCAATAAACATGTACATACCAAAAACATTTGTAATTGCAACAATTTCTGGGAGAAATGGTGTATTTTCTGGAAAAATTCCAGGGGTGCCAATACTTTCATCCATGACTATATATATATAGATTTAATCTTCAGAATAAAGACTTAAATCAGTCCTCTTTCTTCTTTCTCCACAGGCACAGGTTGAGACTCATAGCACTTGTTGCCCTCCTCTTCTCTCTGCCTCCTTCAATCTACACACACATTTTTCAGTCTCTTTCTCCCTTGTTTTCTTCTCTGGTTTCTGTTTATCTAAGCCAAATTCAAAGGTGCTTCTTTTTTAAAACCTGCTTCTTCACCCATGTCCGTAAGCTTCCATAGAGCGGCACTAAGGGCTCAGCGACAAGGCAAGGGCAACTAAAGGGAGCAACAAATGGATGTAATGAACAAAAAACAAGACTTCACTGCCTCACACCCCCTCCTGCCTTCCCCCTAGGACTACATTTGGTGTAAAGAGCAGTCGGAGTGGATCAATTCTACAGAGTATTTATTATTTCTTCACTGTTTTTTGGATAATGGAGCTTAATCGAGGAGTCACAGCTACAGACGCTACAAGCACAAGTTCTACTAAAGACATCCCAGGATGCACCGCACAACGGGCTGAGCTCTCAGCAAGAAGGGGGGATCAGTGACTGTTGCTGCCCTGTCCCAGCCTCTAAATCCACACCTCTGTGTGTCATAGATGGCATGCATGCAGTGTTTTGTAACAAGTTGTGAGCTTACAAAGCTGCTCTTTATGTGTTCGTGCAGTTTTATAATTTCTTCCTCTTCTTTCTTCACTGTGAGTTTTCACCGTCGTAAGTCCATACTCGCTTCACCGGCTGGTACACTGGACTTTCTGCCTTTTCACTTCTCCACCATTGTACCGACCGTGACTGTTAACTCAAGCTTAACTCCCCTTTTATGTGTATTTTTATCGTGCTAATTTTAACAGACGCTCATAAGGAAACTCTTAAAGGGGCGGTTTCAGAACAGGAACGCAGCACCGTTTCTTTTGTAATTCTTCTCCTCGTGAGCTGCAAGACGAGCATCTACCTCATGCTACATCAACAGAGGTAGCGGTGCATCATGGGAAGATCTGTTGAGAGGGAACCGTTGCCCAAACACTAATGACAAGTGGTCATTTTGCTTTTTTATTGATTAAGGGTGTTTTTATATTGAAAAAAGGAACAACACTTTGGTGTTTGCTTATTTGTTCTATTAGCTCTAACCTGGCGGAAAAAAGAAGAAGTTGTAAAATAAACTGTACACCCTCATTTTTTTGAATACATGTGGTCGAGCAGCATTTCTGTCACCCAAGCAGCAGCTTCGAATTTGGAGTCAGGATTCAGTCGTGTGATGACTGTACTCCTGGAGACTAAGTTGAATCTGAATGTCACTTTTGGAAGTTTGAGGCTGCACAAACCTTTTAATATGTAAAATGTGTAAGATTTAACTGATGTTTCACATTATCCTGCCTCTTCTAATCACTCTGCAGGTCTGGCATTTGTGGAATTCATTGGACCACAGTGGACTCAGAAGTATGCAGTACTCAAACTGCAGTGTTTTCAAACGCTTCCTTAAGACCAAGTAGCTGTGTACATGAACTACAAGCCTTTTAATGTTAGATATGATTGCTCTTTCATCTAAAAAGCAACACTCTTTGCATCACTTCAAATAAAAATTCAGTTAAATTGAATTAGGGATGCAAAATGATGTGCAGGAAAGTTGAACTAATAGAAGTCATTATTTTTTTTCCATGAATGGTTGGTATATGACTGAATTTTCCTACTGAGAATGATGAAATGACTGCAGACAGAGGACTCTGTGAGAGGACTGATCATGCCTTGAGTAGGCATCTTGTTTCCACCTTATTTCTTTCTGTTTAACCTCGGTAATGATGACTGTTTTTGTCTTTCTCTGTGGCTTAACACACTTAGATTTGATGCTCAGCCTCAGCTGTGTGTATCATATAGTAGTGACACTGGTTTATTTAACAGACGCTGGTCTAATAGTATTTGCCTATAATTCTTAAAACTATTTTGACCAGCATATGGGTGAGGAAAAAAGGTGTTTTTATTAAGTCAACTTTAATAAATTTTTCCATTTGCTGCTCCAACCAGGCTTAAAAACAGCAGGTATTATTTGCAGTACTGTTGTGTTCAGGTCTTTGTGATTAATAATGATTTCAGACTGTTGTGTCACTTCAGCCTGGGCGAAGCAGAAGTTGGATTTAAGAAGTTTATGAATTGATCCGGGGTTGTTGGTTTGTCTGTTTTTTTTTTCACTAAATTCAAGTGTCTTTGCAGATAAATTGAAAGCACCTTGAATAATGTTTGGTTGTATTTTCGCCCAAATATTCTTTATAAACCAATCTCTTTTGTGTCTTCTCTCTCTCTCTCTCTCTCTCTCTTTTTCTCTCTCTCTCTCTTTCTCTCTCTGGGGTCTGTGTCTGTTTTCGTACCAGCTCAGCCAGCCTTCCAACTGCCTCACACTGTAGTCAGAGAAACAAATACTCCCATAGCAACATTGAGATAAGTCTTTGTATGATATACTAAAACTATGTTGGTGGGTTTGTTTTTATTTTTTCAGTTTTTGAAATAAATATTTCAACTCGTTAAAATGAACTCTGGCTTGGGAATTTTCTTTTCCTAATGTTCAAAAACCTGTTAATGTAATGTGTTATTTTAATTTAAATGTAATTAGCAGAGGAGGGTATTTTTAGATAAATAATTTAGTAAACAAAACAGTCATGTATCTGTGCCATTTTTATTTATTTATTATTCTTGCACATATACATTTTTCATTTCAAGATTTTGGAAAATCTTTCACAATAAAAGAATAAAAAAATGTAGGATTGTGCAGGTGAGGTAGGAAACCCAATACCCAACGAGAAAGCAGTCAAAGCCAATGGACACAAGGAAATGAAGAGGAGAACAAATACAGGAACATATGGTAAACTGTCAAAACCCATTAGCTAAAGTTACCAGGACAAATGACAAGTGTGGATATATTGCACTTATATCAGTGGTGTCAAACTCAAGGCCAGGGGGCCAAATCCGGCCCGCAAGATCATTTCATATTCTTATTATAACTGGCCCTAAAATATGAGGTCTGCAGATTTCATCCAGTACAACAAGACTAGGTTAAAACCTACTATATGGCTGACCGCAAATGTCTGGGATGCCTGTTAAAATGCCTGCCTGAAATGTGTGTTCTGGCAGAGTGAATTTGTCATAATTTTTAGTAGTTTATTAATTTTTAGCCAAAGGTATAGTAAGTGGTTACTGAAATGTAAAAAGCTACATGTTGCCCTGTCTCTCTGTCTGGCTCCTTTAGTGTGTGGGGAGATGAACCCAGAGCAGAGTCATCCCCCCTCCCCCCCCGCTTTTGTTCTACCACATCTGATTGGTCAAACACAGATACACATCGAGTCAGCTGACACTCTCTGTATTCTTTGCTATTACTGTGCAAAGAGAAGACAACATTACAAGAAAAGGGCCAAAACCTCTCTTCTGCATAAGACAAGCTGTCGGTGCGGCTCTCTGCTCTGGTTTTAACAAGAACAGTGATCCAGGTCGGAGTAAACTGCAGCGGTCCTACAGCAACATCCAAGCTAACAGCCAACGGTGGATAATACTGGACAAGCCCACCGGCATGATCGGAACGCCATGCCGTAACAGACCGGGAGTGGAGTGATAACATTTTTTTTCTGGCATAGAAAGCTTTTAGTGTTGCTCTGTGTTTGTTTGGATTTAGACACTTTAAACTTATCATTTTGTCTTTTTATATCTCAAAATCATTTATTATCAGTGCGTATTTTTTTTCCACCATAATTTATTACTGGCAAAACTGAGGTTGACTGTTTGGTTAAATGTGGATCCTGTTAGGCCCTCAGGTTAGACCTTAATTCAGAATCCAGCCCCTTCTTTGATTGAGTTTGACCTATATATAATGTTAACAGAAGTTTGTTTCATATACCACCCTATGTACACTCACCGGCCACTTTATTAGGTACACCTATTTAATTGCTTGTTAACACAAGTAGCTAGTCAGCCAATCACATCACAGTAACTCATTGTATTTAGGTATGTAGATGTGCTCAAGACAACCTGCTGAAGTTCAAATTGAACAGCTATTTCAAAATTTCAAAAAACCATGGTTGAGACTGTCAGTGAATCTGTTGGCACCGGCAGGCAATGCTTCCACCATGCCTCACCATGTCTCCACCCCACCAAGGAGGGAGTAATCAATGAATCAGATTTTGGGAGTGATCTGGATCACCGTCTGGATCCAGGAATGTTTAAAAAGGATTTTTCACTATTGGGAGATAGGGCTTATGGCTGAGGTCTGCGCTCTCTGAGTGCTTTTCTAGTTTCATATATTTTTATGTAAGTTAAACTTAGCATTGTTATTTCATACAACTTGACTTCATTTATGTGAACTAATGATTTTTAGTAAAGACTACTAATATACACTTAATATGCCTACTGCATAAAATTAAGGTTCTATGTTAATACAACTTGACCTCTTTAGTATCAGCTTTGTGTAAAAACTAAAGTGGCAAAAGACAATCAGTTTACTCGTGCTTATTAGTAATGTCAACTAATTCGGGTTTACAGTGTAGGGTCAGAAATTAGCGTAAACAACATGAAGGCATTGATCCATCCTGCCTTGTATCAACAGTTCTGTATGGACATTAAAGTTATTACCATTGTTTTTATTTTAAGGATGTGTATATCAATGTTAACTTAAGACATGTATTGCACAATATAAAGCTTTTCTAGAGGTATACTATGCTAGCCAGAGGTATTACGTGATTTATAACTCATGCATTTTTTCTAAATTGTAAGGGAGGATGAGTTGTGTAAGAGATGCAGGGGTTCATTCATGATTGTATCTAATAAAATACTGCCCTCTGGAGGTGTTCCAATGTGGAGGATGGAGGTAGATTGCATTTCCTGCTGGGTATGGATGGAGGTCAGAATTATCAGAAAAATAGTGTTGGAAGAGATTTGGGAGAGTGGAGCCTGAATATGTCATTTCTTAGATGGATGCTCACATTTGTAGAATATTTAGGTTGTATACATTCATTCAATTAACTTGTGAAAATAGAGTTGTGTTGTTTTTGAATGGGTTGCGAATCTTATAACCGCCATTGGATTAAGTATAGATTATGGAGGTTAGATGGGGGGCAGTTGGCCCAGACATGTGACGCATGGGTAGACTAGACTGCCAGAGTAAACAGTCATTAACAAGACTCATCTATTAATAAATGGATAGATTTATCTGATAATTCCAATGAATTTGGATCGTTTATTGGTTACAAAGTCAATGTGTTTTTCCCTTCACCTTGTGTTTTCTGTGTAGTATGGTGTAATTCTTGGAAAAGGTGAAAATTACATAATCATTGATTGATAAATTACTTCAGCCCCAGCTCTATTAATCCTCTTAACCTGCTGATGCAAAGCTCAGAAAATAAAAGCTCGAGGAATTCCCAGAAAATGAATGTATGCTGCATTTCAGCCCTTTTTAAGGACACAGTTACTGGGTGCTTGTTTGTGTTCTCTAAGTAACTTTAACAGGAGCAATACGCCAACCCCTCCATCAGAGCAGAGCTGAAATCTTAATGCACCTAATTGATTTTTTTGGAAGGGTAAATTTCCAGTAAAAGCAATGAGTCATGCAATTTAAAGTGCTTTGTTGGCATTCAGTTTAGAATGAAATGATGTCAAATGAGAGGCTGGAAAAACTTTAAAGTCCTCACACACATGTTGGAGCGACTGCAGCACTTTAATGAATGGGAATAATCTCAGACCACTGTGCTAAGATTACACAAATCTCTAATCTTCTGATAAGACTCTTATTTCCTCAGATCTGCAGGCAAACTCCCGATGAGATACTAAAAATATACAAGGGCTAAATTTTATCAGCAGTTAATTTTCTTCAGTATATCCAGGTTTAAAGATAAAGCAGTGCTTCAGTCTTCAACCAGAGAAAGGAGATGTTACAGTACCACTGGAATTTAATTCAGATGCTGTATGGACAGTTTAATCCTTTTGTGGGATTCAGGTCAAATTAACTTGTTTTGCAAAAAAAAAAAAAGGAAAGAAAAAAAGAAACTGAAACAAAAAAAGAAACTGAAACTCATTTTCTGTGGATAATTTCAAAAGATAAGTTTACTGAGCAGACATGCAACCATACCTCCACACATTTATGTCCTTCAGACTATATCGGTTCAGTTTTATCCGGGACATTTGTGAAGGTTGTACTTTTGTTTTGTTTTTGCTGTGTGGTTTCTGTTTTTTTGTGTTTTCTCTTCCCCTCTCCTTTCTATTCCCTCCTTCTGTCTTCAGCAGAACATGCGTGTGGTAGGGGCATGGCTGGCTTCTCCTGCTGCAGCAGATGAGGCACACCTGTCTTCAATCAGCTCATCAGACATAAAAGCCTGGTCTTCACGCCACTATCCTGCCAGTTAATTCCATCCCATTTGGTGGTGCCCTCTACACTTATTGCTTGGTTTTTGCTTCTGGATACTTCTGATACTCATCAGTGGTTCTTTTTTGTTTTAAGCCTTCGTGTGTGTTTCTCTGTTAAGTCACACAATAGAGCATCAAGTACTAGTGAAATACACAACAAACTGTACTGTGAAGTCTTACAGGGACCTTAGCTAGATATTGTCAGAGAATCATAATTAAAGAACTAATTTATTCATAATTGTATTCAAACCAAACCTTCATTTACCAAAAAAGAAAATTGCAGATCATTGTGATCAATCAAACCACTTACCCATTATCATGAGACACGAGCCTAGTTGAGTGTACTGTTACATCCCTAAAATATTCATTTTTTAGATGACACTCCAAACAACAACAGTGGTCACTATTTTAGAAATGCTTTCTCAAAGTGGCTTTCATTTAACCTGAGCTGGGCTTTGAGCCTCCTCTAGAACAGCTACAACATATCCCAGTCTGCAGTCAGATCAGCCATGCCTCTGACTATATAGAACTTTTATCATAAAGTTAATAAAATCAAAATATACAAACAGATCTCAGCCCCCATACAGCGTGTGTCAATTAAGACAGTGTTTTAAATTCCTTTTACAAACATTTTTATTTATGCTGTCAATTTGTCTCTGACATGCATCAATTTCAGGGTAATCTATCCAAAAATTACCTTACTTGCTTGCCCACACTTGTCCCTCACAGAGGAAGTTTTCCTGCAGTTTGTCAGGGGATAGCATGAAAAATTCAGGGGAAAACTTGGTTAAATAAAAAAAAAAAAAAAAATCAGCAATTTGCATTCACATATGTAGCTCCTGTAGGCAACTTTAGGAAGCTTTCAGGAGTTTTGTGGAAGTGTGAACAGAGCTAATGGGACCTTTGGGATTTTGCAGCCAGCCTCAAGTGGCCACTCGAGGAACTGCCTTTTTTTGTACTCTCATGCTTGCTTCATGTTCAACCATAGAGATAGCTGCATGAACAACTGGCCCTTCACTAAGCCCCGCCCTCCTCAGCTGCTAAGCCTTTCCAGCTTTCACATCCACTGTGCTGAATGACCAGTTTTCCACAACGAGGGGGAATTCTAAGTGAAATACTATCAAATTTGTTGCAAAAAGTGTTCGAAAATATCAGAGGAGACAGAAATGTCCACAACGCACTTGTGAAAGCCTGATGTAGATATCATTTGTTGACACAGTGTGAGCAAATATTTTAGCATTAGCCCAATGACTTACACGTAAGTTAGCAAATGGCTAATTAAGGCAGTTAAAATTCATGAGATCAAGACTGAGTACTTTAATATTTTCAGTAACTTTAAAACTACTAAAACTATGCAGAAAAATGAATGTATGGATTGATTTTGATTTAATTATTGATAGAGGATATAATGAAGCTGAAACCTGGAGGACTGCAGACAAATCAGAAATATGCAGCAGCAGCTGTGAGCCAATCTTCCATTGACTAAAGGACAGCACCAAAGTATTCACAGTGGACGTTTATCTTTGTCTTCTCCGCATAAACCACCACAGTTGGATTTTAGTTTTAAGTGAACTGCAGCTGTGGTTGAGTGCTTCAGCTTATGAAGAATAAGGCGGTAAGACCCCAGTTTTACTAAAATGCTGTTTTAATGTCGTGTCTGATGAGAACAGACTGCTGGTAATCTGTTTGTTGTGGTAATTTGTTAGTGTTTTCTCTGGAGGGTGGTATCTGGCTGTTGTATGTTAGTAGCTAACAGGCTAACATGAAACTAAGTGCTGGTGTTTGTGTGTCAAATGCAGCAGCGTGGATGTTGCAACGGATTGGATGTTTGTAAGAAGCAGATGATCATGCTTTTCATTATGTTTGTTTAAATAACTAACATACAGACGGATGAAACAATGACTTTTAACAGTCATTTTCATAGTACTATCATGTGCAATGTGTGTAAACAGGAAGGGGACAGTAAGGGAGTAAAGGGTCAGTTCAGTCAGCAAGCAGTGCCAGTACATCAAGAGGCTGAAGCTTTAACAGAGTTAGGCATGTGATCATAACCGTAGTGGCTCGTGACTTTTAAGATCAAATTAACTGTAACTGGTCAAATCAAGAGGCTTTCTAGTAGTTGTTGAGTGAATTCAATTACTGGTTATTTACTTCCCAGTCATGTTAGGTCAGAACAACCTTTCTGGAAAATACCTTTGGAGTAATGGTGTGGCTTTAAATGTAAGTCTAATTTCATTATATGACCAAAAATAGATCTATAGGAGGAATAGCCTACTATCTTATCCTCTGCCTTAGCTTTGAACAGTCATGCATGTCATTATCAGGGCCCGAGCACCGAGGATGCGAGGACCTGATTGTTTTTGCTAAAAAGGTAAAGGTTGCATGGACTTTGGAGGCCTTTAACATATTCAAAACATTATAAAACTTTGCAGGTGCATCCAGTCTTGGGAAAAATTTGACATTTTCCTGGTTTAATACATGCCAATCCAGAATTGCCTCAATAGCACCCCCTAAAGGATTTAAAAGTTAAGCCATCGTCTTTTAATTTTTCGTAAGTTAATGAAATTTTGTGGACAGATGTGTCTTGGGCAGATCTACAAAAAACCTGGGGACCATGTTTCTATCTCCAACGGAAATCCGCCACTTTGAATAAATTAGCAAAAATCTGGGTTTTTTGCCCTATTCAGGGGTCATATTTGGATTAACTCCTCTGAGGGATTTGATCCGATCAACTTGTACTTCGGCACAGAGGTAGATGAGACATGGATGATGAAAAGTTGTTTAGGATTTTCTCATTAGTCGAAAGACGTGGCCATGGTGAGCCCTCAAATTTGCATATTTTTTGAGAAACAGAAAATTCTGTATAAATCAGCTATGCATTGTCCAATCTGATTCAAACTTCTTGGAATTATGGCTGGTCCATGTCTGCACACATTCATATGGTTATAACTTTTTCAGTCATAGCGCCACCCAGTGGTAAAAGGGAGTGTCAACGCTGATAGTACAAGCTGCTGTTTAAAGTTCTTTGAAGATATTTACATGAAATTTGTGTCAGGACAGCCTAGAGAAGTGGATTTATGTCTGTACAAAAATCTGTGACTTTTCATCAGAGGGCGTGGCCTCTACAGGGCCATATACAAAAATGTCACCTTGTTGTCTTGCCTTCAATTTTTGATAAGTCATAACTCTGATATACATCCTTGTATCTGAGAAAAATTTCATGTGCTCGAAAACAGTCTCACCCAGAACACATTCATATTTGATATTTTGATAAATTGCACAGCGCACCCTCTGGCAACATGAAGTTACTTCACTTGGATTTTTGCGTCACAATTCCTTTATGGATGGACAAATCATGCTGAAATTTGCTCAAATTTGGCCATGGAGATTTTTTGGTCGCCATGCAGCAGGAAGTAGAATTTTCAAATTCTTATAACACTTGTAGAGCACTGAAACTTGCTAGAAAAGTTTCCAGTGCCATACTGAGATGATTCATATTCATTTTGTAGGTCGACGTGGCCTATCGGCTTGTGGCACCCCCTACAACTAAAAAAATTCAGCCCCTCCTGCAGGTTTAACCTTGGATTTTGAACATTTGTGGGTAGATGTGTCACGTCAGGATGTACAAAACAGCAAGTCGGCCATTTTGAATGTTTTGTTTGGACTCCGCGTATTTCAAGGGTTATATTTAAACAAACTAGTCTGAGGTCGTTCATCCAAACAGCTTGATCTTTGGTGTATTGTTTGAAGAGATATCCTGGGTCAAAAGCTATTCAAGACTTTCTCATTAGTCAAAGGGTGTGGCCACGGCGGCCCCTCAAAGTTAGTTATCTTGCCTGAAAATTGGATTTGCTGTCATGGAAACATGCAGGGCCAAAACATACCACATTTTGTCAAACATTACTGTTTTCCACATCTTATCATATCTGCATGCTAGTAATCAAAATCTGTGGATTTCCATCCAAGGGTAGGGGAGTGGCATTTCAATTTTGACAATGAGGTCTCGCCATACAAACGCAATCTGTTATACCTCTGCTATACATCAATATATCTCAACTAGAGTTTGTGTGCCTGTTGGAATTACATGCCTGAACAAGTTCTGTAGGGAAATGTTTTCTCTAAATCATAGCGCCTCCCACTGGCAGCATGAAGTACTGTATTTGTATAATTACCTCTAATTCCTCCAAAATTGGAGATACTGCAGTCAACTTTTATAACATTTATGAGGTTTCATTAGGGTAATCAGATTTTTAAAGCTCACAAGTCTGCTTATAGCTTAGTTGCCACAACGAAGGATCCTTCACCATGAAACAGGGAGTACTTAATTGAAGAGGTTAAAAGTCTTGTAGAGCCATGAAACTTGGCACAAAGATGCTCAGTGGAAAACCGAGATGATTGATATTGATGTTGTGGGTGGGTGTGACTTTTTGGCTCAGTGGTGCCCCCTACAGTATTTTTAAAAATTCAGTCCCTGCAGCAGGTTTATTCTAGAATTTGGAAGATTCTTGCTTATACATCATTTAAAGATCCACAAAAAAAACCTCTTGGATCTACGCTGTAAAACCGACAGGAAGTCCGCCATTTTGATTTTTGCAGTCAAAAAGGAGCATATTGCAGATGTCACAATTTTCGAAATTTCTTTTGGGGAATTCATCCGAACACCTTCGTGTCATCTTGTGATGATACAAAATACTGCAACACTGTTTAGAGCAGGGTCCAAACAGCTAACAACACATTACAAAGTTTGTATCTGTGAATTTATCCATGAAAATAAAAAAAAGACAAACTGAGAGGAGATAAAAAAGCATTCAAGAAATTATTGAAACAAACTTGTACACATCTGTATCTCTGTATTTGCTGCTCTGATCTATCTTCAACACCAATGATTGGAACATTCAGAAGACAACCGTTCAATGCTTTTAGCCACTCTGTCATTTTTGGAGTGAGCGCGCACTTGAGGGAGAGGGAGTGAGGCTGCAAGCATGCAAGAAAGAGAGAGAAAGAGAAAAAGCGGCTGAGCCAAGCAGAGCAGAAAGGGGAGCTGTGAAGTTGACAATCTAGTGATTTGTTCATAGTTTGGAGCTGCATTCAAAATTTTCAGGGCTCATGCCTCCTGCCCATTTGTTTTACTGCCAAAATAACGGCAAGCTCTGGATATTAATAAGAGGTATCACCCTCCATTTCTGTGAAAGCGTGAGTGTTGCATTGCCAACAAACCCCATGGGTGCAGCACGGCTTGTTGCTGTCACCCAACGGTTGCATTCAGGTTAATTATTTTAAGCTGGTTACGACATGGACTAAATAAATCAGTTACCTCATTTTGTCCATTTTAGGGCTCCATACTTTTCACTCCAGCCTAACTTATCCATTATGTTTAGCAGGTTTTGTTGTGTACATAACCAATGCCACCAATAACATTTTACTTTGTTATATAGACAAAGGAGTGTGAAGAATTTTGGATTTCAAATTAATGATTGTTAATTTACGAAGAGAGGAAGCATTGCCCTAACTCTCCAGAGCAGAGGCTATCTTTGAAAACCAGCCCCTAATCTCTGTGATCCTCCCCACAGAACGACATTTCACTTCCTCTGTCAGCATCTTGGTTTGGCTTCATGTCTCCATTCAGCAGTGAGCTGCTTGTCTCTGATCTGATCTAAATGTTGCACCGATTGCAGTCAGTGCTGCTGTGATGTTTTGCTCGGTGCTGCCACATGGGTAATGTGGTGGGTGGTGCCTGTGAGAAACACTGAGCAGAGCTATTTATAGTCTCTGCAGTCCTAAGCAAGGCGCCTTACAGCAGGTCTCTTGGCATCAGCAGCAGCAGTGTGTCTGTGTTTGTCTCCCCTCTGCTTGCTCTCTCTCACACTCACACACACAGAGGAACCAGCAGGCAGCAGCCAGCCTCACATAGACGATACTATAAATCAGCAGGTTCACCGACAGGTACAGCTTGTGGATGGAGATGTACGCACAGTACAATGAGCAGGGAGTGAAAGAGTCATCACCTGCCTTTATGAATGAGCAGCTCACATAGGAATCCAATGTAAACCACTCCTATGCACTATTAATCTTAGACATTTGGTTAATTCTCATGTGTCACCGTTATTTTTGTCAATGGAAGAATAAACCGAATTTAGGTTTAGGGTTAGTTAAAAAACATATTAAAAAAAACTTTTCTTGCATACAAAAAATTGTTTAAATGTGTCAAATGATCCCTCTGAAGCAATATTTTACCAGTTTCAGACATTTCAAGGGATTTTAATCTTAATTCAACCCGATAAAGCAATTTGGCAGCACTTTAAACATTTCATCTCTTACCTGAGAAAATTTTTTAACCACTTCAAACACCAATCACAACCAGTTTAACTCAATGAAACAGACATGAAATAGTTCAGTAAAAAGCATTTGTTATTCTCTGTATTTTTTGACATTTTAGTCAACACGCTTGTAGACAAGTGTTAAAAAAACAAACATTAAAATTAAAAAAAAAAACCTGTTGTAACATTTAGTGGTTCTTTTTATCCTTCAGCCTGATCAGACTGCATTCAGGCAGAGCAGGAAAATAACCAACAACCCCTGAGCTTCTTTGGGAGCTTAAATCCAAAATAGTTAACAATTTTTCCATTTAAACTTTCAGAGGATGTTTATGATACTCTTCAGCCCACATCTTATCAGGGCAAAGACATCAGTAAGTTTTTAAAACATTGATCCCCTCCAAGGAATATTAACAAAAAATCTTTTTTCTTCAATAACGCATCAGTGCCAAAGTTAAATTAGTTTAAATGTCAGTATATCTACCATCTATGATAATCTAGGTTTCATTTCAAGGTTTCCAGCTAGACACCAGATGTTTCCTGTTGCTGAGAGCTTTTAAGGGAACATTATTTTGCATCTGTTGACTGTCAAACTAGTTAGATTAAGACTTTTGCTCTGAAATATGATTAAGTAATCTCTTTTTGTGGACATCAGTAGTGAACATTTTTGCATGTATTGTACAAAGCTTATCAGAAACGACAAGACAGACCAAAAGGCAGCTAGAGAGATATCATCTGTTGTCTGGATTTGATTGGTGGTAGTCAGGGAACATGAAGTTCACATCAATTGTTATAATAGTTTGGGATATGTCATTAGTTTTTCATTTTATTTCATTTTCAGTTTCTCTGTTCAATTTCAGTTTAGTTTGAATTCATTTTTATTGCTGGGTTGTTAGATTAGTTTTTCTTTTGCAAAAATGCTTCGTTTTAGTTTAGTTTTATTAGTCTTAGCGATAGTTTTCGGGGGGGGGGGTTTAGAGTGAAGATCATGCATTTTTAAAAACATATTCAAACAGGCGACTCTTCACTAATCATTTATTTATTTAAAGATGAATTTTAATTAAATAAATGTTTGAGTACAACTCCAGACATAAAACTACCACTGCTCGAAGTCTTACCCATCAGGCCATTTTACACTCCCCAGACTTGGGTGTAGGTGCCAGTCAGTATGGTTGTGTCAAAGACTAAAACTAAGGATATTTTGTCTCTATTTTTATTTTAATTAAGTTAGTTTTTTAAGCACAATATACAGTTTTAAGTAGTTTTCGTTTTCTGGTTAAGCTTAGTTTTTATTAAGTTTTATTTAACTAAAATGATTTTAACATTTTAGTTTTAGTTGACTATAATAACCTTGGTTCAAATGTTGCTTAATTAGAGCTAATACTGATGAAATAATCATGGAACATTATGAGACGGAGATGTCTTAAAGCTAATTGCAAAGCTGAAACTACACTCCAGACATGACTGCTGCACTGTGTCACTCCGCCCAGTGATTCACTCAAGAAATAGTTCCGAGTATTTGTTTCATGTGTCGTAATGTTGCATAACTATACGTTATTATTTCATAGCATGGTGAATGTGCAGATCACAACTTTTCCATGTGAGCGTTTTGGAGTTGTTGGATTGTGTATTTGATGAGTTTGATGAGGGGAAAGCCAGAATACCGTCTGTTTACATTGAGTTGGCACAGCAGGTCAGAACTTGGCAGCGCCGATCTAAAAATAGCTTGCACCGACAACTAAAGGTAACGAACCTATTACTGAGACTATAGGGAGTATGGCAATGGGCGAATTTGCCAAAATGTTGAAGTATCCCTTTAAAGCTCCTGTGCAACTTTTGGTTTGTGTGGATTTTGGCACCGCCTATAGACATACTGAACTCATCAAACCATGTTTTTATTGTCCTTGCTTTATGAGTCACAGTCATGTTGGAGTAGAAAAGGGCCTTCCCCAAACTGTTGCCACAAAGTTGGAAGCATAGCATTGTCCAAAATGTCTTGGTATGCTGAAGCATTAGGACTGCCCTTTCAGACAAGCCGTCACATTGCAAAAGTGACATCCATCACAGTGCCATGCTTGAAGTAACTGAGCTCTTCAGGGCAACCCGTTCTGAGGCTGCATGGTTAGGGGTTTGAATTTATAAACCCGTGGCAATGGGTCTGATTAAAACACCTGTTTATTCAAAAATAAACAGGTGTGGCCAAATACTTTTGTCCATATAGTGTAACTATGTAGAAATAGTACAGTTTTGGTTGAAGCAGGCTGAGGTTGGCCTTCCTCTTCTCTGCTGTGCCACAGTGTTGCCTCCATGCTATAAGAGGGCAGATAGGGACACTACACTTTCTTGGTTAGAAGGACAGTTTTTATTTGTTAAAGGCTTTATTATCCTTATAAATCATGATGAAGTAGGAGGATCATGACCTATTTTCTATTCTGAGCCTTGCTGTTGTAAATACTTGTAATGAATATGGAGTAATTCTGGTTGTCAACGATACCTGAAAAGACAGCCTTTGATATTGTTACAGTGTCTGAATACTCCTTCTGTTTGTGAAAGTGTTTATCTGAAAAGAAGTGCCAGCCAAAGTGTCATCACTCGGGCCGCCCTCTCTGAAGCCCTATGAATGTATTGTGTTTGTGCTTGCCTTGCACATTGCTGTCCATCGAGGCCAGCTTCGGTCTCAGCCTGCTTTTGGGTGCCTGATACAGATATGAGGGCACAGAATGAGGAAAAAAACATCCCCTCTCTGCTGAAGCCTGTGGGCACGTCTACCCGAGCAAACAAACAAGCAGGCGGCACTTTGCTCCCCCGCAGGGGCCGACGATTTCCCTCAAAAACAAGGAAGAGCCACAAAGGCAGCTTTCAGACGCTGAGGTAGATGACCTACTGGGGACGCTCCATGGCTGCTTATCCACCATCAGTATTGGCTGCCACTTTTTTGGACAAGCTTTTATAAGTTCAACATTTTTATTCACTAAAAACACAAACAAAATTATATTTTAACAGACTTCGGGAGAGAGATGAAGTGTTTTTGTGTTTTTTGTGTGATACAGCTGGAAAAGTAAATTAAAGCAATTAATCAGACACAGCAGCATCACTACGTGGCATGTGGATGCCATTTGTTTTGTTTTCCTCTCAGCAATACTGAAACGTTGTGTCTGTGGTTTTGCGTCTGCACTGTGTGTGATGGATGATTTCTCTGAAAGCCATTAGAGACTCCTGAGGTTTCTGTGTGAGGGTTTCACTGAATGATTGTACTTTTGAGAACCAAGAGATGCTGTGGAATTCAAAATATAAGCAGAAACAGGGTAAAGTAATGTTTTTGTCATAAGGAAAGAGATATAGTCAGGAATATTAGCATTACTTGTAAGCCTGTGTGGTGCATGGCAGTTAGCATAGCTCAGCATGAAGATGGTAAATGGTGAAACTGCTAGCCTAGCTTGGTAAACATGACAACATTAACCCAGCAGAACTTCTTAAACTCACTAATTAGCATCTTTAAATTAGTTTGTTAGATCTTTACACAAACTGAAGTGTAAAATTTTTTTCCATTCTTTTGGCAAAGTTTCTGGTAAAAGCCAAAAAAAGTGTTGCACATAGCCTAACTCCTGGAAACAGCATTAAACTTTTATTTTTGAGCAGATTAGTAGATGTTAATCTGATAATTATTGAGCCTTGCCGCTGCTGGCTGCAGGATTTTATCACCTTTTGAGGAAGTAAGGCGAGCTGTTGTCAACCATCCTCAGTATTTTTGATAAGCTAAACTTAGAAGAAGAGGAAAATATACTTTAGCAATCTCATTTTGGCAAATTCAGCTTTTACACTGTTATTGAACATGCAACACAAACATAGAGAGGAAAGGAATACATACACTTGCAATCCTCTTTCTGACTAAGCTACTGCTGAACCTAGCAGCTTCCATCTAAACTGTGCATGGGTTGATTTATTATGGTCTTCTCATAACTTTGTCCAATGTTCTTGCCCCACTCTTTAGGGTTTTTTTTTTTCTCCCTAAGATTTCATCAATGAAATTTACTCTAAAGTCAAAAAAAGAAAAAATAAAGAAGTTCTAATTACTTCTAAACACCACTTTAAGTTGCACAAATGTACATTGGCCCAAGTAAGTGCACAACAAGGCTGGCTTCTCACTGCAAGCCTTTACGCTGTGTTCTGATTTAGATCTGATTTCTTGGTTCGCTTGTTCATTCTACTTTTAAATGTGGTTTGTATCTGAGTCTAGTGTGAACATGTTACTGTCCTGAACTGACTTGTATAATCAAAAGAACAAAACACAGCAGTATGATGAGAATATTTTAAAGATGGATTTAAAGAACTATCGTCTAACACTTGCACACGTAACTGTCCACAAATGTAATAACAACAACCGTAATACAAATCTGCAGTAAAAATCCCCTTCTCTCAAATTGTATTTACTTCCCACAAATGTAATGTGTGATCATAAAAAGGAAAGCTATTTGTATTGTTTGTTGTAGCCTTTTTAAAACTGCCAATGGGTCTAAGTAATCTAAAAACTCAAGGCACATCAGAAAACGTAGTTTGTTTTCTTTCGCCATGAAACAGGAAGTTGTCTTAAAACTCGAGTGGAATCTTAGTCAGAATTTTTGGTTGAGTAAAGAAGATGATTGATACAAATTTTGGAAACTTCTGGCAAAATACAAGAAATTCTTCTTCAATCAAGCCCTCAGAGGAGGGTCATCTGATCCAGACATCGGTTATTTTAACAGTTGTTGGCTGCACTGGCTTGTCAAAGTTTGATATCTCTCCCTATCAAAGCAAGTTACTGTGTCCTAAATTTACAGGGCACAAACTTCCTTAGACTAATACAAATTTTGAGTGGATGGGGATTTTTAAGTTATTGTAAAACAATAAAACTGGCTGGGCAAACAATGTTTCTGCTTACCTTATTTATAAACTACTTGAGCACTGTTTTGATACATTTAATCCACTCTTCAAGATTCATGGCTCTACCAATATTTTAAGATTCTGAAAAAAAACCTACTTCCTGTTTAATGGCAATCAAAAAAAATGCCATGACTATGGTTTTTTGTTTGTTTTGTTTTTTAATTTGACTTGAGCTTAAGCTTACTTGAACTCACCTGCAACTGTTAAAGGCCTACAGCAAACAACAGTTACCACAAATGTGTAGTTTTCATGTTCATATCTAAAGCTGGAAATTTTTACCTTCACACAGCTTCAAAGGTAATTTATCCAAATGTAAAGCTATTATGTTTGTGCGAAGTTTGTAATTATGTCTACAGTAGGTAACTGATATAACATCTATGGGAAATTTAGTGTGTTTGTGAGATTATTACGTTAGAAATCTAGATTTGTATTACGTTCTGTGGTTTGTTTGCCGGTATAACACATCTTTTACAGTTTATAGAAGTTTAAATGAAGAAAAGCATTAGATTTATACATTTTGGAGAAAAACATAAAATAAACTGATTAGTTGGCAGAAATGTTTGTGGAATGCATTTTGGATAGTGACGTCATCTGGGTACATTGTTCCTCATCTGCCTTCCTGATTGTACTAGCCTTCATCTAAATTACAGTAACTTCTTCCTTATGGTTCTCCTCTCTAAAACTTGGCTGAATATAAAACTGATAGGTTTTAAGGATTTCAATTCATTCTAAGAAAATAATAAGGCCATCATGACCCACTTTCATTTAAAAATATACGATGAGAAATATATCTTGAAAGATTTACGGTAATTATTGTACACTGGAGACTAATCAAAGCATTAAGGTGCCTACTTTTTAATTTTAGATATAAAAAAATACTTTTACTTTCTCCTGTTTGTTTTTATATTCATTTTAATAACCCCCATTCTAATCCATAAACCACTGGAGCTGCAGCTTGATGATATTGTCTTAAACTGACAATAGAACAGATCTTTTAATTTATTATATTCAGATTCACTTTACCCTAAGGATGATATTATAACTTTGATATGTGCATTCATATCCTCCATTTGTCACTGCAGCTATGGAGATTTTATTCTAGCATGTGTTTAACTTCATATATTTCCTTTTTTCATAATTTCCTCTGAGTTTGTAAAATCTGATTATCTGATGAAGGCAGACTTGGCCGTTCAGACTGAGATCACATTGCGTAAGATCAAATCTGTGTCTGATTTGGATCCACATATACTACATTCACATTGCAGCTAGAAGTGACCCAAATCTAATTTATTTTTTTGCTCATATGGGACTCATATCTGAATCATTTTCTGACTATGTAAACAGCACAAGTCACACTGAATTAGATTTCTTCATATCAGATTCAGGCTGCTTTCATATATGGTACTAAATCAGATACAAATCTGATCTTTTGGAATTCAACCGCAGTGTGAACAGCCAAATTGATTATCAAGGTCTGCAGTGTGAATGAAGCATAAGAAGTGGCCCAGATCTGATGAGGAAAGATCAGATTTCAATGTGACTTGTGCTGTTCACACTGTCATGACAAATCTGATCTGAGTCAAGAAAATCAGATTCAGGTAACTTTAGTCTGCCTTGGATATGCAACACAATGCCAGACCCAACAGTTGTACGACAATCACATCTGTCCTGTTAAGCACATTCGGTTATTCTGCTTTTAATGTTTTGTTGTTTTGACATTTGTTCATTCACTAATGACAGTACGGAGCACTCTGCTCAAACAGCAGTCACGAATGTAAACTAACCAAACGGCAAGAAGGGAAGAAGTTGTTGCTGTGAGATGGAGCTATGAGACAGAGGTTAAGTTTGTCAGGCACTCACAACAACCACAACAAACTGAAAAAGAGACATTTTAGTGGGAAATAGCAACTGGTGTGTAACTTCTGTTAACATAACATCACACTAGTATAGTATTCATTGTAATGTGTATAGACACACAAATATAGTACAGGGCAGTATGTTGGGTTACAGTCTTCTCTCTGGGTGTCGTATACCAGCGTGTAGTCTGTTTTAGAATAGATTCAGTTTTCTTGCTATAAAAGATTTATATATTCAGTTGTGATAATGTGCACATACTTTTTGCTTTCCTGCACAAGAGATGTCACTATTACCCTGCAATGGCGCTGTAAGAGCCCAAAAAAATGCAAAAGACAGTGTAGTAGAATTATATTCTGAATTGTTGCTCTGCTGACATTATAGTGTGAGTGAGTATGTCCCCAGGCCAGAGGCGGCATGAAAGAACCAGTGCCATGTTAGGATAAAGTCCTGGTTTGCCCCCCTGCCTTTGTTAAGTGAACTCTGTGTCTAGATGTCTGTGGCTATGTTGTATCCTGGCAGACAACAGTCACGTGTGTATACATGCGGACCTTTTTCAAATGTTATATCCCCAGATGATAATGAAATAAATTTGTGGGTTTAATCTAGAAAAATTATGAATGGGGGTAAAACTGTCTTTAAATCCGACATGACCCAGATGTTTGCTTCCACCACAACATAGGTTATGCGAACATCTGTGAAAATCTGGGTCATAAAGGGTTAGGAATCAAATTGGGTGTCCTACTCTGTCCATTTTCACATCAAATTTAATCATTACACATGTATAGCGATCTAGACAGCCAGCCCCTGCCCTACTTTTGCATCCCGGGGAGAGAGAGGTACAGACACAAACATAGACATCACTGAGAGGCAGTCAGGTCAATCAAAGCGGCAGAGGAGGGGTGGGCATAGCAGACCCAGACAGTGCATGACACCAACTCCTCCGCTTCTCTGATTAGGGAACCAGAGAGAGAGAGAGGGAATGGGAGAGAAGAGGTTGCTAGGAGACCTTGCCCAATGCAAACACGACACCATCTGCTGCAGTGAGATTTGGAGTGGGTTAGCCAAGTCGGACAGAGAGAGAGAAATCAGCCCAGGAGGATCATTGAAAACAACACTACAGGGAGAGACAGAGGAGGACAGAGGGAGGAGACAGAGGGATAAAGGGATGATGATGTAGGATAAAAAGGAGAAAAAGAGAGGAAGATACGAGGGGAGTGGGAATAAGGAGGAGGAGTGGGTGGGAGGGGGAGGAAAATAACCATGACGAGAAGACTGATTAATGTAGGTATGACTAACAGGTGTGACTCCTAACACACCCTCACATTACCCTCCCACATATGCACTAACACATTTTCAAATCTAACGCGATCATCATCCTCACCTCGTTTTTCTGTGTTAAACTGCTTCTGTTGTTGTTTTCCTCAATCCCGCCAAGTGTAACATGTACTGGTTACCATGGGGACAATAAAATGGCACCATCAGATTTCACAGTTTGTGCTTTGATGCCTCCTCAGTTCACACAAACATCCACCCTGCAAACGGCGACGTCTTTTTTCAATCAGCCCTGTTATTCTTGATGTGTTTTAAATAGAAAGAATATTATTAGTGCATTGAAGCTCCACTTTCTCCTTTTATCTGTTAAAAGGAAGAAATGCATAATATCACATTTGATTTCTTAACAGGACTCTCACATTTTAAACCATATGTCTTTGAAAAAGAAAGTAGGGGTGTCCAGTATTGAATTTTTGACAATATCAGACATGCAAATGTTTTGTAACTCATTTTTGCACATACTTATACCAATACTGATATAAGGCTGCATCTAAAACTCCACAAACTTACAAGGTATGATGGGAAATAACTTCACACAACTTATATCTTACAACCTAACTCCAAAAAAGTTGGGGCACTGTGTAAAATGTAAATAAAATCAGACCACAATGATGTGCAAATCTCACAAATCCATATTTTATTCACAATAGAACATAAATGACACATCAGAAAAGTAGGAACAGGGCCATGTTACCATTGTGCAAACACTCTGTAAACATCTGTGGAGTAAGGAGACTAGTTGCTGGTGTTATGGGAGAGAAATGTTGTCCCATTCTTGTCTAATGTAGGATTCTATCTCTTCTGTGCTAGGTTTTTTTTTTTTTTTGGTTTGCAGGCAGGCCAGTGCAGCACATGGACTCTCTTACTGTGAAGCTCACATACGGTGCCGTGAAAAAGTATTTGCCCCCTTTCTGATTCATGATTTTTTTTTTTTTTTTCATATTAATTGCACTTAAATGTTTCGGATCATCAAACCAATTTTTTATATTTCACAAAGACAACCCAAGTAAATACAAAATGCAGTGTCTAAATGATTATTTAATTTTTTAAGGGGGAAAAAATCTAAACCTATCTGGCTAACATTGTAATATTATCTTGCTGAAATATACCACTCCTTCCCTAAAAGAGACGTTGTCTAGATGGGATCACGTGTTCCTCTAAAATCTCTATGTACTCTTCAGCATTGACAGTGTCTTTCCAGATGTGTAAGCTGTCCATACCATAGGCTCTAATGCAACCCCATCAAATCAGAGATGGTATGGGGTTGCAGGTTTCTGAACTGTAGGCAGATGACAAGTTGGATGGTTCCTCTCCTCTTCAGTCTACAGGACACTGTGTCTGTGGTATCCAAAAGACTCTGTCTCTCTGAAATGCTCATTTTATACCCAGTATAACCCTGTTAACCTATTGCAAATGAACCTAATTAGTAGAAAAATGCTACTTCAGCTATTTTTTATTAGTACCACTTACTTTTCCAGCCTTTTGTTGCCCTGCCCCTACTTTTTTTTTAGATGTGTTACGGTCATCAAATTCAAAATGAGCTAATCATTAAAATCATTAAATTCTGTACTTTACACATCGACCCACTTTTTTTTTTGGAATTGGGTTTGTATTTTAAAATGATATCCTTTCCATTATTTTTACCAGCGCCTGCTTTTAATGTGGTGCTAAACAGTAGCAGGGCATCAGACAGCTGTTTGCTTAACAACATTAGATAACAAAAGCCCAGAAAAGCTTTAATGTAAGGTGTCACACATTACAGTTTTTAATCAGTGGGTCAGAATTGTTTTCAATGTTGGTAGCCTACTAGCCTATTGTTTTGTTTAAACCAAGCTGTGCAATCCATACAGAAAATAAATTAACCCCAACAATTATATCCATAAAGTCTTCTGCTTTGGCGTGTATTTATGTAGTAAAAAAGTCAAATTTGTAAGCGACAAACTTGGTCAGAATTTGGCTTTAACTTCAGAAGTCTTTCTTGTTCTGGAAGGCTACACTAGGAGCGGTTTTAGCTCGCATTCGCTTAATGTCGTACCAACTAAACAGTGGTAGCAGCAGTGAGCTATTGCCTATAACTGGTCAAAGTCAAACTCAATCTAACTTTTTGACCCCATACTATAAACATTTCTTGACAATAGTGTGTTTTCTGGGTGAAAACAACTTGAAACAATCATTGTGCTTCCATTAGCTAAGGCTGTTGAGATAGTATCTAGCAGCAGAAAAAAATTACAGAAACAAAGACAGCCCTCATCCAAGATAAAGTAATCTTTCTAAAAGCCAGCAAACGTAGTACTGAGAAGCACTGCCATTTCCTCAGCCACCATAATTCTTTAACATGTTTAAGGACCCTTAAGTCGAATATTTTTACTGAAATAAAGATTGAGAAAAGGCTAACCTTAAATAGTCAACAGCAGTAGCGTAGAGGAAACAAGGAAGCGTGTTGTACTGCCTACTTTATGTATATATTTTCAAATGTATTACTCTTTTAAACATTTTTACAATGAACCCTCAAAAATAAACAACTTCTTAACCTATCTGTTGTGTTTGTGATGTGTTGTTTACCTTGCAGACTTTAACATTTAGCATAATTCCATTACTGTCAAATGTAGCTGTGAAGGTCACAGTTCAGAGGCTCCTTGTAGACATAAATAAAATAGGCACACTTATGTCTTAAGACTTTTAAACAGTTAAGTGTTCAGAGTTCAAATGTAAACTGGAAAGCCAGTGTCACACTAACAACTTGAAAAGCACTTGGAGAGCACAGACCTCCGCCATTAGCCCTATCTCCCAATAGCAAAGAATCCTTTAAAAACTTCCTGGATCCAGACGGTGATCCGGATCACTCCCAAAATCTAATCAGTTCTTTCTTATGCCATTTCTGACATTTCCTAATTATTTCATGAAAATCCATCCATAACTTTTTAAGTTATGTTGCTAACAAACTAACAAACAAATTAACTAACTAACAAACCCTGCCGATCACATAACCTCCTTGGCGGAGGTAATAAAAAGGCTGGGCCATCTATGCAGGGGAGGTTTCACAAAAATATGCTGTTGTGTCAGAAAAATTGAGGATCCACTGATTTGGAAGAGTGAGTAATACTTCATTCTGAATCATCCATTTTATATCATTTTTATTTTGAAATCTCTCTTTTTAAGCCACTACACTTCAACAGCTTTAAATGTTTAATTAATCTGAGTGAACCATGAAAAAGCATGACCCAAATTCAAGATGACACATTTCAAGAGAAGAGCATATTCCATAGAGATATCAAGGTGCATTTTATTAGATGAAGATCCAATGATATATAGTCAACATCAGCATCCTCCTTTACAAAAGACATTAAAATTGAAACATTTTCAGTAAAAAAGTAGTATTGTACAGCCAATGTGGGGTACCAGAGAGAAAGCATGACATGACCTAAATCATATTCATTCATCATCATATGGATCATCGATAAAACACAATACATTAACACTATTTACAGTCTGTAACACAGAGGTCAACATGAACAATTATCCTCATGGTGAATACAGTAAATAGAATATATTAATATATTAAGATTTGTTGTTTACAAAATCATAATGCATTATATATTTCACAGAGAAAGGCTATCCACAACCTTGGCTTTCAGCTATACACACCCCCATGTTAAGCAACACTTTGCCCGAACAAAATGAGGATTTTTGTTTGGTCAATTTATTGTTGATGGGTGGGTTCTTTGGTTGTGCTGGGTTTAACATGGCAGCCTCCCACTGAGCAGTCAGCTGCTAGGTGTTACTGAAGAGAGTCATTTGTTAAAGTCTGGTTGTAACTAGAGGGTACTGAAGGGGGCTTGCCAAATACAGAGCAACTTCTCAAGCAATGTTTGGAACAATGGGAACTTATGTGTGACAAAAACAGGGCAACTAATTTTACTTTTCTTAACCAGGATCACACTGAATCAGTTTCACTCTGTAGCCATCACAGAAAGATCTCACCGCTTTAATGGACTGAGATTAGAAGTTGTATTACAGCACAATAATCCATTGCAACTCTGATACACACAAAATGTTCCTTTCACAAGAACGTGACAAAGACCGAGCACAAAACTGGTCAGAACACTTGATTTTACTTTGTGCATGCATTAACGTTGCATCACCACAGACTGTAGGTGGCTGTGACAGTCTCTAAGTTGAAAATATCACATTTCCTTCTGATGCATCCAGAGCATATGGTACGATCCTGGCCTTACAAAGAAAAGGAAGCATCGATGTTCTCAAACAATTCTATTGCAACTCCATGTCAAAACGGTAAGACCCATGTTGCATGAGGATTACTAAGCTAGCAAAATCAGGCTGAAAAGAAAAAAGATCTAAAATTTAGAGCACCAAAGAACAGAAAAAGTTGGTGCTTTTATGAACAAAGAGAGGCTATCTGTGGAGTATATTGTTTCATGTTTTTGTTTGTGGTTAATCAGCAGTCATCCCAGACTGAAAGAGAGCCTAAGAGTGATTATTTAGGTTACACATCTCTATTTTATTCAAGTAAAAGATAATAAACTTCTTGTGATTTCCTTTACTTTCCGTATTTTCCCTTGGCCCATGAAACCAATCACACAGAGCCATCTTCATCAAACTTTAAACTGAATGACTGAAATTGTATCAAATGCTGCCCTGCTAATCCTGCAGAGCGTCCTCACCTTTACTAATCGAACTAAATGTGCTAAAAGATGTTCACAGTGGTCAGAAACAATTGGGAATCCAAGTCAAAGTTGTTCACTTAAGACAGACTCATGTTGTGTAATCCTATCATGCCAGCTAACAGCATGATGCAGCGATGTGTCCTCTGAAACCAGACATAAACAGGACGGATAGGCCGATCACTTCACACAGCTCCTTGCATCCAAAGATGAATAAAACTCCGGGGAGTCGCTTTGCTGCTGCTCAGTTGAATTCCTGTGAGGTTTTAGGATGCGCTGGTGACCGCCTGCCTGTATCTCTTTCACTCTCGGCCCACCCTGCCCCGTTCTGAGCTGCACTGCTGGCAAGTCACAGGGTGGATCCAAGCCAAAAGCCATCAAAGCCACTGCATAACTGGATCAGAATCTTCCTCCCCTGCAATGTTGAGTGAACGGCCTGGTGGGCAGCAATCCCTGCAACCCCTCCTCCCATCCTTCTTCCTTTCCTGCCACAGCCCAACGCCCATGTGCTAGAGCCTCAGTGCCAAGGCTCAGCGCCAGGCCTCATCACTGGCCCAGCTGGCATGGCCCCGATCAGCTGGATTTGCTATAATCATCTTAGGTCATCTCATTCAGCTGGTGACAGAGTGAATGCCCCACAGCTCTTCAACCAAAGCCAATGAACCCTGTCAGAGCGGCCCCACTGGCCTCTTTCTGGCTAAATTTCCTCTGAATGATTTCCTAGCAGCTATAGAAGGAGTGTTGCCACAGTTTAAAAGCAATCATTTTATGTTAATAAAAAAACAAAACAAAAACCAAAACTGAGACATCTTGTTTTGCTGGCTAGTCACCTAGTCCTGCTAGCTGCATACAAGCCCGAGTCTGTCTCTCTGTCAAGCTGGGATGTCTGGGACCTTGATACATGTTTGTGTTTGTGTGACTGCACATCAAAAAGGCGTGGTAGGGAGGGATGGGCAGAGAGTTACAGAGGTTAATGGTAAATCAGCCAAACCAAAGTTACACACTCACCCACCACACACAAACCCGTCCCATCCCTCCTTCCCTCCCATCCATTAATTTTACAGTCCAGTCATCCAGCCCCCCGCTCCCCTCGCCCCTCTGCTGTGGTTGTGCCCCGGCTGTTCATCCCTCAGTCCCAGCCGTTGTCCTTGATCATGTGGGCCAGCTCAATGATGAACTTGCCCTCTTTGTACTTCTGACTGCTCTCGAAGGCATGTTCCTTTGAGGGTGTGGCAGTGCACAGGGGAGACAGAGAGAGAGTATTTAATTCATGGACAGATTTCACTGAAATGTTATTAACAAAGAGTAGCATATTAGCATAAACACTGCTTTCATCAGTCTTTTTGGCTGTATGTGAAACTCTTTGACTCAGTCTCTGCTCCTGGCTCTTTGGAAGCTGGTTATATAACCGTCAGTCAGTGAATACTGCAGAGGAGTCTGCAGAACCAAAACTCTGACTGGACTGGATCGTTGTTCTTATACTCACAGAAAAGTGTCTCAAACCACCAAGAAACTGCAAAAACGGAAGGTCACAGGTCAAAGTCTTAAATGCCAAAACATGTACGCAGGTCTGCCCTAAATTTACAGGCTTTTGTAAGGTGTTTAATCCAAATTCCTCTGTAACGTAAGAAAGGGATTTCTAACAAATCCCTGCAAAGGAAGTCTGAGTCACACAGATTACTTGTGCTACTTAATATTGGCCAGTAAACTAAGGTGGATCACTGACTACATAGGTATTAATGCTCAAATTTCTGTTCTGCATTTGCTTTATATGTTGACTATTGCATATTATCCAATTACTTACCATGAGTGGACTGGCATTAACCTAATATACTGTGATACTTTACAAGAGCTGATGCGTGGGACAACATAATGAATGAGAATGATTGTTTTAATAGGTAATAAAATGTTTTTAAAAGAATCTTAAAAAACTACTAAATAAGTTATAAACTCCTTGCTTTGCATTTTTGGTTCTCACTGGCCTTGGTGTGTTAACAAATAAAAAGAACATCCTATTAACATCAACCCCATATACAGGATGCATCAGCACCATAACTGTGTGCAGTTTAACCAATTGGCAACCACCAATACTGTGAAAGAAAAATTTTATAAATACTGCACACTTTCAAGCATTACCAAAGCATTAGTACAGCATTGGATTTATGATCTATAAAGCATTATTAACTAATTAATGTCATTGCTAAACAATTAGCAATACTCTATTGGTGCATTAATAAAGGATCAGTTAATAATTAATTAATAAAGCATTATTGACAACTCAATATGCCATTCGTTAAAACAGCCATAAATGCTTTATTGATGCTTTAGTAGAGCACCTGTAAAGGGAAAGCTAGGTGAGGGTAAAGGTTACCAATACTTTACTAGTGTATCAATAAAGCATTTATAGCTGTGTTTATAAATGCTTATTTATAATTCATGTTTATTATTGGTGTTACTATCGCAGTAATGCAGTGACAGAATGGACACATAACGGTTTTAAACAATGGGTCTCAAGGGTGAAAAGTTTTTAGGTGGAGCAAAGCAAAGGGAAGTGGGAAACTACAGTTACCATAGGCCCTTGTGTACCCACCATCCTTTGCTAACAGCATGAAAATGGTGGACGCTACAACTAGCGAGGGAGAACCCGCAAACAAAAAACAATATGCAGACAATGCAAGACTGCAGTGACACATTTGATGGGGAAAACAAGTAACATAAGATGCCACTTTGCAAATCATCACCCTGAAAAGATTTGTGAAGATACGAGCCAGGCCAAAAGACTCTTCAGGAAGCGTTCACAATCCCACCTCCCTACAACAGTGCGAGGGCTCAACAGATCACACAGTGTATCAGTGAAAATATTACCAAAGACCTACAGCTACAGCACTGAGGTGGACAATGAAGGTTTTACAAGTATATATTTCAAAGCCTAACAGACACCTATGGCATGTTTTTTGCACATATTGTAATATTCAAAGTGCAATTTATGTTTAATACATGCTGGTGGCACTTTTTTTTCAAGTCTTTATTTGTTGTTTAGGGTTTTTTTTTGATACTGCAACAAATACCATACCGTTGACTTGTTACTTAGGTGTTATTGCACCATGAGATTTTGATACTGTTACATCCCTTATAAATAATTACCTCCGCCAAGGAGGTTATGTGATCGGGTGGGTTTGTTTGTTTGTTTGTTTTTTTGTTAGCAACACAACTCAAAAAGTCATGGGCGGATTTTCATGAAATGTTGGAAATGTCATAAGGAAGAACTGATAAGATTTTGGGATTGATCTGGATAACCATCTGGATCCAGGAATTTTTTAAAGGATTCTGTACTATTGGGAGATAGGGCTAATGGCGGAGGTCTGTGCTGTTACCACTTTACACCAGGAGATAGCAGATATGAATAACTTATTCAAAGTTTTGGAGTTTACAGAGCTTGAAAGACACAAGCCTGGTTGAAAAGACAAGTCTGAGTGTAACAGAGAGCAAGACAGCGAATTGTAGTGAGAATACTCACAATGCTGGGAGGAACAGAGGAATATTCACCCTCTGCCATGACTTTCAGTTGTCCGGTCAGACCATGGCTGCTTCCGCCATGACAGTCCACACTTAGTGAAGCCAGTGCTTTGCCTCACCGTGTCTCCACCCCACCAGAGAGGGAGTAATCAGCAAATTAGATTTTGGGAGTGATCCGGATCACCGTCTGGATACAGGAATGTTTTTAAAGGATTCTTCACTATTGGGAGATAGGGCTGATGGCATAGGTCTGCGCTCTCTGAGTGCTTTTCTAGTTAATAATGCTTTATAGATGAAAAGTTAGGTATTTCATTCTGCATTATCAATGCTCAAGTGTGAAATGTTCATAAAGTGTTGCTAGTAAAAAAAAATCTTCAGTTCTTGAAGTGTCCGCTTGAGGCTGGCAGCAAAAGTTAAGAAATGTCCATCAGATCCAAAATCAAAATGCCCATTTTAACAAACAAACACACATTTACAGCCTGATTCAAAGCTGTACACACTTGGACAGTGATGAAATATTTATGATTCCTTTCATTCTGTTAAACCTTGGATTATTCATAAATGTGCATAAATAGGGGCGTGGTTGAGTTGACTGACAAGTATAAGTGGGTGCAATGTAGCTTTTTATCAGTATGCTTGAGTCCTGCCTCAGCTTTAGGTCCTTTGCTGTTCTCAACTTCCTTAACATAATTAGTTGGAGTCAGCATTTCAACATGGCAGCCACTAAAGCTGATAAATAATGACAAAAATGCTAATCACAATTATTCTAGTTCATTCTGTTATCATGATTATAACACAGAATTATTTATTGATTTTACAACATCTGCCTCCATTGTCGGGTTTTAAATGACTACCTAAATTTGTTGTGTTGCTCGAGGGGCAGACATACCTGCATTACAAAATTAAAGTGGGGGTATTATGCCTTTTTTCAAGGCTTTACACCATCTCTCTGATACCCACGTAGTAGCATCACATGGTTTACAGCTCAAAAACTCCTCATGTTTCTCACACTGCTGTCCTGAAAAACCCTTATTTTAACCTCCGTCTGAAACGCTTCATTTTCGCTGCTGTCTCTTTAACATCCCCCACTCCACAGACCTGCTTTCCTCCGAATGGCTGATTTTCCAGAGGCTGGCTGGCGGCAGGGCTCAATGTTTTGTGCCCGCCCCCTCCAATGTGGCTGATGTTGTTATACATCCGTACGTGTTAGACCCGGAGTCTGAACCTGATAGTTTGGAGAGAGGGGGGAAGAAAACCAGCAGCAGTGAAGGATAGAGCAGGACGTATCTGTTTGGTAAGTGTTTAACTACTGTGTTGCTAAATGGCTAAATGGCTAAAAGGCCTTGTGGGGGCGGTCTGTTCCGCTTTGCTGACAGCACGGACGAACCACGAACCAGTCAGGAGATCCTATTGCGATGACCTCATCAGTTTGCTCCATCCAAATCTTGTCTCGGGAGAATCTCAGAGAGATTTTCAACGAACCGTTTTCATCAGTTTACATGCTAATTCCAAGATTACTGCCGCATACGTTTATCTTGCGGTTTAAAAATTTGCATACCTGGAGTATGGACACCCAACATTGACTTTATATTTATGTTTTAAAATCAGAAAAGTATAATACCCCCTCTTTAAACACGTTTTTTGCGTTCTTTCAGGTCAGACTCCTCAAAACCAGAGTGGTTTCAAATGACTCAGGTCATGTTATTTTTTCATGGTAACTAAAAACTTTAAATCTGTTGTCTTCTTTCAACCTTTTGATTTTTGTAATATTCACCATGGCTCCCTCTGCTCCTCACTTAAATTAAAGTAAGAGCTGAGAGTAATCATTTGACCTGAAAAAATCTTGCTTTCATGATCTTTGGAAGCCAAAATCCTGATTTAAATTCAAACTTGATTAATCTTCCAGCACTAGCAACCAAATTTTTGGTGTGTGTTATTATAGTCTGAACTAGAAAATCACTCAGAGAGTGCAGACCTCTGCCATTAGCCCTACCTCCCAATAGTGAAGAATCCTTTAAAAACATTCCTGGATCCAGACGGTGATCTGGATCACTCCCAAAATCTAATCAGTTCTTCCTTATGCCATTTCTGACATTTCCTGAAAATTTCATCAAAATCCGTCCATAACTTTTGAGTTATGTTGCTAACAAACAAACAAACTAACTATCTAACTAACTAACAAACCCTGCCGATCACATAACCTCCTTGGCGGAGGTAATTAGCATGCCGGCAGAAAGCAGACAAAAACTCATGTACTACTTTAAGAGTAAATAGCATGGTGTAGACTCTTCCACAAAAAACTTTTTAGAAGTTGATTTTCCTTGTCTGTATTTGTTTATGTTTAATTTTGGCTCAGATATTTTAAGGATTAAACGGGAGTGTGTTGAATCAACTTTATGTGGCCATGCTAAACTTAAGAAGCTGCTGCTTGCTAATCCCATCTATATTTGTTCAAGTTCCACATCCCATATTCCCAAATTTGGATTTTTCTGGCCCCAGTAACAGACCAGAGAGCAGCAAGTAATCCTACCTTCAAAGCCCTTGTGTCTTTGGAAGCACAAAAGTTGAAATTATATCATCAGTAAAAGCCATCATTGATGACATATTTGTATTTTGGGCATACATTTCTAATCAGTGCCTAAGAAATTACATAAAAAAAAACAAGAACTCTGCCCTGTGTCATAGCACATTAACAACCTTAAGTGCTTGCCCAAACCACCCACTCACTATAAGCCTCTGGAAACAGTGTCACACAGAGTAAGTAGGCTGACACAAATGTTCTTCGACTGTAGAGCGTCTGGACCTTGTTTTGTCTTTGTCTATTTTGGTTTCGAAGCTGCAGGGGGAACGTTATCAGATTTCTCAGTTTAGAAGTGCAGTAGGTCAAGCCTCTCAACAGAACTTTGATGGCTGCAGAAAATCAATATCACTGCAGCTCATATTAATGGCAGCCCTCCATTAAGTCCTATCTAGTGTCTGTGTGCTTGGGCATGCATGTGACCTCTTTGAGGGTCCAGACAGGAATAGAAACTACCCAGAAAAGTATCTACATTTAAAGCTGGTTCACCAGGTGTTCACTAGGCATCATAAGGAAAATAATTATTTTTAGACTGGGAGGTTAAACAGTCCAGCTGAAGGTTGGACATACAGTGGTGCATGCTACTGTTAGAGGTTAGGCAAGGAGTGCTGGTCAATGGGGCCTTCTTAGGAGTCAAACAACAAGGATACTGTGAGCAAGTGAGTATGTGCATATGTGTGTGTTTACCCCTTACAGAGACAGTCACGTGCCCTATAGTGTAAACTCTCACCTCCATGCTGACAGGGTTCACCAGGGACAGCTGCACATGCTCAGTATGGATGATATATGAAGACAGCTAACATATGTCTGAGTTGTTCAGTTCACCCTGACATGGGACCTTAAAATACCACCTGTACTAAACACATCTTACACGTGTGTTTAGACATGCTGTATCACAGCTCTGACTGTATACACGACTCTGAGTCAAAAACATCCAGATTTTTCTTTACTTCCATAAAAACTCATCACAGACCCAAAAAATCAGGACAGACTTCTGCTCTGTATCCCCATATGTTTGGAAAGAAATCCTCCCAATAATTAATTCATCCCACAGCTGAACCACTGCATTGACCCTGTGAGAAGAGTAGGTCAAACTATAATTAGGGTGCAAATAAAATTAGCAGTTGCTATAATAACAACCTCCCTGTTTATCATCTCCCAACCTTGGACTCACTATTTTGTAACACTCAGCATCATATCAGCTTGGGATACTTACATATTTCCAGCCTAGGGTTGTCTTGCAGTTCTCACAGTAGATATCTGCAACAGCATGCAGCCCTGTGAGCAGGACTCTCTCCTCTGCGGGGCCACACCCAACATTCACCCTGTGAGAGACAAAGTGGGTTTGTGAAATGGATGAAAAAGAGGTACAAGGAAATGAATAGAGGAAAATAAGTTACAAAATACTGTTTTGTGCAAGCGGTTCAAGTTGCTTGTACTGTACGGTGTGCTCAGAGTGAGTCACTGCCTCACACCCACTTGTACAGAGGGGAGCATAGATTGAAACAGCCTAATTTTCACACTCAATTCAGCTGATAATGACAGCGCTCCGAGGCACAGGCTGCACCAGGGCCTCAGAAACAATATGCATTATTAACCTGAGCGTGTCAGCTCACTTCTGTTCTGTCAAACTCCTGCATGCAGCACATTTTGTTCTAACACGTATAGTGCATGCAGAGCCAAGTGTGTTGAAATGCTTTTTTTTTAGAGGGATACTCACACTGAGTTGAACAGGTAGGCTCTGCCTTGGCTGCCCTGGAACGACTGCAGAGATAAGTATAAGAAAAAGGGCTATTAAGAATCCTTTCACCGTAATGGTTCTGTAAAATAACAGCATGCTTTAGATGCCGTGAAACTTCAGCAAGGAGCCTTTTCCTTATAAAAACTACATGTTGATTTGAAGCAAGCCTCAACTTTCAAAGATGTTCTCATATGACTAAATATATTTCAATATGTACTTAAAAAAAGGGTTTTATCTTCAATGTTATAGCCCATACTGTTACTGAGAAGACACATTACATAGTGTAGCTTTGTTACAAACAGCCAAAGCCTTTTGTGCACAGGTGGGGTGTGTTTTTCATAATCACAAGTAGAAAAAGTGTTACTGGATTTATAATCAAATTCACAAACCAGCTTCTAAAATATTGCATACACATGGAAAAGCCTGGTGGTGCTGACATAAACATACATGTGTTGAGCCTGATGTTTATGTTTGCAATTCCTTATCCAATCTTCAGTTTTGAAACCTTCAAGGTTATCATTTATTAACTGTCAACAATGATAAATTCTATAGTATTTGCTGTTTTATAGATTAAATACATGGAAAACAACACAGTAAGGAGGTTGTAGAAAGCGTGTACAACATTTCTTGTGTAGTGTTAAAAAAACATGAAAGTATCTAATTACATCTGACTTAACACCCCACTCTGCCTTCTTTTTCACTCTGTAATAATTAGCTGCCTGAATGTAAGCACTGTGTTAATGGTTTCTAGGGACAACCGCTGATGGTAAGATGAGTCAAGTCACTGTAACTAAGTGCATCTGTTGCTGCCTGGTTACCTTAGAGATGAGCTCATCATGGTTGGCCAGATGAGCTCGGCAGTGGATGCAGCTGTAGGTTCGGTGACAGCTAGGCAGGTACGCCTGAAAGGTCTTGGAGCGCGTCATTCTGACCATGGGCGGTGTTGGCGGGCGGTGCAAGAAGGGACTGCCAGCCCAGGTCGGCTCACAGGGGAAGCACCGCAACACACAGGTGAGGGCCGTGGTGGGCGGTGGGTTGGGAGGCGAACACCTGAGCACAGGGGAAGAGGAACACAACCAAAAGGCTCATGGTTACATGGTTGAGTAACAGCTGCTTCCTCAATCTGCCTTTGGAAACTGAGCCACAGGTGTATAATTGCTGATGGGATTACAATCTGCTCTGCAACCTGCCTGGGTCTGTGAAACTCTTAAAAAATCAGCAGGCTAAGACATGATGAAAATCATGCATTATTAATAAGCCAGTGTTCCAGACTCAATCTGGAAACACAGAAGAAATAACACCTGAGGAGACTGAAATATGCTAAGGACACTAAAGACCAAAACCGAATCTTTGCAAAGTTCACTGTGTCCAAGATTGTGTGCTTTAAAGCTCCTGTAAGGAACTTTTGATTTGTGTTTATTTTGGTGCCACTTGTGGACGAAGAAGTACTACTTGCCTCTTTGCTAATCTTGCTCTGTACATGTGCAAATATTGTTTTCTGATGAAAAATTTGAATAAACAATCTTTAACAGCCAACAGGTATCACTTATCAGGAATATTTCTCATGAACAATATTAAAAAAATGCTTCTGAGGTGCTTTGTGACTCACTTTGACATCAACGGGACAGTACTTAAAAGTACCAAAAGATAAAAACTATTATAGAAATTAACTATTTTGAGTGCTGGTTTACCTCAGTTAGTAGAGCAGGCACCCCTAAACAGAAGATAGAGTGGGATCGATTCCTGATTCCCAGTGCTGTTTGGTGCGTGTCTTCCCCCACACTCTCTCCCCATATTTCCTGTCTCTCTTCAGCTGTCCTATCTCAGCAAGGGCCAAAAACAATCATAATAATCAATCTTGTAAATTATGGTCTTAATTAGGGGTGTCCAAACTTTTTTTTCACTATAGGCATCATACTAGAAAATAGGGTGACTAAGGCGCTTTGATAAGCCTCACCTTAGTTTGTTTAAGTCAGTAAAACCAGTGTAGGTTAAGTTATGCTTGCCAGTTAAAAAACAGACTACTTTGTAGCTTTCCAATTTATGGCTAACAAGGTAAATAGCCAAAGAGGTGGCAATGAGATTTCAGGGGGCTACTACTAGACCTGTCCATGGTAAGAATGAGAACGGCACTCAGCATAGAGGGGGGACGCTGATGGCAATGCATCTCAATGTTCAGACGCAAAGACGTTCAGCCTCCAAGAATTATGGAGTGATTGTGCATAAAGAAAACAAGCATGATATGCTTTGTATATTGACCCTGAAACAAAGGTGACAGCAGCACAAAGGAGTGTTATCTGTGCATCTATTTGCTGCTGCTGCTGTAGTCCTTTGTCTTTTCTCATCAGAGCGTCATGAGTCTAGATATCACTGTTACTTGGTTGGTAATGAAAAAAAATTCTTCAACAAATTTTCTTGTCAAAATGTTTGTTTACAAATTTAACACAGCAGCCCAACTGGGTGTCAAAGCTTTGGTACACTTAATTCAAGAACAGGCGTCTTGTTCTTATGTGGGTCATATATCTTGTTTTTCTTTAGAATATGCTTCAGGCTATTCTAAAGGGACTATCGGCCATAGTTTGGACACCCAGGTCTAGATTGCTTCTGTTTCATTACCATCAAATGCTTTATTCAACTTTTAGCATCACAAGCCCTGCAGATCTAGAACATTTTGGTCCAGATGAAAATATCCGATCTGAGTGAATCAATTCGAAAAGGATGTTGTGTTCCCTCTTTTGGTCGTTCAGTTGCTCAAGTGCCATCATAATTTGAATTCTTTAAGCCTCTGAGCCCAAAAATCTGGGGAAAATCTGAGAACAGCTTGTTTTAGCACACATTTTCTGAAAGGTAGAGAAAGGTGGTGGTGGTGGTGGTGGGGTGGGGGTGGGGGGTGCACATAATATAACCCTTTTCAGTGTGACACACAGTCAACAATAATGAATACAACTTTTTTGGCACAACTTCTTCTCCCATCTCTTGGGGACCAAAAGTGAAAAAAATCCTTCTACTACAAAAACTCTTCAAAATATTACAAAAAAAGTCCTTGCACGTTTTTTTTAATTGGCTATTTTTGTGCCATTATTCAAAGCAGTTCCTGTCTGCAGCCACAAGGAGGGACATATCACAGGCTCTCTACTAATTTATCTCAAACAAAAATGCAAGTAAATAGTAGTATTTTAAATGTTAATTTATAGAAAATAATAATAATGATAAAAATATGATAATAATAATACATTTTTAGTAAATAGCACTTTCAAAGTGCAGTAGATATAGTTAAAATAATGAAAATAAACACTTGATAATAAGAAAGTTTAAAAATCTAAAAATAACTAAAGAAATACTGTGATTAATCATGATTAATCGCAACATAGTGATGTGATTTACTTGATTAATTTTTTAAATCAGTTGACAGCACTAATAAAGACATATGCAGTTTGACAAAGCATGACCTGACAACGTAACGCCTGACATTTGTTGTCCCAGCCTACGTGGCAAAACAATATGGTGGACAGCATTAGCTGCCAGTGGTAGAAACAATCAAAAATTGATTAAAATGGATAAAAACAACATTAACATGGGAGTTACAGGTGTCTTTAAAGACCCAGGAAAGTCAGACAAGTTCCAGACTTGCTAGAAAAACCTCCATAAGGGCTACACAGGTATGGGTATTGTCATTAGAATGGCACAACAGCAGGAGGAAAAAAAGTAAGTGGCTTTGATTTATTGTTCATAAGTTATTCAACTTTTTGTAACTGGTCTCTTCTTGTCGTTTACGATGAAGCTGGAGGGTTAATTAAGGAAGACAGAGACTAGGCTAAGCTAAAAACCTATCCTATCTGCCTCAACAGCACTTCATCTGACTTAGTTGGCAGATGTAAGCATGTTTAACTAAGATGCTGAACATGGTAAACAACATCTGCTAAGCACTGTCAAGCTACCACGTTGTTTGTGCACTGGTTATGATGTTGGCATTAATATTAAGCACCAACCAAGCAGTCAGCGTGGCTTTAGACCCTGTTGGTTAAAGTTCCTGCTCCTTAAAGCTTCACTGAGAACTTTGGTTTGGGTCTGTTTTGGCGACCACCTGAGAACAAAGCAGCACCTTTTAACCGTTTGCTGGTTTTGGCCTGTACTCATTTGAGTAATGTTTTCTCATTAAAGTCTTATTCTGCTTTCTTTTTGCATTCAAATCTCTTACCATAACGGTAATTGAGATAAAGGCTGTTTATTTAGCATGATGTTGATCTACTGATTGGACATCTTCCCTTGGGCTACATTAGAGGCATTAAAAACAAATACAAACATTCAGGCTTGTTGTTGCTTTTGTAGCTCACAACAAGGCATCAATATGAGCCTAAGCTGCCTATTTAACCAGTTCAAAACTTTAAAAACATGTATTTGCTGAGTTTGTTTTAAATATAAATGTAACTTGATACCTTTGTGATTAGTTTGGATATCAGTTTAGGATCTAGGAAAATATGATGGCTATGGACCTCTGTCTTCTGCTGTTCTATTGAAAGAAATATGGAATAATCAAATGAGAAAACATATGGTCGCACAAATGGATAATGAAACAGTCACTGGCTGTGGCTATCTCCATTTAGCTGTGGTCAAACCATTCTGCATTGACTCCAGTTCGATGCAGGACACACTGGCAGCACCACGAGCTCACAGTCTGTGTTTAAGTCTATGAGGCTGCAGAGATAATCTGCTTAGCCTAGCACAACTGTGAGGATCGTGCTCTGCTCGCTCCATGATATCTGAACAGACCGAGCCCTTAAAATACTTTTGCTGGTGTGCCCTGGTGACTGAGCAGATTAGCGAGCTGGCCTGGGAACCCGTCCCAGACTCTCAGGGCCAGGAGGACAGGAGTTTGTTGTGACTAACTGTAAATGAGAAACTCTATGTTTCAATGACTGTGTGCTCAACCTCTGTACAGATTGTGTTTTTATTTCTTAATGCAGCTTTAATTGTGGTGTCTTTGTGAAGATTTATCAATCACAGAGTTTAATCTCAGCTCTTCTTGGTGCATGTTGTCATGAAGCTGTTGCAGAGCCTCACCTCACGAAAGGATATACATTTTTTATTATCTACAGGTCTTTTTAACTGTTTTTCCCAACCTATCTAAACAAGAACAGCAGGGTTATGACTCTATAAGGTTTTTTTTTTATAACTTTACTAACTTGGATTTTATGGCTTGTTTCATCACCCTCCCATAATGCTGTCCTATTGCAGCTCCCTTCCTTCCTGTCTGCTTCTACTTCACCATCTAGAAAAACTAATAAAATGGTGAATGAGAGCAGGAGGCCTCTGTGGCTCCAGGAGAAACAGAGGAGACAACGAGAGGCCCCTTTTCATTTTATTACCGTGCCAGATGATTGTTTTTAGTGTCCGAAGGAGGCTGATAAAGGCTGCAGCGCTGATGGGAAGGACTGGGGAATTCAAATAAATAAGACAGTGCCTTTGTTTACTCTCCTCTGACTTGGTGCCAGCGGCGTAGGATTGGGGCACAAAGACACACTCAGTACAGTTGTCAGAGTTGACCCCTGACACACGCACACACACTGAGTGATGTTTTACCCAAAGTGGCTTTTATCCTCTCGGTCATTTCAGGACTGGGCACAAGACAGAAGTTTCTTTAGGATCTAGTCTTCAGAGATTTCTTTAGAATATTCCATACTGTTGTTGAGTATCAACACATTTATCATTGAATAATCAAAACGGTATGCCTGTGTCTCATTGCTGTACATTTTAGAGATCAGATGGGCATTATTTCTTAACATTTAGTAAGGTTGTCTCAATGTTCTGGCTTATTTTAACAAAATATTTTCAAACAATACATTCTCTGTTATTTCAATGATCAATAATGAACAGTACTGAAACTGCTTGTCTCGACCAAGGTTATTATAGTTAACTAAAACTGACTACATAACTACAACTGAAAAGTTAAAATTATTTTAGTTGACTTAAACTAAATAAAAACTAAGCTGAGGTCAGCAAAATCATAGTCCACTGTAAAATTAAACTGTGATAAGCATTTATATTTCACCAGAATAGTAACACTTATCAAAACAACAAAAATGTTTTTTTTTTATTTGTTGATGCTTTTGTTCAATATAGCATTTTCAAATTGTAAACCCTCTTTCTTTAAATAGAATTACCTTTTTATTGATGTTACCAATGTGAATGGGCACACTGAACTTAACCGAACTGAACTTAACTGGAACATAATGTCAGACTTCATAGCCTGGCCATAATATGCACAAAAGTCAGGATAATACAGAATAAAGAAGGAAATGAAACAACACTGAGGGAAAAATAAGATGATGATTGCAAAGTAAAGGTGGAAAAAAGGTTAAAAGCAGCAAAAAAAAGAGAAATAAGTGGAGAAAAGTGGTTAAAGATCGGGAAAAATAAGTTAGAATGGCAAAAAGAGGTAAGATTGGATAGAAGAAGCAAATATGGGTTGGGAAAGGAAAAAATGGGCAGAAAATTGTGAAAAGCTGTTTAAAAGTGGCAAAGAGGGCAAACATTGGTGGCTTTGGTGGTGAAAAGGGGATAAAAAGTAGGAAAAATTGCTGTGAATATGGGTTAAGGAAGGAAAAAGGAGCAAATGGGTGGAAAAATTGTGAAAATTATTTTTAAAGGAGGCAGAGATGTGTTATGATTGTCAAAAGGAGGTTGGCAAAAAGGGGCAACAATGGGCACCTTAACTAGTGAAAAGGGTTCAAAAGTAGCAACAATTGGCTGAAAGTGACAAAAATGGGTTTAATATGGAAAAACATGGCAAAAATGGGAGGAAACAGTGATTAAACTGGTTTTAAAAGTGGTATTAATGAATAATTTGGTAATAATTTGAACATCAGAACCCAATAATGGATACTATTTTCAGCTTTGAAATAAAATAACTGTTAACCAGGATGCTAGAACCAATGTTACTGATCACCATCAATAAATCACAACTGGGGAGTGCCCATTCACTGGGGTTTTCAGGGGCCAAGCCAACTCTGTGGGCAGACCTGTTACAAAACTTACTAAAATAAAATAGAAATATTGATAAAATCTCCTTAGTTTTAGTCTTTGAAAGCAACAGACTGACTGACATGAACAACCAATACCTAGACAGAATAAAGTCACCTGATTTGATTGAAAAAGACTTCACAAAATGGTTAATTTTAGGTATTGCGTTGTACTCAAATATCACAGTTGAATAAATATTATGAAAAATGAAGAGTAACCTGTTTAAATGTCTTTTTAAAAATTATTTGATGTTTACTTTTCCTGACCCTGAAAAGTACCACTTATTGCTGTAAAAAACTAACACTAACACTAATTAAAACAAAACTAAAATGAAGCATTTTCAAAAAATAAAACTAAAGTAAAAAACCAGCAGTAAGAAATGATAAAAACTTCACTGAAATTAAAATCAAAAGTAAAAATTAAACAACAAAAAGATTGAAAAACCCAAAACAATTATAAGACATTCGTGACATTCCTACTACTTCATGACATTTTCGTGACTCAGCAATTAATCCATTAAACAAGAAAATCTCTTAACTTTGCACAAAGCTGCCCGATTAAAGCTGCACAATTACTCTAAGGTACTGTAGGTAATCTACAAATGTAAGCTTCAAACTTAAGCTTCAAATTTAATTACATTACATTAAAGCTTGTCCTTCTAAGCCCCCATACTAATGCTGCACGTGCTACGAGTCATTCAGGTTAAAAGATGTGGCTGAATGACTACAATGTGGATGTATTACATGGAGAGTGTGTCTATCACAGCTGCATGTTTACTAAAACTATCAGCTTGATATGAAGCTGCTGTTACTCATGTATAGAGAAGTGCATCCTAGAACTAATGTGCCCTTATCGGACTGACATTCAACAGTGCTTATGGATTAAAATATAGCTCCAGCTACACATCTACTCGAGGGTCATGTATAATCCATGTAGACTTCTCTTTGTGTGTAATCTGGAGAAGAACCATCTCATTACAAGCAGGAAAACAGTGGATTTAAATCTAAACTGGGAATTGGGTACCTCAGTGGGAATACATTGTGTATGTGGGCCATTAAAGGCTAGAGATGGGCCAGATCCAATCCAATATCGATAGCAGGTCCAATATTTATGTTATTTTTATTTTGCCGATCGGACTGACAGTGCCGATCCACCTTACTGATCCAAATTCCACAACGCTCTATATGAGAGATCTCAGTCTGAGTCCACTTATCATATTTACACCTACACCAAAGGACAGCTACATAACAACCCAAAATAAGTTGTTGGAGTCTAAATATTAAGGAGTCTATTCTATCGGCCTGTCTGTGGCTTTAACCCTTTAAATCCTAGCACGTCACCTACGGTTGAACCACACTTTGCATGACCATAATTGCATGACTGTTTGTGTTATCGGAAAAATTCAGTTTCTGAAAGCTGAGAAACTGTGCTTCACAGCCAGCATGTGGTTATTACTGTAATTTCCCTTTTTCTCATTAAGATTCTAGCATAAAGTTCCCCTGTTTTTCGTGTTTTTTTGAGTTATGATTTTAAGGGTTTTCTCCGTTTTTTAAACTTATTCGGCCGGGAGCTCCTTGTTTTAGCTGTCTACAGTCTCATCTACAAACCGGAAGTCCCAACATGCAGTAAAATGTAAATAACTGCCGCAGCAACTTGTATTACAATGGCTTAAACAATTGTTTACTGGTGTTTTAACTTATGACTCCTTTTTTATAAGCCCAAGATGATCAAAAGAAGCTAAGTTAAATCAATGATAAACGTGTAGGTTCCAACAATAGAAGTCTGCAACATCAGGAAATGTAATGCTTTCATTAGCAGCTTGTTTTCTGTGTTAACTTTTGGTTTGAAAACTTGACATTTGTGGCTTCCTGCTGCAAAAGTCCCAAGATGTATCCTATTTAGTTACATCACTGGATTTTTACTTATATGAAAAGCTTTTTTAAGTAATTTATTTTTACATATTTACTTCCTTTTCAGAGTTGCATTGTTATTTTAAATATTTAGTTTGCTGCAGTAGCCCTGCACAGTTGCTTTTTATACAGTGTAATGAAGTTTCAAAGTTTTAATTTGAAAACATTATATTCATTGCTGCAACCTGTTTCTACCTGTTTGAAACCAGCACAAAGATCAAATCTATTTACTGGGAATAATATTAAGTAAAATGTGTTTTGGTCTTTGAATAAGAAATCCTGTTTCAAGTTTACAAGAGCTGTGTATAACTTACACTTAATACCATCAAAAACAATAAGAATATTAATTATGTCTTTCAAAATATCAGATTTCATATCAGGTATTGGTACTGATATATCCCAATCAGATCAGGACTGGCCCATCTCTGATTAAAGCTCCTGTGAAGAACTTTCAATAGAAGTTTTAATAGTAAATCAAAGAGATGTAAATGTCCTGGATTGTTTGAGGCTCAACTGTAATGGTGTTTGACATTTCATAAACAATTAGCTTCCAAGAAATAGTCAACACTCTTCTGAGTGGGTGGACACACTTGAAAATCATTTTTGCAAGGCAACATTGTTTTGCAGGAAGCAGACACTGACATGCTGCAAAACGCTGACGCAGAGTCAAACCCGGGCAGCTTTGAACTAAATAAAAACTCTTTGGTCAAAGAAGAAATCGCACAAATGATCAAATGACTGGAGAATCTGATCACAGCTTCCCAGACAAAAACAGCAGCAAATGTTCCCAAAACTGGCAGGTCAGGATGAAGCTCTGTCTGCTGAACTGTCTGTATGCCTCTCAGCCTGTTTGTATATTTATTTTCCTGCTGTCACTCCGTCTATTCATCAGATCTGCCGTGGGTCGTTCGAGGTCACCGAGCTGTCCTTTCTGGTCATTTCTGGGTGTCATCACAAAAGGCTACGTGCCACGAGTCTCTACAACCAAAAGGGCCCTTGTGTCCCGACAAAAAACCTTTGTTATGTAACGCACTGATGCTGCCGCTGCTGATGCTGTTTCTGACAATGATGGAGAGCAGGAGAACGACAGAGGGGAGGCAGAGATGGGGAGGGGCTTTGGAGTCAGACAGGGGCAAGGAGTTAGTGAAACGAGCAGATGAAGAAAGAGGGAAGAAGCAGCGTGTGTCTCTCTGGCTTTGGATGAGGTGCATGTCCTCTCCTGCCCATGAGCTGCACCGACACGACTTCTGTACTTCGTGTACTTTCATCCTGTTCTTCATTCAGTCTCACACAGGGGCCAGTAGCATACAGCAGCATGACATCACTAGCTGGAGGTGGAAAAACTCCTCTCTCCTCCCCCCACTTGTATCAAATCTCAGTGATGAGGCGATGCTCTTGCCACCCAGGTGTATGTGTGTCTGGTTATTGCTGCTACCTTACATCTTTACTCTGATTTCTGCCTCTTAGTTGTATTCTTAGAAAGGACAAGAAGCATGTCTCAAGTGGTTTAATCACAAAGGATTGAAATAAACTACATTTAAGAGAACATAGTTTTGCTTGGTCACTGTGCTTGTAACTAATTAATAAACAAATATAACTTCTGTCATATTCCTGTGTGAGGATAAATGTGGTAAAAGCTGACAAAAACAAAGAAGGTGAAGTGATGTGTGAAACTGTCAGTACAACATATTGTAAACAACTTTTGTTTATGTATCCAAGTCCTGTCTGTCTGTCTGTGGAGGATCACCTTTCAAGGCCTGAAACTCTCTGAACACCATCTTCGATCTCTGTGTATCTACTCCTTACACAATCAATAACTATCTGCATGCAAGGATAAATAGATTGCAAAACGTGCAAAGGTTTGGATATGATAAAGGCGTCTGCTCCTAAGTGGACCCATGGGAACTTAATTAAATGAATGGTTTTTTTGGGGGGGGGGGTACAGGCCTATATTAGACTACCTGCTGGTCTCACTGTCATTGACCAGTATAGATTTCTAAAGACAATAATCACCTGTAGTAACATCAATAAATACACAAACAGTGAAGTTTGCTATCCTCACTGTTTGTGCGTGGTTATTGAATGAATCAGGTCACAGGCAGTGGCGCACTTCATCTGGGGCAGAACTTCAGCCACCACACGGAGCACAGATGGCGGGGATGCCTGAGATCAGCAATGCTGGAAACACTCACACATGCACGTACTGACACACACACACACACACACTTAGCCTACATACACGCCGCCCACTCACTAAAGAGCTTTAACATCTGCAGTGACTTTGACAGATCGATGAAAATCAGGTGATTGCCGTCACAGAAGGCTGTCACATGAGCGTATTACATGATAACCCGCATTGATCAACGTTAACGTGCACCATCACGGCAAAGCAGGCGCGCGCACCAGGATGATGGCGCAGGACTGGCAACACAAACAGCATGTGTCCCTATAATAAGCACTCCATGCTGTAAAGCTCTACAGTGGAGCAGAACAGCATCCCACCACAAAAGAAAACACGATTCAGAGCATGGAAATACTTAAGACGTGGATGCTGGCAGCTGATAATTATATGAACTTATCTTTGTATCGTAATGTCACAACATGTGGGTTATATCTGCAGTATTAGCATACTGAAAAGTTCTCTCGCTTTAAAAAAAGTACTGCCAGTATTTAGCTTAAAGAATAAACTTCACAGAGATATGTTGTAACAGTGCGTAGAAACGGTTACACCAAAGTGGAAAAATAACAGAAGATATCACTCTACCTTTGAAGGGAAGAAAAACAGTTATCCACGTAGCCTAGAAAATATCGCACCTCCTCGTTTTTCTCGTGGCAGTGCCAGTCCTAAACCCCTCTTCGCATTCCTTCCAAGGCAAATTTCCTCTTCTCTCTGTCTCCAGCCCAGGCGAGTCCTGCAGAGACGCAATGTTTTGACGCGAAACGATGCCCAGCAGAGTTTAGAAAAGGTAGAGAGTGATGAAACAGTCAGCCGGAGCGAGAGTGTTCACTCCTACTGACTTCCGTGTTCACAGAAATCCCGTTAGAACAGTGTGAAAAATTCAGACCAATTCCTTCAAATGAACACATCACGATCATTTGCCGTACTTCTTTTTTGTGTTTTGAAAAATTAAAATTGTAACAGAAATATTTAGGACATTACGAACTTTCAAGGTTTTCAAATGTAAACGCAATATTGTCAAGCTCCATCTTGCGCAAGTGCAAGTTCGGAATCTAAAATGAAATTTTTGTTTCACGTTTTGAAAATAAATCAACATTTTTGCACTCGTTCTAATTTTTATTTGGCTTGTCTTTGATTTTTACCTTAAACAAGTTTTAGCATTTATCATAACATTATCAGACGGTGACAATGCCACATTCTGTAACGGTTCATCGCTGATATAATGGTGGAAACGCTGCATTTTGTACTATTAAACGCGGTCTGTGGTATACATTTTACAACTGTGGTGTTTGTTGTCTGGTAAGTTACCTCCTTTTTTCATCGGCTAACATGTACTTTAACCAGCACATCAGCTTAGCATGCTGCAGAGGAGTGAAACATCTTGACAGTAGGGTTGATGATCTTTGTCAGAAAGCACACTGACCGTTGTCTTGGTGGATAACTGACAGCTTTACCAGCCAATCAGCAGACAGATAAAGCATAGCAACACTTAGCTTATTGGACCAACGTGGAAACGACTGGCCAATAAACTGGCTGGAATCTTTCACATTTAACTAAAATTTCTAGAATAGATACCGTAAACCACATTTTTTTTCTGAAAGGATATGAAGCACGATAAGTACGTGTAAAAACTCGAAGGGAACATTTCTACAGGGAAGTGATGTAGTGACCCAAAATGTCTATGTGGGTAGGTGTTACTGAACAAAACATGATCAGCATCAATAAGTTTCCATTACGTCTTAATTTTCCAACGACAACAGCGCCACCTCCTGTTTACTTGCGGATGGTGTTGTGTACAAAGTGGCAAAAGGCAACATGAGAAGCCTCACTTATAGTAACATAACATAACACATAACATAAACCACACAAAATTCTTATTTTTTATTGATATTGATAAAAATGTTCTTTGTAAACCAAATCACAATCCATGTGGGGTAAGGCATTTGATAGGTCTGAGTAGCCAGGTCCCACATCCTGTCATAGCAACAATATATTAAAAATACAACACTTATTCATTTTGGCATGCAAAACTAATGTACACTCAGTACATCACAAGCAATGTAATCAAAATACTTACACATATATTCATTAAAATAAGATTTGTTATATGGCTGGTAGGTCACAAAACTCTGTCAAATAAATATGATTCTGGGCTGTACATGTGATCGCAAAACAGGATAAAATATCAATAATCAGGCCAACACCAGTGCAGGTTTCAGCCACTGAACTCCATGACTGCACAATACAAAATGCCAAACTACGGACTAGAGAAAACACTGGAGCAACGCTGTCTCATTGTAAAACACCAAACACCACACAATACATTCAATCAATGGTACATTCATGAATGACCCTCAGTGTGGTCACAAGTTTGGATTAGTGAATGTCAGCAGTATGATAATCCTAATGGTCTTTAAACTTTCAGACTGTGTCACCCACAGCGTGAGATCTGTTGCCTCTAACTCATTGTAAAGTCAAGTCACTGCAAAAGAAGCAATCAACAAAATGTCTGTGCTCCTGTAATACAAATTAGAGCCCATACATTTAGGTAATTCTCCTGTCAGTTAAACATGAAGTTCAAAGCTGTTTATGGAAGTTTGCACAAACGATAAAAATACCACTTATGCATTACTTTGTGCAAAAATGCCCTTGCAAATTCATCATTGGACAGACAATGCCTCAGTCTTTTCAGCAACTAAGAGGAAAATACAGATTAAAAACCTACATATAAATATACAACACGGCAGAGCAGTACAAAAGACATTGAAATTAAAAAAACTCAATACAGTTTTTTTACAGAGCAGTCAACAATTAAATTGAGTGTTGTTTGAGCTGTGAATACCTCAAATCAGTGCAACTTATTGATGTGCCTGCACACTGGAGAGTATTTCTGGGTGAATCTAGCTGTTTTTAAAAAAAACAGTATTTGCTTGTAGAAGAATATTATTGCATGGTATAAGTCACTGGCAGACTGTTTAAAATGACAGGCATTAAGCTGCATTGGCAGGTATTTTTGCTGGCACAGTACTCAACATATAAAGCAGTAATACTACAAATACTTTTCCTTGAAGGCAATCAAAAAGATTCAATTTTCTCAATTAAAAGTAGCTTCAAGTCATAAAACAGATTTTATACTGAAATTTGAGATAAGTAAGACTTGCAAACACAATATTCCAATGGCCATTAAGTCCCATTTTATAATTATCCTTAAAAGTGTTAGTTCTTTAAAGCAGCAATGTAAAAAGGATAAATATTTTACAAAACTGAGTGTGTGCATTAAGGTACAAAAAACCTACAAAGAGCACAACCCAGCTGAGATAATGATATACATGTGTCACTTGAAATACAGGGCGTAGTGTTAAAGTACAATGAAGCAGAGCATGATGAGCTACACTATAACACTGAATAAGAGTCACCCTGCTGGAATGCATGCAGTGAAAGTGGGGTGACTGTGGAGGGGCTGGTTTTGGCAGGTCAGTCAGGTTAAAGGATAATCACTCTGGTGGTGGTTGGGGGTGGGGGGACTGAGGTAGATTTTGGCAGGTCACTGAGGCTTAGAAATGCCATTCCTGTCCATGAAGTCTTTCAGCCTGGTGGGGAAATCTGTCATGACTCCTGTGGCTCCCAAGTCAAACGCCCTCTGGAAGTCCTCCTCGTCGTTCAGCACCCAGATATACACCTGAAACCAGATGCAAAGTTAAGAACACCCTTATCACAGGACGGGGGAACAGACAATGCTAAAGAATGCTTCTGTACTCTTACCGCGGTGTTAGCAGCTATTCATCTATTTTTAAAACTTGAAAAATTCCCAATATTTGCTCTTATCAGAGAAGTGTAATTACTTTGACTTTATATCAGTAAACTTGAATGCAAAGGAAACAAAGATAAAATATTTTAATCATATTTTATGTTCCTTTGCTCTTGTCAACATTACACACAGCATAAAAACTTAATAATAGGAGATTAAAAAAAGATGGAGCAAAGACAAACAATGCCAAATGAGGTTAAGTTCAGTCATTTTAAAATGAGTGATAAAAAAGTGTCAACTAATTATAGTTAAGCAAACACATTTTGTTTTCCTCAATCTTAATCCAATTTGTACTCTGTCATGAGTACATGCATGTCTAAACAGAATACAGAGGTATGTAAGAGCAGCTTTACCTGGATTCCCCTGGCAGTTAGATGCTGAAACAGTGCTTTCCTCATCAGCAAACTGCAAAAGAAAAGGAATGACAGAAATACAAGTTTTTTGTTTTGGAAAAAAAGGAAAATATAAAAGACAACAGAAATTACCGCAAATTAATTTGAGCGGATTCCAGTATAGATACTGATATTTAAATGTAGCTCAGACCTAAAACTTTTGTCCTTAAAACAAACTACTTAGGTTTTTACAATGAACAAATTTCAGTCCTTAAAACACATATTAAAGTGTAATAAATGTTGATGAATAAAGAAAAAGACCTCAGCTGACTTAGGTCTGTTGGTCCAGCCTAAAACACCACTAACTTATTTGTCCTGATGGCTAATATTTACAGCTGATAAAGGCAGATTTTTGACTGCCAAAATAATGGTAGTAAATATTAGCAGAAATGTTCATATCTGCCGATATAATATTTCACTTTTAATATCTGCAAATACCAATATCATATCTATAATATCAAGCATCCCTATCAGAAATCCCAGAAAGTCCATCAGTTCAAGAAAGTTTCACTATTTGTCAAGAAGTGCATGTAGAAAACAAAGACAAGCACCCACAAAAGCATTTATGACACAACATGAAGTTCAGCCTAGCAGTAAAAAATACTGGCTGGCACACAAACTATTCTGGTGTTAAGATAAAAAGGTGAGCAGGATTTTAAATACGAAGACAATCAGATACTTACGTATCTGCGAGCCATGTTAGGACCCGCTGACTCCGGGTTAAGCGCTCAGGATCCCTGAGTCTGTTTAAGTCAAGTAAAAGAGAAAAAAAGGTTTGAAAAGTTCTACTTCAGTCAGACTTGAAAGGCATTTGTTCAAGTGAAAATACCTCCTCAAAAACTCAATGCTCTCTTGATGCAAATTACACATGTAGGAAATCATTATTCATTAATCAAAGTAATGTTAATGGGAAGGACTGGAAAAAAATGTACAGACAATCGGATAATAAAATATTCAGCTAATTATACACAACACATTGATAAAGATCCATCAATGAATATTCAAGAGTAACATTTATAGTTAGCAACATTTAACTCTGTCGCAAAAATACCATAGTGGTCTTAACAGGAGTTTATGAAAGAAAATATTTTAATCCTTCATGAATGTTTGGCCCGTATAATCTTCTCGTTGACCTTGATTCTTTTGATCTACAGACCGACACTTGCCAGGCAGAGGGTGTGAATGCTTCCTTGAAAGATTTCATTACTGAGGGAGGTTGTCTTTCAAACAACACTGTGTCCCAGATAACGGAGACATTAAGGACATGCTGCAAAGAAGAAGAGCAGATCTACCTGTGCATATTTCAAAACTATTAGGTATCTACCTTTGCAGGAAGCAACACACTATTTAACACACGTTGTAAATGTGTAAATGTGTGTTTACTTACTTGGTAATAATAGAGGGCATGGGGATCTCCAGAAACTGCTCCTTCAGTGGAACAAAGGGCAGGAGGCCAGTGTAGAAGAGACCCAACAGCTGCAGTACTCTTGGTAAGCTGAACAACACGGGAATACGTGGGTTCTGAGAACAACACAAATAGGAGTAAGGGTCGAGAGCTTTAAATACATGTAGGTAACGAAAAAGCAGGTAGTTAGACCCCAAAAAGTATAAAATCAAAATATGATTTACAAGATGAATCACATTTACTATACAGTGAATTATTATATCTGACAGATGTAGCACTGGTATTTAGGAGTGCATCATTCCTGCTTTCTGTGGCACCTCAACTATGTTGTCTCCTTTGCTAAATATTACACTGGCAGTATATTTATAGAAGCCCTTACAACCTGACTGGCATAAAAGTGCACTGATGTTTTAATTTCAAGAAAATTTACCTCTTTGTAACACTTCTTTACAATCTGGTTGCTGGCGTTGCCCCATACTGTCAGATGCTCTCTGTCATACTTAACAATCAGCTCAGAAACCTGCCGGCATTAAGAGGTGTGATTACAGAATAGGCAGAAATACATGGTAAAAAGCTGTGAATTAAAGATAATATCAAAAATCTACATAACTTCATAAAAATTTCTGAAACAGTGGAGCAAATTGCCCTGAAAAGTGTATTTGGTGGAATCTTTCAAGATTCTAATCTTATATACAGTTTCTATTTATGCACAACTTTGACAAACAATTCACGAAGCAAGAAGACTGTTTTTAAGAAACACAAGTAAAAAAAAAAACACACACACACATATAAACTGAAAAGAAATACAAGGATAAAGACATTTTCAAGGGTAAAGTACCAAAAAAAGAACCAAACAACCACACCTTTTTGATGAGTGTGTTGTCGTTGACCTTGATGTCAATGTTGACAGGCGTATTGGGGAACGCGTCAAAAATGTCCCTGAGAAGAGGGATGCGTTTGTCCTCTCCGCCCTCACAGTAACACTCTGCATGGACAAGGACAGGTCAACAAAACAGTCAAACTGAAGATACTCAACATGGCAAGTTAACACACATATGCTCAAGAGCACAAGTAATATCAACTGTGGCTAAAACATTTCTACATGGGTGATCATAAATTCTACTGCAGATTAATGGCAGTAGTTTAACCAGTATGTGTCGCTGATGCTCACCTCTCTGAAAAGTTACACCGAGCTTGCAAAGGTACGGAGGCAGCTCCTGAAAAGGGAACATATTGCATAATGGTTAATTGGGTTTTTGACTATACCAGTGTTAAACTCTATGCAATATAAGTACTAATCAAATAATATTGATATAACTTTCTGTGATACCACAGCAAAAACAATAGAAGTTCAGGGCACACAATACTTAAGATAATTTCTTCTTTGCAAAGTTTTGCTACTTTTCAACACTAATGAATGGGAAAATAACAGAGATAATATGTTTTTAATCACATGGTCTCAAAAAATACGCAAATAGAAAAATCCTGACAATCTTATAAATTCAGAAAAAAAGAAAATTGTCAATTAAACCTGTAAACATTATCTTAAACTCCATATATTTTTAACCTAGCACACCAGATGGATTTGTTTCACACATCCATCTGGAAAACCACTCATAGACAGCGATTGGGAAAGGGTGGAGCATTTAAAAAAAAAAACTCAGAGGGTGATTGGATGAACGTTTTGTCCGTCACATCTTTACAGGCAGCAACAAAACAAATGACGTAGCCGCTACCAAGCTGCGCCTGTACCGAAGGAGTAAACTCCATACAGAACTGCATAACGTGAACCAAGGCAACTGTAGACATACCAGTACATGACTTTGTCGTTTTTGAAAAGGAAACAACTCACTGCTGTTCTTCGTTCTTCTTTTAACAAAGAAATGTCATCAAGTTCTGATAAAACTGGCGCTTTAGCAGCATTCATGCTACTGTCTCCCCATAATTGCACTGGCCTCTTGTTGCTGCTTGCTTATGTCACGACTCCGCTGCGCCTGAAAGCACTGCCCCTCAACGCTGATTGGTCCTGTCACTTTCTAACCGGGCCCAAATGGTTCAGACAGGAGCTTTGCAAGATGGATTCGCCAGTGAGAAACACAAAAATGTGTGTATCCATCTGCTTTGCAAGGTTAATATATTTAAGAATTTTGTGAAATTCATTTTTTTAACAATATGACATTTACAGTCATGGACTAAAGTATTGGCACCTCTAGAATTTTTCCAGAAAATACACCGTTTCTCCCAGAAATTGTTGAAATTACAAATGTTTTTGGTATACCTATGTTTATTTCCTTTATGTGCATTGGAAAAAACACAAAATATCAGAAGAAAAAAGCCAAAATTGACATAATTTTACACAAAACTCAAAAAAATGGGCTGGACAAAATTGTTGGCACCCTCAACTTAATCTTTGGTTGCACACCCTTGGGAGAAAATAACTGAAACCAATCGCTTCCTATAAGCATCAACAAGCTTCTTTCACCTCTCAGCTGGAATTTTGGACTACTCTTCTTTTGCAAACTGCTCCAGGTCTCTCAGATTTGAAGGGTGCCTTCTTGCAACTGCAATTTTTAGATCTCTCCATAGGTGTTCAATGGGATTTAGATCCAGACTCATTGCTGGCCATTTCAGAACTCTCCAGCACTCTGTCTCCAACAATTTCTTGGTGCTTTTGAGGTATGATTCAGATCATTGTCCAACTGGAACTCATGACCTCTGACGCAGACCCAGCTTTCTAACACTAGGCCCTACATTGCGGCCAAAAATCTTTTGATAGTTTCCAGATTTCATAATGCCATGCACACAGTCAATGCATCCAGTGCCAGAGGCAACAAAATAACCCCAAAACATCCTTGAACCTCCACCATGTTTGACTGTAGGTACTGTGTTCTTTTCTTTGTAGGCCTCATTCCATTTTCTGTAAACAGTAGAATGATGTGCTTTTCCAAAAAGCTCTACCTTAGTCTCATCTGTCCACAAAATGTTCTCCCAGAAGGATTGAGGCTGACTCAGGTACATTTTTGAAAACTCAAGTCTGGCTTTTTTATGTCTGTTTGTCAGCAGTGGGGTTCTCCTCGGTCTCCTGCCATAGCGCTTCATCTCATTCAGATGACAACGTACGGTCCGAGCTGACACTTTTGCACCCTGAGTCTGCAGGACAGCCTGAATTTGTGTGGAAGTTGACTGAGGATGTTTATCCACCGTTCCAACTATCCTGCATTGCATTCTTCTGTCAGTTTTTCTTTTCCGTCCACGTCCAGGGAGATCAGCCACAGTTCCATGGGTTACATACTTCTTGATTATATTACACACAGTGGACAAAGGAGTTTCAGGATCTGTGGAGATGGTCTAGAAACCTTGAGATTGTTCATATTTTTCTATAATTTTGCTTCTTAAGTCCTCAGAAAATTCTTGGCTCTTCTTTCTCTCCTCCATGCTTGGTGTGACACACACAGGCTCACAACACAATGGTTGAGTCAACTTTTATACATTCTAACTGGCTTCAGGTGTGATTTTTAGATTGCCAGCACCTGTTACTGCCACAGGTGAGTTTAAATGAGCATCACATGATTGAAATAAAATGATCTACCCACAATTTTAAAAGGATGCCAATAATTGTGTCCGGCCCATTATTGAGTTTTGCGTAAAATTATGTCAATTTTGGCTTTTTTCTTCTGTTTTGGTTTTTTTGTGTTGTTCCAATGCACATAAATGAAATAAACATGCGTATACCAAAAACATTTGTAATTTCAACCATTTCTGGGAGAAATGGTGTATTTTCTGGAAAAAATTCCTGGGGTACCAATACTTTTGTCCATGACTGTAACGCTTGGTTGTTCTCTTTTACACTCAAAAACGATGCATTTATTCTACCACATAAAAAATTATCAGCACCTTACATGTTAAGAACAAATTGAACAACAATCAGTCTGCTGCCTTACAAAGATCTGTAGGATGTATTTTTTTGTAATCAGGCCAAAGTTCATCATGCATGTGATTTATCTGGTGACTTAGTACAGACCTCATATGAGTGAGGCACATGATCAATCAATGTTGTTTCCCCATTAGCACACAAACACAATATGTAACTGTGTTATTGATATGTTTTTTTTTCTAAATTGATTATTGTTGGAGCTGTTGAGCTCTATGTTATAACTTGCAAAAGATGCTCTTTGCAGTTTTTCTTTTTAACAAAGAAAAAGTATATCTGACGATGTAACTCAGCAAAGTGAATCCTTGATTGTTGTTAAAATGTTTTATTCTCTCATAGTTCCTTCAGTGTTTAATAGCTCGCAGCCTTCTTCTTCACAGTCTTTATTGATGCTATGAAACATAACTTCAAGGAACCCACCAATAAAAAAGCAGCTTTACTGCGGTACTAGAGGTCCAAAATGACACAATTGCAGAGTGCAAAATAAATAATAAAAGTTTTTTGATAATTAAAATGTTTTGCGTCAATTTCCAAGAAAAGGGAAAGGGGACAGCCAAGCAATCCATAGTACTAAAACTGTTTAAAAATGGTAAAGACGTGGTTATTTCTCTGTCAGATAAAGAAAAAGGGCTAAAGAGTAACCGCAGAGCAATAACTCACAGCATAGGTCCTGTCGCAGATATAGGCATTGATGCCGGTAGACCGCCGCAAATGGGCATCGTGTGAAACCACAACCTCTTCATCTTTTGTCAGGTGGCAATCCAACTCCAGCATGTCAGTGCCAATATCCACAGCACTAGATGAAGCAACACACAGTAGTTTTGATTTATCACCACACATGAAAGAATTTAATAATCCAACAAATGTTGTTCCTCGTGTCTATCATTATTACAAGTTCAAGCGCCGGTATCATTTCACTAGTATGTGTAAAAATAAAATGGCAATAAAGCTTTGTCACTGTGATTACAGTTCCTACTCACTGCTTGAAAGCTGCCATAGTGTTCTCCAGGTTTTCACCTGCTCCTGAAACACAAAAGCAAACACAAAGCTGGGTGTGGGGATTTCTTTATATTTGCATTATTATAAAGAGTACAGGTAGGACACTGGTCAACAGCCTGATGAAAGCCCTGAGATAAATACACTGCAGTACAACCAAAACCAATATTTACATCATTTGACAAACCCGATTACGTAATTTCACAAATACAGGGTGATGAAAAACAAACATGATAAATCGCTGACATTAGAAGGAGTGAGTCACCTCCACGGTGGGAGATATGCCTGCTGAGGAAAGTCTCTCGCTTCCTCCGGTGCAGAAGAGTCGGGCATTTCAGCAGGAGAGCAGAGGTGAGCATGTAGCCCGTTACTGTCGACAGGACATACACAGCAGCACACATCTTCTGACAGACAGCTGGAAAACAAACATAACAAACTGAGAGTTATGTCAACAGTGAAACACAATTTGACAAACTAAAAAGCTGTGTCTGCATTTTCACCAACATACAGATCGTAGTTAATTACAATGAAAACTAGTAAAACTGGAAATGACACAGGTTAGGTCTTAAAGAAGCCTACTTATCCCAAATTCAGCTACTTCATTTAGGATGGTAAATAAAGAGACATCAAGTCTTTGAACTATGTAAATATGACCCATAATTTATTCAAATTCCTAATTCATAATATTCTAAATACAGGACCCCTTTTGAGGAATTACTCTAAATTTACGTGTAAAGCAACCATACAAGCACTATGGCAGATGGTAAGGGAAAGGATGCGTCATTATATATTCGTTTTTTAAGTCTAGAAAATCAGCTTCACAACTACCTTAGATATTAGCAGTAACAGTATCGTGTTTGTTTGTCATTCATGTCTGGTGAAACAGTTTCAGTTTTCGTGTTTTTAGTCGGTAGAAATGCTCCCATAAAGATGATACACAATTTGTATGTCATAGTCATCTTACCTTCTGGAAACATAAAGCTACAACATGTGAAAACAACACAATAACATAACAAGCTTACTAGCAGTATCTCACCTACTAGCCAAATTAGCATATTGAGGCTAACGTTAGCTGAGGTCGAAAGATGAAATCCCACCTTTGTCATTAAATTGATCAGGTTTTTCTGTTCTCTCTCCGTTAAGACTGGCCTACGTTGCCGTCGTATGATTCCTGTAGTGTCCAGGGATCCAGTTGCAAGACACTCGATACGAAGATAAACTACACACTAGCACTGCTCCCTCCTCTACAGCCTCAATGGTCCCCTTCGCACAACACAACTGTCTGACGATACATAAACCGGCCGCTGTCTGTTATGCACGCATGCGCTGTCGTGTGCTCCAGCGAAATGCATGAACGACGGCGCTTCCGTAAGTTCACGCCTTCAGAATAAAATGTAATATGTAACATTTCAGTTGAAAGATACTAGGTGGAAGAATATTTTTCTCCCTGGCGTACATTTTTACCACTTTGCCAGCCTACCAATACAAATAACAGAATTGTCCTTTAAAGACCACGCTTTAACGATGCATCACTTCCTACTTATTGTTTTTTTACACATTGTTAAGACATTTAGAGGTCGACCAAATTTTCTGTTTTGATTTAAGGAAAAAGCAATGGCCATTTACTCATAGCCTACAATGAAAAAAAAATCGTCAAAGAGAAATTTACCATTGCACTGAAATCCTGAGCACATACTTTTCATTATGAGACCAAACTTTGAAATCAATAAATCTAAATACATTTTTTGAGGGAAAAAAATCTGACTATATGTGATTTTTTTAGATATCCAGTTACAACAGTCTTAACATTCACCTAACACTGACCTCAAAAGTAAAATAAGCTGACTTTACTATATTTTCATCCACCAGATGCTGCTAAAGGGCAGCTAGATCAACCTATACACTACACATGATGGCAGAAAATTACACCTAAAAGCAACATCTACTAAACACGAGAGTAGTGTGACACACAGCCATGTGAAGATGAAACTTCTAGTCATGGCATTGCATAGAATAACTACTAAAACTAGATTTTAGCTTGTGGGTTATGGGTAAACAATGTGATAACCAGAAAGCATACACAGAACAATGTCCAAGTAAAAATCTTGCATATTCGAAGAAGTCAAAGTTCACCTTATGCAATAAACTGTCTATGGAGATGTGATACACACCCTGAAGAGAAATACGTGAACATAACGATCTGTGCAGGTCTTTTCTTGGAAGTTAAACAATTAAAAAGCCACATTAGGCTTTCTTTGAAGGAGTTCTGGGTTTGCGGCCAGTGTAGTTGAAGGTTTCAGAAAATGGCCCATAATCTAACGAACATTCTTGAGGAGTGGAAATGTCTGGAGGAAGAGTATCAACAACTTCAGGTAAGAGATAGATTTCAAACAGCTGACAATGTCACACTATCCACATATCACAGCTCTTTAAATCCCTTTTCACATATCGTTTACCTGCTTTTGTGTTACTACAACAAAATATAGAAATGTCTCAAAGTCTATGTCTGTAATCTGCGTAAAACCCTCAGCCCTCATGTAGCTGCCTTGTTTCTTATCAGATATGTGTTGCACTCAAGATTTAGATCCGCCATTTTCAAGCAGTTGAACTTCATCTGGTAAACTCATGTTCAACACAATTGTGTCTTTTAGGAGACCCACAGGCTGTACATACAGAAACTGGATGAAATATCCAAACTCCAAAAAAGTTGCTCTTCTTCCATTTCCCATCAACGCAAAAGACTGAAAGAGGTGGTCCATCAAGTGAAAAGGTAAGAAAAAGCAGAGATTAAGGTTTGAGCCACATTAAACAACTGCTACAGGACACACATGCACACAAATACATAGAAACACTGTTATGTTCAGAGTGAACCATCTCAACCTCCCACATGGGCACCGAGACATGTCATGTTGTGCAAGTGATGCAGAACTGTGTTGCACTTGTATCATCCATCAGATGCAGCACAGGACCATCAGAGGAAGATGCAACAACACTGAAGGAAATAAAAGCGAAAATAAAGACACGTCCAAACTCCTTCTTTGAAATGGAGGCTTTCCTGCCAAAGAAAAATGGGTTATGCCTATGATTTGATTCAAAACATCCTTAAAAACAGTAGATATACATATATTACCTTCATAAAGTTAACATAATGATCAGACTGTTGTTTTCTGCCACAGGTTGTACCTGAGTCTTGTCCTTGGAAATGTAAATGTCACCCTTCTCAGCAAGCAGTCAAAGTGAGCAGTGATCATTATGGCCATCACATAACCAAATCAAGACCCATCTTTGTATGATATTTATGGTCAAATATATGTATAATGAAACCTCAATTTGTCATCTCCTTTTAGATTTGCCTACAAAGATGAGTATGAGAAGTTTAAGCTGTACACCACAGTGCTCCTGCTGCTGTTCTCCTTCATGTGTGTTTTCTTTGAGAGCTACAGGTGAATGCACAAGCATTTGCAGAAAATTGATCACAGTCCCTGCATTTACTATTGGTCTAACTACAACCCTTATTTGTTTGCCCTTGACTTAAGATTTCTTGATGCAATCCTCAATTTCCTGCTTGTGTGGTACTACTGCACGTTAACCATCAGAGAGAGTATCCTCATCACCAACGGCTCCAGGTCAGTCCAACACACCCGCAATACCCACTCAAAAATGCAAAACTCCACAAACATATTGTCAGAATATACAGTGCCTATGAAAAGTATTCACCCACTCTGATGTTTTACTCTTTTATTGATTTTTCAAACCATTCATGCCCAATAAAATTTTACTTTTTGGACAAAAAAGTCTTTAATGTCAAAGTGACTGCATAAATATTCACCCCCTTTCATTGGTTGCAATCACAGCACTGAGTGTGTGTGGATCTCGATCAGGCTTGCACATCTGGAGACTGCAATTTTATTAAAGTCTTCTTCGTAAAACTTCTCAAGCTCTGTAAGGTTGCACATGGATCTGGCATGTACAACCCTTTCCAAGTCCAGCCACAAACTCTCCATTGGATAGAGGTCTGGGCTTTGACTCCGCCACTCCAAAACATTCACTATGTTGTCTTTAAACTGTTTCTGTGTAGCTTTCGCTCCATGCTTCGGATGATTGTTTTGCTGAAAAATAAATCTTTTCTCAAACTAGAGTTTTCTTGCAGACTGAATAAGATTGTACCCCAGGATTTTCCTATATTTTGCCGCATTCATTTTACCCTCTACCTTTACAAGCCTCTCATGGTCGGCTGCTGAGAAACATCCCCACAGCATGATGCTGCCACCACTGTGCTTCACAGTGGGAAGCTGGCATTTGTGATGATGTGCAGAATTTGGTATCTGTCAAATATAGTGTCTTGCCTGATGACCAAAAAGAACTATTTTGGTCTCATCAGACCACGGAGTAGCCAGGTATACTGAACCAGCCTGGACCTTCCAGACACAGGTGTCTTTATACTACAATCACTTGAGACTCACTGACTGCACTCAGGTACATTCATGGTGGTGAAAACTTTTTTTTAAAGGCACTTTAACATCAGCTGATATTTTGCTGAATAAAAGGCAAAGGTCACTGCCTTTTTTAGTTTAAAATACACAATCTAAATATGCCATAAAATATTTCCCCCATTATAGAATTAAAGGCTGGTGGGTTTTTCATCATTACATCTCAGCCTTTTTGTCCGGTGTCATGCTTACATGGTAAGTAGAGAATAAAAGAACACTGATTCTGATGTAACTCATTTAAAGATTAAAAAATGACCATTTCTGTTCAATAAAGATTTATAACTTTTAAACCAGAGCTTTTCCCTTAAAAACAAACCTCTTCTTTCACAAAAGGCCAGATGGGAACCTGTACAAGATATTCAGGAACCAGTTCCTTGCCTACTCCTTGTACCAAAGTAAGAATAAGTACTCAAGACACATTCATGGACTGCTGTTTTTCTAAATCAAAGCGAAGCCTAATGAGTGATTCTTTCATGTGGCACTCACAGGTTTTGTTCAGTGTCTGCAGTGCTATTATCAGAGTGGCTGTCTATACAGGCTACGAGCCCTGGGAGAAAGACACAACATGGATTTGACCGTGGGTGAGATACACTGAAACACACCAAGGACACAGAATACAAACACCCTGAACTAAGCATATCATATTTGAAAATTATATAAAAATGTTGAAAGCATATAAAAGTGCCCTGTCAGTGTTGGGAGTTTAAAAGAATGTTTTTTTTTAGAGGGATTTCAGTCGTGGATGTGGAAAGGGCTGACGTTTCTTTTACCCTTCCTCTTTTTTGGTCATGTGAGTACAGTCAGTGATTTGAACTTGAGACATTTCCCTTTACTACTGGTTAGATTGCATTACAGTTAATGCTGCGTCATGGTTTAGACTGGGACAACAGATAAGAAATGTTGATGTCATTCCAGACTCAATATTAATCTGCTGTTTAAGCCTCATTTAAGATTGTGTTTAGGTCTTTGCTAAACCTGATGACAGCTTAATCTTTGGCATGTCTTTGTGTTTTGTGTTGTCACAAACTGCATCCATTCACTGTTAACAAAATAACCATTTGAGCCCTTATGTTTTGTCTTGTAGTTCTGGCAGCTCTTCAATGGCCTCTCTCTCTTCAGGATGGCTCAGCTCCCAGACTGTAAGGAATGGCAGGTCAGTGCATTTGTAGTCATTGAGTTTGAATATGTCAGCTTGATCTTACTTGTATACCTGTTTTAGATCCATTTTAATCTTGTCATTGATCAATGTACACAAGTATTACTGAGAGTCTGCATTTCATTTTGTTGGTGTTGGGTGTACGTCCATTGTGAAAACAGGATGTTTGAACATCACTCCACATTACTGCTGACTACCAAACCCACCCCCCCCCAAATAAATCTTAAAGTGAAAAATAGTCTGATTCATATACTGTTGTCTGTGCTCCATGTGACGCCAGGTTTTGGTGTGTGGTGTTTGCTTCCTCGTTCTGTTCATTGGAAACTTCTCTACTACTGTGGCCGTGGTCCGTCAGAAGATGAAAAGCAGGAATCAGAAAGCAAAGAGTCTGTGATATGTACTAATAAAAAAGCCAACATGTCTGAAAACATTCTCTCAACTACTCCTGTCCCAATACAAGTATATCAATTTATAATTTCTGTCTTTGACAGTTTGGATGCCATTAAACATGAACACTGCATGCATACAAATGACTGTTATTACTGATCAATCAACTTTAATGGTTAAATCATTCTCTATCATACATGTGTTAAATTAGTCCTACAGTATTAGACAAAACATTAAATAAAGTCCATAATTTTAGATTTGTGCCTTCATGTGTCTAAGTTGATTTTTAAAGCAGTCCTTTCTTTATTTTTAGGCTGTTCTCTGTTTAAAAATTAAGGTGGTTGGGGTATTTAAATGTGAGTTTCCTTGCAGTGATGGAAAAAAATAATGAACTTGTAAAATATGATTCAGTGTTGTAAAAATTCAAGCAGTCTAAAGGAATTCAAATGATCTCCACCCAGACAGCTGCTACATCATGAAATCCATCGATGTAAAGCACTTAATAGGACACTGACAGATAGAGATTCAACTAGCATTTAGAGAATTAACTTTGCCAAAAGTATTACATCAAACTATAAAAGCTCATCTTATCTGGCAAGGTTATTGATACTTAAAGTGTCTATAAAAAGTATTCATCCCCTTGGATGTTTTACCCCTTTATTGATTTTTATAAATCAATCATTGTCTGTATAATTTGGCTTTTTTGACAAAAAATTTGAACAAAAACAAAAAAAAAATCCTTGATGTCAAAGTAAAAACAGATTTCTACAAAGTAATGTCAACTAGAAAAGCACTCGGAGAGCGCAGACCTCCACCGTTAGCCTTATCTCCCAATAGTGAAGAATCCTTTAAAAATCATTCCTGGATCCAGACGGTGATCCTAATCAGTTCTTTCTTATGCCATTTCTGACATTTCCTGAAAATTTCATGATAATCCGTCCATGACTTTTTGAGTTATGTTGCTAACAAACGAACAAATGAACAAACAAACCCACCCAATCACATAACCTCCTTGGCGAAGGTAATTATACAAAAATGTGTGAGGTAAAATAAGTGACTGGTTAAATATTCACCACCTTTAAAGTTACTGACCTAATTAAGAGGTCCAGCCAACTGGTGCTAGTAGTCTCAATTAGTGAAATGGGGATCACCTGAGAGCAGTGAATGTGTCTCAACTCATTATAGTATAAAGACACTTGTGGCTGGAAGGTCCAATCACTTGTTAATCAGTATTCCTTGCTACCATCCCACTATGAGGACAAAAGAACACTGAGAGAAGTTCATAGAAGAATATAAGTCAGGAGATGAATACAAAAACATTTCCAAGACACTGAACATCCCCTGGAGCTCAGTTAAATCCATCATCAAGAAATGGAAGGAATATGGCACATGTGTCCACCTGCCTAGATCAGGTCATCCTCACAAAATGACCGACTGTGCAAGAAGGAGACTAGTGAGAGAGGCCACAAGGACAACTATGGTTACTCTGAAGGAATTACAAACTTCAGCAGGTGAGATGGGAGAGACTCAACATACAGCAAATGTTGCCTGGGTTCTTTGTCAGTCAAAGCTTCATGGGAGAATGGCAAAGAGGAAGCCACTGTTGAAGAAAACTCATAAAATTTAGACTAGTTCACCAAAAGGCATGTGGAAGAAAATTCTTTGGTCTGATGAGACCAAAATGGGACTTTTTTGGCCATCAGGCAAGAAGCTATGATTGGTGAGCACCGAACTCTGCACATCACCCCAAACACACCATCCCAACTGTGAAGCACTGTGGTGGCAGCATCATGCTGTTGGGATGCTTCTCAGCAGCCAGCCCTTGAAAGCTTCTAAAGGTATAGGGTAAAACGAATGCTGCAAATTATAGGGAAATCATGGAGTACAATCTTATTCAGTCTGCGAGAGAACTATTGCTTGGGAGAAGATTTATTTTTCAGTAAGACAATGACCTGAAGCATACAGCAAAAGGGAGATGGTTTGAAGGCAACAAGGTGAATGTGCTGCAGTGGCCGAGTCAAAACCCAGAGCCAATAGAGAATTTGTGGCTGGACTTGAAATGGACTGTAGATGCCAAATCCATGTGCAACATGACAGAACTTTAGCATTTTTGCAAAGAAGAATTGAGTAAAATTGCAGTGGCAAGGTGTAAAAACCTGATTGAGACCTACCAGACTCAGTAATGTGACTGCAGCCAAAGATGACTTTTTTTGTCAAAAAAGCCAAATTATAATTATATTGACTGTAACTGATTTATAATAAACTGGGAGGGAGGGAAATACTTTTCATAGATACTGTAAATGGGTCCATGACAAACAAGGGTTGGCAGGGTGAAAAAAAATCCCCAAAAACTAGTTTTTAAAGCATGCATTTGGTTTTTCAGAATGTAAATTTTGTATTTTGGTTAGTTCCAGGTACTTTAAAATACATTTTTTGCATTTTTTGTCAAAAAGTTAGACTAAAATTAGCTGAAATGTCAAATGGTGTAACCATAAAAGAATTGCAGTTATTTCATATTTTATATACCTATGGTTTATTCAAAGCTACTCAGGTAAACAAGTAACTCACCCTTAAATATCACATGAAAATAGATTTTATCCAAGAACCTTAAATTTAAAGCAATTTTGTAATACTGAGCTGGGGACCTGTGCCTTAATAAATCTCCATTTTCTGAATAACTGGTGGCAAATTTTGCAAAAAAAAATTAAAAACCCTTTGATCCCCTTGTGATAGAATAGTTTTTTCCCTGCCATATTCCTTTTTCTGTATATTTTAATATTTTAATGAAAACAGTGGTTACACCAATTGACACAGAGCGGTTACACCACCTGACCATGTTGTTCTTATGTGGGTAAAGGCCATGTTTAAGAATCTGATAATGATATCACACAGAATATTCAAAAAAATCAACTGAACTGATTTTATATATTTGTTTTGTCATTTATTTATTCATTGACAAACTTATCTGACAACAAAAATAGTTGGCTTGAACTCACATCTTTTGGTGTGATCAGTGAAAATCACATACAGAATCACCTACATGGGACAGTCCTGGCAGGGCCAACATGCACCAGGAATGTGTCTGACTAGTACCAAGGTTGCAGACATAGGCTGTGTCTGAAACCACACACTTATTCACTACTCCCTATCCACTATATAGTGAGCAGCATATAGTGGACTTTATAGTGGACTCAACTACAAAACACAAAAATGATTTGACATCATCGCCATCTCCCAATTAAAACATTTAGCAACAACAGCTCATAGATTTCCATGACAACAGCTGAGGATCAAAAGTAACGATAGAATTTCACTGAAAACTGATACTGAACGTTGCATATTTTCACAAAATAAAAATGCCAATAGAAAAACAGTTTTGTGACTTTAGTGGTAAAAAAGTAGAAGTTTACCATTGAATCATCACTTAATTTTGCGTAAATATGATGTTATCATGTCTTGTTATCATCAGAGGGGGAAAAAGTTACTTCATTTTATATCCTTAACATTTTCCTACAGATTAAATACTTTGGTTAAAACCAACCAAACAAAAAAGCATAAAAAATATTTTAATATGTTTTCCTGTGCTTCTCTCATTTGCCCATCATGTTTGAGAGCAGCAACCAAAACGCTTGATGGTAAATATTACTGAGCAATTCACTACTTTTCACACCATTAGCTTTTCACTACTCTTCACAATGCATTGTGGGACAGAATGAGTGCACTACATAGTGAATAACAATACTCACTCAGAATTCGGAGCCAATACAAAATGGTGTATTCTCTATATAGAGTGCACTATATAGTGAATAGGGAGTGATTTTGGTCACAGCCATGACTTTTACTATGAGAGACAGGATGGCCCACAGCAACAGCCCCAGGGTTCATATTCCCAAGGTACTCCCCACATGATCCCTTGAGGGACATGTTTGTAGGACTTCTTCATGTAGATTAAAGAGTTCCTCAAAGTGTTCTTTGGGTCAAGAGTCCAGAGTTCTCCACTCCTGCTGAAAACGCCCTGAGCCAATCCCTGTTTTAATCTCATTGTCTGACGGTTTTCCAGAACATCCTTGGAGAACCCTAAAAGTTCTCTCAATAAAATTCATCCCGCACCAAGGTTTTTGTTTCTACAACTGCCAAACCACCACCCCATCCAACCCCATGCCATTACATCCTGTCTGCTGCTTTCAAAGACCCCAGAGTAGGCCACGTCCAAAAAACCTCCTTCTTCACCAGTGGGTTTTTAGGCTGTCATCATGACAGGCTTCAACGGTCCTCTTGATGAAACCACTCCCAATATGGAAGCTTTATATGGACCACTTGGTCTCCATGTCCCCAACCTCCCCCAAGTAGCACAAAACTTCTTATATGGATGGGAGTTGAAAAACCTTTTTAGGCAGGGACCTCCACCTGATGATCTCAGTTCACTTTCACAACCTGTTTAGGATTACCGGGTCTGTCTGATAGCCTTTCCCACCATCTGATCCAACTGGTGGTGATCAGCTAACAGCCCCTCTCCATCCTTCACCTCAGTCTCCAAGACGTACAGGGGCAGATCTGATAAGACAACTACAAACTGTATCATCAGTCTCTGAACTAGTATGGTCAAACATAGCATTAGTATGGGCAGTAGACAGCTTAGTTAGTCAATAGGTTAGTCAATAATTTTTTTTTTAATCTTAGCCTGACAGAAATCAGATAATAAAGTTGTGAATAAATCCCATTTTTTTTTAAATATGGTGATTTAGTCTTGAAAATAGTTCTAAATAGCAAGTTTGTTGTTATTACAGCTTAAATCAGTGTCACAAAGTTCTGATTATTGATAAAATATGGATTTTTTAATGGGTGTCAAATGGTGTAACCAGTTACACTCACTCTAAACTCAAATTTAACAGACATTATTACGGACATCTATCGAAGCTTGTGGTCTTGGTATAAAGATATCAGAGATTACTTTTAATGTACATAATAGCTTTTTTCCAAAGATCATGAAATATAGACATTTTTCTTGGGTCATTGCCATTTGGCATATGATCATTGACCTTCCTTACCATGCCCTAGAAATGTCCAATTATATCAGATTTTAATCAGAGATACCAATCTTGAGATGTACCAGTTATGGTCATCAGATGTTTATCTCTGTGACATAATTTCCTTTGAAAATGTCTTTTTGAAAAATATTAATGAAATGGCTCCTTGAATGGTGGTTACACCACCTTGATATTTTAGGTCAACCGGACTTGAAAGATTTCCCAAACTATCAAAAATACACAAAACAGTAATTGTTCAAGACATTCATCACATTCAACAGTACTAACGTAAAATGATGCCAGCCTAGTTTATAGAGTGTTTAGTTGGAATTTTCACCTTTTTAAAAAAAAAAAAGTTGAGTTTTTTGGTACCAATTTGTTTTGGTTACACACATTGACATTTTTGCCTAAATTGCCCCAATATTCTCTCAAAGTTGATTGAAACCTGAAAATTTAGACTAGGGCAGTGAAAATGGCATAAGTGAAAGGGATTAGTCTGAATCTTTATAATATTCACTCCTTTTAGATATTAAAACAGCCGGAAACTTTAAAACTTGCTGCACGTCATTGGCCCAATATTTAGAAGCTTTCTTTATACATAACGGCGTAATTCTTAATTGTTAATAACTAAATTTTCTCTGAAATGTTGTGAACTAGTACAAACTTTCACATAGATAAGGTACATACAGTAATTTATTATTATTTCTTAAATATATTTATCACTGAATATTGCTACTTTTACTGTCTTTTAGCATCTGACTTCTTCCCATGAAGTCTACAGAATTGCTGACCATGCAGGTTGTTATGCAGAGTTTATCCTTGTAACTGTGGAGGAGGACATGTTTGATGAGGCTGCCTTACAGTCTGTCCCTGTCTGTTCTGCTGGATTCATTACATAACCATGACCCTTCGCCTGCTGCACCTCGACGCGCATTTTTTTAGGCAGGTTACATACTGAGCAGAGTGGACGTAGCACAGGTTTACTCTCACACTTTTCAGCCGGAGAGGCTTCTCCCACGTGCGTGCTGTGACATTAGGTAATGCCCCAGCAGACCGGTCCATGTCGAGACACGTGAAGGCAGAAATTAAAACCTTAATGCGCTTAATTTTAGCAGACTTTGTGCTCGAGGGCATTCATCTTAAAATGCTACACATCTTCATTTTTTAAATAATATTTTGCCAACGTTACAATCTTCTAAGTGTTAAAAGCGAAGAACTCCTCCCCCGTTTCCAGGATCGAGTTGGTTTAGCCCTACGTGCCGTAAAGTTTCCTTCCGTGTACAGCACAGTGTCAGCCTGACACAAAGAGGGAAGACGAAGGTAAGCGCAAGACTCAGGTGACATTTTAAAATGTTTTCCCATTGTTCTGTAGTCTGTGACAGCTGTAGTTAGTTACATGTTTGTGAGAGTAGATTCTCAGCAAATCAGAAAGCTGTAAAATGGAAGAAATGTTCAACTTTCAGGGAAACGTTAGCTTAGGACGCGCTGACTCCAGTGTTATTACGCAAACCCAGACTAGTTATGTATCTCTTGAAGTCGTTCCCTTGCCATGTATAGTTTGATTCAGATAAATGTTGAGACGCTTTATTTTTGCTGCTTTTATTTTTTACCACGTTTAACTTGAATGAGCATAAAATTCTGAGTGAAGTTTCAACTTGTGTTGTCACCTCCCAGGGAATAGCCGGGTCCCTAGGTCTACTATATTTCGTTGTTTCTTCATTTAATTTGACTATCAGGGTTATTTAATGATATTTAATGTTCCGGGTCCTCTCTATGTAAACTATTTCTGTCACGTCTACAGAGCATGAGGAACTTTATACATGCCGGTGCCGCTACCACGACTGTTACACAACTTTCATTTTTTACTTTAAGCAGAAGAGCTGGATTGTCTGGATGAACTCTAGTAAACCTCCTCCAAGTCTTCATTATCTAAACCCCCTGGATGTTATAGTTATGAAAAGCTTCCTTTACTTGACTCAGCAGGCATTTAAACATGGTCTCACATGACTTTGAACGTGCAGTCTGTATTAGTAACAGTCTAAAGTTTGGCTTTATCTTCTCTATCAGATGACAGTTTTCAAAAACGAACTGTCTTGTGAGCAGCTTTTTTTCTTGGCCTCACAGTTTATAAAAAAGGGTCATTGAAGTAAGAAAACTATTAACCTTTCAGATGTAGCTTATGTCTCATAAGAGTGTGTCACCCTGTAGTGATCCCCCCATGTTTTTGAAACACCATTGTTTGCTAAATCAACAAGTAAACACAGAATAAGTAAAACCTGTCTGTGTTGCTGTGCACACTGGCTTGTTTGTCTCCACTTTTTCCTATAGCAGCTCACTGAACTAAAGTCAGTCTGTAATTGACCCCACAGAGAGATCACTAACAGAAGTAGTTGGCTAGTTGGCTTGGATACAATATCACAACAGACAGAAGACACTAAAACATGCTGTAGTTATTTTCTAGCTCAGAGATGATAACACAACTTGAAGGGTTTTTTTTAGGTTAAATTGCTTCAATTTAGAAATGAAGTGTTTATTTAACGTTCATTTATATTAATGTTGTGGATGAAAGTTGCATTTCAGATACAATTCATCTTAAAGGATTAGGACTTTAACAGTGGGAATTACTTTTCAATGCATAAAAGGTAGAAAGACAGCAATTTATATTCTCATGAAGGCAAAATTTATTAGCCAGGACTATCAGATGTACTGGTGTTTAGTTATTTGGCTTACTGCCCGCTAGATAGACTCTAATTTTGTTACAGCACCCACTAGTGCTTCCAAGCATCTATTTAACACTTATGAAATTGACTGACTAGCAGATTTAATGTCTGGTGTTGGGGTATTGCTGATAACTTTTATCTGTTTGTATGCCAGATAATGAAAAACAAGAAATGCCAGCACCAGCTTTTACATTAAGGGTCATTTACAGACAGTGGTTTTGTTTTATAGTTTAACTGTTCCCCTGGTAAAATAGTCCTGGTTCTACTAAGGCCGGACATTTAATTGAAATTTAGATTATATCACAATATGGCCTGCTGCAATTTTCAAATCCCAATGTACAACCTGAAACATGTGTCAATGTGTCATGTGACAAATTTAAAGCCTTTTTTTTTCAACAGAGATGTTATTCCCTACATCTCATTCAAGTATCATTTTTAGGATAGTTTGCAAAAAATCCCACTTTGATCATTTTTGTATGTTTTTCTTATCAAAATGAGAATGTTATCAAAAAGATCACTCCTTTCGACACAACAATTTATATCAAACTTGCAATATGAGTCAACTAATAACAATTACATATATTTTCATAACCATTCAGCCCTAGTTAAACCTGTCTAATATTGTGTTCGCAATAATATAGAACAAGATATTGCTTGTTTTTGCAAAAAAAAAAATGCACAGGACTAGAAACATGTGAAATTGCAATTGCCATGCTGGGGAGAAAAATCGCAATTGGATTTTTTTTCCCCATATCGTTCATCCCTTCTATTATGCATCTTGTTTACAATTCTTTAATATTCAAACAGCAGCCTTTTTTCATGATTGTCAATGAGTGTTTTCCTCTTACTCACTAAGGTAAAACTGAGATAACCTTTTAGGAGTTATAAAACAGTCAGCGATTGCACAGATTGCCATCTACACTAAAGTGCTACAAGAGCTGAGGTAGCCCTGCTGACTGTACCAGCATGAGTGAGCACACAGGTATCTTTCACCTAACACCTGAAGAGCTTTGATTGATATGCCTGCTTGTGAGTCAGCAATTTAGAACAAGCTAGTGGTTTGTTTAATATGTGTGCACATCGCTCATACAGTCTGTACTGTAGTGGATGAGCCAGTTCAAAATAATCCCAGCTCATTGGTTTCAGTCTTTAGACCAAACGGAAACCTGAGAGCTCAGAAAACTGAGCGCATTCTTGCTCGGAAAGAAAAGAGTTGCTGTCGTTGATGCATGACATGATATGGACTCAGTGGGTCACAGTGTAATAGTATGTAGAGTCAATTGTGCAGTAAGCCTTTCACAAAAGCAATCATTGTATGGCATTGCAGAGCTGGTCACATATGTTAGCAATCACATTGTTGTGTGCAGTTGCTTAACCAGTTCTGACACCACACTTTTGTTGGTTTCTTTTTTTTTTTTTTTTCTTTTTTTTAGGATTAAACCTTGGAACCAATATTCTAGTTATCTCACAATTTCTTTCTGCAACCTATATCAAACACATTAGTCAGAGATTCTGTATAAAATGCTTTGATCTGCATAACAATATGTTCTTAATTTACAGTAACTGATAATCTTAAATTATCTGCAGAAGAGTTTTCAATTAGTTGTGATATGAGTTAAATCAAATGTCCTGCAGTGGGTGTCTGTTATTGGTATCTTCCCAAAAACATCCAATGAAAATAAAAGTGGAAAAAAATGTTGTCCATCAGTTGAAGGTTTTTCTTTGTGTCATCACAAATTTGTTATGCCCACAAGTCTCTCCACCAATCCAGATAAGCCAGGTAATTTTGTTTAAATAGCAATAAATAATTTTGAAATTCCCCAATATGAAATGGCAGGAAGAAATCTTTTTATTTCTTCGATTTTCTATTTCTTTTGAGATGTGATCAAATTGATTAAAACAATATACAGTGCTTAACAAATTTCTTAGACCACCTGTCATATTTGTCTCAAAGACCATCCAGCATCATGAAGTGCTTTAATGCGGACTCTTTCATTTTCAGTGAGCTCTCCACTTTTTACCGTTTTGAACTGGAATGAGGAATTTCAAACTGAATTCACCCAAATTTGAGCCAGCTCACTGGGCTTCTCTGAGAAGTCAGAAATGAATCAAGCATAACATTCAACCACTAAAACTCATTTTTTTGTTCAGGAATGCAAGTAAATAACTATAATTTGACATATTAATCAAGAACTGTTAATGTGCTGTACTATTTTTTCAGTTTTTTTTTTGTAAATCAGTACATTTGAAAATTCATAAATAACAATAATAATTATATTTTAGCATTAGAAATATCATTTGGGTTAAAGAGCTTCTACATATTGGTGTATTAACTGTTGCAGAAACATAAAAAAATGATTTTGGTAATTACCAATGCTGTTAATTTAGGGCAGCTGTGGCATAAACTTTACTTTGGTTAGGGTTAGGGTGGTCTAATAAATTTGTTAAGCACTGTATATTAATAATAAATATTATATTGGATGGTGTCTTGATTGATGTACAGACTGTCAGAAAATGTTTTTGCACTTTATTTCTTTAAAACGACAGTGCTTATTTTTTAAATGGCTAATTGGTCTAATGATTGTCTCCTCTGTCTCAGTAGACTGTCAAAATGACAGACATGGAAGCTGATACCACCACACACACAGAGGCCATGCTGGAAGAAGAGGAGCCTCTTTTCAGTAACCTGGACCTCTTCCTCTTCTCCCTGATTGTCGGCCTGGTCATTTATTGGTTCATGTCCCGCAAGAAGCCTGAGCCCATCCCTGAATTCAAGAAACTTGACACACCGTGAGTATACAGTGTACTTAAGGTTAACTGTAGTATTTGTAGTAGGGGTTGGCCAATTTTTGGATGATTATGCAGTGTTGTAGTCGAGTCACCAAACCTCGAGTCCGAGTTGAGTCCCAAGTCCCCAGTGTTCAAGTCTGGGTCGAGTCTGAGTCACCAAAGAAAAATCCAAGTCGAGTCTGAGTCAAGTCCTCTTTACCTGAGTCCGAGTCTGAGTCAAGTTCCCATTACCTGTGTTCGAGTCCTAGTCGAGTCCTTAGTACCTAAAAACTAGAGCCAAATTAAATTAAACGATCGGTTATTTTTAAGCCAATCCAGCTTTACAGGTGGGTTACACTGATGTGTTTTATTGATGTATGAATTTCTTAAACCTTTTATTCTAAAGGGCTACAGGAGCTGTTACACTCTTCATCTATATTAGTTATATTAACAGGATTATTTGTGTACTTAGGGTGAAAAAATGAAACAACATGTTTTTAACTGAACTCATGCTTTACATCTGTCTTATACTAAATGTTCCTCCTTTGAAATGACTGGATTTATTCAGATTTCTCACTAAAAACTAAAATTCCAATTTTTTCTGTGGGACATTTGAACACATCATTAAAAGATCTTAACTTAGTCCCCCCTTCGACACTCTAAAGTCTGAGTTGTAATTAAACAAATCATAATTTTCCCATATATCACCTTGTTTAGCTCACTAATCAGCGTTATCTCGCTGTTGTTAACACAGATTTCAACATTGGATTGATATTTTTAACTAACGGGACTCACTACAAGGTTTAAGAGTTATCACTCTGTCCAAGCCTGAGGAGGATTACTGTACAGCAGCAATAGCAGATAGTATGACGAGTCTGAGCAGCTGATGGAGATTTTCAGAGATTCAAAGGTAGGCTGGCTGCATTTTTAGTTTAATTTCTTGTAAAGATTAATGCAGGAATACAGAGAAGAGCCACAGGTTTAAGCTACCTATCAACCTGTCAGCTCCTCTCTCTGTCACCCAGGCTCGCCCGCTCCTCCTGCTCTCTCTCCTCTGGTTGTTTTAACAGACGGCAGGTTAGACACACGTGAACGCGCATGCAGCCAAACGCACACCAGGCACTTTGTGAACACTGATCAGTTTTCTCACACAAAAACAATAAATATTACAGAATAAAATAGTCTTCAGCAAAAAAGGTTTGAGTCCTCCTCTTCATCCTCGAGTCCTGGCACAGTTAAAGCTCGAGTCCAAGTCGAAGTCAGAGTCATCAGCACTCGAGTCCTCCAAATCAGGACTCAAGTCCTAGACTTGAGTACTACAAGACTGTGATTATGTGTATCAGCATTTTATTTTCTTGATGATCAGTAACAGTAATTTATCAAAAAGTGCACTACTTTGGCTCTTCCCCTCCTGCTCTGTTGTCACCCTCCACAGTCTCACCTAATGTCCTATCTACAAAGCTGTCTGTTTGGCTCGATGTCTCATAAGTACTACCTAATCAGCACTGAGGCCTGGGTGCCACTGACACCCAGCATACAGCGTCACTTCCTGTTTTCCCGCTGTTACTGTGATGCTCTGTGCTGTTCCTCTTGTCAGAGCCAGTGATAAATTGTTTAGTTTAGTTTATTTTTTTGATCATGTAATTTTACTTCTGTCACACTAATTGCATTTTTTGTTGAGGTTAATGCATTTTGGTTCTAAATATTGGTCTTATGGATTACCAATTATCAGTATTGGCCCTGACAAAACAGTATCAGTCTACCCTGTTTTTATAGTTTTAACAGGGTCATCTTAAATTCTTACTGTATCAAGCCACAAGTTAACTTAAAGGAATCATTTCCCTACATCCTAATAAGTAAACACATTAAAAGACAGTTGACTTTTCAGGGTATAGCTTAAAATTTGATAATTAGTTGGCTTTCTTCAAAAACTGCTGATGTAAACTTTTGACCGGATCCATCCTATCACCTTTTGGTCATGTTTTCTTCTTATTTGTTTTTGTGGTGAAAGTAATGAAAAATATCAGTGTTGGCAATTTTCTAAAAAAGGTATTTTATAAATCAGGTTGGATTTTGACCTTGATTTCACAATCAGTGCATCTCTGGAACTGATACAAATATGTGAGCACAGGATTTTGTATTTTTGTTGTTTTAGTATTAGAATAAGTATTGATATCATATGATTTTTATTAGTGACATATGTAAGTTTAAAAATCTGGTATCATAGCTATCATACTAGAAAGAAGTTAGATGTTATTCTTTTGAATTATAAGATACCTTGTATCTGATGGAAATCTTTCTGTTGCTCCTAAATCAGGAGTTGCTGAAGTGTTAGTAATTTTGCAGATCCTCTGTGTCTACAGAGCTTACAACTAGAGACGCAACAGAGTGAGATGAGCAAAGATTTTAGCTTTGCATGCTGAGCATGACATCAGAGTTAAATGGCCACCACATGAATACAATCAGCTGAGTTATATCACAGCACAGGTTATGATATCCTATCTGGGATTCTCCAAGCGTACAAGAAAACTCCAATTGGTGCTTGTTGTCATTTGGTATTGCTTATGTTTCAGGCTGGAGAGAAATGATGGGAAAAGTTGTTCATCTTCAGAGAGCTGGTTGTTTCTCATTACATTTAACCAAATCTGTGTTCAAGCTGTGACTATGTGGGCTCTGAAGCAAGTGTGTGAGAGTGCACGCTTGAGGCTTGTAAATGTTCTACTAGTAGCGACCTTTGTTTTCTGCTCTTTGACGCAATCTCCCTCCTTTTTCAAAAACTTTTCTGCTCTCTCTCTCTCTCTCTCTCTCTCTCTCTCTCTCTCTCTCTCTCTCTCTATCTGCCTCTTTCTCTCTCTCTTTAAACTTGCAGCCTCTCCAGCTCCTCCTCTCTTCCTCTCTCCCCTCATCCCTTGTCGCTGGAGTTATGGAGGCTTGGCTTGATTTCAATGGACTCTCCTTCCATTGGCCACATTTAAAGTCCCTCCTCAACAACCACAACACAGTTTCTTTGGTCATCAGAGTAAAGCCGTGGGCCAGAAGCAGCCACGCTTGCTGTGTGGCTGAGGTCTTGTGTGGCTGTGTGACTGTAGACAGTTTTGCTGGAGGCAGAGTGGGGGAGATCCTAAATGTGTTTGTGTTGAAACAAGAGGTTGGATTGAGGGGGAAAGACCCCTGTAGAGAATGTTTTTCTTTGCAGAAGATTGTGTTTGTGTCTGCAGAGGGCAGGAATACAGGAAGGGGAACACAGAGCAACACAAGCTGGTCTCCCCTCCCCTTAAAGAGAGCAGTGATTACCTAACTGTTATGAAGGGGGCGTAGTCTTCCATGTCTTTCCTGTGCTTTTGTTTTTGGCCCTGAACCCCATTTTAAAAGTTCCCTGGAGAGCAGATGAGGAAGGCGAGCCAAGCTGCCTTTGTGAGTCCTATCCAAAGGTGGAAAGTTGAGGCAAAAGACAAGCAACCCTTTCTTTGCCCTGAGTTACTTTTTTTCATTCTTCTTCACCCTAGTCCCCTGTTTTTCTTGCAGTGTGTTGAGCTGCTCTGCCATTGGAGCAGGGCCGTGTCACAAATGGAATCCTTTTATGATAAATGAGGTTACCATAGCAATGACATTCCCCTCTCTCCTCCAGTGAGATGGGGGTGGGGGATACTTCAGGGGAAAAAAAACTACATTCACTCTCACAGCTTTTCTCCCCCCTTCTCCACCAGTCCACCCGAGGAGTTGCTCTGATAACAAGCCAAATCCTTAGAATGGATCCTCTAGACTTTTTTTGTTCCCAACACCTTTCAGACCAGGGAGGAAAAGGGGCGGGATGAAGAGGAGGAAGGCATTTTCAGCGCGAGAGTGTTTCAGTGTGTGAGTCAAAAGTGGAGGTCTGCAGCTCGGCTACATTTTATGGGAAAGTCAGTTTCCCACCATTGTGTCCACGGCGGTTGCCAGACATTGACAGGGCTTGTAGGCTGTGTGTGTATGTGTGTAGAACAGACGCTGCTGGTTTCAAAGAGCAGCACAGGAAGAGGCAGAGTTCAGATCGTGTTGGAGCCTCTGAGGTGAAGACAGGCAGCTCCTCCAGAGCTGCGAGTGTCTGGCTGCTTTTCTGGACTGTTCCTGTTTTTTTTCATGTTGCCATCCTTTGGTTGTGGATTGTTGGCCTCCTGCTTTTGATTTTGAGCGTGGCGGTTTCCCCGGTGTGGCCTAGCCGGAGGTGCTAGTGGCAGTGGTGAGCTACAGGGCTGCATGCCATGGGCTGTGTCTTCTCCCTGCCAGAGGACAGGAGAGATGCTGCTGAGAGGTCAGTACAGTGTTGATTTACTGCTCCTTCTTAGGAACAAGAAAATAGTTATTTCAAAACTCTGCTGAACCGTGTACACCCTGTTATTTTTTAAATCCTGCTATTGAAACTATAGTCTAAACTGCAGGACAAATTTGAGCTATAGCTCACTTGGAGTTGAAGTTGTTGGACACAAGCTCACTTTAGCTCTTAACAGTGTCATTGGCTTACTTCTGACAGGACTACCATGATAGTTGATTCTAAACCAAACAATGTTCCCAAAAGATTGAGTAACAGCTGACAGTAAAATCGTGTTAACTACAAACACCAATTAATTGCATTTTCTGGTTTCAGATGTTTTTTAGCCTGTTAACATTTAAGCTGTCATTGTGATTATTTAATCTCTACAAGGGAGGGAGTGATAAGTTTCCCACATATGACAATAAAAGAACATACAATAAAGTAACATCAATCATCAACTCAGCAGCTTTCAGTAGGAAAGCATGTGGATTCACTGGTGAAATGTTCCCTAACTCTGGCTTTGAAATCTCTTAAACTAATACAACTCTCGAGTTTAAGATGACCATGTAGCTCATACCAAAATGATGGAGCAAAAACATGAATTTTCATTTACCAAAGATGGAGTGAGTTCAAGGAATCTCCTACATAATGAACCCATGAGAGTGAAGGTTACAGCTACTGTCAGTAGAGAACATGGATAAAAAATTATTTATGATATATAGTCTTGTAAAAAATATGTAACAGTTTTCCATTCCTCTGGTTTGCAAGGAAGACCAACTAACTTTCTCACGCAAAACACAATGATGGGTGCGAAAACCCAGACTAGAGACAGATCACAAGACAGCATGGTACACTGTATCACAGATTTCCAGAGAGGATGATGTAGCATGTATGTAAAGAATATCCCCATAACCAATAAAAGACAAAAATGTTGCTTGCTCTTCATTGCAACAAAGGAAAAACAGCGTTTGTTTGGTAGAGAAAACCCAATTTCACCTGCACTGTCTTTCTAAGACAATCAATATGTTGATTAAAAGACACGTTTTCTTCCAGGAAAAAAGGAGAGTTATTCATAAGTTTGGACACATTGAAATGCTGCATTAAGGTAAAAAGTTGAGCACTCTCTTAACTTGTGACTTAGACATTAAGAAGCGCATCATTTTGGTTTTGTTGGCATTACGAATAAGTCTTAAATCACTGAGGTTTCTCCGGACAACATTAAAGGCCACCTGTAGTGTATTTGTTGCACTTTCTGAGGAAGACTGTGACACATACAGTGCTTAACAAATTTATTAGACCGCCCTAACCCTATCCAAAGTAAGGTTTATGCCACATCTGCCCTAAATTAACAGCATTGGTAATTACCAAAATCATTTTTTATGTTTCTGCAATGGTTAATACATCAGTATGTAGAAGCTCTTTAACCCAAATGATATTTCTAATGCTAAAATATAATTATTGTTGTTATCCATGAATTTTTAATTTTACTGATTTACAAAAAAAAACCCTGGAAAAATAGTAAAGCACATGAATATTTCTTGATTAATATGTCAAATTTTAGTTTTTTACTTGCATTCCTGAACAAAAAAAATGAGTTTTAGTGTTGAATATTATGCTTGTTTAATTTTTGACTTCTCAGAGAAGCCCAGTGAGCTGGCTCAAATTTGGGTGAATTCAGTTTGAAATCCCTCATTCCTGTTCAAAATGGTAAAATGTGGAGAGCTCACTGAAAATGAAAGAGTGCGCATTAAAGCACTTCATGATGCTGGATGGTCTTTGAGACAAATATGACAGGTGGTCTAATAAATTTGTTAAGCACTGTATATCACTATCATCTGCGTAACAATTAAACATTGCATCAGTAACGTTTACACACAACTTATTTATATAGATAATAAATACAATGAGGCCCAGTATAGATCCTTGTGGGACACCATTTTGAACATTTAAAACTAAACCATAGACCATCAACTTAAACATTTTGCTTTCTACCGCTTAAATAATTTGCAAACGATTTTGATACTGTTGGTTAAACCTGATATCAGCCAAGAAAACTTCAAATGAGTTGGAGGTCCATTTTTTTCAGGGCTCATTAATGAAATAAAAAGTATCAACAAGTCATTAGTTGTTCTAGCTGAAGGAGATCATCTCATTCAATGAGCTTGTGTCTCAGAGGAAACCTTATCTATGCATTGACATGCTTTGAAAGGTTTACACACAGGATGGATTAATGAATGGAGCACTTGATTTGACCGTAAATACAGATGATGAGCTCTGAACATTTTTTTTTATTTTTCAAAATGAGAAGGAAGAAAAAGTGAGGGCAGCCAGCCACTTGCAAACAAAGCTAAACCTTTGACTTGTGAATAGAGATTATTTCTGGGTTTTTTTGTACCACTGAAATTGAAAACGTATAGTTTGTGTACAGTTGTTGTCATGGATTGTCAACATTAACAGCTTTGGGGGTGGGGGGGTGTTGGACACAAACACTTAAAAGAAACGTGGTATAAATAATATCAATTTTATATATATATATATATATATATATATATATATATATATATATGGCCGGGTCTGGTTTCCTTTCACAACTGCCTGTCTAAAATAGGTAACAAACAAAATAGACAGAAAACTTAAATAGTCCCGTTAAAACAAACAAAAAACAACAACAAAAAAAAACATATATATATATATTTATATATGAATGAATGACAGAGTCAGAAATTAACTTTTTGCCCACCTACCTTATCAGGAGCAACTTTAGGACTGTATCAGACCAATATTAAGTCTAAAGTTTACCTATGCTGTCAAAAAGGCCTCCCCGCATGCAAATGAGTCTGACATCTGATAGATTTAACAAATAAATAACCAAATAATTATTTAAGAAACTGTTTATTGTAATTATAATTGTAATAGGTAAGGTTATGTATTTTGGTAGATGTTCTTAATGTTGATTGATTGTCCTCCACTGACTTTATCTACTCATTTTCTCTCTCTTCACTGTAATTATCCTCACACATGCACGTCTCTGTACCCTCCTGTTGTCTCTATGTCTGTGTGATTTTTTTGTCAATACTCCTACGTTTATAAAGGTTGAAGAGTTTCTGTTGTAATCTGCATGTGGACGAAGCATAAATAACGATCATAAATATAATACAGATATAATATAATGGTAGGGTAAACACTGGTTTATCTGTTCACTTTTTTCACATCTTTAATATGAATGTTCTTTCATTAAAGGGTGGTTATAATGAGCTGAAGCTTTAGCCTACTCTGTAATCAGTGTTTCTGTTCGTAATGTAATTTTTAAAATTATATTTCTGTGTGAATTTTTTGGTGAGAAATTTTCAGTTCTCGCTGCAATAAACTACAGTTTAAGGCTATTTTGTAAAAATTGAAAATACAACTCAGTAATCCAAGTGTGCATGAAGTCAATGAAATGACTGATTAACATTTTAATAATTAAATCATATTGCATATGTTAAATCACTCAAACACACATTAATTTTTTTCAGAATTTCATTTAATTAGAATTTTATTATGGAAAACTGGTCCAGTTAATCACAGGAGTTTGTTTTTTGTGTCCTTTTGTTCACATGCACTAAAAATATTTAAATTTGTTGTACCAGCACAAGGATTTTTCAGTTTTTATGTCTTTAATAATGACCTGTAGAAAGTCCTCTCCATGTGGTGATGTGGCCCCGGTGAGGCAGACAGTCTCGGCTGACAACATTTTAGAAAGATTTTGCTGCAGCTGTTAGGAATGCCTTGCTTGAGGGCAAAAGGCTATTGTTTTCAATTTCAGGACTTTACATTCTGCTTCAGAGTGCAATCTGGATTAGCTATGCACAAAGATGTTTTCTCCAACATACTATGAATTAACCCCACATGTTTGCACTCTGCACAACAGCTATGTACTATTGGGTTCTTAAAGTTTTACATTGCCCCGTCATGGTGAACAGGAAGAGAGATGTAGATAAAGGCTGATTGGAGGATTTAAATTGTTTGTAGGGATGCACAATATTGGCTTTTTGTCAATATCTGATATGTGGACATTTACAAATTAATTTTAGCCGATACAGATATTTAAATGTAGTTCAGACCTAAAACATCAGTCCTTCAATAAGTCCTAAATGGCATAGGCCTGTTGATTCAGCTGCCAAGATTTACAGCTGATATAGGCCTGTTTTTTTTGGGCAAAATGTAGGTTGTGGCATGATTTCGGTATCGGAAGAAATTTTAATTCCTGACTATATTGAAACCATACCAATAATATCTGGCATCCCTAACTGTTTGGCTGAATTTTACAGACAAATTGGAATTGGACACGCTTTGTTCTGTGCCTTTATTCATCATGATTATAACAAATAAACGTACCGCCTGTTTTTCTGTTGACTTGTAGAATAGCCATGAGCTTTGGGATATTACTAATAAGAAAATATATGAATCCAAATTACTGTTGTGGTTGTAGTTGGTGTTTTTTGTACAGACAGTATTGCAGCTGTCCACTGAAACCTTTGATGCTGAATGAAGCGGTGTAGCCTTTTATTTAGCTCCTTAATACATTTTCCTTCCTTTATCCCTTTTATTTTCACTAACACCATTTTTGCACATGTTTTGGTCAATTTACATTTGCTAATAACTTCCAGCGTAAATCTGAATCATGCTTTTGACATTCAACACTTTGTATTCATCTTTGCGCTCAGTTTGTGCTTCACACAGTTAGTGTGACTAATACTTTTGTGGCTGCTGAGTCACTACACGGCTACTCCCTGATGTTGCAATGCTGACAATGAATGGACAGATATTTCCATGTGTCCTCAAAAGTCAGTGCTGCACGCATATGTAGGTGGTTGTTACTTTAAAATAATTTCACAACATGTGTTGTATGGGATTAACAAATTGAAGAAAAAAAATCACTTAATCACTAGTGTTTTCTTGTTTAAATAAATGCACATTTTATTTTAAGAATGGCAGATACATTAAGGACTAAGACAGTCAAAGTCTTATATAAGAACATATCTAGTGACAATATATTTTGTTGTTTTATAAAAAATAAAGCGTAGCAATCCATTTCCCTAAAAGTCAGTTTATAATAATGTTTACTTATAAGCCCCCCTCCTCTAGAATAAGATTGTAAATCTTTTTACCTAACAGGATTAAGAAGTTGAGCTTGTGCTGAAAAACTTTTACTACAATTGTCAAGAGTATTGCTTGTCTGTCTCACAAGTCACGCACGTTTTTGCTGTCCCGATAAAACCATATCCTCATGAGAAGTAAATAATTGATTGATCATTTACAGTCATCAACCACTGATCAGCCAGTCCTCACAATGAACTAAAGTGCCCCCATGTTTCCTTCTGGTTGTTTGGTTAAAAAGTACTATCTTTGATCTAGTCGGTCAACAAAAGCCAGAAGACAGGTAATTCGTCTGTTGTACATTTCTATCAGCTTCTGTTGGTTTAACACCAGGTCATCATTAAGATAATAATGAAATCATTTTAATTTCTTAAATTGTATCTGTACCTGTATACAAGTTATTTCCTACAACTTGATGAGCATATATCTCTGTAATTGATTCATTAACAGTGCTATGGTAATTGTAGTTTTGGAGAATGATGTATTTATAATAAAGTCTTCTTTTTTTCTCTATCTTCAGAGCACCCACCACTAGAGAGACGAGTTTCATTGAAAAAATGAAGAAAACGGTAAGTGATGTCACTTTTAGCAAGCTTTGTTTTCATGTTTCATGACAACTGTTTCACTCCCAGGAGAGCTTTTGTTGCGGTCTTTTCAAGACAAATCACAGGGGTCTTAAAGGAGTACTGTGAGCCATTTGGACTTGAAGATGCACAGTGTTTAATGGTGTTGTTTTTCTAACCCTTTGCCACATGTTGATGGACCCTGGAATTGTTTTCAGCAGTAAATACCTTTCTGATGTTCAATCCAGGCAAAAGTGGATTTGTTGCAGAGGTTTTGAATAAAAAAGTAAAGTGCTCACATGTAGTTTTCCTTCTTTCATGGTTTAAGAATATGACAATTATCTGCTCTCCTTTCATCAACCATGTGAATCTGTATTTTCAATGTTAGAAAAGCTGCTTTTACTTAAGTAGTGCTGTTTCTCAAGTAAGTATTGAAAAGAGTTTTCAATCATGTGGTTTTACAGCAAATAGTTCAGATACCATGGTGGTGGCAGAGAGGAGCTTTGGCCACCATTGCTTTTAAAATATTCTCTTTTATTAATTATCATGGCTACCCGGTAGGCAGAGAAACTATTTTATGAGCCTTCGAATACATGTAAACGTGGAGATATTCATGTTACGAGAATGCTGGAAAAATGTTTGGTTGTGTTTTTGCCTTCAAGTGAACGTACATTCAAGGAGCAGTTCTACATTTGTGGCTTTCCGGTTTTCTCTCACTATCCAAACTTTAGTTAGAAACAGCATTTTAGGAAGAACAAGACAATACATCCTGTTTATATTTTAAGACAGTGACAAAAAGATTTATATTGTGTGTTTTACTGTGGTGGTTTTGGGTTTTGCAGAGCAAAGATAAAGTTAGATTTTAATCATAGATATGAGACAAAGGTTTGCTCACACCATGTAAATATTTTTTTCTGTTGTTTGTTTACAGGGTAAGAACATCATTGTTTTCTATGGCTCCCAGACGGGCACAGCAGAGGAATTTGCCAACAGACTTTCCAAAGATGCTCAGCGTTACGGCATGAAAGGAATGGCTGCTGATCCAGAAGAGTATGACATGGTAATTTGCTTCAGTGTTACAACATCCAAACCACAAAATTCATATGAAAAGAGAAACCAAATGAATCATTTTGTCTGCTGGTCAGAGATTTCAGATGGAAAAAGTTCACTATAGAGCTGAAGACAGAAGTGGGCATGTGTGCTACTCTTGGCCAAGCAGGCATTAAATCATTACCCCAGCGGTCACATTTATTCAACCTTACATTTCTAACAGACTTGGTCATTTTAGTGAAAATATTATACATATCCAGTCACAGAGATAGTTTATGATCACTGCTTTGCTGAGCTTTTAAATGAAACATGCTGACGCAGGTCTAAGGATATCCCACACTCACATCAAATGTGCGTTACAATCACAACAATACAAAGTGCACAATTTTATGACCTGAAGCTTCATTCAACAATTTATATAAGCAATGCTGAAGGAGGTGCCAATCATGTACTTCTGGTTTTTGAGTGTTATGCAATTTGCATGTTTGCTGACCGTTTACTGTGCAGCAGGTCTGACATACAAACAACAAACTTTATATAGAATTATTAGAAGTCTCTAATTGTGATGTTTCTCTTTTATTCAGGGTGAAATGTCTCGTCTGTCTGAGATCACAAACTCCCTCGCCATTTTCTGCATGGCCACCTATGGTGAAGGAGACCCCACAGATAACGCCCAGGACTTCTATGACTGGCTGCAGGAAAATGATGATGAAGACCTCTCTGGACTAAACTACACTGTGAGCCATGATACTTATTATTTGTTTATTATCATTAAAGGGAATTGTCCAGGAAGTATGTTGCTGCATAAATGCTCTTTTTTGACAACAGCAGTAATAATAATAATGATAATAATAATAATAGTAATAGTAGTAATAATAATAGTATTAATAATAATAATAGTAACAATAATAATAATAATAATAAACTTTTTATAAATAGCAATTTTCTTAATAAAGTGACAAAGTGCTTTACAAGCAGCCCACAGTAGATAGAATATAAAATATAGATATATATGTATATGCATGCAGAATTTTCAAGCTGTATTTCAGTAGGGAGATCATTCCAGAGGTATGTAGCTCAGACTGCAACAGTCCTATAGCCTTTCTCTTCAAATTGGGCTTTGGGACAACCAGTGATCCCTGATTAGCTGATCTGAGTGAGTGCATTGGCTCATAAGGGCTGAGTACCTAGAAGCCATGCAGGGCTTTAAAAGTTAGGGATACAATTTTGAAATCAGTGCAGAAGTTTACAGGGAGCCTATGCAACAAGGCAAGGACTGGTGTGAAATAGTGATGTTTTCTTGAACCAGTAATAATTCTTGCAGAAGCGTTTTGCACCTTTGTTCTTATTAAAATGTATGCGGCTTTTGGTCTATATACCATCAGAACCCTGATGGCCCATCATGATATCGTGAAGCTTAATGTGCTGCTACCTCACTATATTTGATTTAATGCAGTTAAGAACAAAAGTGGATGATTCTCACAGGTACATTGAATTTTCAAATATTTCAGATTTATCTTTTCAGAAAATAAGAAAAGAAAACAAATAGTTAGGAAGTGTTTTGAATATGATGCTCACAGTGTACAGCCCTGCACTCCAGGAGTAATAGCATAATTCATTTGAGTTGATCTTATTCCTTTGACATCTCACAGCGTTGATGATGTATGGAAATATAGTTTTCTTTTCTCAAACTACTGGCAGAGAGAAACTACACTCATGTCATTCTTACACAAATAAATTCAAACCCAGCCCACTTCTGCCTCTTTCCAGCTCCTAGTATTTTATTTTGAGGGTCACGCCATGTCGCTTTGCATGTCAGTCTTACTGACACACAGCACACAGGCTGCACCAGCATGAACTTTGTCTTTCTTTTTGTGTATAATGAAAAGGGCCTTTGTGTTACCATGTCTGTGCTGTCTGTCTGCATGTGTGCATCATTGTGTCATTGTTGGGGTGCAAAGCTGCTGGCCTCATTTGATCACATGGCTGTGGGAAATCTATTTAAATTCCTGGGCACAGTCATGTCCTTCCTGCTGTAAGTTAACTATTGTCTCTGTAAGTCTCATTGTCTCATGGTAAGGGTACATTAGTAAAGTAGCATTGTACACTTGCATCATACGTTTTATCTTTTCATTTAGTCGGAATGATGTTTATTTGTCTCTTTTGTACAAGAAGTTAAAAAAAGTAAAACGAAATACTTCATCCCTTAATAAAAACTGCCCTAATGCATTATCTTTGAAAATGAGTGTTGTCGTATATTTCTACTTTTTTCAGTGTAACGGTTGATTAGGTCTAATAGAAAGTCCACTTTTCTCACTGTGTCCTTTTCTGCTCCCAGGTATTTGCCCTGGGCAACAAGACATATGAACACTACAATGCAATGGGAAAGTATGTCGATAAAAGGCTGGAAGAACTCGGGGCTAAACGCATCTTTGACCTTGGCCTGGGAGATGACGATGGAAAGTAAGTGGTCTCAAAATAACGGATCAGTGATTAAGATTGTATTTAGCAGCTGACCAGGGTGTCTTTTTTTGTTCACAAGAAGTCTTGTAATATAACAGTCAAACTTTAGTACTAGATGCCTGAATCCAGATAGCTGAAATTGTACAGAAGTTATTTCAGAACTGAGCTATAAGATTTTCATTATTGTTCACCTCATCATTCTGGAGTGTATTTTTTATTTATGTATCTTTGAACAGTAAAACGCTTAAGTTTTTCATCGTGCATGAGAAGTCCTACTTTATTTAAAGTCTATTCAAAGACTGTTCTCAGCTGATTGGTATGGTTATGTCTTTCAGTCTAGAGGAAGATTTCATTTCATGGCGAGAGCAGTTCTGGCCGGCTGTCTGCGAGCACTTTGGAGTGGAAGCTCTAGGAGATGAATCAAGGTTCATAACTCTATTAACTTGTTTCAACAACTATTTCTAATCTGCCTTTTGTTTGTCATTAATCTTTTTCTACAGCAGTCCTACTCTGTACTCGCTCTTTATATAATCAAAAGTTAACATTACTTACAGCCAAAACTGAATAAGTTAATCACATATTGGATCTACAAGGTTAATGCAGGACAATGGTATGCCAACAGGACTTGTTGCACACTTTGACCTCACATGTGCTGGCCTTAAGTTGACACTCCACCCAGAGTTTTGTTGTAATTCTTTCCTGGAACGCCCATATCTTCAGTGAGACTGAACATGACTTATGTTATCAAAACATAGTCAATTAATGGAAACCCCACCCATGTTATCAGAAAAAGACAAATTCCAAGAATAATTGTTAAATGTTATTTGACCATAGAAGGCTGGCCCTGTCGACAAAAACCAAAGAACAGCAAAAGGCTTTGTATTTCAATTCTATTTCACTTTATTTCACTAGGAATTAAATATACTCATTCATTTGGTCTTAAGAGGCTAATTTTAATTTATATTCCTTTTCAGTATACGACAGTATGAGCTGAAGGAGCACACCGACATCAACATGAACAAGGTGTACACAGGAGAGATCGGCCGTCTGAAGAGCTTTGAGGTCCAGAAGCCGTAAGTACTGCAGCAGAGATGCTGATCACCACCACAACATATTCATCATTAAAGACCTGTCTGCTCTGTCATTGCTCACATTTCGCCCACATTCAGAGCCAACTGTCGAGTTAACCAAAGGTCAGTTTCCAGGAATATGGATGTTTTCTGCCCCCTTGTGGACACTGAAAACACATTTGTTATGATACTCAAATACTATTTTTTTTAATCATATTTATTTGATTTTTTTTAATGGATAAAAGAGCAAACATACATGACAGTAAGGACTAGTATGAACAAGATACAGACCATATAGGATCATACAAAATTATCATAACAAAACAGAGTTGACCAGAAAACCCATAACATACATGTGTGATTGCTGGGGACCGTACATGGGCATTTGTACAACGCAGAGCTTATATGTAAAATCAATAATACTAATTTGAGGGATTTATGTATTAGAGGATAGATTGAATATTTGATTAAATGTCTCTGAGACTTGCTAACCACTGTACACTTATTTTAACTTCTCTGTTATTTACAGACCCTTTGATTCCAAGAATCCTTTCCTGGCCCCAGTCACTGTCAACCGAAAACTCAACAAGGCCGGTGACAGACATCTTATGCACCTGGAATTAGACATAACTGGCTCCAAGATCAGGTGAGACTGGATAAAAGCATCTTTATATCCCTAATGCAATGCCAGGCATCCATAAACCCAGGCTAAAGTCTAAATGAGACTCATTCTGTAATTTCAGATACGAGTCAGGAGACCACGTTGCTGTTTTCCCCACCAACGACTCTGGATTAGTGAACAGGCTGGGACAAATCCTTGGAGTGGACCTTGATGTGGTTATCTCCCTCAACAACCTTGACGGTAGGTCATTGAAAGCCTGCAGCACCTTGACTTCACTATCTCAGACCTCAAACCCACTCATGAAAACCTCCCCTGATAATAAGACTCACGCTATCAGCTAACTTTGGCATATTAATCTTATGTTGTTATATAACTGCAGTTATACTGTTAAAGTGTGATTTATGTTGATGATTTGAAATGAATTAGTTTAGTTTCCTGTTGTTGCGGGAGACATTAAGTGTATCTGTGATTAGATAAGTCATGGTTAAGGCACTTCTCATTCTTTCATTGCCAACTTTGTACAAGACTACAGTTAATATTTAATAATGACTGAGTACAGAGTTTACTGAGGTAATCACTTTGTAATATCTTGAGGAGACATGCATTTACTACAGATATCCCAAACCATAGTTTTCAGTTGGCTGTCTTATTCTTATATTTGACCTCTTGCATTTTTTTAACGTTAGTCTGTATTTATTGTTGTTAAACTCGATTTTAAGATATTTCTACATTACCCTGCTGTATTTATGTTTTTAGAGGAGTCCAACAAGAAGCATCCGTTCCCTTGCCCCACCACCTACCGCACAGCTCTCACTCACTACTTGGACATCACACACCCTCCCCGCACGAACGTCCTGTATGAGCTGGCTCAGTATGCCTCTGACCCCAAAGATCAGGAAAACATGCGCAAGATGGCTTCCTCCTCACCTGAGGGCAAGGTAAGTAACAGCTGGTAAAGACTGAACCATGGTGGTTTAGAAAAAACTTTTGATAATTCATGTTAAAATTCAGTCATTTAGTTCATTCTGTAAAAGCGTTAACATGTTACTGCACTGGGCCTACTTCCATGCAGATACTTCATGTTTTTGTCTGTTTGTCACTACTTCTCTGTAGGCTCTTTACCAGAGTTGGGTGTTGGATTCTTGTCGAAACATCCTCGCCATCCTGGAGGATTTGCCTTCTTTGAAACCACCCATTGATCACCTGTGTGAGCTGCTCCCTCGCCTGCAGGCTCGCTATTATTCCATCGCCTCCTCCTCTAAGGTAATTTACTGTTTTAAGTCTGATGGAGTCTGTCTTAACTTTTGATACAGACTCTATCTGATAATTGGTATTTGATTGATATAAGTTGTCAAGTCCTATAAAGGAGGCCTTGTCAGAAGATTAAAGATTCTCTCCCCTGTGTTATAGGTTCATCCAAACAGTATCCACATCTGTGCCGTAGTGGTAGAGTACGAGACTAAGACTGGACGTATCAATAAGGGAGTTGCTACAAACTGGCTGAAGAACAAACTGGTCACTGACAATGGCCACAAGTCCACTGTCCCCATGTACATCCGCAAGTCCCAGTTCCGCCTGCCCTTCAAAGCCACCAACCCGGTGATTATGATCGGCCCTGGGACAGGAATCGCTCCTTTTATGGGCTTCATCCAAGAGAGGGGCTGGTTAAAACAGCAAGGTATTCACATCAAATAAGTGCCATGTTTTTTATTGTCTGCGTGCATTTTACAGCCTCTGCAGTGGTTGAAGAATAAGAGAAAAGACCTTCAGCAGATATATGTCATTGCTGCCCTTGTATGCATAGCACTGTCAAAAGAAATTATTATCATTATATCATCAAGGCTTGGATTAGAATTGTAGCAGAGCAGATCGCAGCCCAGATCTGACTAACATGCTCAAACAATATGAGTGATGACACAATCAGCTATATGTTGTAATACAGTAAACATAGACGCAGCCACCTCCAGTGTTAAATGTTTCATTAAAAGGTTGATCCATAGTGGGAGCCAGCTACTTTATGAGGTGCATTTTTGTGCAACCAGATCTATGTCTGACTTAGGATCACATATTAGTGAGATAAAAATGACTTTCTGTTTGTTTTTTAAACCAATAAAAATCAGATATGCAGTCTGAATATATGTTAGGTGTTATGAACAATGTAAGAATGCTTAGAGAGACAGAGATTCACTTCTAAAACTTGACAAATGTTTTGGCATTTTGATCACCCAAGTCTTTGCTCAGTTATAAAAGCCTCAGTCAGATAATTGTCATGTTATTCCAACTTTTGTTTCCTTTTTTAGGAAAGGAGGTTGGTGAGACGTTGATGTACTTTGGCTGCAGACATAAGAACGAGGATTACATTTATCAGGAGGAGCTAGAGGAGGCAGAAAAGAACGAGGTCCTCACAAAACTTCATGTCGCCTTCTCCAGAGACCAGGAGCATAAGGTAAAACAAACCACTTCTCTGCTGTTATTGTCACTTAGAGTTGAAGATAAAACTGCTAACCAGGGGGCTGCACCATGAAGTGAAATTAGAGGTTAAGCCTGGTCTGTTGAGCCTAAAGTCTGAGTTTTCAGGACCACCAAGCTGGCTGTCCTCTAAATTAAGGTGCCATTGTTTTTATTATTAATTTCCTGGGGATGTTCCTTGTGGACATTATGCAATACAGATATCCAGGCACAAAAGCATCAGACCCAATTACAGTTTTTAGGGCCCCATGGAGACAAATTCAGGAGTATATGTTTTTTTGTTGTATCAGTGTTTTGGGAGGCCGTAAACGCTACCTTTTGAAACCAGATCCCAGAGTGAACAAATCTGTATATGCCTACCGTTTCGTCTCCGTGTCGACAGCCAACTGCATCTTTCTTGAAACAATTACGTCATACATAGCATAGCCCACTTAATCCGCATGTGTGGGTCCAGCCAAAACAACAATGGAGTCTTACAGGGCTGTGTTCGTACAGCAGAAGCTACTGAAGTCATTGTGGCTTTTATAGCAAAATCCAATGCTCCTTGTAGCACCACCGTGAGCAGCAAATGGCCATGGAGAACAGCATACACCAGATAGTCTTAGATCTTCTTAGTTCTTCTTAGTTCTTAGGTTCTCTGTAATCTTATTCTCTCTTTTTGGTGCAATGCTATGGCAGCGTTACAGCGCTACTTACAGGCTTGGCATATATATTACAGCATTTTCAGTGGTTCAGTGCTTATGCAGACATTTTATGAAACAATCCTGTATTGACAGAAAAATGTTTTCAAACCGAAACGGAAATATATCAACTAATTAATGCAATATGAATCAATCATTTTCTGCATTCTCTCTCTCTGCTTCAGTGAGGCTGCAGTGTTGTGTAATTTTTATACTGCACAGCATGCATATCTGACAGAATCAGACAGCATCAAATGACACACCCTATGCTCACTTTTATGTTTGAGTGTATACAGCCTTAAGCAGAAAGCCTGATATCTGTAACTGGAGCTTAAAGCCTAGCTATGTTGAGCTCACTTCATGGTACGCCCTCCAGCTGTGACAAGTGTTTTCTGCTTTTCTGGTTTTGCCAGTGGATTAAAAAGAAACCGCAGAGTGCATTCTTCTAAAATTATAGCAAAATGGGTGCTGAATCAGTTCAGCTTTTAGAGCAGGGTGCCTATATGCTGAGGCAAAATTAATAATCCTCAATAAAAATTCAGTTTGTAAAATGGCTAGGGTTTATTGGTATATTGGTCTTGGTAAAATATTTGACAGATTTTGTAATTGATTAGAAGTTATTCAAGTACTCAGACAACTTTGTAAATGAATAAATAAAGTTCATGGAAGACAAGACTTAAATAAGAACCTAAATAAAGGATTAACAGAATATTTTGTTTAATATGCTTTTGTGTACAGTGTCATACAGTGTCCTGATCGTCCCCTGCATGCTGAGTTTGAGCTCCTACCCTCTGGCAGGAGATTCAGATTACCTAAGGCGAAATCTAACAAGTTGAAAAATTTATTCATAACTAAAGCCATCACACAACTGAATTTAAAATTTAAAAGTGAACAGCTATGATACACTCAATTCTCACTACAATGTAATGATGGTTCTGTCCTCAGTTGTCCTTCAGGGTACTTGTGTACTTATCCATTTCAGTGTTGTTTCTAAATTTATGTGATTATGTTTTATGTTTTTACCTGCTTGCAAAGCAAATTTCCCTTAGAGGACAATAAAATTGAAGTTGAAGTTGAAGTATACAAACACTGGGGAAATATACACATTTAAACAACTATCTCTTTCTGTTTTCCATGATAAAGATATACGTGCAGCACCTCTTGAAGAACAATAAGGAGGACATCTGGAGGCTGATTCACTCAGAAAATGCTCATATCTACGTCTGCGGGTAATTAACACTCAACCTAAAAATAAATCACAACAAAAACTTCAAATCCATGTTAATTTTTTGTTGTATAGTTGGGTTGTTAAAGTTGTCAGACTTCTTGAAAATCCACTTCAAATCTGATAATGTTTTTTAAAAGAGCTTGGAATTCACCTAAGAGTAAAACCAACAGTCTGTTGGGTTTTTGTTGCCACCTACTGGGGAAGTGCAGTTGTTTTTTTTTTTTTAATCAGCATATTAGACAAGAATTTACCATGACTAAGGTGACAATTGTTGCTTGCAGGTGATCTGGTCTTTGTTAATAAGAGGCACTTCTCCCTGTTCATACACATACAGAAAACATACAAGAAAAAAAATCCCAAAAGTGGACCATTCATATAAACCTAATCTTTTTTCCTGATTCAGGGATGCAAGAAACATGGCTAAAGACGTCCAGACGGTCTTCCACGAGATTGCTGAAGAACTGGGCGGAATGACCCGCACTCAGGCTACAGACTACATCAAGAAACTGATGACCAAGGGACGCTACTCACAAGACGTCTGGAGTTAAAGAGCCTCAGACTCTGCCTCAGTGTCACTAACGAGTGGTGGTTTTTAAATTGTCTGTTTTTTACTGTATGTCTTGTTTTATCAGGACTAAATATGGAAAACCATCAAACACTTGTTCATCACCCTGGTTCATGAGTTGATGAGGCAAATCCTACCTCAGTCGGTTGTGTTCAGCAAACCCATTCAGTAACTGTATTTGCATTGTACAAATGTTAGGTATCAGGACCACCAGTCTGTGTCTGCTGGGGTTCTAACAACAGTTACTCTGTCTGGTTTCATTCAGAGTCTCTGATGTAAATGAATGAATTGGTATTGTTGAGTATTTAACTACAGCTGTTGGTGCTTGCAGATCAGATGTACGAACCAGCTTGTACTGAAATTCCTCAATCATAAAAGCCTACTTTATAATAATGCAGATAAATTTTGATTGTTTTTATGTAAATGAGTCATCATTTCAGCTGTACAGCTTTTTTAAATGATGACAAACTTTAAGTGGAGAGTAAATCTGTTTTGTGGGCTTAGGGCTTTGGATGTACAAAGTATAATCCCAATGTGAACATGAAGATTAAAAATGTGTTGATAATCTCTTTCAGTTTGATGAACGGCAAAGCAGATAATATTGTGCCGTATAAGTAAATATTACAAGTACTGCAGGTGCTTTCTCATGTTCCTCTCTGATGTGATTGTATTGCTTTTGAAGTTCTAAAAATGCATTGAATATTTTAGACACAAGAAAACAGGAGGAAAATATTCTGATGGTGTCTCAGGCATCATACTGTAAGTACTATCATGCCTAGCTTACTTTTTTGACTAGAGATTTTCTTCCTTATGCATTAGTTCGGCTTTACTTAAACAGTAACCTCTGGAGTCATAAAAGTGATGCAAAGGGGAAGATAATTTTTAGAAAAAACATGATATCATGTGCTTTGCGTTGTGTTTCCCCAAAAGCCTGCCATCAAACATGATGATTCTGTAAACTGTGATATTTGTAAATTGTTCAAACGAATGTTGGCCTTGAAACCAGATCTGAAGGTTGTCTATTTGATGCACCTGTCAGCAGAGGATTATGACATGGGTCTGGCATGCAGCAGTAACACTAAGGACATGTGACACCCACCTCTGTCTGATTGTTATATGTATGTCTTTTTTGTTGTTTAAATCTTATATTTTCCAATCACATATGCATATGGAGAAGATGAATAGTGGCTCATATCCCAGCACTATGGTGTGAATATGGAAAGTTTGAGAAAGTTGAAAGAAAAGTGAAAGGGCAGCCTGTGCCTTTTAACATTGCTTATATTTTAAGTTAGCATTTAAACCCTGACACTTCACTGCCTTCTAACAGTTTTCTTTTTCCCAATTTTACATGTTAATAGAAAGTACTTTACATAGTACTGTCACTTTTTTATTCATTCCACTTTGTTTTGTAATTTTACAGTTTTATCAAAGCATGTCTTTTTTAATGAATAAAGTTGAAATAATCTGTAAATTTGACTTTTGTGATTAGTTTTGTAAAATATGCTTTTTTACCATCAGTGGCTGTTGGGTTCGGATGTAGTTTTATAAACGTTATTTTTGGGTGTTTAATCTGTGTAACTGGGGTTTTTCATGTCATAAGAGCTGTCACATTCACAAGGCTTGCTTTTTGAGGGATTTAAATCACATGAGGCCACAGTGTGTGTTTTATGTTTAAATTGAATCAGCTGCTACTCCTGTCATGACTGCTCATAACCTCGCAAGCAGCCTGTGCTTGAGAGCAAGTTTGCTGACACTACTTCCTATCAGGGTGTAATTTAACTTTTTTGTTTACCTGCCACTGTGGTTTGTACTAAAAAAAATCTACCAGGCACTCTACTTTACCAGCAGCATTATTTAGTACGTTAAAATACATTAATCAAGGCTTTTAGTATTCAAGTTAACGGCTATGAGAGAGTTGGTGCATAAATGTTCCAAGCTCATTTTAAACCTCAATTTTTGTCCTGTATTCAATCTTGCAAATGTTTGCTGTGCTTCTGACAAGGACATTAAATTCTTTAGCATTTTCCTGCACTGTTAGAGTCAGACTCGCTACTATGTAATATTTTATGTGTGATTTCTGCAGTCTCAGGTCAAAATTCAGGCGCACAGATTTATTTATAAAGAGAAATTTTAACCTTGTAAAACAAAGAAAATTCTAACTGATTTAAACATAGCAGCTGCTGTTAAATATCCCAGGGATGGAAACATAAAATCATGGCAGAAATAAGCTGTGTTAAGAACATACACCTACTTCAGCTCCAATGTACAGCTGCTACACTTGTAGAAATCTAAGTTTGGGCTTTCTTTCTTTTATCTTTTTCTCTCGTTTTACTCTAAACTGTTACAATAATCCATATGACATACAATAAAAATTACACACAAAAAACAAAATCCAGGGAATGCTTTAAGAAAACACTGGGCTGGTCTATTTCTTCTACCATAGTTTTCTGAGAGTTGACGCTGCAGCACTTTCTACTAGTAAGTCCAAGAATAGGCCATATGTCAGTAATGTAAGCAATGCTGGAGCCGTCTTTGTTGCAGCAAAAATAAGGTGTTGTGCACTTTCCCCACTAATCTTTAAAGAAAATGTTCATTGGAAAAAATAAACATTTCAAAAACAAGAGCAACAAAACTCGCAACGACCAATTAAAAACCGGAGAATTTTTTATTCAACCATAGGAAAAAGCACGATTTTGTAAAGGAAAAATAAGTAAACAACTGATGGCAACAAAAGTCTTCGCAGACCATGGTATATCCTGGCGTTTTCTCTTCTCGAACAGCAGGTGGAGTGGTAATTCCCTAGCTTTGAATAGAAACAGATCGTTAAAGGGGCAGAGGAAGAGGCAGCTTAAGGGAAGTGCCGCAGTGTGTTCATCTCCATTCTGTGGCACTGCGTAGATGTTAATCAGGCTTTTATCAGCTAGGAGGGAAAAATAGACTCAATTTTTTTAAAAACCATACAAACATAACGTTACAAGATGGCCACTGGTAAGTCATCATATCTTTTTTGAAATTTGTCTGCATTGTTTTAAACTGATATTTAAAAAGTCAGGCGAATAGCATTTTAGCTGCGCTAACGGACAACCGCGAGGCCAACGGAGGGGCTCCGTGTATTTCACGGAGTGAACAATTCGATAGCAAAACCAACCCAGCCCTGTCTAGTATTTACATTAAATCTTGCAAAGTACAACGTGTATGGACGGGTCTAAGTATCAATGTGTTTTATTAGAGCTGCGTTTACAGTGTTTTCTTAACATGTGTGAGTGTATCTCGATGAGTAGGCCTTTGTCGCAGCAAGCTAATTTCGCTCTGCTAGCGGAATGAATGCGTCTTTGTCTTCAACGGAGCTTTCGTTTCTATGCTGAACGGAGATCATTGCCCCCGGGAGTTATACTTTACCACAGAGGTTGAACGCAATGCAGCTCGTTATAAATAAAGCCCAACGAAAGATAAGAGAGCCCTTTATAACCGATGTTATAATAATAAGGTTCCAAGATGTAGCCTAAGCCACCAAATTGACCGCCATTTTTACAGGATTGGCGTGGTGACGGGCCTGCTCACGTGAGGCTGCCCTACTTCAGTAACCCACTTTTAACTTATGGCTCCTGTTGCTTGCTGCTAAACTATCCCATTCAAGCACAATGCTTCTAAATAAAAAGTGAACTGTACGTTTAATCGAAATGTTATTTCTTCTTTCAGATTCGGGCTACGGCGGCTCTCAGGGGTAATTAATAAAAAATATATTCACTGTGTTCATGTTTGCATAAATATACCATTTATAAATCAAACTTAAAATCGAACTTTTTCTTACACCTAAAGCTACGGATCATACGGCGGTCAACAGGGTGGACAGGTAATACCTGACTGCATATCACTGTCTTAAGCTTTTTAGCTGCAAGATATTTAAGTATAATGATCTTCACTTCAGATTGTTATATCTGTAACTGATTACCTCTGTTTGACAGGGTTATGGACAAGGAAATGGAGGTGGCTCTTATGGTGGACAGAGTTATGGTAGCTATGGGCAGCAAGGACAAGGTATTAACACTTGTTTGATGTGAAGAAGTGATAAAACTGCTTTAAGAAAGTTCAGAGATGTGTTAATTTATACCTTTATCCAACAGGCAGGGGTCACCAACCTGTAGATCCTGATCCACTGGTAGCTCTTTTAGGCAATTCTGATAGATCTTTTAACAGTAGATGTTAGGGTTGTAAAGGTACGCGTATTCGTACCATACCAATTCGGTACAGGCCTCTCGGTACGGTACACACGTGTACCGAATGAATACATGTGGAATGAAGCTCATACACACAGAAAACCAGAGCGCAACTCACTGTCACAATGTCCTGGCAACCACACAACCACAGCAAAGACAGCAACAGCCTGATTATGCCCAGATAAGTGTCCTGTTTAGGAACACTTTGTTGCCCAGTAAAATACAACATTGGACAAAGACAACAACAGTCACGCTGACTTTATACAGCAGCTGACAGCACATCGTCCAGCAGACCAATAAAAGCGTTTAAAAACACTCCACTCAAACTAGAACGTCACTGTAAAGAGGAGGATCAACAAAAAGTCTCACCAGCCAGTTATGAATTTCCTATTCTTAAAGATAGTTTCAATTATAACACTGTTGCTCTGGCTCTGTGAATCAAATTAATTTTACCTTCAAATGTCAGTCCCGGAGGGGGTAGAGAGAGGACTCCATCATGTCTGCAACCTCTTTATCCGCCTAGATGGGCTGTGAAAGTTCTCTCAAACTTTGTAGTAGGTCCCATTGGTTAAAAAAGTAATCCAGTGCTGAAGTCTGTGTTGAAATCGGCAGGATAGAAGCTAATTTGCATATTTAACAAGCTAACTCGCGGTTGTGTGATGGCGCGTTCAAGTTGGCTGGGAAATTTTAGCGTTTAAAGAATGGGTATATATATCAATTAAAAAACCTAGTAAATAAAAAATATATTTAATATTTTTAATCACTGAAGAACTTTTGGAAGGAGATCGCTGCATAATTTGGAATTCAAATGTAATTTATTCAGCCCATTTATTTTAATACAATTTAATTCAGAAAATTAAAAATTAAATTTTATTTATTCGCTTCAACTACCGTACCGAAACGTGACTTTAAAACCGAGGTACATACCGAACCGAAATTTTTCTGTGCCGTTACACCCCTGGTAGATGTGCTTAAAGCCGGGCAGACACTGTGCCATTTCAAGCCGACCATACAACAGTTGTGGCAGAATGTCAACTCATACTGTGCATCTGATTCACATATAACGCATGACCTTCGCGCACAGTTTTTGGGCTCACACTATATGGTCCGATGGTCATGCCTGACCTGAGAGCTCACAGTGTTCGAGTGCAATCGGGACAGACTGTGACTGATACCCGTGGCGTTTCCTTTTTATAAAGTCTCTCACACTGAGGGGGAAGCGTTTCCAGTTACATTCTCTCTCTCTCCTGCTTTCTCTCCCTCTTGCTATCCCACACTCACAACAGTCGGCTGCAGGTCCATGGTTAGGATGTATTTCCTGCTTGTTTATTTCCCTTATCGTAGCACTGCTGTTGGGACATCATAAAGCCATTCCAGCTGTTGTCATATTGATTTAGAACGTTGTCTGACAGTTTACTAATGAAAAATGCTCCAAAGTTGTATAATGTGTCTGGAGTGTCTAGAGTCGTTTGACCAAAATATCAAACGTCAGAAATTGATCTGACCAGTCGGGAGCTGCTCGTGTGTTTGTAGATGGGTCGTGGTTGGGCGTCATATTTTCAGCGCCAGTCGCTGCCAAACTGTGTCAATACCCGACGATCAGAAAGCTCAAGAAGAGGAAGTCACAAGCGTAGAATATCCGATTCTTTCAAAATACAACACAATACACGGACTCCCGATTGTAAATCATCACTATATTAACATTATGTCTCATCCTGCAGCGAGGGCAAAGGGTCACTGAGAGGTCAGTGGGTCACAAAGCTACAACGGTGCCATTAATGAGGAAAAATTAACTTTTGGGGATACTTAGTCAAAGAATTTTGCAGAAAACCACGGATCCTTTAAGCAAACATTAACCTTTTAACTGCCTAATGTACCCAATGGCGGAAGCAATAATATCATGGACTTATACTGAAAGGATGATAAATTAAGCCCCAAAGGTAAAATAGTTTGCTGTTGACATACAATTCCTGCGTGAACTCGCAATTCTCCCGTGATCTCTTCCTGCTGATCAGGCCTGCGTGCTGTAGCGCAGCGCTCTAGACTCGCTGCCAGTGGTTGAGGTCGCTCACCTTCAGTTGGACCAGACCCGCAGCGCAGTCTTCCTATGTGGAAATTGCGGGTAAGGCTTACCAGTGTGCTCCAAAGTCAATGCAGGCTTTACATCTGCAATTAGAGTTGTGACAAAATATCGATACGGCAATATATCGCGATACTTTGACATCCGATACAATATCAATACTTCAACTCTTAATATTGTTTTTTTTTTTTTTTTGTAAAAAATAAAAAATCATATTTTAGCTGAGTTATTAGTAAAATATGACTTCCGCACCTCCACTGCGGTAGATGGCATCGAAGAGCTACTCTGCTGTGTCGCCACGGCATTTCCTGTAGAAGCAGTCAGAGTGCATAGGTGAAAGGAGCAAACATGGCTGACAAAATAACACCTGCACAATTCAAAGCAGACATTTGGAAGCATTTTGGCTTCATAGTTAAAACGGGGAGCACAAACAGCGAGTTAGAGAAGGAAAAGCTATTTGCAAGCTCTGTCTTGCTGCTGTGAAATATAGTGGGAACACCACCAACGATTGTATTGTATCGTGAGGTTCTTGCCAATACTCACCCCTACCTGCAATGTAACTTCGCTAGGGGAAATTGCCGGAACACGGATGTCTATCGATACCCTCTTACTGTCACTGTACAATAAACTGTCCTGCCGTGTATTACAGTTGTAATATTAGAAATCAAACAAGGAAAAGAATGAGAAGGAATCCTGGCTGGAATGAAGCTACATCTATGTGGATGCTTATGAGTGGTGAAAGTACACATGATCCTGCTGGTGATGCTGCCTCCTCTGCTTATGCTTGTTTGTTGTTGTGGGAACTCAGTAGGATGCAGTATGACCCAGCATCATACATATCAAACATGTTTGATATTTAAGATTCAGGGTCTGGGTGGGTATGATGCAATTTGGAGCAGTAAAACAAATGTGTAGTATCTTTGAGGCTAAATAAATGTAAGTTTATATTGTAACGATTGAAAAGTAGATAAATGTGATATCGCCTTTTTTTTTTTTTTTTTTTTTAATAAAATTGGTGGTATTTTAATCTTATGGCTGTATTAATTTTTATTTGCTTACTTTTAGATGGTTATGGCCAGTCACAACAACAGGGCTATGATGGTTACAGTGGACAGGACTCATCAGGGTAATTTTTTTTTTTTTAAATATCATGATTAAATTCATCTTCTAAAAGTTGGAGAACTGTGATTTGTTTTGTGATGCATGGTAATGTCCTAGTGGTGTAAAGGTATGTATATTTATACCATACAGATTCAGTACAGTACAGATGTGTACATGCGAACTGTTTCTCAGTGAATATAACAGTGAACAAGGACTATATTAAAGTAGTGTGGACATTATTCAGCTGCCATCACGTTCATCAGATCAATTAAAGCTATGTAACACATCACACAAACGTGAACGTCAATGTGACTAGGAGGGAAAATCGGAGTAAACGCAGCTCAGATTGGATGTTAACACCCTCTTTCTGGCACTTTCTTAGAGGACAAAAGCAAAAAATGATTTTCAGAGCAGCTGATCTACAACCATTTAACCTGTTCAGAAAACAGGGTTTTAACACCCGTTAAAGTTAACTGAGCCAAAATAGAGACATTTTAATCCTCTGCCTGTAAACAAAAAGTCTCATCAACCCTTTATGAACTTCCCATGATTCCAGGTCTCTTTATTATAACACTGGTGCTCCAGTGAGGAAGTTTGATGTTTATTCATTCATGATCAGCGCAGGAACTTGAGTTTTTCTTAAATCCACAAACTAAACAATGGCAGAAGTGGACATTTAACAGGACAGGATGCATCAACAGGAGAGACCTGATGATAGTTTATGTGCAGAGAGAGGCATAGCATGGAAACAGCACACTTATTGATTGATCACGGGAGGTACCGATCTCCCAAAATAAATACATTTAGGGTTAATCTACTAATGTAATAGCCCTGCAGTTTGAGTTTTCCTCCAGAGCACTGGGTGGGACAGTGTCGCGTGACTGCCTCTCATGTAGTGTGCTTCTATGGTGCATTAACAGAAAGAATTACAAAGGGGGAATAAAATGAAATAACCAGTACGGCAGGTTTACGTTGGTTACTGGCTCTAAATGTCGGTTTTGATTATTTTTCACTTAATCGCTGAGCACTAAACCAAGGTATGTACTGAAATTTTTCCTTACCATTACAACCTACTGTTTCCATTTCAATACATTATCACATTATGTTGTAGAATATTTGTTGCCGTATATCAGGGTATCCCAACTGATCGAGGCTCAGGACCCACTAATTTCTTTGATGACAAATTGGGACCCAAATTTCCTAAAATTCTTAATAATGCCAGTTTGTAAATAAAAAATGTTGCACTTAAGATCTTGGATGAAACAGAATTTTTGACAGGAACAAGAGACAGTTCAAAACTGATCTGATCTGTCTGTCATAAAACAGTATAATACAATGTTAGGATTTTTTCCTAAAAGTATTTTTCTTTTTTTTCTTTTTTTTTTTTTTTTTACCTTCCCAGGTATGGCGACAAGCCATCTTATGGCCAGCAAGGTTCTTATGGTGGACAGGGATACGGAGGAGGTGGAGGTGGTGGCAGTGGCGGAGACAGTTATGGACAGCAAAGCTCCTACGGTGGCCAGGGACAGAGCGGTGGTGGTGGTGGTGGCGGCGGCAGCGGAGGATATGGAAGATGGAATGATGGTACAAATGACTGTATTCTAGTTGCATCAATAGGCTAGATCTGCAGTGTGTTTGCTACTATGAGTTAGAGACACTGCAGTCTTAGATATTTTTCTGTGCACCAGGGGAAGGTGGTGGTCAGGGTGGACGTTATGGGCGTGACCAAGGAGACCGTTCAGAGGGAGGAGGGGGCTACAGAGGCCGTGGTCGTGGTGGTTATGACCGTGGCGGTTACGACCGCAGCGGAGGATATGACCGCGGTGGATATGACCGTGGTGGAAGAGGAGGACCTCCTGGTATGGGGTAAGTTGCGTACTGCCACTGCCCCTAAGGTACCCTCTTATATACACTGTGTATAATGAGACATAATCCAGCACATCATCACTCATCTACGATAAATCATCCACATAGACGATTTTCACCACTCATCTGCTTTGTGCTCCAAGTACACACAGAGGTATTTTGTTCTGAAATTGTGCTCATTCAAAGCTGTTGATCCCACGTGTAGTATTCGCCACCCCTTTGCATCCTTGTCCAGACATCCCACATGTGTCAGATTTTTGTCCCAAAACCCCTTTTACAAAGTTTTCACAAGCCACATGCTGGTGTTAAATCCACATTAATGTTGGGTTGAAATGATTGCCGGTCAGTTGGGCTTTAAGAATTTATTATACTCATGATGTCTCAAATAAAGCAATAGAGACTGAACATTCCTGCCCCAGTAGGAGCTTTAATGGCACAGGAGTGCTGGTTTTGCACCTATTTTATCCCAGATACTGGGACAGGTTTATTCCTTGCTGCGACAAACCGTTTCGGATTTTTTTTACATATCTAAAGTGAGCCCTGTCCAAATGTAACAATGTTCACTTCCATGAATTCTACACATAAAGTTGGACTTTTTAATATGACCCAAGCTTGTTTTTTATGTAAGTGGGCCATCTCATTCCTATTTATGGATTGATATCTGCTGTTACCATCAGTTTAGTGGCACAGAATTATCTAGCCTGTTATCTCTCCAAATATGCATATCTGTAATCAAGGTCAACCCCCTCAGTCTTTTTTTGTTTGTTATCGGGATGCAAATTAAGTGAGGACTTTTTGCAATTGCTCACATTTTTGGTAGGAAACAACTTCTTCAGCCAGACACGAAGTCTTAGTTTGTTTCTTGTACTTTGGAGACTAGATGATAGTTTTTGAATCGTGGGAACTCCACTGAAACGATGCCCCCACTAGACCTGGAGCCACATCTTCAGCTGCTTCACATTCAACAGGTTTCATTCAAGTGTTGTATATTTGAAAATGGCGAACTTGTGTGTGTTAACATGGATCTACATTCTATACTACAGGTATTCAGAGTGATTGAGCTAAAACTTGGACCTCATTATAAGGATCTCAAAAATGCACTCAGTGGAAGATTGCTTATCAGTTGCTACACCCCTTTATACAAATTTGGCCTCCAAATATGTTAAATGGACAACTCAGCTGGTATTCCAGCTCTTGGTATCCAATCTGGCTCTGTAAAAAGTACTACATTCCTTTTTAATGATGACCCAGTGACTCATAAAGATCTTCACTCGTCTGCCTGATTTTTTACAGTCAGAGCTTCCCAGTCGTATGTTCATTGATCTTTAATGTCAAAGACTAACGCATTCCTCGTGTGAGACATTTCCACCATAGTCGCACACCCTGGCAGGAGTGCATACTGATGGGGATGTAGGGGAGCTTTGAGCTCTCAGTTGGGACAAAGGAAAAGCCATCATATCTCCAATTTTTCCTCTGCAGAGGTGGTGACCGTGGTGGCTACAAAAATTACGGTGGTAAGTGACGAGCATCAGAACTGTGTCGGTGGGGGAGGAGTTAACTTGAGTTAGCAGAAAGAAAGAGAGGATTTAAACAAAGTCAGTGAATGCCACCATTTTCATGTCCAGATCCCAAGGGACTCAACCTTTTATTCTTAGCAGGAATTTCTCATAAATGACTTGAAATATGGTAAAGAACAAACATGGAGCCTGAGATGTAAAATAGTGGTACTGTTGCATGAAGACAAGGGCTGATTGTAAATAAAAAAGGTGCTCCCAGGACGAAGAAGGAAAAGCTCTAAAACTGAAGACATTTTGGTGGTTTTCATTTCTGGTGTAAGCTCCAAAAGAGAAACAGAACAGTTCTGTTCTTCATACAAGGTGTTGGTATGCGGTACAACGGTATAAAACACCCATCAGAGAGCTGTATAAAAGTGGACATTGTTTAAATTTCTTGATCATTATACATAAATAGAGATGAAGTAAATATGAACTTGTTTGTATCAGTGCTGACAAATGAAGATTCTTTGCTCAAGTGTTGTTTTCCATCCTCTCCTCTGTTTTACAGGATCTCGAGACTACAGCTCAAGGGATGAACCAGGTAAGAGCATCTGATCAATCATCTTATGGGAATCAGGGCCCACTTCATGACCCTCAAGTAGAATTAGTCCAATTAAATCTGTTGATCTTATCCACAGCTGGTGAGCAGGACAACTCTGACAACAACACCATTTTTGTCCAGGGACTGGGAGAAGACGCCACAGTCCAGGAAGTGGGTGACTTCTTCAAGCAAATTGGTATTATTAAGGTACTGAAGCCATTGCTTTGTGGTGTGTCAATAGTACATTTGATTAAAAACCTGCTGCACTACTTTTCACTGAATATTTAGTCATAATTTTTATGTAAGCATTTGTTAGAGCTCGCCATTAAAGTCTGAATATATATGTAAAGTATAGTGTACTCAGACCCAGGTATTATGGCCATGCTTTTGGGCTTTTGTGAGGCAATTGGATATGCTATTGGCTACTCTTGGATGAATTTGTGCCATATGATCTATTTTGGATTTTTATTTCAATTCAATAGAGTTGTTGCAGATATGGGTAAAAGTTGTTAACAGCAGATAAACAAACTGTTATATAGCTGTTAAAGCCTTTAATAAGTCTGTATGTCAGACTTTATATTATGACAATATTGAGCAGTCTTGGCTCAATCTAAGCTAAAGCCTAAACATGAAGAAAATCTAACTTGAATGACATTGATATGTTTAGAAGTGAACGAATTTCAACAAAAGTTGTCAATTTGATTGAAAAGAATGCGTATTCTAGCTGCCCTGTTATATTAATCCTTTTGTAATTTAATGTGTCAAGATTAAATTGAGTTGAAACAATGCAAACACATACTGTTTATATTGTGCTTCTAGGTGAATAAGAAGACTGGGCAGCCGATGATCAACATCTACTCTGACAAGGTCACCGGTCGGCCAAAAGGCGAAGCTACAGTATCATTTGATGATCCACCCTCAGCCAAAGCTGCTATTGATTGGTTTGATGGTAAGGGCGAGTCTTCATATTCTCACCATGGACCCTTTTTTTTTTCCAGTGTCCAGCATCTCTCAAACTTTTGTGCTAATGTTTTTATTTCAGGCAAGGAATTCAATGGTAAACCCATCAAAGTATCTTTTGCCACCCGCAGAGCTGAGTTCACACAGAGAGGTGGGCGAGGTGGACGAGGGGGTGAGTATTGATGGATAATCTCAGGGCTGGAATGGCAATTATAGTAGATTTCAAGTTCTGATAATTAAGTTGCAGTTTTGAAGTTTTTAACCTGTTACTATTGTGTGTCTCTGTTAGGTTTCAGAGGTCGTGGTGGTGGTGGTGGAGGACCCAACTTTGATATCAAAGGAGGAGACTGGCCTTGTCCCAATAGGTATATTTGATCATTTAATGAAAGGTTATAACATTAAGAAAGGGCTCTTATTTACCCTTTGAAGTACATTTTTCCATTTTTTAAATATTTATATCCATTTTTCATCAGCTCTTGTGGCAACATGAATTTTGCAAGGCGGCAAGAGTGTAACAAATGTGGTGCACCTAAGCCAGGGGATGGAGGGTTTGGAGGGGGTAAGTTCTTTGGTAACTGGATTTTAATATTGGATAAAAATGTCTGTTCTGTTTATTCCTGAAACACGTGGTTCAAAATAATGAACTAAACTTATTTTGACCCTAATAATGTTGGATGTTTTCAGGATTTGTCTCACAGATTGTGCCAATCAATTCTGGGTTAGTAATGGCTTTGACTTTGTGTTTTACTATCGATTGTTGTTCATGTTTGTGCAGATCGTGGAGGTAGGGGTGGATATTGTGGTGACAGAGGTGGTGGCTTCAGAGGCCGTGGAGGTTTCCGTGGTGGGGACCGTGGAGGAGACCGTGGTGGTTATGGAGGAGAACGTGGAGGAGGCTACGGAGGTGGCTACAAAATGGGAGGAAGGTTAGTACTGTCTGCAGTATCAGCTGTAGGCCTTTGCTGGTGTAGTTTTATTGTATGACCAGAAGAGGGTGCAGCCTGCTTTTAGTTAGGAAGAGACCAAATTGGATAATGTTACTAGTATGAATGATATACCAATCTTCCTTGTATTTGATTTGTTACATTAGTAATGTAAGTTGGAGCATATTTTAGAAATCCTTTTTCTATTAAATCAGTGATTTTGTGGAGGAATTTTTCAAGTCTACACTTAAATTTTTAGATGTTTTTAAAATTGTGCTTACCAACTTGTTTGGGTAGTGTAAACTGTCTATAGACCAATTAAGGACGCTTGTCTCATCTTGAACCTTGGGGCTTTTAACAAACCAAAGCCATTACACCATTTATTGTCTTGTCCCACTTGGTCTAGGTTTTTGTAAATCTTGATATATTGTGACTCTGAAGGTGAAGCGATGCATTAAAACAAGGACAGACCCATTTTATTGAAAAGGAATTGTTGGAATTACAGATTAAAAGGGGAAGAGGATTGGGTGGGAACCTGACAAGATAGCCCCTCCCTCTCTCTCTTGCCTACGTTGTTTGGATGATAACAGCTAATTCAATGACAAAATTCAGTGTTGCTGTGGTAACAGTTGACTTTGTCTTTTCTCTGCAGAGGTGACCGTCGAGACGACAGAAGAGACCGGCCATACTAAGTGTTGAAACCAATCCAGTCCTGCAATTTAGCATCAAGGGAGGGGATCAGCTTTTTTGGGAAGGGGTTCGACTCGGCTTTCAGATTTGTCTACCTTTTTCTTCGCCAATGTGTCCCTACCATCACTGCTCAGCTGAGAGCGAGGAGGGTTGTGCTGAGCTACTGTGAAAGGACTTTGCGGCTGAATGGCACTGTTGGCATGTGGTCAGATGTTTGTTTTTTCCTTTTGTTTTATTTCTTTGTACATCTTAAATTTCTCTCGGATTCTAGCTGCAGATGTTTTGTGAGGTAGACTTCGTACCATTGTTTTGTATGAATGGAATAAAATGTTTTACTTGGTTCTTTTTTTCCAAAATGATATTAAAAACCGTGATCTTTTCCCTGTGCTTTGTGTGAGTTAATACGGTATCCACCTTGACCTCAGGAAACAATCTTATGAAGCGCATTAGTATGTGCAGAGTGGAGGTATTTAGTCCTGAGCTGCCGTGCAGACACAGAGGGGGGCGGTGCTGGGCCCTCCCCCTGTAATACTCCTGCTGGCTCAGTTGGCTCCGTCACTCCTCCCAGCAGGATGGAGATGTTAGGCGAGCAGCAGCATGCTCTCATTCAATGACAGTAAGGAATAACCAACAATGCTCAAAACGGTGGTTGACGAAGAGAACTGGGCTGTGCACAGACCGTTTGCCCATCGTTAGGTCTTCCCGCAATGAACCGCAGACCTCCGGACAGGCGTGGAGCTGCACGCGGCATGAAAGCAGCCTGGATCCTGACTGTGAGCACCCTGCTCACGGCTCGTACTGCTGGAGGATCCCCGCTGGTTCTGGACCCCGAGGTAATCCTGTCAAAGATTAGCAACTCTTCTAATTAGTGTGATAGGAAAGAGGCGCTTAAAGATCCACTAATGAGTAAATTATGTGATTAAAGACCGTGGCTAAATCACTACAATGTCAACATTCAACAAGTGGGCTCTTCAAATGCTCGGTATCTGACAGGACGGTATTTTTGAACGACTGACGGAGCACAAGCCAGATCACTATAAGAAACTGCATCCAAGGGAAGCATTTGTTAATTACCTCTGGAAAGGGCAAATATCTATGTTCATATCTTCCACAATCCCTCCTTTCAACCATTACGCAGTAACGCAAATGGCTGATCAATCTAAGTCTGGTTATTCATTACTGCTGTCAGTTTGATCAAAGTTACCGAGTGTTCTCACGTTGCGTTGTTGGGTCTTGGTAAATAAAGGGTAAGGTACACCTGCACTCTTGCGACAAGTGTTGAAATAATTCGCTATTAATTGGTGTTATTATAATAAACATTTGAATGATTTAAGATTGAAGATCAATCATCTACAGATCAGTGGAAAGACGATACATAGACTAATGCTCCTGGCATTTATTTATCTCTGTAGACGGAGTTAAAGTCTTTTCAATCAGAGCTGGATATTAATGCTAAATTCAACAAATTAAAGTGTAACACACTGCCTTTTAAACTGAGAATGAGCCAATTTGAATGAAAGTCTTAATTTTATCAAATACTTTACCCAAAAGAAAAACATAAGCCAGTGGTTCTTAACTGGTGGGTCGGGACCCAAAAGTGGGGCAAAGCTGTTTCCAGTGAGCTTCGAATGTGGGCCAGAAAAAATATGCGGTGAAAACTTCACAGTGTATAAAAGCCTGAATGGAGACCGAATAGCCATACATTTTGGGGGGTTTCCTTGCAGTAAGTAAATTTCAGTCTTTTTCTCAAGATCCATCCTTTTTCTATACCACTTATCCCATCGGGGGGTGGGGATGGGGGGGTTGGAGCATATCCCAGCTGTCAATGGGTGAGGTTTTTTTTTTTCAAGATTGGGAAATTCAGAGAAATTACAGAATGTCCATGTGGTCTTGGAAAAAATTGAGTAGGAAAATGTATGCATAAGTGTAATTATAATAACATGCTTCTTTTGACATTGCTTCTTTTGTCACTTTTGTTCCATTTATGGTGCAAAAAGTGTTATTTTTCCATTTAATACATTGATGTGGTTGAACATTTTGAAGACTATGTATAGTTACTTCTTGTAAGGATGGAGGTGATGTTAGTAGCTTTCTGTGTAGTTTTCTGTTTGTTGCGTAGTTTTTAGTAGTCATTTTGCTTTGACCTATGTGTTCTTTGGGGGAAGAATTGTACTTCATTAAAAAAAAACATCCATTTCTGAGTGGAAAAAACCCCCAACAAAAGTCAAAATGAGGAGGTCAGGATGTCAACAATATAAAACTGTCCTGTAGTTTGATTATACAACATTCTGAAGCATATATGGAAACAATGATTCAATTTTTGATCCAAAAACATCAGCCGTATTTCGCTGAATTTGGGGTGAAACCTTGAAAAAGAAAAGATAAATCAATGCAACAGGCCACCCTTTCAATCTGTTAGTGGGATTTCATTTTTAGAAAAAAATAAGAAGTGCAAAAAGAGATGCTAACTATGACCATTCAGTGTTCGATTAATTGGAAAATACAGCATTTATACCATTCCCTGAAAAAGTGCTGATTTTGTAGGTACAAGGTTCTGCCCTGATGCCAGTTAGTTCATACTTTTATGAAGGTGTGATTTTGCCTAAACAACCAGTCTGAAGATTCATATTCTCTTAATATATTACACAATAAGAAATGATCACATCTTACTGTTGAACCCCCTCAGGTATCAAAAGTAGACATTCACTACTCAAAACTATAAATGATTTGCTTTTAACTTTTACATGAGTAATTTATTGACCAAAACTTTGTTTTTTGACCTGTGAAAGTTTGAAAGTAAATGTACTTTTACTTGTGTTCAACAGCCTTGAACTGTCTCCACCTGTGGGTAAAAGCATGTGACCATTTACTCACGTATTGGTGCATTTTGGTCAAACATTTAAGTTAGATTTAGTGATGTTCCAGCAGACCAGTCCCTCTTTACAGGGAATGCAACTCTTTCTGTTTCAGATCGTGTTTTATGACTTTTTACCCTCAAAAGGGTTAACAGTGCACTAGTTGAATTTAAAGCTGTCTTTGCCAGCCATCCTTAGCTGCACATTTGCCTCACTAAATCTGGTAGAATGTGTGATTTAGTCTTTTTTTTTATTCACAACTAAATTCTTGTTCTCCATTTTAAAAAGCCCTCTGGCATGTTCCAGTGTCTCTGATGGGACAAAGGGATATTTTTTAAACACATTCCTGTTTCAAATCTGTCTTCTCCTCAATTTTAATTTCCATCCCACCTCCACCACATCTGTAATCAAAGCTGCGCCTGCTGTTGTCTGAACATGAAACCTGCTGCATATGCTCCTCTTATAAAACCATCAAAATGGCTGATCTAAAAACACAATGCAGCAACATCTGTTGTCATGTTCCTGGTTGGTTCATTTTTTTACTGTACTTTACAGGCAATAAAAAGCAGAAGTATTATGGGCTTGCGTGTTTGCACAAAATTCTCCGGAAATAATAAGTATGAATTGTCAGTGATACTCCAGGGGTTTCTGTCCTGTGGGTGGTCTATATCTATACATTTGGATTCACAACCTACAGCAGCTACAGTGCTTGTTAAAATTATCGTTACATTTTATGATGTTTTTCTTTTTGCCTCAGGCAGGAATATGAATCTGGGAATTTTTTTTTTTAACCAAATTCTGTTCATTTGAGAAACAGTCATTCCTTTATTTGATATAAAAGCACTTTTTTATTGCAAGAGGGAACACAGATGTAAAATATGTTAGTAAAAGCAGTTTGTTCTGTTGATGAATCTAGTACATTTTTGAAGCTAAAGTAAATTGTGTTATAACACTTTTAGGTTTTTCTGGAGAAGTATGGCTACCTTAAACATAAAAACCACATTCATGATGCAGCTGAGATGCAGTCAGCTCTCAGGTAGGTGCTTCATCTTTTAAAACTTTTATTTGATGATGAAAGAATAAAGACTTATGTCACTTTGTACAGGTCATGGAGTTCCTCTTAGATTAATGTGAATTTATTCTTCAACTAATTGTAAAATCGTTGGTTCTAGCTCTGTCAGTTCATAGCTTTTTTTCTCAGGGATGGGCTTGGTGCAGGAGAAGCCCCTGAGGGTGAACGTCAGTGCAGGGCAGTAAAACACACCCTCACCTCTGCTGAACCCTGCCTGAACCATCAAAGAATTTCAAAAACCTCGCCCTCTGGCCCTGATACTGCTAGTACTGTAACACACACTGAGTGAAGAGCTTCGCTCTGACTAAGTGATAGGTAGTGTTGATGTGTTCATCTCCTGGAGGGCAGATAAAAAACTTTTAATTACCCCATATGACTCCACATGACAAACTAAAACCAGGGATACTTTCTACAAGAAATTGATTAGATCTAAACTTAGCACAAAAAGTAAGTACATTTGTGTTTGGTAGATTATTTCATTGTTGTAACAATGCTTCTTGGCAATAAATCTTATAGTATTGGAAAGCCTATTTATGTCCCTATAAATGATGCCACATTTGTAAGGAACATGCATTTGTGGGATGAGCAGCAGAGCTGAGTATGTGGGTTGCACCCATGAAAAGTTTGCCAAATCTTCAATACGTGACAGCTTATTCTGCCATTGACTCTTGTTTGGTGGACTGGATGATTGTAGTCTGAAGAAACAAGACATATTGGCAGTCTAACAGTTTACTGTATTCATTTAACAAACAGGAGCCTCAGTATTGTGTGTAACAACGATACACAGCCACAACAGCCTGGCACCTTCTCCTCATGCTGGTCACCAGCCTGGTCACACACTGCTGTGAGATGGCATCTCATTCTTCAACCAGCATTAGTCGCAAGTCAGCCAGTGTGATTGTGTTGGTCACTCTGGCACCAACAGCATGCCCAAGTTGATCCCAAAAGTGTTCACTGATCGCTGAATGGATCCTGAGCATTGTCAGCTTGGAGGATAGAGTTCAGACCCAGACTGTGGAGATATGGGATTGCCACAGGTTGCAGAATCTCATCTGGATATCTCTGTATTGAGATTGCCTCCAATGTTGACAAGCCTCATTTTTCCAGTGAGGGAAACAGTCTTCTTCTTCGGACGCCCACTTTATGTCCTGTCTCATCTGACATTCCCTGTTATATGGAACTTGGCCTTCAATTTTGAAGATGGTACTAGGACTCACTCCAAATAAAGCAGCATCTTGGTTTTGTGGACCACCAGATTGAAGTTGTTCTATCGCAGGCACTTGATTGTCAGCACCTGGGTACCAGAAGCTCAAAATTAGAGTCAATGGCAACAGCAGAATAAGCTCTTTGGCACTGGCGCAACCCACATACTCAGCTCTGCTGCTCATCCCACAACTGCATGTTCCTTACAAATGTGGCACCATTTAAAAGGGTAATAAAAAGGCTTTCAGCGGTATAAGATATATTGCAAAGAACAGAAGGTTATGACTTTTTCAAAAATGCTTGAAAATGTTCATGCAGGGTCGGTGTTTTTATTTTTCACAGCAAAGATTCTTGATGATAAATTTGACTTAATTATATTCTTAATTCTCAACAACCCATTAAAGTGATACAGGTACATAATAAAATCAGCAAAGGGATGAGAGTTATGGCTTTTTCCACAGGGGGTGCTAAAATCAACACATCAAAAGTTCCCTACAGGAGCTTTAAAAATGTATCTTTAAAAATGGCAGCTTTTTGCTTCATTCAGCCATCTTTAACTATCCTAATCCATCTTTCGAGGAAATGAGCACTGTCGGATCGGGGTGATGGAACCATTAAGCTAATATAGCCTCATGTTAGAGTACGTCAGATAACCAACATATCTTTATTCAGCAACATAACAAGAACAACATTTTGAGGTCAAGGGTCTCAGGCTGCCCTGTTAGTTTTATATTCCCACAGTTCTGATATTGTTGTACTCATTGAAAAACTAACCATCTGTTCAGGAAGAGATCATAATGTGAACATTTCCTCCCTCTGTAGTGACTTCCAGTGGCTATCCCAGCTTCCCGTCACAGGTGAGCTTGACAGCGCCACCCTGAGGCAGATGGCAGTGCCTCGCTGTGGTGTATCTGATGAGGGCAGCCAACAGATCTGGGCTCAGAAAGTAAAAACCATCTTCCTTGGGAGGGGCGCTGCTGGCAGGCACCGTGGACGGCGCTCTGCTGTGAAAGGTTTTGTATCAGAAATCATATTTCTATTAAAGTATCTAAAGGAGAAGATGTGCATAGTTTTAAGATAGCACTTGTGTTGTGAGGTGATATTTGTGTGTCCTGTTATGGACTAGAGTGGTCATAAAGAGGCAACAATGAACTGGGAGGATCCCCCTCTGTAAACTCAAGCACTAAATGGAGCTAAGGGCTGTAATTAAAGCAGGTGGGGTGTCTGATGTTGCACGTGTCAGTCTGGATGATTCCTGCTGTTCGCTGCAATCACACACAGCCATGTGTGTTTTATGTCATCTTTAGGTCTGGGTCTTAACCTAGACTTCAGATTTGTTAGGTAGCACGTTTCATCTCTAGTTTAAAAGTGTGTTCAGTATCTCTGTGAAGTCAAAGAAGTCATTTTTGTGGCTGGATAGTTTCCTTTGTTTGTAAATTGATTTGAGCTGTCTGGGCTTCCCAGAAGTTTCCAAGAGTTTACTGTTTCACAAGGTCCTGAAACTTTAGCAGTCAGGACCAGCACTATCCATCACTTGGATTTTTCCCCAAATACCCCTTTCTTTCTTTTTTAGGGATGATCCAGGTTTTCTGCTAAAAATACAGCTATTAAAGCATTTACTGGATTGCAAATCACTGCAATCTGAACTGGTCAGAGACCGCAGGATTAACGACAGTTAAGAGTGTAGCTGAGCACAGCCAGATTTCTTGCAGACTGCATGAAGTAATTGTGTTTAAGGTCCTTCCCTTCTAGATTAGGGTTATTTACAGAAAATCCTAGAGAATTACCATGAGGTATAGTTTCTCCACTTTAACAAACATACCTGTGCTTAACGAGTGAAGATAGGAGAAGTCTTTTCAAGCAGACATATTAAGAAAAACACACTTTTTTGTACTCTTGCACAGGTTTTAATATATCTGGAGTAAGAAATAAGCCTTGTCCTTTGTTTGTGGTCCACTTTTGTCTGAAAACATAACATCTGATGGTCTGTTCAAAATCTACTCAAACTGTGAGATCACAGTGAGTTATGATAATTCCTGCCAATAACTCCTGGTATCTCCACCCAAAGCCATGGAACCACACAGCTGTACTTATGTTGGCACATCCCAAAGAAGAGAAGGGAAGTGAGTGAAAAACAGGTTGTTTTGAGACAGTTTTTTTTTTTTTAAGATCTGGTTTATACAGGGTTAAAACCTCCTCTGGTGCTTGATCCGTATTATATTTTTACCAAAGCACTGCACATATTTTTTCAGTAAGACCATAGAAGGCTGTGTTTGGACATAAAAAATAACTTTTTATCCCCCTATATATTGCATTATCCATTACTACTGAATTTATAGTGACATATTTTTGATTCCATTTTTGTTTAACATTTCTGTATGTAAAGAAGTATCTGTAAAATTTGGTGGAATACTAGTTTGTGCATGGACCAGGATCCATTCTCATATGATCCCCTTCATGTTTTATGTTAACTTTTTATCTTTTGTTGTTGCTGTGTCCCTTACTCATTTGTCACTCTTATGAATGAGTGTCAGCAGCAGGAGCAGCAGCTAGGAGCTTCCAGCCTCACATTGTGTGAAGCCTCTGCATTCCTTCGTGTCACTGACGAGGTTGGCTAACGTTCAGAGAATGCAGCAGCGGCTGATGTTTGACGCTGCCTCTTCATGTCAGTACCTGACATGCTCCCTCTGGTAAACACATCCATAACTGACTGACTGGATTACCTTGTTTGCCTGGATGGCTAGCTATCTCAATGGCTAGATAGCTTATCTGCTACATGAATGGATATCTCACTGAGTGACTGACTGTTTGGAAGGATTATAGCCTGTCGTTAATGAGGAAAACAACTCATTGTCATTATTCTAGTCTTAGACGTGACTCGTATGACAGGTAGCTGTAGTTTTATACTGAGAGCAGCTTTCATGATGGATACTTTTACACCCTCGGGACAATACTCTTTCACGTCTGGCTTCAAATATCCACTAATTCAATGTAATAACTCAATTTAGAGTAAGCTGAGTAGCCACAGCCTTTTATTAAACATAAGTTTGCTCTGTCCTACAGAATAAGTAAATATTTATGGAGAAATACTGCCCAGATGAGTCTTGCAGACCAAAGATTCATGAAAATGTCTGGAAAACTTCACCAAGTAAACTTCAGTACATACAAGGCAACGTCTGGAGCCTTGTGTATCTTATGGCCATTTCTGACTCAAGCAATCCCTGACTGTTCCAGTCTCCCTTTAGCTTTTTGTTTATGAGGAAGAAATGAAAAAAAGAAAGAATCAATAAAATGTTGTAAACACATATTTATATCCCCCCCAGGATTAATTTTGTTCACACAGGAAACTATCTCTTCAACATTTGACCAAACTTGTTCTCTAGCAGAACATCAGTGTTATTCTCATATATCAGAAGAAAACTGCAAAACTGACTTTTTATAACTATAAACATGAATTTGTTATCAAAGCATGTAATATAGACCAGTGATTTTTCCAATGTTTTTTCCCAAGGCACACCTAAGACCAAGCCAAATCTCAAGGCACACCATACTTATATCCATGCTAAATCACCTCTTTAACTTCGTTACTTGATGTGTAGTTGTACTCATATTGCATGGTTGTCCAAATTTTCAACATACTCCTGGACATGCCTTGTTACACCATTCGGGAACACCCAATTTATACGATTGCAAGCTAATATTTACATTTCAAGCATACATTTCAGCCATGTCAACCTTATTCATCAATGTTGATTAAAGTAATCTGCTGTAGAAAATTCAAAGCTTTTTTGTACCTGTTACTTCTCATTTTTACACTAAATTATCCCAAATATGTACTTATAAAACAAAAGCACAGTTAGAAAATACCAAAAACCCGGCAGATTTTTTCCCAAAGGGGTTGCCAACATTTTTTACATATTGATATTATGTGATAATGGAAGTCTAAAACTATATCCAAGTATCAAAAATACCTGTGAAAAAAACATCTGAAAGTATCTTTAGGGTTTTTTTTTGTAATGGTAATAATCAAGCATGATTGTACAAATTCCTATGGCACAACAAGACTTGCCTCAAGGCACACTGATGTGCCTTGGCACACCGTTTGAGAACCACTGATAAAAAAAACTCCAACTTTATCAGGGTCAAAATGTTCTGTGAGGAAAGGGTTAGTTGTTGTGAATGATTGTACAAGGCCTGCTCGTGGAATGATTAGCTGGGATTTAGCTGCAGCAGTGGTTTTGTCTGAACTGGACATGTCTTTATTAAAAAAAGCACAGGGATCAACACTGAAAGCTTTCCATGGCAGAAAGGATGTTTTTGCTCTACTCCCAGTCTGTTTCAGTTTAGGTTTCTGATCATTGCTGTCGCAGTCGGCTTGTCCAGTGTATCCAAGGCCTGCTGCTGTGTTAACTGTTAGCTTGGATGTCGCTGTAGGAACGCCTGTTTACTAAGAACAGGACCACATTTCTTGTTAAAACCAGAGCAGAAAGCCACACTGAAAGCTTGTCTTGGCAGAGAAGATTTTTTTTGTGATCAACTTTTTATTTCCATTTTAACAATTTAACAAGTAAGTGGGTACATTAAATATAGCAGAGCTTGGGGTTGGCAGAGAAGATGTTTTATGCGCCACCTGTAGTGATGTGTCCCCTCCCTGCATAAAAGAGCACAGAATAAAGGGAGGGTATTTTCTCCTCACCGTTCTACTAACAACAGCGCCGATTGACTTAATGTGTCTGTGTAGGAGCATGGGTTTCTGTGAAGCCAATCAGATGCAATAAAAGACAAACAGGAGGGGAGAGAAGTGACGTTGCTCAGGGCTCTGTGTACCAGTGAGTCTCCACACAGAGGGAGAGTAGAAGATGAAGCTATATAAATTGAGGTCAACCGTAACAATAAATGTCATATAAATATGGACTGTACCAGGTTGTGTAACATAGCTTTTATACAAAACATTATGTAAAATATAATCATGCAGTGGATATGACTTGATCTGGCATGACAGGTTAGCCGACAGGCTTTGTGTTTTAAACTTTTAGGATCCTTCGACTCCTGAAGTTCAGTGCTTTTCCCCTAAAGTCAGTTTACCTTTGAACCGAGTCATCCATCAGTTCAACTAAACACTTAACTCTTTGCGCTGTCTGTGCTTGACAGCTGCCTGTGTGTGCTGAGCCCAGCCTGCAGGCTACAACTACAAGTAGATGAGTAAGCCTGCTGCTTCGCTCTCAGTTGTGCTGGGATGTGATTTAGTTTAGTGTGAACATGAGCAACTGAAAACAGACCTTGACTTGTGGTGGACTCTGGTGGTTCCCACTGAAGAGCTGACATTCCACCACCCATGTACGAGATAAGCACAGTAAATGTGATAGGTGTGTATGTGTTTCTACTGAGGTGTGCATTTATGGATCATTGCTCTACCCAAGAAACTGTTAACTACTTCAGTGACATCTTCCAAAAACTTACTAAACACAATTCCAGTAAACTACAGAAATAGTGCATTTTTACACTATGGCTGAGATAGTTGATTTAATAATTGACAGAAACTAACCTCAGGACTAATGTGATAATTCACCATGTTCAGAGGGAACGCTTGTTGTCATAATGCTGTATTGACATATACTTTGTAATCAGCTTAACAAATGTGCCTGTAGTTTGCCTTAAAACGATCATTTAACACTTGAGACAAATGTTCAACATAATATGCTATTTACTGTTAAATTTAGAAGATTTTCCAGTATTCAAAGTAAAGTGATATATTTGAAAATGTATTAGGTAACTTTGGATGTCAGCTAAATTCACTGAAGAATGTAATGTGAGCAAATGTTAGCTTTTAAATATGTTAATTTATTATGTATTCAGGGAAAACGTCTTAGGAAGTAAAACCTATTTCTTTATGTTAAACTACCAAACCATGAAAAATTAGCTTCTGTAACTTTACAGAAATAAACTTAGGATAATATTAGCTAACATTACTTTAGCTTATAACTATGATGACTAGTTCTTTCTTCCAAGTAAGCTTTATGTTATCTAGGTAGTTAGCTAACTTTGCTACACTACCTATCTAACTAGAAAAGCACTCAGAGAGTGCAGACCTCCTCCATAAGTCCTATCTCCCAATAGTGAAGAATCCTGGGCTGTCATGGCAGAGGGTGAGTATTCCTCTATTCCTCCCAGCATTGTGAGTATTCTCGCTACAGTTCGCTGTCTTTCTCTCTGTTACGCTCCGACTCGTCTCCTCGACTGAGCGTGCGTCTTTCAAACTCTATAAACTCCAATACTTTGAATAGAAATACACCGAAAACATGCTGCTGGGATTGAAATTACTCATGTCCGCCATCTCCAGGTGTAAAGTGGTAACAGCGCAGACCTCCACCATTAGCCCTATCTCCCAATAGTAAAAAATTCCTTTAAAAAATTCCTGGATCCAGACAGTGATCTGGATCAATCCCAAAATCTAATCAGTTCTTCCTTATGCCATTTCTGACATTTCCTGAAAATTCCATGGAAATCTGTCCATGACTTTTTGAGTTATGTTGCTATCAAACTAAAAGACAAACAAACAAACGAACAAACTAACAAACAAACTAACGAACAAACCCACCCAATCACATAACCTCCTTGGCAGAGGTAATAATTGGCTTGATGCTAACGTTAGCCATATTTCTGATTAAAAACGAAGGGTAAATTTTACTGATAACAACCTGAAACAGCAATGCGTCACAGCCAAAGCACTGTTCTGAAAGAACAAAGAAAAAACCTGCGACCCCAATTCTAATAAAGTTGGGCTATATAAAATGTAAATATTAACAGAATGCAATAATTTGCAAATCTCCAAAACCCTTTTTTATTCACGATAGAACATAAACACCATTATAGATGTTGAAATTGAGGGATTTTACCATTTCATGAAAAATATTAATGGCAGCAGCACATCTTAAAAAAGTAGGGACGGGGCAACAAAAAACTGGAAAAGTAAGCGATACTAATGAAAAACAACTGGAGGAGCATTTAGCAACTAATCAAGTAAATTTGCAACAGTCCAGCAACATGACTGGGTATAAATGAAGCATTTTAGAGAGGCAGTCTCTTAGACCAATATTGGATACTTGAGACCTTCAGGGGCTCAGGTGAAACTGCCAAAACAAACATGATTATGCACTAAAAATGACTGCAAAGGGCTCAGGAACACTTCCAGAAATCATTGTCTGTCAACAAAGTTTGCTGTGCCATACACATATGCAAGTTAAAGCTTTATCATGCAAATAAGAAGTCAAATGTGCCGTCTTCTCAATACCAAAGCTCATTTAAAATGGACTGAGGCAAAACTATTCTGTAGTCAGATTAATCAAAACTTGAAACTATTTTTGGAAACCACAGATGCCATATCCTGTGGACTAAAGAGGTGAGGGACCATCCAGCTTGTTATTAGTGTAGAGTTCAAAAGCCTACATCTCTGATGGTATGGGGTTGCAGTTGTGCCTATGGTGGACAGTTTACACATCTGGAAAGGCACTATCAATGCTGAAATGTATATGTTCTGTTGTGAATAAAATATGGGTTAAAGAGATATGCAAATCATCATATTCTTTTTTCTTTATTTTCATTTTACACAACACACCAACTTTTTTGCACTATCAAAAGGCGTTGTCTTTGAAGTGACACTGAGGTCAACTTTATCCTTTATTCTGGCCAATACTTTGTATAATGACCACTTGAAAAACCAAAGGTTATCCCATCAGCATTGTAGCTATTTCAAATGTTTTTAAATGCTTAAATGTCTGTTGGTAAGCCTAGAAGCATAAACAGGTTAGCATTATCATTGGGACCACATCTGCATGCTAAACATAACATTAAGTCTCCAAGCTGACACCAGTAACAAACAAAACCCCCCTCTTCACCTCCACAAACAATAACGTTGGCTATCAGCTCATCTCAGTCACTGCATAGTGTGTGATAACCCAGCCTCCTTACACTGCTGCTATAGAGGGCATCATGCTAATTGCTTCCATAAGGGAAGTTTGGGAATGTCTTGTGTATCTGACTTCCTGGCTTCTTTGCCATCCTTAGGGACCTCTTACTCTGTGGCAGTCTGGGATGGAGAGAATGCGCCTGAGCTGTGCTGAGAGAACAGATTTACACAACTCATGTGGCAGCAAGATTCATGAGTTTGGTTCATCAGGGAGTGAAAAATGGAGCTTGGTTGGGAAACAATAAGAGTGCTCTCCAATGACTGTTTAACTAGGAATCTGACTGCATATGAAACTGTGTATGAAATCAGACTTTTGAGGGACATTGCAGGTTGGTATGGTGGTGAAATTACTATTCAGGGTTAAAGTCTTACCTATATAACGAACTGTCTGTGAATGCTAATCAGCCATTTTTTACTCCTGTACTGATATGTGTGTATGGCTCAGCTGTCCAGATCAACATCGCTAATATTTATGAAATACTTCCATGAATTCTTAAATGCTAAGGATCAAATCAAGGTAACTCTCATTCCAGTCTGCAGCTTAAGTTCTGTTTGTGTGCTCACACAATCACACACTTTTGTCATCACCAATCATGTGTCTTAATAGCTTTAGATATTCTGATTTTTTCTTCTCTCCAAGGTGCTGTTGAGCTCTCATGTAGCACATACCTCTTTTAATCTTATCTTCACTTTACTCTTCGTTGTGTACATTTAAACAAGTACAAATGGTATTAGAATAACTCAAATGCCTGCATTCTCAAAAACAGACTCATCTGTGTATTTGTGCATTATTGTGTATTACAGTGAGGAGACCTCCCACTCACATTTTACCTCCATGTTGGGCAAACATTTTACGACCACATCTTCAAATATTTTGACAACTGTGAGTTTGCTTGAGTTATCTTACCACTCTAGGGAGGCTCGAATATAGGAGTATGTGTAAATGTATAAATTCCTTGTTACAGCTCATTGAAAGTACACTGCCTTATTTGCTCCATTGGATCCCAGCTTTCTATCTCACCTCCAAACGCCCTCCTACCAAGAACTGGAAAAAAAGAAATCCTTTAAAGGACTTTTACTTGTTTGTTTGTTGTATGCATTACCAGTTAGTTGTTTCATTTGTGCAGGAACATGTATGTACTGTGAAAAATAAATACAACACTGGGATTAATTTAGTATATTCATTTATTTGTTGTATGCATATAAACATATAGTATATCATTAAAAGAATGTACCAAACATATGACCAGCATGTGGGCATAATGCGTTCATTGATTTTATAAATTTATCATGATCAGTGTAATTTTTTTTTTTTTTTTTTTTTTTTGGAAACAGAATTAGGAAGAAAGCCATTTTTAACCCCCTTTTCTACAAAGCAATGTCAGTTAGATAAAGATATGTAATGACTGCAAGTGAGTGCATGAATATCAACCTTTGTCAAGTTAGTGGGTGCACATTACCTTTGATATCTTTAAATCATTTCTGGGTAGTTTCGCTGTATCCTTCAGGTCATTGTGTTGCTGAAAAATAATTCTTCTCCCTAGTCGTACTTCTCTTACAGACTGAATAATGTTGTCCTTCAGGATTTTCCTATATTTGGATTAATTCATTTTAGCCTTTAGGTGTCTTGGGGGTCTCTCTCACTAGTCTCCTTCTTGCACGATCACTCAGTTTGTGAGGACAGTCTGATCTAGGCAGATTTACACATGCCATATTCCTTCCGTTTCTTGATAATGGATTTAACTAAACTCTGGAAGATGTTCATCCATCCATCCATTGTCTATACTGCTTATCCCATTTGGGGTCATGGGGGCAGGCCTATCCCAGCTGTCATCAAGTGTGAGGAAGGGTACACCTTGGACTGGTCACCAGCCAATCGTAGGGCTGACATATAGAGACAAACAACCAGGCTGGAAATGTTCAGTGCTTTGACATTTTTTTTGTGTCTATCCCCTGACTTATACACTTCAATAATCTTTTCTCTGAGTTGCTTGGAGTATTCTTTTGTCTTCATGGTGTAATTGTAGCCAGGGATACTGATTAACCAGTGACTGGACCTTCCAGACACAGGCGTCTTCATACTACAATGACTTGAGACATATTCACTGCACTCAAGTGATGCCTGTTTCACTAGTGGTGAGACTACCAACAGCATTTGGCTCGATCTCTGTTGAATTAGGTCAGTCTCTATAAAGGGGTGGAATATTTATGCAGTCAAATATTTTACCTCATATGTTTTTTTTGTAATTGACATTTCTTTATAGAAATCTGTTTTCACTTTGACATCAAAAAGTTTTTTTTTTTTTCAGAAAGCCAAATGATATTGACCACGATTGACTTATAAAATCAACAAAAGGGTGAAATGTCCAAGGGGGTGAATACTTTTTAAGGCACTAGTTGAAGAGTTACAAAACCTTTTTTCTTTTTTTGTTTAGACGTGGTCTAGAGCTCTGTCCACTCTCAGCAGTCAGCATGCGTCTCCCCAAAGGTTCATATTATCTAATGACTGTTTCCTGTCTGCTTGTTGTGAATTTGTGCTGGCTAGCTCTGGGGATAGTGTTTGCTGTGTTTAGTTTGTCTCTACATTAACACATTGTGTGATCTTTGCATTTCCAACCTGAAAGAACAGCTGGTTTTTTACCTCTCATTCCCTCTATCCCAAAACAAATAGGATACTTTGAAGTTTGCCTCATGTGTCATTATATCCTAGCTGAGAAACCACAGACATGTGTTGGACTAAATTGTTTGGTCAAATATGAGCACAGGGTGCTTGTTAGTTTATACAGTGCTAAGCTAACACGGCTTACATCCTGTCATTTTGGATCCACAGCAAGAGGTGGAGAAGCTTTACTTCAAAACATAGCAGCTGAACATGGGATATTAGGCATCCTTATTTATAATAAGGACGCACAACGTGTAAATACACAGCCTGTCCAGATAGTTAGTTTATGCAAACTGTTTGAAACAGGATAAAATTACCTAAGAAGGCAAAAACAAAACTGGTACAAATACCAGACGTGATTTCAAAAATTGTAGAATGAGAGATTAGTTGGATTAAACAAGTTGCAAAATCCTGCAGTGATTATGTTTTAAAAGAAATTTAGTTGGATTTGTTTGCAGTAACACCAGTCAGCTATTTATTATCTCCTGTGTAATCTAAAGTAATCCATTACAACAGTTTACCATAAATTATTCTCCCTTTTGGTTTGGTGAAGTGCAATTGAATGAAATGTAACCACCTTTATAACCACTCCCCCAACCTACATGAGAGGATCAAATATTAGGAGTCCCTTTATTATAATGCACCCCAGCACAACTCTGGAAGATGTTCAGTGCCTTGGATTTTTTTGGCTCCATCCCCTGACTTATACTTTTCAATAACCTTTTTTTCTGAGTTGCTTTGAGTGTTCTTTTGCCTTCATGGTGTAATGGTAGCCAGGAATACTGATTAACCAGTGACTGGACCTTCTGGACAGAGGTGTGTCTTTATACTACAATGACTTGAGACATATTCACTGCACTCAAGTGATGCCTGTTTCACTAGTGGTGAGACTACCAACAGCATTTGGCTCGATCTCTGTTGAATTAGGTCAGTCTCTATAAAGGGGGTGAATATTTAAGCAGTCAAATATTTTACCTCATACATTTTTTTAATCAATATTTTGCAGAAATCTGTTTTCACTTTGATATTAGTCAAACTATTAAAGTTTTTTAAAATTGTTTTTGGTGAAAATAACAGATTATATTGACCATGATTGATGCATAAAATCAAGTAGAGGATGAAGCAGCCATGGGGGAACTTTTTTAGGCACTCCTCATTAGAGTTGCATAATATTAGGAGCGCCTTTTAATATAATACACTCTAGTACACCACCTCCAGCAACTTTGACTTCATTAACAATTTTACAGTAGCACTTTTCTGAACATGGCAACAAAATTATAAACTTCCTGAAAGTGGAATTATAGCATAGTTGTTACGTTAGATTGCATAGGTAGTCAAATTTCTATGGCCGACTGGTAAACATACTTTGATATGTTGCTGATATTTTTTTTTTTTTTTTTTTTATCAGTAGGCCTTGTTTTTGTGTAGAAAAGTGCACATAGTGCATAAGACATGCCGTAACAAAACCAAACCTACCTGTCTGACATCATCTTTCTGTGTTTGTTCTCCAGCAGAGAAATGGTACAGGCGCCATTTGACCTACCAGATAGTGAACTGGCCTCGGCACCTGCCTGTGTCCTCTGTGCGGCTGGCGGTACGTGCGGCCTTCCAGCTGTGGAGCAATGTGTCAGGTCTGGTGTTCCAGGAGGCGCCTGAAGGTCCTGCAGACATCCGGCTGGCCTTTTATGAGGGAGACCACAACGACGGAGCCAGCAACGCCTTTGACGGACCAGGTCAGGGTCTAGTGCATGTTTACTGAAGCTATCCCTACTGTGCCCTTCTTTTTCATGTGTATGTGATGGTTGTTTTCATTCTCTGCACCTGTATGTAACTTATTCTTAGATCTGTATGGCAAAAGAGAGCTTGAGTCAAACATCCTGAACAATTAAAGCTTAAAGGGGTGCCAATGTTTATTTAGACACAGTAAACGGATTACTATGAATGAACTAGATTAAGGGCAATAGTTTAATACACACCGGCTTGAATTACACAATATTAAGAGCTTACTTGATTTTTAATCTGGGCAGCAGGGTGGCTCATTGGTTAGCTTCAGAGTCAGGAGGTTCCTGATTCCATTTCTGGTTGGACAGGGCCTTTCTGTGTGGAGATTCGTATGTTCTTCATGCACGGGTTTTCCCTGGGTACTTCCTCACAACGCCCAAAGACATGCTCATTAGGCTGATTGGTCTGTCTAATTGTCCATAGGTATGAGTGTAATTATGGCTCGTTGTTTTTACTGTATCTGCATTTCAGCCCTGTGATCGACTGGTGACCAGTCCAGGGTATACCCAATGACAGCTGGGATTGGCTCCAGCCCCCCAAAACCCTGAATGGGATAGGCGTTGTAGATAATGGATGAATACATGGATGATTTAGTCATTTTAACAGCACATGAAAGGACGTGCTCAAATGCAGATGCTGTGAATCAACAGAAATCACCAAAATTTGGCCCTCAACTGTAAAACGCCAACTTCTTCCACATTTTTCTCCATAACTATAGGAGACTTTTCAAGGCCTGGGCATAATACGTATGCCTTCCAATTTTTGTGCATGTAGGTGGCCTGGGTTTGGGTCCAGTCTGTGGCTCTTTTGCTGCATGTCATTCCCCACTCTCATCCTTGTTTCTTGCTCTATCCTGTTTTTCCAATGAAGGACTCTGGAAAGAAAGCACAATAATATTTTTTTAAATCTCTACCTACAAGACAGAGGTCACCATATTCAACACACAGTTAAAGTTTTTAACATGTTGAGTAGGGTACTGACTGCTGGATGTGCCTCTTTACCCTGCTCTTTGACTTTCAGGAGGGACTCTGGCTCACGCCTTCCTGCCTCGCCGTGGGGAAGCTCACTTTGACATTGCAGAGAGATGGACACTAAACGGACACAAAGGACACAACCTGTTCATAGTGACCGCTCATGAGATAGGACACACTCTGGGACTGGAGCACTCACCTGTCCGTCATGCCCTGATGTCTCCCTACTACAGGAAGCTGGGCCGCAGCCTGGTGCTGAGCTGGGATGACATTATCGCTGTGCAGCAGCTTTATGGTGAGATGATGCTACTTTTTATTATGACCTTTGTAACCCTTGTTTATTTGTTGTGTGGCATCTAGGTTTAAACTCCAAAATGAAAAATTGAGCGGCTCATGGCAACAGTTTCCTGTATGACAAATAAGGTGTGTGGTCCCATAGACAGGGTGGGTGTAAAACGTAGCACCTTCCTGGGACACACACAGATATTTTTTACCACTTTCTCCTCTGGTTTAAAGCTCAAATTGCAGAGAAAAAAAACCCTTTAGTGAGCAGATGACAAATGTCTCACTGTCTGGCCTCAGGCTGGCTCAGCTGAAGATGCTGAATTAGTTCACTGTTTAGAATGAACTGTTATTAAAACCCTTAGAGCCCATTACATGAATTACTGACTTGTTATGTCTTTGAGGAAACATAGAAGTGGAGTCATTTTTGCTCTGCTGCCTATTAAATCTGGAGTTGTGGCACTGAGCTGTGAAAAGGCTAGAGAAAGGCAGCGACGGGGGCCACCAGCTGCAAGCACAGACAGAGAGGGAGTAGAACAGCCGAGTGTGTGAACAGCTCTCACAGTCAAAGGATAAAAAAGCATTTGACAGAAAAACATTAGGAGAGATTTTAAAATTAGAGTTGCTTTAGATCTGTTTGGCTGTTCATCTCTGTTATTTTAATTCTGCAACACATTTGGCATTATGTGGTAGTAAGTCTGTTCTATTTGATTTAGTTCTATGGCTTCTTAGCTGCAGGGATGGGGAAGTTTAGTCAGAGGGCAGCAGAGGTGATGTGAACGTCAAAATAACACACACATGGGCAGATGGAGTGAGTTTCCTTGGTGGCAGGAGGGCTGATTTCACTCTACACAGCACACAAATACATACACACCTAGAAGCGTCTATTTTTCTACAATTACTCAGCCTCTCAGAGCTGCATGCAGTATTTACCTGGGAGTTTTGTTGTGGTAGATTGCAGAGTCTACAAGCATAGCATACATCCTTTGTGAGTGACAGATACAACAGTTTCTGTTTACTGAGTGTGTCAAACCTCCCGGCATGTGTGAGGCAGGTTTGCACACGTGCAGACGTCTCTCATTGCTTGTGTGTGTTTTTCACTCGCTGCTGAGACACTAAATCACTGCAGCAGTTTGCATAACAATGTGTATTTCTAAACTCAGCTTCTGCACCCACGAGCTCGACCCTCCTTGCGATACTTGGATGCTCACTGTGCTAGATGTTTCCTTCTCTGCTTTGACCCCGAAGGAGGCTCTGAAACAGCTGCAGTGAAGGAACTTTTCATGTTATTAAGCTGCAGGTCAGTTTCACAATCATTTGGATAATTCAGCTTTGAACTTGAGATTCAGCTCAGCAGAAGCTTGCAGGCATGTTCCATCTTCAGTGTTTAACATCTGAGGAGTCCCATCTGCTCACCCTCTGGAGATACTCTGACCTCAGCTTCCTAAAATGGTATGCCAGCCTTTTCTCCTCAGGGGCCTCCTTTTTCCACTCTGGGTTTAAGAAAATACAACTGACCACCATTAAATGAATAGCCTGTAATTATCAGAAATAAGACCTTTTTATTCTCCAACTTCAATTAGAGCACTTTTTTTTTCTTTGCACTACCCTAAGATTATTTGCAGATATCTTTTTTGTTGCTTCACCAGACTCGTCCAGGTTTCTATAGCTGCACTTCAAGTGGAAGTCATCACAGCAGCATGATTCTTTCATGTCTTCTTATCAACCTGCATTCCCCCCTATGGCAGTAATTTCTTCAGACTGCAGCTGCTCCCACGTAAATGTCAAGCAACCCCAGAGACAGACATGGACAAGAACCATAACTGACAGCACTGTAGGCACTGTGAAAATTCTACATCTGCTTTAAGATATGAGCTTTAGGCAGCGTGTGTATCTGGTTGTGTGTGATTGTCTGTGAGCATTATGGTTTGACAAGAAGAAGAGTTAAAGCAGACTGAATACGTCAGTAAGTTGTCCTTATTGCTCTGAGGCAAACTGTAGTAAAAGCATCTTAATTTAAAGAAAGCACTCATGTATTTGATAAATTAAAACAATGTACTTTGTATTAATTATGACCATCTGCGTTTGAGAAGATTCCAGATCCCTTACTTCAGTGCAAGTTGTCCAACTGCACTGTTACATTCTTCTCCTAACCAGGGGTGGTCCCAGTGATAGCCAGGGCCGACCAGGGCCCCTCTGAAATCTAAATGGCCAACAATTTGGTTATTTATTTTATAGAAAGCTTTATTTTTGGGTGTTTATTTCTTTAAGCATATTCAATTACAAAGAATGTCTTAATTACCTCCGCCAAGGAGGTTATGTGATTGGGTGGGTTTGTTCGTTCGTTTGTTGTTTGTTAGTTTGTCAGTTTGTTAGCAACATAACTCAAAAAGTCATGGACAGATTTTCATGAAATTTTCAGGAAATGTCAGAAATGGCTTAAGGAAGAACTGATTAGATTTTGGGACTGATCCGGATCACTGTCTGGATCCAGGAATTTTTTTAAAGGATCCTGTACTATTGGGAGATAGGGCTGCGCTGTTACCACTTTACACCAGGAGATGGCGGACATGAGTAACTTATCCAAACTTTTGGAGTTTATAGAGTTTGAAAGATGCACACCTGGTCGAGGAGACGAGTCGCAGCGTAACAGAGAGAAAGAATTGTAGCAAGAATACTCACAATGCTGGGAGGAATAGAGGAATATTCACCCTCTGCCATGACTTTCACACATAGTGAAGCCAATGCTTTGCCTCACGGTGTCTCCACCCTACCGGCGGGGAGTAATTGGCAAATTACATTTTGGGAGTGATCCGGATCACTGTCTGGATCCAGGAATGTTTTTAAAGGATTCTTCACTATTGGGAGATAGGGCTGATGGTGGAGGTCTGCGCTCTCTGAGTGCTTTTTTAGTTTACATTGGATTGGTTTTACTAACATTATTACACTAAAGCTGAGATAAATCAAAGTTGTCCAGTCATCTTGATAATTTCCTGTATGGGACTGGTAATGACATGCAACCCCCAGTCAGCTATAAAAGCTTCCATTCCTCTTAAAAATTTCAGTAAGATTTTGGGGTGTTTCTGATACTGCACTAGAAGGCCTGGCTTGCAATCTCCATTACAGTTCATTGCAAAAATGCTTGATTGGGTTGAGGTCAGAGCTCTGTGCGGGCCAGTCAAGTTGTTCCACACCAAACTCCTCAAACCAAGTCTTTATAGTCCTTACTTTGTGCACTTGAGCGCAGTCATGTTGAAAAGCCTTCCCAAAACTGTTGCCACAGAGTTTGAAGCATAGCATTGCCCAAAATGTTTCAATATGCCAAAATATTAATATTGTCCTTCACCGGAGGTAAAGGGACAAGCACAAACTCTGAAAAACTGCCCCATATCATTATCCCTCCCCCACCAAATTTCACAGTTGTCAGGCAGGTAGTGTTTGCCAAGCATCCGTCAAACCCAGACTTGGGTCTGACTGTCAAACAGAGAAGTGTAATTTCTAAGTCCCCAGAACACATTTCCACTGCTCCACAGTCCATTGTTGGTGTGTTTTACACCACTCCATCCAATGCTTGGCATTGGACTTGATGATGTGAGGCTTGCATGAAGCTGCTCAGCCATGGAAACCCATTCCATGAAGCTCCAGCTGCACAATTTTTGTGCTCACATTAATGCCAGGTGAAGTTCAGAACTGTAGCTATGGAATCAACAGAGCTTTGGCAACTTTTATCCACCATGCACCATAGCAGTCATTTACCCTGCTCTGTGATTTTAGGAGGTCTTTTGCTCAGAGTTGTGAGTAGCTGTTGTTCCTAAACACTTCTACCTTCTAATGAAATCACTAATAGTTAACTGTAGAATATCCAGCAGGGATGAAATTTCCCGAACCCTCTCATTGCGAAGGTGGCATCCATCAGACTCATGCTTGAAGTTACTGAACTCTTCAGAACAACCCATTTTGTACCATAAATGTTTGCAAATGGGGACTACATGGCTAGGTGCTTGATTTTGTATGCCTGTGGCAGCGGGTCTGATTCAAACACCCTTAACAGGTGTGCCAAAATACTTTTGTCCATATGGTGTATAAGGGTTTTTTTTATCAATTATAATTTTGTTCTTTAATACAGTTTAAGGTGTAATATTTTTCACTGAAATTCAGTGGAATATAAATAAGGGTGGGTTAACATCAGAATAATCAAGTAAAATCCTTTAAAGGTGTATAAGAGTGTAAGTAGAATATTTGAATAAGAGTAACTCTTTACAGTATACCCCAGTAATGGTGAACAACCACAGTAATAATGATTTAAAATGACACAATACTGACAATAAAGAATAACTTTGGTTTTACCAAAAATATAAGGCTGTCCTCATACAACGAGATTTTGATATTAAAGCACAGAAACTTTCAAGTATGACATCATTATATATTTTGTACAGCCTTTTTGCTTGTAGCTTAGATCACAGAGCCTTTATGTGGAGCATGAAGGGAACATCCTTCTGTATTTAACCTCTTACCACTGTACGTCCTCATATTAGGATATTAAATTTTGGGTTCCCTGCACCATTAAGCTTTATTTTGCTTAACTTAGACCCGTTAGCCTCATTCATGGACACTTTTTCTGCCATCTTGTGGTCACAAAAGTCCATTACATCTGTCAGTGTACATCAAAGGTGGCTGCCATTCCCACTAGAATGTTCTACAACCAGTCTTGATACAAAACTGAAGAAAGAACTCTTTCAATTTTATGATGAACTTTTTTAATTTATGCTTGGTGATGTTTATAGTTCATGACATTACAATTTTTCAAATATTATTTATAGTAACAAGATACAACACTTATAAACAGCAGGTACTTGTAGGAGGACACTGGGACTTGGTTGTTGTTTTATGGTTTAGCATACCTTGGCAAGATTTGGGAATCAAACCAACGATTTTCAAGTATAAAAGTGAGTAAAAATGCTTTTGCACCGATATAGCAAATGGGTGTTATACAGTAAAATGAAACAATTTTCCTTGAAAACAACATTGTTAAAATACATTTTTAAGTTTTTATACTTATCCCAGTTTATCAAAAATGAACACCTAATCAAAGCTTGGATCCCAAGATGTTAAAGGTCACATATGCAAAAATCACTTTCTAAGGCTTTTGTAAAAAAAAAAAAAGTGCCCCTGGACTCTCCAAAATCCCCTAAAGAATCAGAAAAATCCATTCCCTCCCTCCCTTTCTTTCTCCACCTTTTAGAAAATTTGCGCTGAAACAAGCCGTTCTCAGATTTTCCCATCATGATGTCATGTAGGGAGTTAGCACCGCCCCCAGGTTCGGTTGCCTCTCCCCACTTGGAAGAAAGTTCCGCCCTCCTCACAGATGAGAGGAGGATCAGGAGAGCCACATCCCTTTTCTGAGACAGACGGCTCAGTAACATTCAAAGCCAGACACAGAAACAGCTTATTCTGAGCAGGGCTGAAACAGAGGGGGTTTTTAGACATGCAAAAATCAAATACTGGAGTTTTGTTTTTCAGCAACAAACTTCACAGGCATGTTTTGGGAACCAATATAAACTTGTCTTAAAGGGGTAAAATATGTGACCTTTCATGTAAATGCCAGAAAGTTATAATTCAAGTACTCAAGCACAAGTAAGTACTTCACTTCAACATTTTCAGTTAATGAGAGAGAGTTGTACTTACACCACTACTGTCCTAGAGTATGTATTTGCTTTAAAATGTAATCCTCTCCAATATAAGCTGCATTTAAAGAGGTTTAGATGGGGTTGTATAAGGTACTTAGCAATAGTTTCCAGCTAAGTTTAGAGAAGCTGGGTGGAGTCTTTTAATGAAAGCCAAGCCATGTATTGCTGCAGAAATGGCCACTTTGCAGGCATAATTACTACAAAAGTCCTACATGTGGGACACCATTTCAGTAAAAGTGAATGCTGTATCTGTAGATACTTTCATTATGGGCACTACATATTGTAAAAATCTAAAAAAAAAACGGTTCCTTTACTGGATTAAACGGCCAAGCTACGCATGTTTTTGGTCAAATTAGCTGTGACGTTATTAGGACTTCTTGTGCCTTTACTAGATAGGACAATGTAGAGTGACAGGAAAAGAGAGTAGTGGATGACATCAGTAAATGTCAGAGGGTCACACTTGAACACGTGGACTGTAGTCTCTGTGAACGGGTGCACACTCTAATTGCTTTGCCAAACCACACTCTGAATATTAATGTTTCAGACTTAATATGAAATACACCATCTTGCACAATAGGTACTTTTATTTTAAATCATATCTACGGATTTAAAGAAAGATATATATCAAGGTAAATGCAGGACTTTTACTTTGTTTTACATTAACATGGCAATATTTTGTACCAGTCAGTGTTACATATAGGTCTTTATCAAGTGCTGAATGTAAACAGAGAGGAGTCAGACATCCTTATCTTACACACATAAACACACACACAGTGGGGACATTATTTGGCAGCTGTCCACATGTTATCCGCTGTGGTGTGTATATCTTTTTTTTCCTGCTGCTTCCTCCTGTTCTTGGGTGTTCAGATTTTATCCTCCGCCTACGCAAATGTTTGTTCAACTCTTTGCAAACAAGAAAAGTGGCTGTAATCACGCCTAAAACGTCCCTATTTAGTCTTTATTCTTCGGTTTGTCACATTTTCCCCCTTTATATTCAGCTTTGCTTCTCATATTTCTGATCTCATGTGGTGGGAGTCAGTATTATGAGGCTGTTTACACTTAAAAGCAAGCTGACTGACTAAAAGTTGCACTAGGTTCTAGTGTGCTCACTATCTGGACTCCAGTGTTTGCTCAAAAGGTCATCCATCTGTATACAACTACCCGGCCTCATCCTGTGAAGGACAATTGAAATGTTAACATTAATTGACTCCTGTTTTGGAGAAGCAAGCACAGTTTGTCTATCCATTTGAAGTCATAGTGTCCAATTTTAAGAACACTTCAGCATGCTAAACAATGACAATGTTCTGGTTTCTAAATCTGTGTTATTCAGTTACACATTAACACACAACAGCTCACTCAAAACGACTGTCACATTGGGTGAGTTTTATTTATGATTGATTTGTTTTGTCTTTTATTTCCTCTCTCAGGTAAACCATCAGGTGACCTTCCCGTTAGGCTGCCAGGCCAGGTTCTGCATGCCGTACTGCAGGAATCAGAGTTCACAGAGCTTCACAATGAGCATCAGACAGCAGGGCAGCCCCTCTACTGCCAGGGTGTCTTTGATGCCATCACTATGGGTGAGAACATATAAAATTGTAGGAAAAGCCACCTTCTATATGACTATAGTCACTGGATTACCTCAAAATAAAGACTATTATTGAAGAGTGAACCCATACCATGGTAAATACGGACCCTTTTATATGTGTTTTCAGACCAGAACAAGACGGTGCTTGTGTTTCGAGGCAGTATGTACTGGACAGCAACAGTTCAAGAAGGTGTGAGTGGCCCAATGCCTCTCCGTCAGCGCTGGTCTGACCTTCCTCCGGCCATTGAGGCTGCTGCCTTCTCCCCACTGGACTCCAAGTGGTATTTTTTTAAAGGTACTGCTCCAGTGAGCCCATTAATGTGACTCACACTTCCTTTTAAAGGCATTCCCTAACCTACTGCCTAACTTCACATATCTGTTAAAGTCCCTATAATAGGTTTTACTGTGGATTTTAAATAGAAAAGTGAAGTGCTCCTTAAAGACAGTTGTAGTTTTAAGTTTCTTCACCTTTGTGCTAAGGACCGTTTACCCAATAACTCTCTTTACTCTGACAGTTGTTTAGATCACCTTCCATGAAATTTGGAGACTTTGCTGTGACATTTTTGATTATTTTGTACTGGCTAAATAGCCTCCATCTTTTTTGACTGTTGTTTGCAAATTAAGGCATTTTAGTACATGCTGCAGGTAAAATCATAAAAAGTCCAACATATTTTAGATCATCCTGGAGAGGATGTACAAAATGGCTATTCCTAGTTTTGAGGGAAAATTGCTTTAAAATCCTGTTAAGAAATTATTCTTTTTACCTCCTAAAGAATAAACAAAATTTGAACTGATTGTTACTGAACATGTTGAATCCTGGATTTATTTGTGCCGTTTCTTCATTCAAATATCATAAGATGATGACATGCTTTTGTTTTTTTGTTTTTTTTTTTAAAGTTTTTATAGATTTAGGATAGTCTGTCGAGTTAATAACTGTTTCATGCCTACTGGTGTGCAGGGAAGCGGATGTGGCGCTACACAGACAGCACCCTGGACCCTGGCTTCCCCAGGAAGAGCAGTGAGCTTGGGCTACCTCACCACCCTGACTGTGCCTTCTTCTATGCTCCTCTGGGTCACATGGTTGTCTTCAGGGGCTCCCGCTACTCTGTGCTTAACCTCAAAACCCTGCATCAGGAGCCGTACTACCCCCGCAGGCTGACAGATTGGACCGGTGTGCCACAAGGGACCAACGGGGCCCTGACTCGTCCAGACGGACGCCTCTACCTGTTCAGAGAGCAGCACTTCTGGAGGTTTGACCCTGTCAAGGTGCGGGTCACCAAGGAGGGCCAGTGGGCCAAAGATCTGAGCTGGATTGGTTGCAGCAATGCTCCACTGAGCAACAACATCCTTTGACCAGCAGAGGGAGCTATAAGCTTTAGAAAAGTGCAATGTTTTGATGGATACAGAAATGTGGAGGTGCTGTTATGTTTCAGCAAGAGACATTTTATGTTGCAAAAAGAGCCAAGCTCGACATGTTAAAAACTTGTGGCATGAAGGGATACAAAAAAAATTACTAATGTTCTCAACTCATTGAGTGCCAGCCCTTTTATAAAATGGAAAGTGGCTTGTGCCAGCGTTTTTGGCCATTTTGAGTCATCTTTCAAGACCCACAGATTATATTGTATTATGATTCTGAAAACACAAAATAGCTCAAATGAAAGAAGAAACTCTCTATTTAATCATGGAAAACCCGTTTCTCTGTAGCTTTTTCCATTCTTGATTTATCTGAAGTTGAATAGAGGCTAGTTTCATTAAAAAGACCACTTTTCTTCTAGAAAGCTGAGAAAAATGCATTTTTGTGAAAGAGAGTCTATCAAGCAGAACAGTGATTTGAATGTCATAATTTTGCCTTCAATAACATAAAAGACATCTGAAAATTGTATCACAAATGTTATTTTATTGTAAAATAAATAACAATGCTGCCAGTCACTGTCATGCCATTCACACTCTGGAACTGGACGGCCTCCACAGGACCTCCCTATATGCCCACGTCCTCTCCTGCTTGTTGCTGTATGCATCCAGCTGGCGAGAGGCTGCATTATTTCTCCAAAGCACGGGGGAGACCTCGCCGCATTCTTTAGCCTCTTGGCTGCATAGACAGATGAATTAAAGCGCCGATCCCCGGATTCGCTGTCATTAAGTTCAGTGTCGGTTTCAGTGAGTAAGCGATTTCTCAGGCAAAAGTTTAGTTTCTTCCAGTGTCTAAGTTAGAACTTTTAGCTTAGATTACCTCCTTAACGATTGCTCTGCTCTTTGACCCCAGGGTCTCCACCTCTGATGTTTGATCTACTGTCACTTCCGACTGTAGTGGTCCGACTACATATCCCAGAAGTACCCTCAAAATTACTCACAGGGAGTGTGAGAGTGCCCCCTTGTGCCAGCTGCCAAAAAAAACACTGACGTATATATACGTCAATGGCACTCAGGCATTGGTTTTTAAATGACGTATACATATGTCAATGGCACTCAATGAGTTAATCAGGAGACACTTTAGTATTAAAACTGCAGAGCCATGGACAGGACTATAAATGGATGTGCAGTGAAAGCATCACTGATAGTTAAAATTATTGTGCAGACAGATGACTTGATTGAATGGACCTAAACTTTTAATACTCTCTTGTCTCTTATTCACACATTGAAGAGAAATCTACAGATTATTTATTTGACCCCTTCTGCAATGCCACTGAAATATGTAAAATACTGTATAAATATCTTTTCCTTACTTTGGCCTTTGATCGTGTGTTCCCTCAACTTACTTCCTATAATGCAGTATGCTTCCTGACTATCTGAGGTACCCTACTTCATGTGAAGTCACATTTCTGATTCAAACCAGGAAGAAGATCCATCCCACCAACTGTTGGCACAACATGATAGTTGAGTAAATCATACAGTTTAAGAGAGAAGTGCATGTGGGTAATCACTGGAGCATCATGGCCGATAAACAATGAGTATTATCACAAAAATGACGAGAGGCATTTGTCCGCAGACCTCTATGGTGGGGCGTTTTGGGCTCATCTGTTGCAGACCTTGACCATGGGCAGGAAGTGACCTACAAACACTCGTTGAGTTTTTCCTTAGTCTGTGGTGTTAAATTTTAAATTCATCCCCCTCAGTAAATTTTGGATTCATATTCATAAAGTTCTGCTGTTGTGAAAAATAGCCACTATGCGTAACCTCTGACAGCAAGCAGAAAATAAACATCAGTCAGTACGTCACTCTGCTTCTGGCTTAGATTACAGTATGCATGTCACTTCCTGCCCCATGGTCGAGGCCACCCCATTATGGAGATCTGCAACAGATGAGGCCAAAGCACCCCACCATAGAGGTCTGCAGCCAGATCCTCTTGAAATTGACAGCTGTGTCAGTACAGCAACGAGGAACAGTTGTGGAGGAAAATGACTGAATTGTAACCAAAAATGATAAAATGGAATCTAGTTTGTTTCTGAACACAACAGTAGTTTGACATCAGTGTGAAATGAAACATGAGATGTTCCCCTCTGACTTTTTATTATCATCTGCTGGGAAAGAGGTTTTTCCATCTCTGCAGGCAGAGCAGTCATCTGTCAGTCACTGATTTCTCAGCTCATTACTGAGTACACAGACTACAGCTAATTCATCCTGACAATGACAATAGACAGCATTCACAATCCAACAGCTGTCATGTTAATGAATGTTTCAATACTGATTCGTTAGAATCACTGAACATTTTAAACCACAAAGAAGCCTTATTTTTATTTTTCCATACTAAACAAACTTGTTTTTGTCCAGTTCTTCCCTTTAACAGTAAACATTCGAACACTTAAAACAGTAACAAAGCTGCGCTGTACACCCACTCATGACCTGTGAGCCACCCACCGGTAGCAGCTCATTATAACTTTGTGCATTTAATGACGAGCTATGACACAAAAGTAAACATAGATTCTGCTTTTGTCAACTCCCAGGTTAGTTTAATAGGTCACAATGCAAAGTTAAAATTTGGTTAACAGAAAAAAATTCAAGTAATGTCAAGTATCCTTGTAGAGACTAGTCTAAACTACAGTTTAATTATATTTAAAATCTTGCTTAATTATACACTACTGGACCTGTCTCCAACAACTACAAACACAATAATTACAGTTAACACTGTGAAAATGTTGCAATAACCTTTTGTAGAAGCTAATCTACCCATGATGCACTTCTAAGTTTCACTAATATAATCTGTACTCTGATGTCTCATGTCACTGTGGCCTCACAGTCACTCTTATATCGGGCCTCAGGGTCTGGGCACACTTCAGCTTTTAGAGATACCTTACATATAAATTCCTTGCATCATTTTAATATATATATATTTAACAAAATAGTAAATGTTTTCTTTAAGTGGTAATTTAGAAAATCTTTACACTCTCTGATGAATTAATCCACAAAAATGTAAATCTTACATTTCTTTATTTTTTTTAATAGAGTTTTAATATTAAAATACTAAAACAAGGACCATCTGAAGTGCATTTAAACGCGTTTATATAATTTTCCTCTGTGAACACTGGTTTGACAGATCTATGCTGAAGAGCATGATCAGACCGGTTCTGATTTCCCATCGTGCATCAGCAGCGAAATCAAAGCGCAACTTCATCTCGAGATGTTTTTCTCTTTTAAAGGCAATGAAAAAAGAAAACCCTGGCTAATTAGTTATGATGAAGACTTATGCAGAGGACTGGCACATCTATTACCCTGAAAGTAGCATTCAAAACCCTTCCTTCATGTTTTACTCTTCCAGTGGAAGCAGGAAAATAGCTGCACAAAACAAAGTTGAATGAAAAGACATTAAACATGTCATTATTAGCTGCATTGCATTTAAATGTGCTGATCTTGTGCCACTTTGTCAGCAGTTCCATACAGATAAGGAGCCTTGTATAGTCTATTATTATTCATTTAAGATCAGGCAAACCACTTTAAGAGTTTAGACACAAAGTGACCTCTGCACCACCTGCTGCCATCTTTTGTATTGGTGATCACTGCTCTGGTGTCACACTACACAGCTGTGTCCTCCTGCATGATTCAAATCCACTTGAAGGGTTTCTGATCTTTCTGCACATCATTAATAACCACAGCATGCTCTGTAGTGGCAGGGTTTTAAATGAAGAACTCATCGACTGACTCCTCTTTGTTTAATCGTGTTGACAGCAGCTCTGCAGTAGTCCTTTTCTCCACCACAGGCCCTTTAGAGGGACTCTGCCCTGCTGCCTGAGTCCTGCCTCCACACCCCTGCCTGGCTGTATTTTGACAGCCAGCATGACTCCATGTCTTTGATGAGCTCTGTGAGTGTATGTGCATCGGTGACAGATGTTCAATTAGCTCCTTGGCCGAAGCGTCACCAGCTGAAGCTCCAACAGCTGCAGGTCTCTCAGAACTGAGTGCATTTAAAAGGTCCAGAGAAGGAGAGCGAGTGACTGTAGTGTCAGAGCGAGGTGTGACTGCTACTCCAGTGTCCACATTGGTCTCTGGCTCCTCCTCTTCCTCAAGAAGGAGATGAGAGAAGGAGTGGGTGATGGAGGGACGCAGCGGGGACTCAGGGTGATTGGTGTTTGAGGGGCTGCTGCGCTGGGATGAGTAACAGGAGCTACCTGGAGGGGTGCTGCAGCAACTTCCTGACCCCAGACTCTCTGCTTTTCCATGAACCTTTTCCAGGATAGGGTCACTGCGTGGCCTGTGACCTATCGACACCAAGAGTAACATGCAGCAGAGTCAGGAGGACACTAAAAACATTATTTATGTGCTCAAAAGTCGTGAAACATAAAACTGCTCAGTGTGGTTTACAGCTTTTAAGGGCAGCTATCCAGATGTTATCTGCAAAAAATATCAATTTATAGCAACTTCACAAAAGAGTTAATTAACAGGATGGAAGATTTTAACAGACATGTGTCTTGATACACTTTTAATCGAAAGATGGGCTAATTGTTGATGTATCACTTGTACCACTATGGGCTTCCTCTCATACTTTTTAATTTGAATATTAAAGAGAAATCTAAAAATAAAAAAAGAAATAGATAATCAGTCATCTTAATAACTGCTGGCACCATGAGAAGTTTGGGACCAAAAAGGCTCGTGAGCTGAGAAGACTCATGATAAATTACTAAAAAAAGACACTTAAATACTTTGAAGAGGTGGCAAAGTCATGTTGCCAGTTGGCTTGTTAAATCTTAAAAACTGTTATTCACCTCAAATATGAAAGACATCTTAACATGACAGAAACTATAATCCAGAATAATCTACAGGGCCTCAAAAAAGTCTGCACACCCCTGTTAAAATTCCTGATTTTTGTGATGCAAAAAAATAATGCCAATATAAAATTTCAGAACCTTTTCCATGTTTTATGTTACCTTTATTATACACAAATCTATGGACAATGGTCATACTGGAAGGTGAAATTCCTTTTTATCCTCAGATTTCCAGCAGGTACCTGATAGTTCTGTGCAAAGCTGTTCATACTTAACAAAAACTCCTATTCTAGCTGAACATAAACAGCCCCAAAGCATGGCACTGCCCCTGCCGTTCTTCACAGAGGGTATGATATTCTTTTTCACATACTGTGCACACTACAGTGTCGTGAAAAAGTCTTTGCCCCCTTTCTGTTTCTGGATTTTTTTTTGCATATTTATCACACTTTAATGTGCAGATCATCAAACCAATTTTAATATTTCACAAAAACAACTCAAGTGTATACAAAATGCAGTTTCTAAATGATGATTTTATTTATTAAGGGGGGTAAAAATCCAAACCTATCTGGCCCTGTGTGAAAAAGTAATTGCCCCCCCCCCCCTTGTTAATTCATAAATTAACTGTGATTAATCACAGTTCTTGGAAAGCTGAGTTTAAATTTTACTGGCCACAGCCAGGCCTGATTACCACCAGATTTCAATCTCTTAAATAGAGGCTGTCAGACAAAGTGAAGTAGGCTACAAAATCTCAAATAGAAACGCATCATGTCTAACCTGACACGCCAGATGGATTTGTTTTACACATCAATCTGGAAAACCTTCGATATACAGCGTTTTGGAAAGGGCTGAGCCTTTGAAAAAAAAAACTTGGAGGGTGATTAGATGAATGTTCTGTCACATCTTTACGAGCCAATCAGAGCAACAAAACACGTGATGTTGCTGCCGTTACCGAGGTGCATGTGTGCAGCCATAGACATATGTGTGCAGCTACCAAGGACTAAACTCCGTAAAGAACTGCATAACACAAACCATAGCGACTACGGACAAGTCAGTACATGACTTTTGTCATTTTTGAAAAGGAAACAACTCACTGCTGTTCTTTCTTCTTCTTTTATCAAAGAAATGTCATCAAGTTCTGATAAAACTGGCGCTTTAGCAGCCTCCATGCCAGTGTCTTCTGCCATATTTGCACTGGCCTCTTGTTGCTGCTGGCTTACGTCACGACTCTACCGTGCCGAAAGTACTGCCCCTCGTCACTGATTGGTCCTGTCACTTTCTAACCTGGCCCAAACGGTTCCCACAGGAGCTTTGCAAGATGGATTTTTTTTTTGCCAGTGAGAAACAAGGAAATGGGTGTATCCATCTGCTTTGCAAGGCTACATCATGCCACGATGCAAAGAAATTTAAAAAACAAATGAGAAACAAAGTGATTGAAATCTATCAGTCTGGAAAAGTTTACAAAGCCATTTCCAAGGCTTTGGGACTCCAGAGAACCACGGTCAGAGCCATTATCCACAAATGGACAAAACTGGGAACAGTGGTGAACCTTCCCAGGAGTGTTCAGCCAACCAAAATGACTCCAAGAGTGCAACAACAACTCATCCAGGAGGTCACAAAAGAACCCAGGAAGACATCTACGTCAGTGTTCATGACTCAACCATAAGAAAGACACTAGGCAAAAATGGCATCATGGAAGAGTTCCAAGGCCAAAACCACTGCTGACAAAAAAAAAGATCACAAAGGCTCGTCTCACATTTGCAGAGAAACAACTTGATGACCCCCAAGACTTCTGGAGAAATATTCTGTGGACTGATGAGACAAAAGTTGAACTTTTGGGAAGGTGTGCGTCCTGTTACATCTGGCATAAAAATAACACAGCATTTGATAAAAGAACATCATGCCAACAGTCAAACATGGTGGTGGCAGTGTGATGGTCTGGGGCTGCTTTGCTGCTGTGATTAATGGAACAATTAATTCTCTGTCTACCAGAAAATCCTGAAGGTGAACGTCCGGCCATCAGTTCGTGCCCTCAAGCCCAGGCGCTCTTGGGTTATGCAGCAGGACAATGACCCGAAATATACCAGCAAGTCCACCTCTGAATGGCTGGAAAAAACAACTCCAAAATTAAGGTTTTTGAGTGGGCAAAGTCAAAGTAGTGACTAAAATCCAATTAAAATGCTGTGGTGTGATCTTAAACGGGCAGTTCATGCTCGAAAACCCCCCAATATGGCTGAGTTGAATCAATTCATGAACTCATCGTCTTTATAGCTCTTGCTTCGTGCACTGGGGCAAAGCCATGTTTGAACAGAAAAGGGCCATCACCAAACTGTTGTCACATAGAATGAGGCACAGCATTGTCCAAAATGTCTGGGTATGCTGAAGCATTAAGACTGTCCTTCAATAAAGATAAGGTACCAGAATTCCAGTCAAAAAATTAGTCTAGTCCTATTATTGCCATGGATCTTCCAGCCTTAGCTCCCCTTACTGCTGCCTCTTCATGTAATGTACATCTTCATGTAATCATGAAGGAATTTTAAACATATCTATGAAGCTCATTAAACAAACTAGGGCTACAAGCATAGCTCAGCACCCTAACACAATGTCTCTTCTGTGTACTTACTTTGCCTGTTTGTCTGCCAGGACAGGGGTGCTGGGAGGCTACAGGGTGACAGGCTGTGACTCTGTCCCGAGCCCCTGAGCTGCATTCCTCGAGGGGACACGCTAGGGCAGGTCAGGGGGAAAGCACAGGTCAAAGGTGGCTGAGGTTGAGCCGGGGTTTTCACCTGCACAGAAGGACAGGAGGAGACGGATTATGATTTACACCCCGACCAGAGAGATTTATGCAAGATAAGTAACTTTGACAGAATTAACCTACACGCATCTGACATATGGCTGTTGTGTTAGCTCTGGGTCAACTCTGTAAAGCAACCACAAAGTATTTTGGATTTCATTATATATTTAACAAAAAAACGTGTAAAAAAAAAAGAAAAACTGTTAAGAGACATTTGATGTGTTTATATTCCAAGATAATGAAGGACTTCAAACAAAGAAACACCTGACATTATTTGTATGGGATACAAATTTTCAGCTTAAATACTCTAAAACAACAACACACCAAATTTTCTTTATGTTAATTACTGATACAAAGTCAAGCAAGTAAATAACTTAAAAAATATATCTCATATTAATAATGTAATTATTTATATTAAACCAGTATCTTAAAATAAAAGCCACATATTTTCTTGTTTCACATCATGTGTGAGAAACTGTACATCCTCTAATGTTCAGACAGTATCTTATACTACATGGTGTTGGAGTTTGCTTTTTTGTGGAAATTTTAATGTCTGTCTGATTTAAATTCTACATCAGACGTTGTTTGTCAATCTTTGAAATAAGCATGACACTACATAGTCACTGATGTTCCTTTTTTTTTTTTTTTTTTTTTTACAAAAACTGCTTCCATCCAAAGCAATCTCTCTGTACTATCAAAGGACTTGGCACGCTTTTCTTTGAGCACTGATC